>NC_090653.1:18439697-19079440 GCF_040937935.1 Hyperolius riggenbachi | reverse complement strand
CAGATTTCGGATATCCGAACTACCCAGATAATCCGAACTTTTTCCACTATCCGAATATTGAATAGCAGTTCGGATATTTTTGAAATTCGAATTTACTATTTTGGCAAACTCTGATTTCCTATCTAAAATCCGAAATCCAGCCGGATAGTTAGTTTAGGTATCCGAGGGGAGAAAAAAATGGAAGTGGCCTTATAAATGCCCCCAAACCGATTACAAAGGTAAAATCTCTCTCTCTCTCTCTCTCTCTCTCTCTCTCTCTCTCTCTCTCTCTCTCTCTCTCTCTCTCTCTCTCTCTCTCTCTCTCTCTCTCCTCTCTCTCTCTCTCTCTCTCTCTCTCTCTCTCTCTCTCTCTCTCTCTCTCTCTCTCTCCTCTGTTCATGGATCTTGGGCTTGTCTTCCAGGAATGGTTAGGCTCACAAAAGCAAGCACACATGCATTGGTCAGGAATCAAACCCAGGTCAACTGCTTGGAAGGCAGCTATGCTCACCACTATTCCATCAACACTACATGCTGAAGCTTGCCTAGCATGTACCATTGTGAGATGCCCAAGAGAAAAATGAGCTTGCTTATTTGCCTAATTTGCTAGATGAAAGCAGTGGGACACAGGGTGATACTGCTTATAGGCTTCAATTCAAGACTTCAGAAAGATCATGTACCCCCCTGGATGATGCTGGTGTAACCCACGCAGCAAAGGACATCAATTTGAAGTCTGGAAGGTTCCAGGACAAGTGTGGGAAGGATGAAAAGCTAGGTGGCCATTCCTGCTAACCTAAAGCTTACTTGTGGCTTACAATACATTGGCTTCAGACTTTACCAAATCCAATGCTCCAATACGGGAAACTTCTCTGTTTGCTGTTTTTTTTTCGTTTTTTTTAATCTCCCTGCGGTTATGATTATATGCGGTACATTGGCCGCGGGAGCGTTTTTTTTTTTTGCTAATTTTTTTTTTTACATGGAGCTAGCCTAGCGCTAGCTACCTGCTTCCCCCCTCCCTTCACTATCCCACCCACCCCCTCCGATCTTGATTAAATTATAACCGCATCGGATGAACATCGGTGCTGCCAAGTGCATGCCCGATCGATAGAGTTGGGCCGAACGGTTCGCCGGCGAACGTGGTTCGCGCGAACTTAGGTGGTTCGCGTGCGGGTGTCGCACGCGAACGTTTTGCGGCAAAAGTTCGCAAAAAATCGGTTCGCCCCATAATGCACCTGAGGGTCAACTTTGACCCTCTACATCACAGTCAGCAGGCCCAGTGTAGCCAATTAGGCTACACTAGCCCCTGGAGCCCCACCCCCCCTTATATAAGGCAGGCAGCGGCGGCCGTTATGGCCACTCGTGTGCCTGCATTAGTGAGAGTAGGGCGAGCTGCTGCAGTCTCTCATAGGGAAAGATTAGTTAGGCTTAACTTCTTCCTGGCTGCATACCTGTTCTGTTCAGTGAGCCCTCAGCCCACTGCATACCTGTACTGTGATCCTGCCACTGCATACCTGTTCAGTGATCCTGCCACTGCATACCTGTTCATTGATCCTGCCACTGCATACCTGTTCAGTGATCCTGCCAGTGCATACCTGTTCATTGATCCTGCCACTGCATACCTGTTCAGTGATCCTGCCAGTGCATACCTGTTCATTGATCCTGCCACTGCATACCTGTTCAGTGATCCTGCCAGTGCATACCTGTTCATTGATCCTGCCACTGCATACCTGTTCAGTGATCCTGCCAGTGCATACCTGTTCATTGATCCTGCCACTGCATACCTGTTCAGTGATCCTGCCAGTGCATACCTGTTCATTGATCCTGCCACTGCATACCTGTTCATTGATCCTGCCACTGCATACCTGTTCATTGATCCTGCCACTGCATACCTGTTCAGTGATCCTGCCAGTGCATACCTGTTCATTGATCCTGCCACTGCATACCTGTTCAGTGATCCTGCCACTGCGTACCTGTTCAGTGAACCTGCCACTGCATACCTGTTCATTGATCCTGCCACTGCATACCTGTTCAGTGAACCCGCCACTGCATACCTGTTCTGTTCAGTGAACAGTTTGGTGTGTCATTGTGAAGCAGTACCTTAATTACACTACCTGATTGATGTATACACATGCAAGATGTTTTAAAGCACTTTAGGCCTGTCATTTAGCATTCAATGTGATTTCTGCCCTTAAAACGCTGCTTTGCGTCAAATCCAGATTTTTCCCGGGGACTTTTGGCATCTATCCCACTCCGCCATGCCCCTCCCCAGGTGTTAGACCCCTTGAAACATCTTTTCCATCACTTTTGTGGCCAGCATAATTTTTTTTTTTTTTAAAGTTCGCATCCCCATTGAAGTCTATTGCGGTTCGCGAACTTTAACGCGAACCGAACCTTCCGCGAAAGTTCGCGAACCCGGTTCGCGAACCTAAAATCGGAGGTTCGGCCCAACTCTACCGATCGACTATGCAACCAATTTACAGCCGAACTTGGTTGCATGAACTAGTCGGACATGCTGCAAGATGTACAACTTGCTCGAAGGAGCTGGATGATGGTAGCGGCGAGCTCGATGAAACCCCCATCGCTTTTTCTCCAGGGTATAAATGTGTGCATTTATACATTACCTGTCCTGTGTTACCGTGCCTGTCCGTTGCCTGAATCCGCCGCTCTTCCATCAGCCCCATACCCGCTCCTGGCGCATTGCACACCGGTGCCTGTGTTACTTGTGTATGCGGCTAATGGAAGAGACGCAGATTCGGAAGATGGATGTTCACCACCACACAGGACAGGTAATGTATAAAACCACACATGCACATTTATACATTAGGAAATACATTTATTATACGGTACCCCAAAGGTGCCACCTTTGGGGTACTGTATAATAAATGTGTTTGTTACTATTCAGACAGTATTGCATGTCTGCTTTCTGGAGGTAAGCCCACCACTTCCTCCAAGCAATTTTTATCCGATTATATGCCGCTGGCGCCTCTGTTTTTCATACTGCTATATTTATACATTAGGGAACAGCAGCAAGGTGGCACATGCGATGAACTCAGCCAATTCCCAAGAGATTTCATGCTGAAAATGATAGGGAATCGGCATGCAGTGTATGGGCAGCAGACACCTCTCTGTAATCAGATTGAATTAGATAGAGATTTGTCTAATGCTTGAAACTGCCCATCATCGCTAGATGTCTCAAACATCAAACAAATGACAGCGCTCATAGGCTGCAACTGAATTGTAGACCAACAGAGGCATGCAGAGCCCCACAGGGCTAAATACATGCCTTGAATGCAAATCAGATGCAAATCATGTACTAGTCCTAATCTATAATTTGAATGCAAATTGATGCACATGGATGCAGCTAGCCATAAGTATACTTACATGAGTTTTGTACAGCAGGAGACATTGGCAGCGCTTCCAAACAGAGGCTGCACCTGAATTGACTACCTGCAATAGATGTGCAGAGCTCCACAATTGTGAACTAAAATACACAACATGCATTCAAACCAGGTACAGCAAAGGAGGACGTTAGCTTCAGTATAAATAATATGTGCACAAATTATACCCTACTAGACTTCCCCACGGCAGTAACGGGTCCTCTCAGGGAAGACCTACCGCTAGACAATAACAAAACAAATATTAATTGGCCTCAAGCTCTATTTCATCTTGGTTCAAACAACGATAACTTTATTGCACAAACATGGATCAAATCACAAGGAAGGCTCCTTTAAGGAACCAATACACAGTTATTAGTTAAAAAAAAAATTCTGCGCAGAAAGTTTCCACATTAAAACCACCAGAGCCTGCCCACATTACCCCTCAATGGATGCTAGGCTTGCGTGCATGGAGTCTGTCCTCAGACTTCTATGCTCCATGCACTCAAGCCCAGGCCACCTAACTGTCATTCAACAGCACACCACCAAACACACAGCAGCTGCCTCCCCTTAATGGGGATAAGTCCTTTCAGGATATAAAGCACAAAGCTGCAGCATAAATAGGTTAGCCGGTTAAAGCACAAAAAGGCAGGTTAGTAGACTTAGCAAGCCACATAGAGACAATGCTGCCCAGACATCTTTCCTCCAGCGTTAATCATAAATCATAATACTTGCGTTAGTCCACAGGGTATAGCTTCTCCCAGCTGGATGCCAAAGCGCTCTTTTCATCACGTGATCTGTGGCTGTCACTGTTAAAGGCAGTCGCATGTCGGTTGTGTTCCTTATATGGGAGCTCGATTTGCCCCTGGCGCTTCCCAGTGTTTCACCCCAGTGCCACCACACACAGTACCCCCTGTTTATGGGCTGCTGCACTCGGCTGCCATCACAATCTCATTTCTTTCAATCAGCGCTTACTCTTGTCAGCTGGCTGTGTCAGTGTAAGTGTAAGGTGGCGGGGGACGCTAGTACAGCGAGTTGTGAGATCAGGCTCCTCCCACCGACCAGTTTCGCATCACACGACGCTTCATCAGGGCGTGGCTTAAGGGCGCTACGTCCATCTCTTTATAGGGAGGTCAGATTACTTCCTAGTGTGACTCACTCGCCTCTTGGTGACGTCACACTGTTATTCAACTCAATGCAGCTTTATTGTTCACATTGTCCCATAGTGCTAATCACAGGTTTGTTTGGATTTCTTTCTTTTCTCCCCAATATGTCACTTTTTTTTCCGGCAGTCTTCAAATACACTTCATTTCAGCCACCATTTTTGGCATTTTATATACTTTCTATTACCTAAAATAGTATATTTAACTAGAACATGATGGGCCTGATTCACAAAGCGGTGCAAAGTGTTTGCACGCCTGTGAAAAGCCCTTTATCACGCCTAAACTCAGTTTAGGCGTGATAAAATGAAACTCTTTTGCACGTGCAATCGCGCGGCGCAGGGTGCAGTGCACGCAATGCGCCCATTAAACCCTATGGGCGCTGCGCGCGGAGTTGCGCGACTGCGCGCGCAATACTTTGCGCGCGGGACTTTGCGCGCGATAAAGAGCACAAAACAGTGCTAACTCAGCAGTGCAAAGGTTATCACGCCTAAAGTCTTTTAGGCGTGATAACTGAGTTATCACCGCTTTGTGAATCAGGCCCCATATCTCTTCATTATTCAGTTCTCCAATGCCATCTAGTGGGCTTTGTCAGTATTGCAAATATATTGCTAGGAAGACTATCAGTCTGTTTTCCCTTTGACATTCAGCCATCAGTCATGCATACCACTGGCTATATTTTTACATATCTTTGACCCAAAATTAAGTTTTAGTTTTTATAATTTCGATAGATTCATAAGGGGAGTTTTTGTATTTTATTATTTACCATATCTTTTTATCTTGACTATGTTTTTTTTAGCTTAATGTCACGTATGAGCCATCTGACGTAGAAAAGGGGTTAAATTTACCTCAGAGTTGAATCCATGCGGTTCCACAGTATTTAACCTGCAGATCCACATTGACTCCTTTCCTAGGAGCACATCATCAAAATCTCCCCTCCTTTCCGAGAGGTTCAACCTATATATAGCTTTTACTGTTGTACCCCTCAGGGAAGCTCCATGTTGCTCCCTATAATGTTTGTATAATGGCATCTCAACCTCCCCCTCCTCAATCTCCCTGAAATGTTCCAGGATTCTAGATTTAAGGTCTCTCTTTGTCTTGCCCACATACATTAACTTACATGGGCATTCATTTACATATATCACCCTTTCAGTGTCACAATTCATAAATCCATTGATTTTGTAGGTGCAATTACCTTTTACGTCTGAGAACGTTTTTGTTTTGTCCACATATGGGCAGATTTTGCACTTTCCACACTTGAACATACCTCTACCTGAGGCAGTTCTTAGCCATTTACTCCCCTCTCGTGTTGGCACAAACTCACTTCTCACCAATTTGTCTTTTAAATTTGGTGCCCCTTTGGCCGTTAACATTGGTCGTGGCCCCACTATTTTTTCAATGTCGGGATTGGCTCTTAAAATACCCCAATGTTTTTCCAAAAGCTGTCTCAGATCTTCCCAGTGAGAGCCATAGGGAGTAATTATCCTCAGGTTGTTCCCCCCCTTGGGTGTTACTCTGTGACTTGGATGACAATAGGTCTGTTCTAGCATTATTCCATGCTTTTTTAATTGCCGACTTCAAGATTCTATGTGAATATCCACGCTCTCTAAATCTAGAGTACATTTCCTTCGCCTCAATTCTAAATTGATCGTCTGTTGAGCAATTCCTACGTATACGCAGGAATTGACTATATGGGATAGATCGTATCAGGGCAGGGGGGTGATGGCTGGTGGCGTGGAGAACACTGTTTCCCGCTGTTGGCTTTCGGTAACTGGAGGTGACCACTTTACCTTTTTCTAGTCGTAATTTTATGTCAAGGAACGACATCTCCACATCACTTACAGTGTATGTGAGACGAATATTTCATTTATTTCTATTTAATTTCTGTATATAGGTCAGAAGTTCCGATTCCGTTCCTCTCCACACCACCAGCACATCATCTATAAAACGAAGCCAGAGGGCGACATGTGCCCCAAATTCCAGGTCTGGGTAGACATCCTGCCTCTCCCAGAGCCCAAGGTGCAGGCAAGCATAGGCCGGGGCACATGCCGCCCCCATCGATGTTCCCCTGATTTGTCTGTAATACCTACCATTGAACTTAAAACAGTTCAGTCTCAACGCGAGACTCAATGCTCGTATTAACATATCGTTATGTTCAGCTGCCTGATGACAGCCTTCTTCCAAGAAAAAGTCAACTGCCCTGATTCCCTCCTCATGTGGGATCGAGGTATACAGCGATTCCACATCGATCCCCACAAGGAGTGAGCCAGGGGGGACGGCAAAGTCCTCCAGGACCTTAAGGACATCACGACTGTCCCTCACATAGGAGGGGAGTTGCATGACCAGAGGTTTTAATTTTTCGTCAATTAGTCTACCCAGTCTTTAACAGGGGCCCCCACATCCTGACACAATCGGGCGACCCGGTGGGTAGTGATGCTCAAATACCCCTTTTTAAAATTCGAGTTTGGTCGAATTCGAATAGTAAATTATTCGAGGTCAGTCGAATATTCGAGTCGAATAATTTTTACTATTCGATTCGACCTCGGACTTCGAGCTCACTATTCGAGTCGGTATTCGAGCTCACTATTCGAGCTGACTATTCGAATTGGCCTTAAATAGCTTCCAACACTTGTTTTGAGGGTGAATGATGCAAGAAACATCTTTTTTTCCAAGTAACAACAGCAAGTGATTATGTGGGGATGTTCCTTTAAAAAAAAAGTGGAAAGAGAAGTTGTGTCCTTAATTTTGTTCAGTAGTGTTACTGTATATACTTGTTCTTCTTCTTCTTTATCTTTCTTCTTCTTCTTCTAGATCTTCTTCTTCTATATCTTCTTCTTCTTCTTCTATATTGTCTTCTTCATCATCTTCTTCTTCTTCATCTTCTTCTTCTTCTTCTTCTTCTTCTTCATCTTCTTCTTCTTCTTCTTCTTCTTCTTCATCTTCTTCTTCTTCTTCTTCTTCTTCTTCATCTTCTTCTTCTTCATCTTCTTCTTCTTCTTCTTCTTCTTCTTCTTCTTCTTCTTCTTCTTCTTCTTCTTCTTCTTCTTCTTCTTCTTCTTCTTCTTCTTCTTCTTCTTCTTCTTCTTCTTCTTCTTCTTCTTCTTCTTCTTCTTCTTCATCATCTTCTTCATCTTCTTCTTCTTCTTCTTCATCTTCTTCATCTTCTTCATCTTCTTCATCTTCTTCTTCTTCTTCTTCTTCATCTTCTTCATCTTCTTCTTCTTCTTCTTCTTCTTCATCATCTTCTTCATCTTCTTCTTCATCTTCTTCTTCATCTTCATCTTCTCCTTCTCCTTCTTTTTCAATATCGTCTTCTTCTTCTTCACGTATTTCTCTTTTCAATTTTTTTTTTAAAGAAATGCAGCTATTTTTGAGCGTAACAAATAGCTGGTGGGCGCACGCATGTTGGAAGCGCCATTGTATGTGCTCCCTGGCAGTGGAAACACAAAGACAGCAGGAGGTAAATTCAGCAGCAGGAGGAGGAGGATGAGTGTGTGGCAGCAGGCAGTCAATGAGGCAGGCAGCTCGCCGTGACATAATAGCCCTGGTACCTAGCGGTGATACCAGGGCTGTAAATAAACACAACAGGAGGTCCCAGACAGCGGTCGTGCAGCCCACATTGTGTCCAATACACAACTGGGACAACACAGTTTTCAACCCGGGCACCTCAGAAAAATTAAACCTTTTTTTTTTTTTTAATGGTTTGTTTGGTTTTGGTTTTGCAACCAATATAGCTATTGTTTGACGTAATAGCTGGTGGCAGAGTGGCAGCAGAAGAAGGTAATTCTGTGTACCCTGGCAGTGGGAAACACAGACAGACAGCAGCAGCAGGAGGAGGAATGGAGGAGTAGGCGAGCAGCTATTGTTTGACGTAATAGCTGGTGGCAGAGTGGCAGCAGAAGGTAAATCATCTGTGTACCCTGGCAGTGGGAAACACAGACAGACAGCAGCAGCAGCAGCAGGAGGAGGTATGGAGGAGCAGTGTGAGTGTGGCAGCAGGTAGGCAGCGTGACATAATAGCCCTGGTACCTAGCGGTGATACCAGGGCTGTAAATAAACACAACAGGAGGTCCCAGACAGCGGTCGTGCAGCCCACATTGTGTCCAATACACAACTGGGACAACACAGTTTTCAACCCGGGCACCTCAGAAAAATTAAACCTTTTTTTTTTTTTTAATGGTTTGTTTGGTTTTGGTTTTGCAACCAATATAGCTATTGTTTGACGTAATAGCTGGTGGCAGAGTGGCAGCAGAAGAAGGTAATTCTGTGTACCCTGGCAGTGGGAAACACAGACAGACAGCAGCAGCAGGAGGAGGAATGGAGGAGTAGGCGAGCAGCTATTGTTTGACGTAATAGCTGGTGGCAGAGTGGCAGCAGAAGGTAAATCATCTGTGTACCCTGGCAGTGGGAAACACAGACAGACAGCAGCAGCAGCAGCAGGAGGAGGTATGGAGGAGCAGTGTGAGTGTGGCAGCAGGTAGGCAGCGTGACATAATAGCCCTGGTACCTAGCGGTGATACCAGGGCTGTAAATAAACACAACAGGAGGTCCCAGACAGCGGTCGTGCAGCCCACATTGTGTCCAATACACAACTGGGACAACACAGTTTTCAACCCGGGCACCTCAGAAAAATTAAACCTTTTTTTTTTTTTAATGGTTTGTTTGGTTTTGGTTTTGCAACCAATATAGCTATTGTTTGACGTAATAGCTGGTGGCAGAGTGGCAGCAGAAGAAGGTAATTCTGTGTACCCTGGCAGTGGGAAACACAGACAGACAGCAGCAGCAGGAGGAGGAATGGAGGAGTAGGCGAGCAGCTATTGTTTGACGTAATAGCTGGTGGCAGAGTGGCAGCAGAAGGTAAATCATCTGTGTACCCTGGCAGTGGGAAACACAGACAGACAGCAGCAGCAGCAGCAGGAGGAGGTATGGAGGAGCAGTGTGAGTGTGGCAGCAGGTAGGCAGCGTGACATAATAGCCCTGGTACCTAGCGGTGATACCAGGGCTGTAAATAAACACAACAGGAGGTCCCAGACAGCGGTCGTGCAGCCCACATTGTGTCCAATACACAACTGGGACAACACAGTTTTCAACCCGGGCACCTCAGAAAAATTAAACCTTTTTTTTTTTTTTAATGGTTTGTTTGGTTTTGGTTTTGCAACCAATATAGCTATTGTTTGACGTAATAGCTGGTGGCAGAGTGGCAGCAGAAGAAGGTAATTCTGTGTACCCTGGCAGTGGGAAACACAGACAGACAGCAGCAGCAGGAGGAGGAATGGAGGAGTAGGCGAGCAGCTATTGTTTGACGTAATAGCTGGTGGCAGAGTGGCAGCAGAAGGTAAATCATCTGTGTACCCTGGCAGTGGGAAACACAGACAGACAGCAGCAGCAGCAGCAGGAGGAGGTATGGAGGAGCAGTGTGAGTGTGGCAGCAGGTAGGCAGCGTGACATAATAGCCCTGGTACCTAGCGGTGATACCAGGGCTGTAAATAAACACAACAGGAGGTCCCAGACAGCGGTCGTGCAGCCCACATTGTGTCCAATACACAACTGGGACAACACAGTTTTCAACCCGGGCACCTCAGAAAAATTAAACCTTTTTTTTTTTTTAATGGTTTGTTTGGTTTTGGTTTTGCAACCAATATAGCTATTGTTTGACGTAATAGCTGGTGGCAGAGTGGCAGCAGAAGAAGGTAATTCTGTGTACCCTGGCAGTGGGAAACACAGACAGACAGCAGCAGCAGGAGGAGGAATGGAGGAGTAGGCGAGCAGCTATTGTTTGACGTAATAGCTGGTGGCAGAGTGGCAGCAGAAGGTAAATCATCTGTGTACCCTGGCAGTGGGAAACACAGACAGACAGCAGCAGCAGCAGCAGGAGGAGGTATGGAGGAGCAGTGTGAGTGTGGCAGCAGGTAGGCAGCGTGACATAATAGCCCTGGTACCTAGCGGTGATACCAGGGCTGTAAATAAACACAACAGGAGGTCCCAGACAGCGGTCGTGCAGCCCACATTGTGTCCAATACACAACTGGGACAACACAGTTTTCAACCCGGGCACCTCAGAAAAATTAAACCTTTTTTTTTTTTTAATGGTTTGTTTGGTTTTGGTTTTGCAACCAATATAGCTATTGTTTGACGTAATAGCTGGTGGCAGAGTGGCAGCAGAAGAAGGTAATTCTGTGTACCCTGGCAGTGGGAAACACAGACAGACAGCAGCAGCAGGAGGAGGAATGGAGGAGTAGGCGAGCAGCTATTGTTTGACGTAATAGCTGGTGGCAGAGTGGCAGCAGAAGGTAAATCATCTGTGTACCCTGGCAGTGGGAAACACAGACAGACAGCAGCAGCAGCAGCAGGAGGAGGTATGGAGGAGCAGTGTGAGTGTGGCAGCAGGTAGGCAGCGTGACATAATAGCCCTGGTACCTAGCGGTGATACCAGGGCTGTAAATAAACACAACAGGAGGTCCCAGACAGCGGTCGTGCAGCCCACATTGTGTCCAATACACAACTGGGACAACACAGTTTTCAACCCGGGCACCTCAGAAAAATTAAACCTTTTTTTTTTTTTTAATGGTTTGTTTGGTTTTGGTTTTGCAACCAATATAGCTATTGTTTGACGTAATAGCTGGTGGCAGAGTGGCAGCAGAAGAAGGTAATTCTGTGTACCCTGGCAGTGGGAAACACAGACAGACAGCAGAAGGGCAGTACACAGCAGCCCACTGTAGGTGTAAAATGTGTGGCTGCAGGCGACGTAATAGTCAAAGTGAACCAGGCTGGCTTAGTGAGCAGGAGCCAGGAGGTGGTAAAGGGTGGTAAGGCACATTAACGATGGTTCCGGCAGCCAGTTCATGTCCCCCTCTCGCCGACAACAGGGGCCAGGAACTCGCCTTCCACCCACGCCTGGTTCATCTTGAGAAACGTCAGTCTGTCCACAGACTTGTGAGACAGACGTGAGCGTTTCTCGGTGACCACGCCACCAGCTGCACTGAAGCAGCGCTCGGACAGCACGCTGGAAGGGGGGCAGGACAGCACTTCCAGGGCGTACTGCGCCAGCTCGCTCCAGATCTCCATGCGCTTGACCCAATACTCCATGGGATCAACAGGGGCATCGCTGTCAAGCCCGCTGTACGACCCCATGTAGTCAGCCACCATGCGGGTCAGGCGCTGGCTGTGACCGGAGGAGGATGCTGCTGCATGCATCTCCTCTCTAGTCACTGCTGCCGGAGCCTCTACAGTCCTGTAGAGCTCGTGGCTGAGAGACAGCAGGTCTGTGGGGCGCTTGCTGCTGCTGGATGCAGGCACCTGCTGCTGCCTCTGTGCTGGCTGCTGGACAGTGGGGGTGGAAGGCTGGGGGAAGACTTCCTCCAAGCGCTCAACAAGGGCCTGCTGCAAGCTCCTTATTTGTTGCGCTGGGTCTCCTCCTGCAGGCGGCAGGAACTGGCTCAACTTCCCCTTGAGGCGTGGGTCCAACATCATGCTGATCCAGATGTCCTCCCTCTGCTTCATCTGGATCACCCTGGGGTCCCTGCGCAGGCACGTCAGCATGTGCGCTGCCATTGGGAAGAGGCGGGCCACGTCTGCTGGCACATCGACGTCAGTGCTGTCCTCATCCTCCTCCTCTGCCGCCTCATCCTCTCTCCACCCCCGCACCAACTCAGCTGCGCTGTGCTGATCCCCCTCATCAGCAGCCAGGTCAGGGACCTCCACCAAGTCCTCCTCCTCCTCCCCCTCAGAGGTGGACTGCGCAGCTGGTTGCCGCTCCTGCTGGTCCAAGGCTGCCGCTCCCTGTTCCAGCAAAGCATCGAGGGCCCTGTTCAGCAGAGAAACCAGGGGCACCCACTCGCAGACCATAGCATGGTCCCTGCTCACCATGTTTGTGACCTGCAGGAAGGGAGCCAGCACAAAGCACACCTGCTGCATGTGCCTCCAGTCATCATCGGGGACGATGGACGGGATGTTGCTGGTCTTGTCCCTTCTCTGAGCTGCGGAAACAGTGGCCAGGGCAAGGTACTGTTTGACAGCGTGCCTCTGTTCAACCAGACGCTCCAACATCGCCAGGGTGGAGTTCCAGCGAGTCGGAACGTCAAGGATCAGCCGATGGCGTGGCAGATCCAGCTCCTTTTGCACGTCTTCCAGGCTCGCACAGGCTGCAGCCGAGCGCCGGAAGTGACGCACAACATTCCTTGCCGTTTCCAGCAGTTCGCCCATCCCCTGGTAGGTGCGCAGGAACTTCTGCACCACCAGGTTCAGCACGTGGGCAAGACAGGGGATGTGGGTCAGGTTTCCCCTGTCTATTGCGGCAACCAGATTGGCCCCATTGTCGGCCACCACCTCTCCGACTCTGAGGCCTCTGGGGGTCAGCCAAATCCTCTCCTGCTCCTGGAGTTTGGCCAACACATGGGTTGCCGTCAGCTTGGTCTTCCCAAGGCTGACCAAGTGCAGCAGCGCTTGGCAGTGGTGGGCCTTCACGCTGCTGCTGAGGCGGGGGGTTTGGCCAGGTGTGCCGGAGGATGGCAGAGGATCGGAGGAACCTGCTGCAGTTCCCCTGACCCTGCGGGGTGGCACCACCCACTGTGTTGCTGCTGCTGCTGTGCCCGCTGCTGCTCTCCCATCCTCACCCCCTTCCACCAAGCTGACCCAGTGGACAGTGAAGGACAGGTAGCGGCCTGTCCCGAAGCGGCTGCTCCAGGAGTCCATGGTGACGTGGACCCTTTCACCAACCGCGTGCTCCAGCCCTCGCTCCACATTGGCCATCACAAAGCGGTGCAGTGCAGGAATGGCCTTGCGGGCAAAGAAGTGTCTGCTGGGGAGCTGCCAGTCTGGGGCTGCGCAAGCAAGCAGCGCACGAATGTCGCTCCCCTCCTGCACGAGCGTGTACGGCAGGAGTTGGGAGCACATGGCCCGTGCCAGCAAGCCGTTCAGCTGCCGCACGCGACGGCTGCTGGGAGGCAGAGCCCTAACCACCCCCTGGAAGGACTCGCTCAAAAGGCTCTGGCGTGGCCTTTTGCTGACACGGGAATCAGCAGACACAGCAGAGGAGGCCACTGAGGACTGGCTGCCAGAACAGGCCTCAGTGTCGGCGGCAGGAGTTGCAGAGGGGGGAGGAGCAGTGCGTTTCCGCACTCCTGCTGGTGCTGCTGGAGGAGCAGGAGGGCGGGTGGCTGCTGTTGCTGCTGCTGCTGCTGAAGGCTGTGCAGTGATGGGTGTGGTGCCACTGCCAGCACCAGATGCCTTCAGCCTCTGGAACTCCTCATGCTGGTGGAAATGTTTAGCCGCAAGGTGGTTGATGAGCGAGCTGGTGCAGAACTTTAAGGGGTCTGCACCTCTGCTCAACTTCCGCTGACAGTGGTTGCAAGTGGCGTACTTGCTGTACACAGTGGGCATGGTGAAATATCGCCAGATTGGTGACTTAAACATCCCCCTACGGCATGGAAGCGCTGCTGCCTGTCTCCCTGTGGTGGTTGGGGGGGGGCTTGGGGGGCTTGGGTGCGGCTGGTGGTGGTACTGGCAGATGCTGCTGCTGCTGCTGCTGAGCCTGAGACACCAGCAGGCTGTGGGACCTGCCTACTGCTGTGCCAATGCTTGCAATGATGCGCCTCCTTGCAAGGCCCACAAGAGCATCCTCCTCCTCCTCCTCAGAGCTGCTGAGGACGACATCCCCTGGAGGTGGTGGCACCCAGTCTCTGTCTGTCACCGGGTCATCATCATCCTCCCCCTCCTGAAACATGTCCTGCTGGGATGAGGACCCCCCAAACTCCTCTCCTGATGCATGGATGGGCTGCTTGACTGTCGCCACAGTCTTGCTGTCCAATCCCTCATCCCCCAAAGTGCCCATCAGCATCTCCTCCTCAAAATCGCCAACAACAGCAGACAATTGACTCATGATGCCTGGGGTCAAAAGACTGCTGAATGACAGGTCGCCAACTGACGGTGAACTGGCCTCCTCCCCAGGCCCTGCTGGGCGGCTGCTGCGAACAGGGGTGGTGGTGGTGGTGGTGGTGAGGGTGGAGGCCTCGGATGCAGAGCTGATGGCGGGCTGCTCATCCTCCGTCATGAGTTGCACCACAGTGTCTGCATCCTTTTCCTCAATGGGACGTTTCCGACCCGGCTGGAGGAAAATGGGAGCAGGTGCTACACGCTGCTGCTGCTGTGTCTCTGCAGCGTGAGTTGCAGATGCTCCTGCTGGGCGGCGCCCAAGGCGTCCACGGCCAGTGGCTATGGGAGGAATGTTAGCCACTGACGCTGCTGCTGCTGCTGCGGAACTGTGCATGGTGGCGCGCCCGCGGCCGCGGCTTGCCACAATGCTGCTCCCTCTCCTCCTGATTCCCTTGCTGCCCTTCCCCTTGCCCAAACCGCGCTGGCTGCCACTTCCAGACATCTTAAATGTTTTGGGCGTATAGACAAAAGTTTTGTAAAAGGGCGGCTGAAAAGTGGGGTACTTTAATGGAGTGGGTTGGTTGGTGAGGTGACTGAGTGAGTGTCCCCTAGTACAGTAAGTAAGTAGTAACAGTCAGGAAGTACAACTAGCAGTTACAATAATCAGTAGTAATCACAAGTAAATTTAGTGTGTGTACACTCAGACAGTGAGTGCACGCACGCAGGAGCTAGTAGCCTATGGACAGTGACTGAGTGTCCTAGACTCCTAGTACAGTAAGAGTAAGTAGTAACAGTAAGTAGAACTAACTAATTACGATAATCAATCAGCGATCAGAAGGAAATAGAGTGTGTGTTGTGTGTGTACACTCAGACAGTGAGTGCACGCACGCAGGAGCTAGTAGCCTATGAACACAGTGACTGAGTGTCCTAGACTCCTAGTACAGTAAGAGTAAGTAGTAACAGTAAGTAGAACTAACTAATTACAATAATCAATCAGCGATCAGAAGGAAATGGAGTGTGGGTGTGTGTACACTCAGACAGTGAGTGCACGCACGCAGGAGCTAGTAGCCTATGAACACAGTGACTGAGTGTCCTAGACTCCTAGTACAGTAAGAGTAAGTAGTAACAGTAAGTAGAACTAACTAATTACAATAATCAATCAGCGATCAGAAGGAAATGGAGTGTGGGTGTGTGTACACTCAGACAGTGAGTGCACGCACGCAGGAGCTAGTAGCCTATGAACACAGTGACTGAGTGTCCTAGACTCCTAGTACAGTAAGAGTAAGTAGTAACAGTAAGTAGAACTAACTAATTACAATAATCAATCAGCGATCAGAAGGAAATGGAGTGTGGGTGTGTGTACACTCAGACAGTGAGTGCACGCACGCAGGAGCTAGTAGCCTATGAACACAGTGACTGAGTGTCCTAGACTCCTAGTACAGTAAGAGTAAGTAGTAACAGTAAGTAGAACTAACTAATTACAATAATCAATCAGCGATCAGAAGGAAATGGAGTGTGGGTGTGTGTACACTCAGACAGTGAGTGCACGCACGCAGGAGCTAGTAGCCTATGAACACAGTGACTGAGTGTCCTAGACTCCTAGTACAGTAAGAGTAAGTAGTAACAGTAAGTAGAACTAACTAATTACAATAATCAATCAGCGATCAGAAGGAAATAGAGTGTGGGTGGTGTGTGTACACTCAGACAGTGAGTGACCGCACGCAGGAGCTAGTAGCCTATGGACAGTGACTGAGTGTCCTAGACTCCTAGTACAGTAAGAGTAAGTAGTAACAGTAAGTACAACTAACTAATTACGATAATCAATCAGCGATCAGAAGGAAATGGAGTGTGGGTGTGTGTACACTCAGACAGTGAGTGCACGCACGCAGGAGCTAGTAGCCTATGGACAGTGACTGAGTGTCCTAGACTCCTAGTACAGTAAGAGTAAGTAGTAACAGTAAGTACAACTAACTAATTACGATAATCAATCAGCGATCAGAAGGAAATAGAGTGTGTGTTGTGTGTGTACACTCAGACAGTGAGTGCAGTGCGCACACGCAGGAGCTAGTAGCCTATATGAACAGTGACAGTGAGTGTCCCTACGGGTACAGTAAGAGTATAAGTAGTAAGTAAGTACAACTAACTAACAATAATCTATCAGTAATCAGAAGGAAATAGAGTGTGTGTACACACAGACAGTGAGTGAGTGCACACACGCAGGAGCTAGCTAGTAGCCTATAAACAGTGACAGTCAGTGAGTGTCCTACTCCTAGTACAGTATAACTACAATACTATTAGTAAAGGACAGCAGAAATACTGGTATAGATGAGAGAAATAAACAGAGGACAGCTGCCCACAGAGGCAAGGCCCCCCTGAGGCCTAAACCTGTAAGCTTGCAGCAGCTGCCTGTCTCTAATGTAACACACAAGCTACTAACTAAAATACAATGTCTATCTAACTAACAACAATATAGGTGTATATGGCAGGTGTAGGTGAGCAAAAACGCTAGGTAAATGATCACAATAAAGCACTTGCTAAGCCAAAGCACAAAGGAGCAACTCTCTCTCTGTACAAGTCTCAGGCAAGCATGGAGAAACGGAACATGGCGGCCGCTATTTATAGGGTAGGGGCTGGCCAGGGTCCCCCTCTGTGATTGGCTGCCGTCAGAGGGCCTGGGAGCCCTCTGATTGGCTCTAAGGACATCAATCTGGGCTATGACGCTATTCGAGCTCGGTACCGAGCTCGAATAGCGCCGGGTTGCTCGAATAGCTCGAATAGTGAATGGGCTATTCGAGTGTACTCGGATAGCCCATTCGAATAGCTCCAGCTATTCGGAGCTCGAATACCGAGCTCGAATAGCTGAAAAAGAGCTCGAATATTCGAGCTACTCGAATATTCGAGCTCTGCTGAGCACCACTGCCGGTGGGTTAACTGAATTTTTGTGAATTTTCGGGATAAAATAAATGGTTGGTACATTATAATTAGTCACTAGCAAGTATTCCCATTCTTCATGGGTGATGACGCACTTTTCACGTGCTTCGTTCGTGAACCCAATGATTAATTTTATCTTTTATTTTAGGGAAGGGGCTATTCTCCAGTCTTTCATATGTACTTTTATCTGACAATTGTCTCATTGCTTCTATGGTATATTTATCTTCATCGCAATACGATATTTCCCCCTTTATCACTTGGTTTTATAATAAGGTTTGAAGCTAGTTTTAGTTCTTCTATTGCTTTCTTTGTGCTGCTGTTAGATTACTGGATTTTATACAATTTCTTTCCCAGTTTTCTGTTTTTAATTCATTATTTAAAGTTTCCAGAAATACTGACAGATGTCGATTTTTGGAAAGGGGGGGCATTGTGGTTGCTCGTTTTCGCAGGGATGTGGCAGGCAACACATACTTTCCCTGATTGTCATCCTCGTCAACACACTGTCCCCCTTCATCTAGGATGACCTGAAGGTTTATAATTGCCACTCTGTCTTCGGCTCTCAGGGTTTCTAGTTGATTGGCTTCATTCGAATCCAATATCTGGCTTCGTTCACCACCACCACCACCAGAGGATTTCCCCCTGTGATACAGATTGAGCATCACCTTCCTTAAAAATAAGTTAATGTCCTTGTAGATTTCAAAGGTGTCACCCGTGGTGGTGGGGGAGAATGACAGGCCCTTAACTAGCACCTCAATGTGATTATTATTCAGCTGAAAATTGGACCGATTTATCACAACCCCTGTGGGGTCCAAATTTAATAGTTCCCCCGATATTGTTTGTTGCTCCTCGTTACTCCCCACCAATCTTCCTCTGAGCTATTCTCCTCTGAATCTATTGCCTGCTAAAACCTACCGTTAGTCTAACGATAAAGACATGATTTTTTCCTAGTGCTGCTAGTCATAAAATGGTATACACATTTCTCTCAAACAGACATCAAACAAATGACAGCGCTCATAGGCTGCAACTGAATTGTAGACCAACAGAGGCAATTGTGGAGCTCTGCACATCTATCGCAGGTAGTCAATTCAGGTGCAGCCTCTGTTTGGAAGCGCAGCATTGCTAGATGTATGTCTACCTTAACACAAAGGATACAGTTTAAAAGCCTGACTCTCGCCTACAAAGCTATTTACAACCTAGCACCTAACTCTTTCTTATCTAAGTCATCTTCAGATACCACCCGTCACACAATTTCTGCTCTACTAACAATATTCTCCAGTCTTCTTCTATGGTCACCTCTTCTCACTCCTGCTTACAAGACTTCTCAAGGTCCTCTCCCCTCCTCTGGAACACCCGCTCTCAACACTTCCGCCACTCACCCTCACTTACCCTTTTTAGGCGCAACCTAAAAACTCACTTCTTAAGGCAAGCATACTCTCCTACCTAGGACACATTAGCCACAGACTACCATTTCTACCATCTCATACACATCTTCCCTTCACCTACTGTCCTATACTATAAACCTTTAGCCTGTAAGGCTTTCTGGCCAGGGCTCTCTTCCCAATTTGTCTCACAATGATGTGTAATGTGTGTCCATACTAGTGTTGGGCGAACATCTAGATGTTCGGGTTCGGGCCGAACAGGCCGAACATGGCCGCGATGTTCGGGTGTTCGACCCGAACTCCGAACATAATGGAAGTCAATGGGGACCCGAACTTTTGTGCTTTGTAAAGCCTCCTTATATGCTACATACCCCAAATTTACAGGGTATGTGCACCTTGGGAGTGGGTACAAGAGGAAAAAAAAAATTAGCAAAAAGAGCTTATAGTTTTTGAGAAAATCGATTTTAAAGTTTCAAAGGGAAAACTGTCTTTTAAATGCGGGAAATGTCTGTTTTCTTTGCACAGGTAACATGCTTTTTGTCGGCATGCAGTCATAAATGTAATACATATAAGAGGTTCCAGGAAAAGGGACCGGTAATGCTAACCCAGCAGCAGCACACGTGATGGAACAGGAGGAGGGTGGCGCAGGAGGAGAAGGCCACGCTTTGAGACACAACAACCCAGGCCTTGCATGAGGACAAGAAGCGTGCGGATAGCATGCTTTGTACCACCATGCAGTCATAAATGTAATAAAGATAAGTGGTTCAATAAACAGGGACCACGCGGCAACGCTAACCCAGCAGCAGCACACGTGATGGAACAGGAGGAGGCGCAGGAGGAGAAGGCCACGCTTTGTGAGACACAACAACCCAGGCCTTGCATGAGGACAAAAAGCGTGCGGATAGCATGCTTTGTACCGCCATGTAGTCATAAATGTAATAAAGATAAGAGGTTCAATAAACAGGGACCACGCGGCAACGCTAACCCAGCAGCAGCAGCAGCAGCAGCACACGTGATGGAACAGGAGGAGGCGCAGGAGGAGAAGGCCACGCTTTGTGAGACACAACAACCCAGGCCTTGCATGAGGACAAAAAGCGTGCGGATAGCATGCTTTGTACCGCCATGTAGTCATAAATGTAATAAAGATAAGAGGTTCAATAAACAGGGACCACGCGGCAACGGTAACCCAGCAGCAGCAGCAGCACACGTGATGGAACAGGAGGAGGCGCAGGAGGAGAAGGCCACGCTTTGTGAGACACAACAACCCAGGCCTTGCATGAGGACAAAAAGCGTGCGGATATAGCAGCAATGCTTTTTGCCGCCATGCAGTCATAAATGTAATACAGATGAGAGGTTCAATAAACAGGGACCGGAAACGCTAAACCATCCCAGATGTTCATCGGTCATGTTACTTGGTTGGGGTCCAGGAGTGTTGCGTAGTCGTTTCCAATCCAGGATTGATTCATTTTAATTTGAGTCAGACGGTCTGCATTTTCTGTGGAGAGGCGGATACGCCGATCTGTGATGATGCCTCCGGCAGCACTGAAACAGCGTTCCGACATAACGCTGGCTGCCGGGCAAGCCAGCACCTCTATTGCGTACATTGCCAGTTCGTGCCAGGTGTCTAGCTTCATGCCCGGTTTCAGGTCCAGCGGTGCCAGCCACAAATCCGTCTGTTCCTTTATTCCCCTCCAAATTTCCTCCCCTGTGTGCTGCTTATCCCCAAGGCAGATCAGCTTCAGCAACGCTTGCTGACGCATGCCAACAGCTGTGCTGCACTGCTTCCACGATCCTACTGCTGCTGGTGCTGGGTTAGCATTTCCGGATGAGGTACAGCTTTGAGATGCGTTGGAGGAGAAGGAGTCAGAGAGGTAGGTGCTGCTGTTGTTATCCAGCTGTTTGCGGCGTGGGCAACACCCGCGCCGTAGCAGGTGAGGAATCGCTGCCAGGCTCCACAAGGTTCACCCAGTGCGCGGTAAGGGAGATGTATCGACCCTGGCCGAACGCACTCGTCCAGGTGTCAGTGGTGAGGTGAACCTTGCAGGCAACGGCATTCTTCAAGCTTCGGGTTATTTAGCTGACCACGTGCTCATGCAACTCAGGCACTGCAGAGCGCGCAAAGTGGTAGCGGCTGGGAACCACGTAACGTGGGATGGCCACTGACATCATGCCCTTGAAGCTGTTTGTCTCCACCACTCGATATGGCAGCATTTCGCAGGCCAGAAGCTTGGCTATGCTGGCTGGCTGTTACTGCCACGGCCCGGGGGTCATTTGCTGGCAATTTCCTCTTGTGCTCAAACATCTCAGAAACAGACAACTCAACCGTAGCGCTGCACACCGAAGGGCTGTTGGTTGTTGTGTTTGATGAACACTGGGAGACCTCAAGAGCACTAGTCCGGAAAGTGACAGTGTCAGCATCGTCTGATGTTTGTGAATGTTGTGAACCACGCAATGGCTGGGCTACTGCTGCTGCTGAGGCGGGTCTGGTGGTGAGTCTGGTGAACCCAAGGGAGGCAGTGTTGCTGGTGGTACCCTGTCCTGCCGCGTTTGCCCACAGAGTGGGATGTTTGGATAGAATGTGGCGGCTCATGCTGGTGGTGGAGAGGTTGTTAATACTTTTCCCCCTGCTCAGGCGGGTCTTGCACACCTTGCAAATCGCCATGGTAACATCCTCAGTGCAGTCTTCAAAGAAAGCCCAGACTTTAACTGGCTGAGGACTCGGACCTCGTGCGTGATGTGCTGGTGCTGCTTAACCCACTGCTGGACGCTTGAGAGGTCATCCAAGTAATTATCTGGTCCTGTTCTTTTGGATCTGTGAGGGTTGTTGTCCTGGACAACATGGGCAGTATTGAGTGGGTTTTCTTGGGTGCTCCCCTGTGGCCTGTACGTGAACCGTCAGGGGAAACACCTCTTCCCTTGCCCCTCCCTCTTTCACCGGATTTCTTCCTCATTTCACTTATCCTTAAAGTACACGCTGACTGGCAGCAGTACAGTGGCAGTACAGAAATGCTATACAGTGGTGGGTGAGCGGTGTACCACTATTGTCAGCAGTGACACAGAGCACAATGCTATACAGTGGCGGGTGAGCGGTGTACTACTGTTCCCAGCAGACACAGAGTGGAAGTAAACACAATGCTATATAGTGTGGCTGAGCCGTGTACACAGAGTGGCATTAAACACAATGCTATATAGTCTGCTATATAGTCACCCCGAACAGGGTGATGTTCTGCAGAACCCGAACAGTGGCAAACACTGTTCGCCCAACACTACTGGGAGGGAACGCAGATTTTAGTACCTAAACACACGATACAACATGTTTTCCGGGGTCGGACTCTGAGGCACATACAGATGGTCCCGATCATCATCCTCATCATACAACTCTTCTCCTGAGTCTGACCCACCCACCACCTCTGCCACCCCAACATCCCCAGACACAGACCCCTCATCGTCCTCAACATTAACTTGGGATGCTGGCCTGAGCCAGACCTCCTCCTCCACATCAGGCCCCATCATCTCCTCAATGGCAGCCCTCATTAATCGCTCTGGCGACGGACTGATGGACACAACGTTCTCCTCCGGGGAGGGCTGCTGCTGACCACTGGCTGCTGGGGTGGATGTTATAGCTTGCGTGGGGCGTTGGCTGTTGCTGTTGTTGGGAGTGCTGCTCACAGCGGAGGTCTCTGGGGAACTCATGTTGAGCTCATATAGTGGTTGACGGTGAGTGGAGTATTACTGATCCCAGCAATATACACACTGACTGGCAGAGTACGCAATGCTATATAGTGTGGCTGAGCGGTGTACACAGAGTGGCAGTAAACACAATGCTATATAGTCTGGCTGAGCGAGCGGTGTACTACTGTTCCCAGCAGAATCAGAGTGGCAGTAAACAATGGTATATAGTCTGGCTGAGCGGTGTACATAGAGTGTCAGTAAACAATGGTATATAGTCTGGCTGAGCGAGCGGTGTACTACTGTTCCCAGCAGAATCAGAGTGGCAGTAAACAATGGTATATAGTCTGGCTGAGCGGTGTACACAGAGTGTCAGTAAACAATGGTATATAGTGTGGCTGAGTGGTGTACACAGAGTGTCAGTAAACAATGGTATATAGTCTGGCTGAGCGGTGTACACAGAGTGGCAGTAAACACAATGCTATATACTCTGGCTGAGCGAGCGGTGTACTACTGTTCCCAGCAGACACAGAACAGTAAACAGAATGCTATATAGTGTGGCTGAGCGAGCGGTGTACCACTATTCCCAGCAGACACAGAACAGTGAACAGAATGCTATATAGTGTGGCTGAGCGAGCGGTGTACCACTATTCCCAGCAGACACAGAACAGTAAACAGAATGCTATATAGTGTGGCTGAGCGAGCGGTGTACCACTATTCCAAGCAGACACAGAACAGTGAACAGAATGCTATATAGTGTGGCTGAGCGAGCGGTGTACCACTATTCCCAGCAGACACAGAGTGGCAGTAAACAGAATGCTATATAGTGTGGCTGAGCGAGGTACACAGAGTGGCAGTAAACAGAATGCTATATAGTGTGGCTGAGCGAGCGGTGTACCACTATTCCCAGCAGACACAGAACAGTGAACAGAATGCTATATAGTGTGGCTGAGCGAGCGGTGTACCACTATTCCCAGCAGACACAGAACAGTGAACAGAATGCTATATAGTGTGGATGAGCGAGCGGTGTACCACTATTCCCAGCAGACACAGAACAGTAAACAGAATGCTATATAGTGTGGCTGAGCGAGCGGTGTACCACTATTCCCAGCAGACACAGAACAGTGAACAGAATGCTATATAGTGTGGCTGAGCGAGCGGTGTACCACTATTCCCAGCAGACACAGAACAGTGAACAGAATGCTATATAGTGTGGCTGAGCGAGCGGTGTACTACTGTTCCCAGCAGACACAGAACAGTACACAGAATGCTATATAGTGTGGCTGAACGAGCGGTGTACTACTGTTCCCAGCAGACACAGAACAGTACACAGAATGCTATATAGTGTGGCTGAACGAGCGGTGTACCACTATTCCAAGCAGACACAGAACAGTGAACAGAATGCTATATAGTGTGGCTGAGCGAGCGGTGTACCACTATTCCCAGCAGACACAGAGTGGCAGTAAACAGAATGCTATATAGTGTGGCTGAGCGAGGTACACAGAGTGGCAGTAAACAGAATGCTATATAGTGTGGCTGTGCAAGCGGTGTACTACTATTCCCAGCAGACACAGAGTGGCAGTAAACAGAATGCTATATAGTGTGGCTGAGCGAGGTACACAGAGTGGCAGTAAACAGAATGCTGAGCGAGCGGTGTACTACTATTCCCAGCAGCGACACACAATGACTGGGGGGGACCCTGGCTAGCGTGGCTGGAGCGCGAACTACCCTGCCTGCCTACCCAAAGCTAAACCCACAGACAAATGGCGGAGATATGACGTGGTTCGGGTATTTATTTACCCGAACCACGTGACAGTTCGGCCAATCAGAGCGCGTTCGGGTCCGAACCACGTGACCCGTTCGGCCAATCACAGCGCTAGCCGAACGTTCGGGGAACGTTCGGCCATGCGCTCTTAGTTCGGCCATATGGCCGAACGGTTTGGCCGAGCACCGTCAGGTGTTCGGCCGAACTCGAACATCACCCGAACAGGGTGATGTTCTGCAGAACCCGAACAGTGGCGAACACTGTTCGCCCAACACTAGTCCATACCTCCCACTCCTGTGTAAATACCTGTAGCTGATTTGTTTAATGCCTTTGTCTTGTATTGTTAACTGTTGTATTGTTTATTTTGTATTGTTATATCCTTCATGTATTGTATTGTTATATTAATATACCCTGTATGCTTTTGTTCAACACCAAGGGCCTGATTCACAAAGCGGTGCAAACACTTTGCACGCCTGTGAAAAGCCCTTTATCACGCCTAAACTTAGTTTAGGTGTGATCTGAAGGAATTCGAGCGAACTCCCGCGCGCAAAGTTTTGCGCGTGCAGCACACTGCGCTACACGCGCAGCGCACGTGCTTCGCGCGAAGCGCCCATTAAACCCTATGGGACTTTGCGCGTGCGCGTTTGCGTGCGCAAAACTTTATGCGCGGGAGCTTCGCGCGAATTATAGCACAAAGCGGTGATAACTTCACTAGTGCAAAGGTTATCACGCCTAAAGTCTTTTAGGCGTGATAACTGAGTTATCACCGCTTTGTGAATCAGGCCCCATGAAAGATGCTTGTGTTATATAAATGAAGAATAATAATTAAAAAAACTTAAACAGATTTGTCATCCCTTCCTTCTCTCCTCTGTAGGATCACTAATATTATTACTGTATATATACTTGCATATGAGCCGACCCGCATATAAGCCGAGGCACCCACTTTTCCCTCAGAAACCAAGAACAAGTGATTGACCTGTGTATAAGCCCCTCCCAAGTATATCTCCTCCACAGTAGCCAGATGTGCCCCCAGTACAAGTCAGCCCCCATCCCCGTAGCCAGATGTGCCCCAAGGATGATACAGATGTGTCTCAAGATGCCACTAGATGGTGTCATAGATATGAGACACAGCGAATGCCACACAGGAAGAATTCCTGATCATTTCACCACTGACACATTGCTTGCATGCCCTGCTCCAAAAGCCAGGGGACACAGGTCATCTTCTGGAGCAGCACAATCTGCACACCATGTTGCAAAGGATGGGGGGCACAGACCTTCAGGGAACCGGAGGGCAAGAGCATGCTCACTAGTGCAAGATCCTTACGCTCCTCTGCCAGTAACAAAACTTACTTTACCATCTATTCTGGCCCACTAACTCGCATATAAGCCGAGGGGTAACTTTTCAGCACATTTTTTTTGTGCTGAAAAATTAGGCTTATACGTGAGTATTTAATGTATGTAATGCATTTATAAAGTGCCAACCTATTATACAGCGCTGGATAAGAAATACATAAAGTGGCACAAAGAATGACAAAACATAACAACGTTATACAACATAGGACAAAGCTATACAAGGCACCCAGGGTACAAAATACATGTTCATGCAGTATTGGGCTGCTTAGGTAGGTCCAGTAATTCAAGTACAAGGGGGACATAGAAAAGGAGCACACAACCATGTACGATACAATAGGTTTATAAGCATTTACTAGGATCCTAGGATTTCCAAATATCTATCCCAGTTACACATCAGAAGCTTTAACAGTAGCTGAGTGTTTCCGGGATAAGGATAATCCTCTGTAGTGTTATTATTTGCTCTGATACCAAGATTTTCATTTAGATAACTTTTTATGTACTGAACTTCACACAAAACAAATCCCGCAGGCATTTGTTCCTATGTGCGTATAAGGAAACATCTTTTCTAAATAATGAATGTCAATAAATACGTTCCTCCACTTCACAAAACACAGCATTTGTATGATTAAATTAAAGCACCTCTCCGGGCTATTTTTTTTCTTTCTTTTTACACATCTCCTTCCTCTACCCACCAGGCTTGCTCATCACGAGCTCGCGATCATGGCTAGCCTGTGATCATGAGCATTTTTCCCCGTTCATGAGCTCGGTATTTGGATCTTGTGATCGTAATCGATCACGGGTCTGGATTCGAGTGCATCCGTGATTTGACTCAAATTCTATTCGTGATAACAGGTTAACCCAGGTTTCCCCCTTCTGCTGCTGATGCTGCTGCAGGAAGAGGGAGAGGAGGCCCTGACCCAGCTGGATCAGCAGGCGGCTGCGCAGTCCACCTCTGAGAAGGAGTTTGAGTTGTTGGAGGAGGAGGAGCTGGAGGTCTCCGACGTGACTGTTGAGGGGGAACTTCAGAGCACAGCTGCAGTGGTGTGAGGGTAGAGAGGGCAGGAAGAGGCTCAGGGGCCAGAGGAGGAGGAGGATAGCATTGTCGGCTCTGGGGGTGTCTCTGTTGTCTCTCCCCTGTTCCCCATGGCAGCGCACATGCTGCGGTGCCTGCGCAGGAACCCCAGGGTGATCCAGATGCATGCTCAGGAGGACATCTGTATCAGCATGATCCTGGACCCATGGCTGAAAGGGAAGGTGGCTCAGTTCCTGCCTGCTGGAGACAATGAGCTGCGAACAAGGGAGTTGCAGTGGATCCTTGTTCGCAGATTGGAGGAAGCCTTCCCCCAGCCTCCCACCCCCTCTGGCCCTGTGCAGCCAGCACGGCAGCCGGTGCCTGCGGCCAGCAGCAGCAGCAGAAGCAGGCAACCAGAGATCTGCTGTCACTGACTAAGGCACTCTGCATGATGGTAAAGCTGCCGAGAGAGGAGGTGCCTGCAGCAGCATCCTCCTCTGTAAGTCAGAGCTAGGGATGGTCGCTGGATTCAGCGGAATTAAGATTTCCGTGATTCCAGATGGAATTAGGTGATTCCGTTCCGTTGCCATGGAACAGAATTGCTATATCACTATGGCGGAATTTCCACAGAAAAATTTGAAATTCCGCGGAATTTTACAGAATGCAAATTGTTTTTCCCCACCAAACGAATTTCTGCCTAATAATAAGAATTTCTGCTCAACAGACTTCCTTATTCCCTCCCTCCTCCTCTGGAGGTGGAGGGTCTTGTCTTCCAGGGAATTGTAGGATTTCAAAAGCCAGCTTACATACATTGGCTGGGAATTGAACCCAGGTCTAGTGCTTAGTAGGCAGCTCTCCTCACCACTATACCACAACCAACACTACATGCTGAAGCCGGCCTAGTATGTACCATTGTGATATATCCAAGAGAAATATGAGCTTGCTTAGGGATTTGTAGGATGTCAAAAGCCAACTCACATACATTGGCCAGGAATCGAACCCAGGCCTACCGCTTGGTAGGCTGCTATGCTAACCATTATACCACCAACACAGCACACTACAATGCTACATGCTGAAGCCAGCCTACAAATCCTTAAGCAAGCTCATTTTTCTCTTGGATATATCAAAATGGTACCGTACATGCTAGGCTGGCTTCAGCATGTAGAAAAAATCTGGCGGAATTTTCATAGCGACGGAATTAAGCGCTGGCGAAATCCAGCGGAACGGAATTTTCTCTTTCCGATCATCCCTAGTCAGAGCCAGCACCTGACCTAGATGGTGGCAGACTACATGGGGTCCTTCAGCAGGCTTGACACAGAGGGCCCTGTGGAACCCATGGAGTACTGGGTCAAGCACTTGGAGATCTGGAGGGAGCTGGCGCAGTACGCCCTGGAAGTCCTGGCTTGCCCCCTTCCAGCGTGCTGTCCGAGAGGTGCTTCAGTGCGGCCAGTGGCGTGGTCACAGAGAAGCGCTCTCATCTGTCCCCAGAGTCTGTGGACAGACTGACCTTCCTCAAGATCAACCAGGCCTGGATTGAAGGCACGTTCCTGGCCCCTGCTGTTGGCAAGAGAGAGGATATGAGGTGGCTGGAAATGTTTTTTGCACACCAACCTTTATTCTCTCAAAAGGACGATACAGCGCTCACCACCTTAAGTTGTGATAATCTATTGTCCAATTTGCTGCTTGCTGTCTAAAGGTCAGATAAATCCTCCCTCTTGCAGATAGTCTTTATCCCAGCCGCGCATCTGGCAATATGCAGACTCCTCAGAACCCTAAGGATAGCAATTAACAAGACATAGCGGGTAACTTTCCAAGCTACAGTACACCCTGTGCTCTCACACACACTGTGCCAGGATAAAAACTCCACCACATGCAGGAATAGGGGCTCACACACTCCCCCGTCAGTCCCCTGCTCACGCAACTGTTTCTTGCAATAGGCGTATCACAAAGTCTCTGGTGTAGTTACAGATATACATAAAAAACAAGCATATCTCACATGGCCGGCATCTGCAGCTTTTTCCACGCTTCTCAAGCCGTCCCTCCGTCCAGCAAGTGTATCAGTCTACTAGGCAGCGTGCGTATCCCAGGCGCCTTTGGTGAGCAGGGGACTGACGGGGGAGTGTGTGAGCCCCCATTCCTGCATGTGGTGGAGTTTTTATCCTGGCACGGTGTGTGTGAGAGCACATGGTGTACTGTAGCTTGGAAGTTACCCGCTATGTCTTGTTAATTCCTATCCTTAGGGTTCTGAGGAGTCTGCATATTGCCAGAAGTGCGGCTGTGATAAAGACAACCTTCATTCTCTTGCTAATTTGGCCTGGTTATTTTTTAGGTGCTGTGGTACCACGGCTAGGTGCCAAGGCCTATGCTGCCTGCTGCCAGGTATGTTACTTACTCTTCCTGCTGCTGCTGCTGCATTTAACCTCCTACTGTCTGTGTTCCCCCGCCAGGGTCCACAGAATTATGTGCTGCTGCCACAAGCTATTACACCATCAAAATAGCTACAACTATTGTTGTGAAAAAGAAAAAATATTATTATGAGGTGTCTAGGATGCAAACGGTGCTGTCCGAGTTGTGGGGAGAACCCAACTGCGGCTGTATGACCACTTCTTGGAACCTCATGGTTGTTAATTTTTGTTTGTGCCGTGGTACCACCGCTAGGTGCCATGGCCTAAGCTGCCTGCTGCCACACGTTACTCCTCCTCCTGCTGCATTTAACCTCCTGCTGTCTGTGCTCCCACTGCCAGGGTCCACATAATTGTGAGCTGATGCCATGTGCCACTAGCTATCACGCCACTACAATAGCTAAATTATACATATTTTGTAGTTGAAAAAAAATTCTGAGGTGTCTGGGTTGAAAACCTCCTGCTGTTTGCTCAGTGTTGATATATGTATTATATCACAGCTGTGGTACCACCGCTATGTGCCATGGCCTATTACATTGCCTGCTGCCACACGTGAATCCTCCTGTTGCTGCTGCTGCTGAATTTAACCTCATTCTGTCTTTGCCCCCACTGCCAGGGTCCACCGAATAAGGTGCTGCTGCCATGTGCCACTAGCTATTACGCCACTGCAATAGCTACTATATTGTAGAAAAAAAATTAAATAAATACATATTAAATCTGAGCTGCCCCAATTGTGTATTGGACACAATGTGGGCTTCACGACCACTGCCTGGAACCTCCTGCTGTTTGCTCGGTGTTTATATCACAGCCATGGTACCACCGCTCGGTGCTATGGCCTATTATATTGCCTGCTGCCATACGCAATGTCACTACTCCTCCTCCTTCTGCTGCTGTTGTATTTAGCCTCCTGATGTCTGTGCTCCCACTGCCAGGGTCCACAGAATAACGTGCTGCTGCCATGTGCCACTAGCTATTACGCCTCTACAATAGCTACATTACACATATTTTGTTGTTGATAAAAAAAAAATTAAGTACAAGATGAAGAATAAGAAAATGATACAAATGAAGAAGAAGATGATGAAGAAGAAGAAGAAGAACCAGGTGAAGAAGAACGTGAAGAAGAAGAAGGTGAAGAAGAAGAAGAACCAGGGGAAGAAGAAGAACCAGGTGAAGAAAAAGAAGAAGAACCAGGTGATGATTTGAAGAAGAAGATGGTGAAGAAGAAAAAGAAGAAGAAGGTGGCGAAAAAGATGGAGAGAAGAAGATAAAGAAGAAGAAGAATAAACAAATACAGAAAAAAAAAATGTTTTCCATCATTTTTTTTACACCTCCACATGTATTTAACTGCATTTTTTCTTTAAAAAATACATGATGCACCATAAAAGAAGTTTTGGAAGCAATGTAAGGCCATTCTTGATTATGACTCGTGATTCCAGAGTCAGTGCCTAATCATGACTCGAATTCTATATCGAATCGATTTCCGTGATGGTGATCATGACCGAATCCGGATTTCCATGTACCCAGATTCGAATTCACTCGAGTCGTGATTGGGGGTATCCGAGCAACCCTGCTGCCCACACTATAGTCATTTACCATAAGAAGGAAAATATGTTAATATATATTGGGCCTGATTCACAAAGCGGTGCTAACCCAGTTATATAGATAGAGATCAATTCATTCTGATAAGTAGCAATAAAGTTATTGGCGAATAAATGGGAGGTGAATGTTGCTCGGATGCATGAGATTTCCGATACTGTGGGGCTGAACCGGTTAAGTTGTATGTGTATGCTCCTCCTGTTTTGTTGTTGTTTTTTATGAACATTGTACTGTTTATTGTTTGTTTGCTTGTATATCCACTTTTTTATGCTTTAATAAAGCTTCCTTTAATGATTAAAAAAAAACCAAAAAAAAACAGCGTTTTGCTGATTGCTGGCGATCAGCAAAACGCTACCAAAGTGCCCAGTGTGAACTAGCCCTACCATTGCTTTACTTTGGCGATGTTTAATCCCTGGCATTGTGTGGCATGATCTTCTGAACAAGGAGATACATTGGTGTTGCTCGCTCTATGGATAGGTGTAAATACGCATCATTTAATTGCAATGGACACTGGGACCAATGACCAAGAGGAAAAGGGATCAAAAGTAATAACAGATAAACATTATATAATTTTAATCTCTGAACAGCAGCACCTGCATGACTTATTAAGTTTACTTTAAATCTGGCATTGAGTATGTTTGGCAAGTTTTAATTGTGTTCTTAGCTGCTGCCAAAATATTGTATTTGAAGGCACATTAATTAAAGTAGCCAGTAGCTGGGACATGTTCCAGTGTGGGCAGTGATATATTGTTTGTCTTATGATGTCAATGGCTTTTACTGCTATAAAAGGGGAGCTGGGACAGCCTAAGAGACACAACCTGTGTGATTTCCACAACTCTCCACCATGAAGATCGCTATCCTCTTCACTCTCATTGGCCTCAGCCTCTGTACCGGTATGTATGGATAACATCTCCTGTGTGCTCACTATATGATGATGCTGAGCTTAACTAATCCATACTGTGCTGCATGTTAATGCTTATATATGTGTATGCTGAACATTGCTTTTGTTTCTTCTTTTAGATGGGATGCTATCTAACCCGTTATGCCCACAAGGTGACTGCAGCAAGAAACCTAAAGAGGTAATGTATTAATACACATTGTTGATAACTTTTTATTTGTTCTTTTGTTAAAAAATAGTTTTGTTGTTGTTGTTGATGTCAGAAACTGACAGGCGTTAGATAGTCTGTGCTGCTAAACCGCTTTGCTGGGGCTCTTAAGGACTTGTTAGGACGGTAGGCTCTGGTTTTCCTTGCACCACTTGATAAATCTTCCTCACTGCATCACATTATCTCTAATTATCCTCCTCCATCAGTTCAAGCTGCCTGCTCAGTGCTGCTCCTCTATGATCCGTTAGTGATCTACGATGGGGCAGCAAGTGTGGGAACATAACAGCCATGACAGCTGCTCCAATGACAATATCCAGTCTTCCATCACTGCTTATCTCCTGTGCATAGCTCCCATCACTGGGGCATTGGCCAGCACTGCTAATCTCCTCCTGGAAGAGCATGAGCTGGAAGATAGATTTAAAAATAAACATCAGTCCTGTATGATCTATAACATAGATTTAATCAACAGAGATCAAATTAAACAACATGGCAACTTTCTGTTAGAACAATTCTTTGGAACAATCAGAACATTATATTACCACCCGACAATGCCAGATTGACAGACAAGTGAGTGAACTGTCCCTTGATCCTGTCCACCTGTCCGGTACTGAAATGGTACAGTGGTTAGCAATATTCAGATGTTCTGAACTTTATATGTTGAATTCACAGACCAACACTAAGGGCCCTTCCCCACTAGTTAATGCAATCATAAGTGCAATTGGTCTGCATTGTGATCGCAATAGCTTCAGTTTCCACTACTACGATTGTGCTGCCATCTGTAGGGTATATGAGCGCAGCAGCAATGAAGTTCTGCAGGCCGAGGATTGCAATTTTGGGGAAAATTGAATTGCACTAGTGGTAAAACAGCACCACAATTGGCATGTATTCACTAATGATCCAGTTGTGATTCCTTAGGAGTAACTTTTATATCTAGATACATTGTAACTTCAACATCTCTGTGATGTCCTCCTTGGCCTAATCTTTCGATCTATCAGTTCCAATCTGCAGCCAGATAAGACTTTCAGGTATGGATAGAAAGCTGGAACTTGTCTTTTTAGCCATAGAAACAGTAATCTCGACACTCTTTTAGTAGTTTTCAGAAGATTGTCCAGAGGCTCCTACCATGCTGTAGGCCAGGCTTTCTCAACCAGGATTCCCTGGAACCCCAGGGTTCCTTGAGGACTCTGCAGGGGTACCTTGTCATTTTACCCCATCGTGGGTGAAGTATAATAGAGCACATTATAATAGGGGGTACTGTAACAAGAAGCACTAAATTGGAGGGTCAGGAGACAGTATAATGAGTGGCAGTGTAATAGGAGATAGTGAAATTAGCAGCCTAACCACCATGACTCCTGCATAATAACTGCAGGGGTTCCTCGAGACCAAAAAATTGTTTGCAGGGGTTCCTTGAGATCCAAAAGTTTTTTACAGGGTTCCTCCAAGGTAAAAAGTTTGAGAAAGGCTGCTGTAGGCCAAGTACAATGTGAATGGGAGCCCCAGATCCTCACTGATAGGTTGGTGAGAGATAAGCCATTCATCTTTGCAATGTAAGAAGCCAAACTGATAGCTAAGCTTACAACTTTATTTATTTATTTATATATTTTTCAGCGAAAGTAACATTTGTTAATTTCCAGCGTGTGATCTCCTAAACACACACTTCTGTAGATGAAAATAGAACTTCTTTTCAGGTGATATTTGTAGTAGTTACAGAGGCGCCAGCAGAATAAAAAATTAGTAGTCTATTAAAACCAAATAAAAAATTGGGGGACCGGGGTGGATCCAACTCCCCAATATATATGACACAACCACCATATATGGTATCCAGAAAAATATATTTAATCAGTACTCCACATAAAATTATGCAACTCATTTTGCGGGTCCCAAGCCCGCTTCCTCAGGCAAATACAAGAGCAGGAGTAACTCCAAGGTTGTACAGATAGGTGCAGCGCCTTTGTCTTCAGCACCTCTGTCGGCAGCGCCGTTGTTTTCAGGTGAAATGTAGCTTATTTGTTATTCTTCATGTTGATGTTGATTTCTCCTGCAGTCTATGATTCACCTGATTATCTAACCCTCTATTTTACAGTCTGGAAGCCCTGATGAGGAAACAAAAGGAACTATGGTAAGAAAATGTTTTCATTGTAAATCTTTAGGAAACCTTTCCCAGTGTTTACTGCCTCTACTCTTGATGCCAACGGGTTTTGTCTTTTGTTATGACCAATCCTTCAAGGGCTTTTGGCCTCTAAGAGGAGGATGGCCCTACTGTTAGGAAGATCTCTGTCTATTTTTCCTTTGCGGTAAAGACGGTAACTATTTTGGAAAACTTTTTTTTTATATTTTTATTTCAGAGAGACTCTTCCAGGTCCTTTTACTGCGACACTGAAGCCGGCCTACATTTTTAGTTACGCCTCTTCAGTATTCTTCCTGTGGTCTGAGGCTAGTCTAACTGTTGGTTAGACAGTCACATCTTCTAACACACTCCTCAAACACAACTCACTACATGTGGTATAATAAGAGCTTTTTTTGGCCCTTTTTGAAGGAGCAGACCAATGCTTGGCCAATACAATTTGGTACATTTACAGGAGAAGAGGCTAACATTACAAAGCAAATGCTTTATTTAACTTAAGTACTTAACAAAAAGTTTTTACTTGCAGAAGAAAGTATGTAACACCAATATAAATTGGTACTGATTAGACACAACCAGTAAAAAGGAAAAGAGGATCTTACAGAGCTGTGAATGAAAAGATTTCTGTCTTACCAAAATTGCCCCTCCCCCCTACTGCCATACACATGACCCCCTATGGTCTTCTCATGCCATTCTGGGGCATTTGGTTGCCATTGCTACTCTCCAGAGACCAGAACAAACCACTAAAACTGTTTATTTTATGTTCTAAAAGACAACTAAGGCAATAGGGGGCTGTGTAATTATTAATATATTAATATATTTATTAATATACCACTGACATCTTATTTAATCATGTCACTGACCGTCCTCAGAAGATCTCACAATCTAATCTCTATCATAGTCATATGACTATCATAAACTAAGGCTAATTTCTGGAGAAGATAGCTATTATTTTTATTTCTGTAGTATCTTCTATAGCATTGTATAATGCACAAAAAAAACAAACAAACAAACAAACAAAAAAAAAAACAGGAGTGCATCTCATCTGGGCACCATGTAATTTGGTGCAGGGGTAACCTAATGATGGCTCTTCCTGCTGCTGCTAAACTCCCCGGCAGGGTTAAATACTATTCCCCCTCTGAGTTGTCGGAACTCAGAGGGAGATGTAATTCGGGGTCTGACAATTACCGTTATGCGGAGCACACAGCAATGCATTGCTGTTATGATGGCTTCCAGCTTCGGTGCCCAGCGCCGCACGCCGAAATTAACTGTTTCACAAAACACAAACAATAATGTGGAGCATAGATACATAAGCAATTCAACATACTGTACAATCTGGACAACCAGTAAATCAAGTACTGATACACACAATTGAGGTCTAGTTTGAAAAAAAAAAATCACCAATACTGATAGATGTTCATTTGATAAAATGCTAAGAAACAGGAATGATAAAGAGGAAATACCTGGACCTGTAAGCTTACAATCTAGAGGGTAGCGGGGTGGAGATAAGGGGGGAGTAGACAGAAGGTTTAGCAGATGAGGCCGTGAGCTTCACATTCTAGCCATAGCAAATAATAAGCTTGTCTGAATAGGTTTGTCTCAGTTTATCTGCATGTTTTTGACTACATAACGGGTAATGGTTCCTCCCTACCTATGTACTAGTTTACAGCAACATCAATAATATCAGTGTAAAGTTAAAGCAAATCTGAAGAGAAAACAAACTTGTGAAATAATGAATTGTATGTACAGTACAGATATAATACATAGAACATTAGTAGCAACAAAAAGAGTCTCATATTCATTATTTTCAGTTATATGGCTTTATTTATAATATTGCTTCATACTGTCACTGTTGCAGTTTAGAATCCACACTCTGTATTTTAAGGTGTAAAACAAAGCAGAGCTAATTACCCTTAGAACTTTCCTGCAGTAAAACCTTATCTCCAACTGTCTCTCACAGCTTGAGTCACTATTTAATCAATGAAGCCAACTAAAGGCAGAACATAAGGCAGGTCTTTCCATCAAAGTCCTGAATAAACTCAAAAATACCAGAGCATTCATTAATAAAATACTAGATAAAAAAGTTGAAAAGCAGTTTTTATAGAAAGCAACAATTATTAGGCAGGAATAAGTCAGGAAAATACTTTCAGAACTGTTAAGAAAGGAAAAAGCTGACAAATGTATCCAAACCCGCATAGACCACGATGGTAGGCCACTAATTAGGGGCAACACGGGGGCATAGTGGTTAGCGCTCTTGTCTTGCAGCGCTGGGTCCATGGTTCGAATTCCAGCTAGGGCACTATCTGCAAGGAGTTTGTGTGTTTCCCTGTGTCTTTGTGGGTTTCCTCTGGGCTCTCAAGTTTCCTCCCACATTCCAAAAACATACATATAAGTGAATTGGCTCCCCTCTAAAATTTGCCTTAGACTGCAATACATACACTACGTGATGTATACATAGACATATGACAATGGTGGGGATTAGATTGTGAGCTCCTTTGAGGGACAGTTAGTGACAAGACAAAAAAAATAGATAAATAAATAAAATATATATATATATATATATATATATATATATATATATATATATATATACTGCACAGTGCTGTGTAAGATGTCAGTTCTATATAAATATAATAATAATAATTAGCACTAACAATATGGGTATGACATTCACTGACTATTATACACATTTGTACAACCTAAAAGAAGGCAGCCACTCAGATGAAAGACATGAATTCCTTAAAAAGTGCCCATTTGCTGAACTTGACCCCTTACTAAGGGACTCCATAGAGGCTCCAATTAGGAAAGGTGAGTTGGTAGCAGCTATCAAAGAGCTGAAAAAAAACAAAACAAAGAACAAAACAAAATGTACCAGCTAACCTCACCCATTTGTGTACACTGGTTAATGATAAAGATGATATCCAACCTTCTCAAATCAAACAAATGAGGCATTGGTTTCAGTTATTCCTAAGAAGGGTCAGTTGAGCATGGACTGTAGCAAGTTTCGGCCTATTTCTATTATAAATACTGACACCAAAATTTACTCTAAAATCTTGTCAAAAAGGGTGGTTATAGCCCCTGATGCACTACTGGGCCATCAGTAAATTGGTTTCTGTAGAAATAAATGGTTACAAGTAAGCATATACTGTATATAACAATCAATTTTATATACTGTATTTTTTGGACTATAAGACTTACTTTTTCTCCCCCAAAAGTGGGTCCATATAGTCCAAGTGCAGGGAGTTCCTGACTTGTGAACGCCCGCCAATACGAACCTCTAACCCACCGCAATGTCAGGGACTCCCTGTACTGTGCCCATGCAGAGGAGAACACGAAGACAAACAGTGGACACAGGGGGACACAAAGGGGCATAGAGGAGGATACAAAAAGGGGCATAGAGGAGGACACAAAGAGGATAGAGGCAGACACATGGGGGGACACAGGAGGACACAAGGCGGACAGAGGAGGACACAGGGAGACACATGAGGTACACAGGGGGCATATTCCACAAGATGCCCCTTCACCATGGATGCACCAGGTTTAGTATATATATATTTCCCCCCCTGTTCTTTTTCCTCTAAACCTAGGTGCGTCTTATGGTCACGTGTGTTTTATAGTCCAAAAAATACAGTATATTGTTAAAAATGCAGTAAGTAGTAAATAAGTACTTATTATCCTCAATGCTGAAGGCATTCGACTGACTGAATAGAAAATTGTTTTTCTCAGTGATGGACATGTTTGGGTTTGGACCAAAAATTGTCATCATGGTGAAGGGTCTATGTCAATCAGCCCACACCTTGATCAACGGTAAAAGCTTCCTGGTCACAAATGGAGTGAGGCCGGGATGTCCACTGTTCCCATATCTTTTCAATCTAGCGCTGGAACCCTTGCTGCTGTACATGCAGACTGAGCCTGACCCAGACATTCATGGATTAGACATTAATGGTGTGAAACTTAAGGTAATGGGCATTGCAGATGATTTACTATTATCACTTTTGGACCCAGGGAACTCGGTAGAGAGGGTTGTCGCTTTGTTACAGGAATTCCATTCCAATTTTGTACCCTCACTCTAAAGCAATACATTAAATATTTTTTGTAATTATAAATGAAAGGGAGATTGCATCAAGTATTTAGGGATAAAGACCAGTGGCAACTTAATCAATGTTTTGTCCCTCAACTATATTGCTGATATTGGTGATAGTAGGAAGATGCTTGATAGCTGGGATTGTCGATGTTTTAACAACCAAGGTAGGTTCTCTATCATTAAAATGATTATACTGCCTAAAATTCTCTTTCTTCTTCAGAACTTGCCAATTAGTATCCCTACCTCTTGGTTTAAAACATGCCAGTTCTCTGTTTATATGGCAAGGGAGACATTTATAATATGTAATTATTAGAAAATGTATCATTCGTGATTTTGTGATTTTGTCGTGATTTTGCATTATATCATCATTTCATGTTTCATTCCTAATTTCATATTTTTGGGAACTTACAAAAAAATTACATGAAATTGCAAGTTATACAAAATGGTAATGGTTTAATGGAAAGCTCTTCACACAAATAATAATTATGAAAACATTTTGTAATTACAAAAATGTCACGAAAATAATTGTAATTACAAAAAAATTGCAATAATGATAATTTCATGTATAGTCATAATTTGTGATTAGGATTTTTCATTACAATCATAATCAAATTCATTAAAGCAGGAGGATAAGCCATACTGTGCCAGGGAAAAAAATAAAAATAAAATAAATATATATATATATATATATATATATATATATATATATATATATATATATATATATATATATATATATATATATATATATATATATATATATATATAAAATGTGTGTGTGTGTGTGTGTGTGTGTGTGCGTGTATGTGTGTGTGTGTGTATGTGCCGCGATTACGCAAAAACGGCTTGACCGATTTGAACGAAACTTGGTATACAGATCCCTTACTACCTGGGATGATGTGTTCTGGGGGTCTCGCGGCCCCCCTGCACACGTGGGCGGAGCTACAAACAGCAAATCAGATTTCACCCATTCAAGTCAATGGAAAAAGTGGAAAAGGCTACCATTCTCACAGTAATCAAGCCAGAGTCCCCACACTTGGCACAGTTGGTCACTTGGTGACCGAGGTTACAAATGCAGGAAAAGTGGGCGGAGCATAAAACAGCCAATCAAATTTCAGCCATTCATTTTAAATGGGAAAATGTAAACTGCAGCCATTCTTAGACTGTTAATCGCAGGGTTCTCAAACTTGGCACAGTTGGTCACTGGGTGAATGCAATTAAGATTCAAGAAAGTGGGTGGAGCCTACAACAGCCAATCAAAATTCACCTATTGATTTTCAAAGGGAATATTTAAACTGCTGCCATTCTTACAACTGTTAATGGCAGAGGCTTCAAACTTGCTACAGTCGGTCTTTGGGTGACTGGGGTCAAAATTCACAAAAGGGGCGGGGCCACAAACAGCCAATCAGATTTCCTTGGTGGATAAACTGCTTCCATTCACACATTTTTGATGCCAGAATCCTGAAAGCTCACAAACTTGGCCATTGAGTGACTGTTTGTCCAGGTTACAAAAAGTGGGTGGAGCCAAAAACAAATTTTACTAGGAAAATATAAACTGTAGCCATTCTTACACCGTTAATGGCAGTGTTCTCAAACTTTGCACAGTTGGTCACTGGGTCAATGAGATTAAGAATTTGGAAGGTAGGTGGAGCCTACAACAGCCAATAAAAATTCACCTTTCGGTTTTCAAAGGGAATATTTAAGCTGCTACCATTCGTATACTGTTAATAGCAGATGCCTCAAACCTGGTACAGTTGGTCACTGGGTGATTAGGGTTCAAATTCAGAAAGGGGGCAGAGCCACAAACAGCCAATCAGATTTGTTTATTTTTCAATGGGAATATACAAAGTATTGATACCAAGGACCCCAAAGCTGATAAACAAACTTGATAATTGAGTGACTGTATGTCAAGGTTAGAAATAGTGTGCGGCGCCAGCAACTTAATTTTTTACATGGCAGGGTTCCCAAACTTGACACAATTGGCCACTGGGTGACTGGGATTAATATTCAGAAATGTGGGTGGAGCCTAAAAACAGCCAATCAAAATGTACCTATTGATTTTCAAGGGGGAACATTTACATTGCTACCATTCTTACACTGTTAATGGCAGAGTTCTCAAACCTGATAAAGTCAGTTATTGGGGTCCGAATTCACTAAAGTGGGTGGAGCCACAAACAGCCAATCTGATTTTTTAGATTGATTTCAGCCATTCTGTTATTGGCAGGGTTCTCAAACTTGACACAGTTAGTCACTGGGTGACTGGGACTAATATTCAGGAAAGTGGGTGGAGCCTACATCAGCCAATCAAAATTCACCTTTTGATTTTCAAAGGGAATATTTACATTGCTCCTATTCATACACTCTTAATGGCAGAGGCCTCAAATCTGGTACAGTCAGTCACTGGGAGACTGGGGTTTAAATTCTGAAAAGGGAGTGGGCCAAAACAGCCAATCAGATTTGTTTAATTTCAATGGTAAAATGCAACTTATTGATGCCTAAGACCCCACAGCTCATAAACTTGGTCATTGAGTGACTGTATGTCAAGGTTAGAAATAGTGGGCAGAAAAACAACTAACTTTTTACATGGGAAAATATAAATTGCAGCTATTCTTACACTGTTAATGGCAGGGTTCTCAAACTTGACACAGTTGGTCACTAGGGGACTAGAATTAATATTCGGAAAAGTAGGTGGAGCCTACAAGAGCCAATCAAAATTCACCTATTTTCAAGGGGAATATTGAAACTGCTGTCATTCTTACACTGTTAATGGCAGAGGCCTCAAACCTGCTACAGTCAGTCATCAAGTGACTGGGGTTCAAATTCACTAAAGGGGTGGAGCCACAAACAGCCAATCAGATTTGCTTTTTTTCAATAAACTGCTTCCATTCACACAATTTTAATGCCAGGAACCCAAAAGCTCACAAAATTGGTCATTGAGTAATGACTGTGTGTCAAGGTTACAAAAAGTGGGTGGAGTCAAAAACAGGGAAATTTTGGGAAATTGTAAACTGCAGCCCTTCTTTGCTGTTAATGGCAGGGGTCTCAAACTTTGCACAGCTGGTTACTGGGTGACTGGGATTAATATTCAGAAAAGTGGGTGGAGCCTAAAAAAGCCAATCAAAATCACCTGTTGATTTTCAAGGGGAATATTAAAAATGCTACCATTCATTGCACTGTTAATGGCACAAGCCTCAAACCTGGTACAGTTAGTCATTGGGGTTCAAATTTAGAAAAGGGGACAGAGCCACAAACAGTTTCATTTCTTGGGAAAATACAAATTATTGATGCCAAGGACCCCAAAGCTCACAAACTTGGTCATTGAGTGACTGTATGTCCAGGTTACAAAAAGTAGGCGGAGTAAAAACCAAATTTCACTGGGAAAATGTAGACTGCAGGCCTTCTTACACTGTTAATGGCAGGGTTCCCAAACTTTGCCCAGATGGTCACTGGGTGACTGAGATTAATATTCAGGGAAGTGGGTGGAGCCTATAATAGCCAATTAACATTCACCTGTTGTTTTTCAAGGGGAATTTTTAAATTGCTGCCATTTTTATACTGGTAATAGCAGATGCCTCAAACCTACTACAGTTGGTCATTGGGTGTCTGGGGTTCAAATGCTGGAGAGGGGCAGAGCCACAAACAGCCAATCTGATTTGTTTAATTTCAATGGGAATATACAAATTATTGATGCCAAGGACCCCAAAGCTCACAAACATGGTCATTGAGGGTTTGTGCGCTAGGGTTAGAAGAAGTGGGCGGAACCAACACAAGTCAAATACATACCCGGGCAACGCCGGGCAATCAGTGGGTGGAGACAAATACAAATTTCACTGGGAATATGTAAACTGCAGCCATTCTTACACTGTTAATGGGAGGGTTCTTAAACTTTGCACAGTTGGTCACTGGGTGACTGGGATTAATATTCAGAAAAGTGGGTGGAGCCTACAAAAGTGGATTAAGCTTCACCTATTGCTTTTCAAGGGAATATTTAATTGCTACCATTCTTGCACTGTTAAGAGGCCTCAAACCTGGTACAGTTGGTCATTGGGTGACTGGGGTTCAAATTCAGAAAAGGGGGTGGAGCCACAAACAGCCAATCAGATTTTTTCATTTCAATGCAAATTATTGATGCCAAAGACTACAAAGCTCACAAACTTGGTCATTGAGTGTTTGTGTGTTAGGGTTAGAAAAAGTGGGTGGAGCTGACACCAGCCAAATACATACCCGGGCAACGCCGGGCAATCAGCTAGTATATATATATATATACAGAGGGTTGCAAAAGTATTCAGCCCCCTTGAAGTTTTCCACATTTTGTCATATTACTGCCACAAACATGCATCAATTTTATTGGAATTCCACATGAAAGACCAATACAAAGTGGTGTACATGTGAGAAGTGGATCGAAAATCATACATCATTCCACACATTTTTTACAGATCAATAACTGCAAAGTGGGGTGTGCGTAATTATTCGGCCCTCCCTGAGTCAATACGTTGTAGAACCACCTTTTGCTGCAATTACAGCTGCCAGTCTTTTAGGGTATGTCTCTACCAGCTTTGCACATCTAGAGACTGAAATCCTTGCCCATTCTTTTTTGCAAAACAGCTCCAGCTCAGTCAGATTAGATGGACAGCGTTTGTGAACAGCAGTTTTCAGATCTTGCCACAGATTATCGATTGGTTTTAGATCTGGACTTTGACTGGGCCATTCTAACACATAGATATGTTTTGTTTTAAACCATTCCATTGTTGCCCTGGCTTTATGTTTAGGGTCGTTGTCCTGCTGGAAGGTGAACCTCCGCCCCAGTCTCAAGTCTTTTGCAGTCTCCAAGAGGTTTTCTTCCAAGTGTGCCCTGTATTTGGCTCCATCCATCTTCCCATCAACTCTGACCAGCTTCCCTGTCCCTGCTGAAGAGATGCACCCCCCGAGCATGATGCTGTCACCACCATATTTGACAGTGGGGATGGTGTGTTCAGAGTGATGTGCAATGTTAGTTTTCTGCCACACATAGCGTTTTGCATTTTGGCCAAAAAGTTCCATTTTGGTCTTATCTGACCAGAGCACCTTCTTCCACATGGTTGCTGTGTCCCCCACATGGCTTGTAGCAAACTGCAAACGGGACTTCTTATGCTTTCTGTTAACAATGCCTTTCTTCTTGCCACTCTTCCATAAAGGCCAACTTTGTACAGTGCATGACTAATAGTTGTCCTATGGACAGAGTCTCCCACCTGAGCTGTAGATCTCTGCAGTTCATCCAGACGAGTCACCATGGGCCTCTTGACTGCATTTCTGATAAGCGCTCTCCTTGTTCGGCCTGTAAGTTTAGGTGGATGGCCTTTTCTTGGTAGGTGTACAGTTGTGCCATACTCCTACCATTTCTGAATGATCGCTTGAACAGTGCTCCGTGGGACGTTCAAGGCTTTGGAAATCTTTTTGTAGCCTAAGCCTGTTTTAAATTTCTCAATAACTTGATCCCTGACCTGTCTTGTGTGTTCTTTGGACTTCAAGGTGTTGTTGCTCCCAATATTCTCTTAGACAACCTCTGAGGCCCTCAGAGAGCAGCCGAATACTTTTGCAATCCACTGTGTATATATATATATATATATATATATATATATATATATATATATATATATATATATATATATATATATATAGATATAGATATATCCTTCATCTACTCCCATAACACATGTATTGTACTGTCCATGTTTTGATTTCAGTGAATTTTATATAGTAAATGATGAGAATTCTGTTCTTGATGGGAACCATGTCTTTTGTCCACAGTTTTAGGCTAAATCGTGATGTCATTTCTTCCCTTAACTTTTGTTTTTACTTTTTTCCTCCAATCACTGAGTCACTTCAGCCTTGCTTGTAAACATGAGTGAGCAGAGGATAATGTTTCAGCTAGGCAGCAGTCTGCTCAACCAATCAGTGAGAAGCAGAAAGGTGGGAGGGTCATTGGGAATGGCTCAGAAAAGAGCTTGGGGGACTGAGAAACTATAATAACAGCAGAGAGATTCCTGAATAGATTGGAGAGCTTGGACTTGTAGAGAGAGAGATTTTTGGCAGTATTTTAACTACCTAAAGTCCGCCTCACGCCAATGAGCGTGAACGCGGAGGCAGCCCCAGGACCACCTAACGCCAATTGGTGTCAAGTCCTGGGGCTCTAATTTGCATGAGATTGCGCACACGCTGCGCACACATCTCATGCTCGGAGGGCGGAGCTCCGCCCCCTCTTCAGTCTCCGAGTGGCAATCGCCACTCGGGAGACTGTTAGACAGCGTGATCGCCATCTATTTACTTGTACAGCGCTGCGATCGGCAGCAGCACTGTACTGGGGACAGCCGTGTGACACGACTGTCCCCTCCATACACTGGGGAGTGATCGGCTGTCATAGGCTGGAGCCTATGGCAGCTGATCATGCTGATTGGCTGGCGGGGGGGGGAGGGAGCAGGGAATAAATGTTAAAAAAGGCATTTTTATTAAAAAATATAAATATAAACATTGATTAAAAAAACAGGGGGGCGATCAGACCCCACCAACAGAGAGCTCTGTTGGTGGGGGGGAAAGGGGGGGGATCACTCGTGTGCTGTGTTGTACGGCCCTGCAGCTTGGCCTTAAAGCTGCAGTGGCCAATTTATCAATAGTGAGCCTGGTCTTTAGGGGGGGGGGGGGTTAACACTGCAGTCCTCAAGTGGTTAAACGCACTGCAGTGTTTAAATAGGATTTGGTTTTGTGGCTGACAATCTCACTTTAAAATTACACACATTTTGCAAAAGTGTAATTAGCTCATCATAATCATCCCTACTACTGTCTACAGCCCTTCTTGAAATGCAATTATACTCATCCCAATATAGGGTCAATTTATTAACTCAATAACACTTGTTGCCAATATCCCACACCATTACTGTGTATGTGTGACTCCATAAAACCCAATAGGTCAGTGTCCTGTCTGATGGACTGTGGTATGTTAGTGGTGCAAAGTTAGTGCAAAGCCTGGCAGGTGGCAGTACAGGGGTGGTGCCAAGTGATATTTGCTTGTCAACACTTCTGATGTTAATGGTTGTCAATGGTTGTTACTGTTATCTGTGCACCATTTCCCTGACTTCCTGTTCCAGTGACAATCTGGGCTCTATTGTTAGTGTAGAAGGTCCCTGGAACAGGAAGTGAGGTACAGCAATAAAGAGCTGACAGAGGTTCTAATTGTTCCAAACTCTAAACAACTTATTTTCATGACTGTCTCAGTCCCTTTTGACACAAAGATAGAAGTAAAAGTTACTGTTTTTATTTGATAATTATACAAACGTCTTTGTACATATACTGTATATTAATTTGGATATGTTGTTATTTATCTGGTAACAAACTGGCTAACAAACTGGCCCCGCTCCAGTCGGTACTGAACTCAGCTGCTCATCTCATTCATCTTTCTTCTCGCTCTTACTCTGCTGACCCTCTCTGTCAAGCTCTTCACTGGCTGCCAATTAACCAGAGGATTCAGTTCAAACTCCTAACCCTAACCTACAAAGCTCTCCACATTCTCTCTCCCCTGTACATATCCTCACTAATTTCCAGATACAAACGCAATCTCAGATCTGCACACGATCTTCTGTTGTCCTCCTCTAGAATCACCTCCTCACATTCACGCTTACAAGATTTTGCACGCGCTTCACCCCTTCTCTGAAATCCCCTCCCACAACACATCTGTCACTCGCCAACCTTTATTACTTTCAAACGCTCTCTAAAAACTCATTTGTTCCGACAAGCATATGCGCTACCTTAAGCCACTTCCCTTTGTCCTAAGACCAAATTGCACTCCTACTAGGTATCCTAAAACACACTGCCTTTATATATTTATCGTATACTACCCCTCCTCTTGTTTCCCCCATTCCCTTTAGATTGTAAGCTCGCAAGGGCAGGGCTCTCTCCCCCTTTTGTGTCTTGGAAATCATTATACATTTTATTCATCATGTTACTTTTATCACTGTCATTACCAATTCTGTAGTTTGTATTCTCTATGCTGTATATTTTTTTTTTTGTGTATTTTGTCACTAATTATGTATCTTGTATATTAGTGTACACCATTGTCTGTATTATGTACCCAATGTTTGTTTCTTACTTTGTACAGCGCCACGGAATATGTTGGCGCTTTATAAATCAATAATAATAATAATAATAGTAAATGATCAACAGAGATAATATTTCAATGATTTACACATGAAAATCTATATATAAATCTATGCAACTAAAGCTTAGTATTTGCCTGATTATTGTCTTGCAGGAAGGTGACGTTACTGAATCTAAACGGAGTGTGGTAAGTGACCACCCAGATAATAATAACATTGGGAACAGTGGACTAAACAAAAGCAGCTCTGGGCTAAAAAGAATTTACAATTTCTGTATTACAGACAGACGTTACTGATAAACTAAATAGCCAACCCAGAAATCTTCTTGGTGGTGCCCTTGGCGGTGGTAGTAGTGGTGGTGGAGGTCTCTTGGATCCAGTACTAGCTCTTCTCGGTGGCGGCAAATAATAACCCAAAGACACACAACATCCATGTGGTAAGTACATTCTGAAGGCACTTATTTCTTAGTAGAGGTTATAATAATTATAATACATAAATAATAATAATACATTTGTTCTCTCTATATACGCTTTATAAAATAATTACATTTTGATGATCAATGTATTGCTGACCATATTCTATTATTACAGTAATATCATGATGAAAATATGCAAACAGCCATGCTTTTTTAGTGGTTAATTTTTCAAAAAGACCTTGTAGTTTTTGAGAAAATTTACAAACAGCCATCACTGATCATCTTTGGAGACTGCTAGTTTCCTGGCTGTAAAGCTGATTTTTTTGACTAGCTTCCTGTAGAGGAGGGCTCATTATGATGTCAGCATGTTTGGGCCAGTGGAGAGCCGGTCAGTCCAAGCCCTGGACTGGACTATTTATGTATGATTACTGATGGCCCGAAAATCAAATTTAGAGTTCGCAAACACAAATTTACCACAAATGTTTGTGACCTGGCCGTTCACGGCGGGCTCCATAGACTTTATTGGCAGGCAAACTTCTAAAACTTTCAGGGCATCTTTGCAGCCACAATTTCTTAAAAAAAGTTAATAAAGTGTACCAAAACCTGGACAGTGGAAAAGCAGAGGAGGATCAAGTACGAAATAGTCACCAGAAAATACATGTTTTTGTGCAAATTCTTTTTTAATGGTTAATTTTTCAAAACATCTTGCAGATTATGAAAAAATATACAAACAGCCATCACTAATCATCTTTTGAGACTGCTAGTTTTCTGGCTGTAAAGCTGATTTTTTTCACTAGTTTCCTGGCTCATTGTGATGTCAGCATGTTTGGGCCAGTGGTGAGCCGGTCAGTCCTGGACCATTTATGTATGATTACTTAAGGCCCGGACATCGAGTTTTGAATTTGCAAAAGCAAATTTACTACTAATGCTTTTGAACCGGCCATTCACGGCGGGCTCCATAGACTTTATTGGCAGGCAAACTTCTAAAACTTTCAGGGCATCTTTGCAGCCACAATTTCTTTAACAAAAAGTTTAGCAAGTGTACCAAACCCTGGACAGTGGTATTGCGGAGGAGGCCCTTGTCCAATCCAAGGACAAAGGGCTTTTCCCCACCTCTGGTGCCTCAGGGGGGGGGTTAACAAAAGAGATGGCCAGGCAGTGGACAGTTTCTGTCAAAATTTCTGCTGTTCCCATTCTCAGCGAACTGCAAACATTTGGCATGTTCAACCCACTCCCTATACATCATCATGGAGCCAAACTTTGACCCCTTACCCCACAGTCAGCAGACACATGGCAGCTAATCAGCTAGCAACCCCTCCTTGACCCCCCACCCCCTTCCCAACCCCCTATTAAAAAGCAGCTGTGGTGGCCATATTGGATTCATTCTCTGCTGGCTGCTGTTAGTGAGAGCAGGGTCAGGCTTTCTGCAGATAGGTAGGGAAATAAATAGCTAGGCCTGTGTTCTTGTTCCTCACTGACTACTTGCTGAAACCACCCCAAACAGCCCTTTTGATGGCTAGCACATCGGTCTACTGTTTTTATTTTGTGTGTAACACTCCATAGCCCACTAACACCTATAGCTGTGATCACTACTGCTATTGTGGCCACATTAAGTTGCAGGCACAATACCACTGCAGTGCTTTTTTTTCACTGTATTCTGATAGTACTATTGCATTTCTCTGTGTGTGACACTCCACAGCCCACTGACACCCAGAGCTGTGCACACTACTGCTATTGTGGCCACATTAAGTTGCAGGCACAGAACCACCCCAGTGCATTATTTGTAGGAATGTACTGTGATTTCTGACCTTTAGGGATTAAAACCCAACTCTGCATCAACTCCGTACATTTTGGTGGGACTTTTGGCATGGATCCCCCTCTGGCATGCCACAGTCCAGGTGTTACACCCCTTGAAACAACTTATCCATCACTTTTGTGGCTAGAAAAAACTCCAGGTAGGCTTTAAAATGTGCCTGCCCATTAAAGTCTACGGCGGTTCGCATGTTCACAGACATTTGCAGAAGTTTGCGTTCACTGTTCACAAACCCATAATTTGATGTTAGCACATCTCTACGGCCTGGGGGTTTAAGATGGCATCCAGGGGTCCCCTTTCAGAAGGGGACCTCCAGATGCCAGCCACCTCGGCAGGTAATATGAGTATAGGGGTGCATAATACCCCTTATCCTTTTCCACAAAGGGGTAAAAGAAATAAAAACACAACAAAAAATCCCTTTATTCATCTTGATTAAACATGAATACTTACCACCTTTAAAAAAAATTTCCCACACCAATATCCTCAGAAATGATCCCATGCCAATATCCTCTATGAGCTTGATTGAAAGATCTCAGTCGGCTGCCTCCACACACCATCACTTTCTGCCCCAGCTCTAGTTACCGTATATACTCGCAAGCAAGCCGACCCACATATAAGCCGAGCCCCCCCCCCCCCCACTTTTACCTGAAAAAACAGGAAACAATGATTGACCCTCATATAAGCCGGGGGTAGGAAATGCTGGCCGCGTGATCCCCCCCAGTGTGTCCCAGTATAGCTACTATAGTGCCCAGTATGGGTAGGTAGTGCCTCAGTATAGCTAGTATAGTGCCCAGTACAGCTAGTATAGTGCTCAGTATAGCTAGTATAGTGCCCAGTATAGGTAGGTAGTGCTCAGTATAGCTAGTACAGTGCCCAGTATAGCTAGTAAAATGCCCCAGTATAGCTAGTATCGTGCTCAGTATAGCTAGTATAGTGCCCCAGTATAGCTAGTATAGTGTCCAGTATAGCTAGTATAGTGCCCAGTATAGCCAGTATAGTGCTCAGTATAGCTAGTATAGTGCTCAGTATAGCTAGTATAGTGCTCAGTATAGCTAGTATAGTGCTCAGTATAGTGCTCAGTATAGCTAGTATAGTGCTCAGTATAGCTAGTATAGTGCTCAGTATAGCTAGTAAAGTGCTCAGTATAGCTAGTAAAGTGTCCAGTATAGCTAGTAAAGTGTCCAGTATAGCTAGTATAGTGCCCAGTATAGCTAGTATAGTGTCCAGTATAGCTAGTATAGTGCCCAGTATTGCTAGTATAGTGCTCAGTATAGGTAGTATAGTGCCCAGTATAGCTAGCATAGTGCCCCAGTATAGCTAGTATAGTGCCCCAGTATAGCTAGTATAGTGCCCCAGTATAGCTAGTATAGTGTCCAGTATAGTGCCCAGTATAGCTAGTATAGTGCTCAGTATAGGTAGTATAGTGCCCAGTATAGCTAGCATAGTGCCCCAGTATAGCTAGCATAGTGCTCCAGTATAGCTAGTATAGTGCCCCAGTATAGGTAGATAGTGCCGAGTATAGTGCTGTGTAGGTAGGTAGGTAGGTAGTTCCCCCCCGGCCGCCGCCGCCTCTGCTGCTATTACCTTACCGGCAGCCTCTAATATTCCCCTCTCCGTCTCCGTGCAGGGCATGTAAATTGTTCACAGCAGCTCGCCCCACGGCGGCTGCTGTGTGATGACGGAGGAAGCATAGAGAGCGGCTACCTGTAGCGGCGATATGTATTGCCGTTACTATGGGAACCGCTCTCTCTACGCTTCCTCCGTCATCACACAGCTGCCGGCGTGGGGCGAGCTGCTGTGAACTATTTACATGCCCTGCACGGAGACGGAGAGGGGAATATTAGAGGCCGCCGGTAAGGTTATAGCAGCAGCAGCGGCCGGGGGGACATGACTAGCAAGCAAGCCGACCCCCCAATTTTTGGCCCACTTTTGGGGGGTCAAAAATTCGGCTTGCTTGCGAATATATACGGTATACTAAGTATAACTAAAGCAAAGGCATCTTTAAATTTCCCTCCAAGGCTCCCTATTAGTCTATTAACAGACCAATGAGAATCTGGAGAATTCTAAATAAAATAATAAAATAAAAACACAACAAAAAGTCCTTTATTAATCTTAATTAAACATAAATACTTACCTTTAAAAAATATGTTATTTTACCACATTTAAATGGAAACTTTTCCTCCCGAACATTAACATTGATTTTTTTTCAAAAATTTCAAGGTTTTTTTTGAAAAATCTTGTCCTCTTGTTTCCAGTGTCCTCCTTTATTATTAGTTAGTATTTATATAGTGCCAACATCTTCTTCAGCACTGTATGGAGTACGGTATATACTCGACTATAAGTCGAGAAATGTAGGTCTGATCTACTTTTGTGAAGTAGGGGGGTCGACTTATACTCGCATCAGACCTAAATTTTGGACTTGCAGCCGAGTATCAAGAGTCCTCTCTACTCTGAATCTGCTGCATTCTGCCCCCCTAGTGCGGCCAGCCAGCCAGATTGTGTCCCTCTGGACTGCTAAGATTGCTAAATGCCAAAATTCTGCTCCCCCCTCCACGCAGGAGAATGGACAAACCCCCACTCATTACATATTCAGGCAGCGGCTGAGAATGCTGATCCCCCGCTCAGCACTGATCCTCCTTAGCTGCGGGGGTAGGAGCTGCTCACTGGAGCTGCTCACTGTGCCTCAATCGTACCTTATAGCTGACTAACGTGGCTCTCTCCCCAGCACTTGCTCTATAAACAGCGCTGGGCGGCTGGCACTTCAGGGAGAGTAGCTATTAGACTGGCTGTTCTTGACAGTGATACAGTGATGCGGGGGGGGGGGCTTAAATTGTGGGGGCGGAGCTTAAATCGCCGGTGTCTAGTTAACAAAAAGCTGCTTGCATCAGGGACAGCTGGTGAGGACAATTATCAGTGGCTGGAATGGAAGGATTTAGAGCAGCTCCTACCCCTTTGCAGAGGTAAGAGCTGCTCTTAATCTCTCAGTTGATACGCTATTTGTCATTTTCTGCATTTAAATATTTTTTTTTCTTATCATAAATGTATACATCTGTTCATATCATTCATTATTATTTGTTTTTATTTCACAGGAGCTGAAGACTTACAGTAGAATGTAGCATTGAACACGAATCATTAGTTTTCCTTCTAATCAATACAAGAAACAAATCAATTTCCCTTCAAATGCTCCACATAGGCTTCCCTTGTAACCCCTAAATAATGATTTACTCTCTCTGTGATTTTTCTTTCTGTAGACATTAAATTTCTTGCATCACACATTACGTGTCTCTGGTCTTATTTATGTGGTTTACAGGATTAGATTGAAGGATAATTAAACATCGCAGATGATACAAAATTATGCAAAGAAACAAAAGCCCAAATTATATCCAAACACAATCTATGTAATAATCCTAATATTTGTACAGCACTTTTCTCCTGTTGGTCTGAAAGCGCTCAAGAGCTGCAGCCACTAATAGCGTTCTCAAGGGGTCACCCTGCAGTGTTAGGACGTCTTGCCCAAGGACTTCTTACTGAATAGGTACTGACCCTAGCCAGGATTCAAAACCTGGTCCCCCATGTCAAAGGCAGAGCCCTTAAAGAGACTCTGAAGTCTCATAAAAATCAGGTTTTTATGTTAAAAATCTATTTTACATTATTGCCCTAACTAAAACGCTGCATCCCCGCAGCTGAACACTAACTAAATCCCCCCACGTTGCACACTGCGGGAAGCGCTTCTGTGAGAGACAGAGCTTTTGGCTGTAGCTCTGCCTCTACACGCATCTATCAACGTGGATCTCCCCCTGCCCCTCTCAGTCTTCTTTCACTGAGAGGGGCGGGGGAGAGGCGGAGATATGCCCGGATTGACGCGCATGGAGGCAGAGCTGCAGCTGAAAGCTCTGCCTCCCGGGGCAGCAAAATCCAAAAGAAAGTTGTGGATTTTGCGGGGGGGGGGGGGGGGTAGGGGGGATTTAGTTAGCGTTCCGCCGCGGGGATGCAGCATTTTAGTTAGGGCTATCATGTTAAAGAGATTTTTAATATAAAAACGTGATTTTTATGAGACTTCAGAGTTTCTTTAACCAGTTCACTATCCAACCACTACAAGTGTGCGTATCTAGAGCAAAGCAATCATACACATTTAGGAGAAAAAAAGATCTCACAATGCACCAATTGAACAAAAATGTAAATATATCATTTTTATTATTGATAATTTCGATTAAAATAAACAAGACAAGGAGCCCACAATAGGGAAACCAAAACAGGGGGAGACAATAACCATTAAAAGCAAAGGGATGGAGATGGGTGGCCGCAAAGGATAAGTATGTGGCTGGAGCCTAACAATACATATAAGAGAGTATCAATATGCATGCATAATCAGTAAATGATGCACTCCTTTCACTTCATCCAGACGCTGCATTCTCATGTACTCCAGAAGAGGTCCCTCTTCAATAGAGTGCTCAAAATAAAAAAATAAAAAAAGAAACAAAAAACCATAGCGTGACTCTGTATCAACATTAAATTGTCCTTTACATCACACCAGTGCTCCAAACAGATTATCTGTGCTCAATATCACCACCATATAGGTTTTATAAAAGATATTAAAAGCAATTACACTCACATGATCCCAGTATACATAAGCATACAGTAACAAGTTGCTCCACGCCAACCACTCCACGCCTGTAAGCTCCGCCCTACGTGTTTCGTGCATGCACACTCATCAGGGGCATTTTTTTTCCCCAGTGTTTTTTTTCCAGTGTGTTTTTTTTCTAGGTTGTACATTGGTGTTGAGCGCTGTGAGGAAACGCGGGGAAGCCGCCGCATGGACGCAAGCGGAGGCGGCTGTTTCTGCGACTGGCATAGCGGAACGCGGAGAAACCGCCGCGTCGGACGCGGCGGCTTGTACGCATAGGCCTGCCTCTCTCGGCAAGGTGGGATGCGGAGGAAACGCCGCACGCTCAGACAGCATGGCGGCGGATTCCGCATCCCATACAGCTACAACATTACAACACATGACTGGTGTAGCTGGGACTGATAGTCCACACTGGTTTAGGAGGACGTGTGTGCGCGCAGAGAGGCAGGGTTTTTATGGCAGTCAGAGGAAGGTCAGCTGACCATGCCGCTCAGCTGACAAGTGCAGCAACTTTCATTGGTCCAGCACTTAAGGGAGGTGCTGGAGAGCACCGATGTATATATACTGGGTGTTGGGCATTCCTCTGGTGTCTGGCGTTGCGATCACTACGTGGTAGCACTCAGGCCTTGTCTGTATCTGTGTTCTAGCATAGTTTCCAAAGGTGTTGACAATCACGGACCTCACACCTTAGCGTTAGGAAATTGAACTGTATTATTTGTTATGACCTTCTGCCTGCCTGACTATTCTTTTGATCTCTGATTCTGTACCTTGCTATTTCTGATAACCTGTTGCCAAACTCTGCTTGTTCCTGGACTCTGTATCTGCCTCCTGATTCTGTACCCTGCTATTCTGATACTCTCTTACCGAACCCTGCCTGTTCATTGGATTCCGTATCTGTCTCCTGAATCTGTACCTTATCTGTCTGTGTGTTATCGACCTGGCTTGTCCGACCTCGAGAACTAGCCTTACTGTTAGAGGCAGTTCCCAGATCTGTTGGTGTCACTCACACTCTGTCCTTCCTCTCTCTGCTTTGCTCCTCGCCCCGGGAGAGTCTAGGCCACGGAAGGAACTTACTTCTGTGTGTACTCAAAGTATTACTGTTGCATTAACACTCACTCGTTGCTCAGGTGTCCAGAGGTTAGAATATATATCTGATTATCGGTGATACTGCAGATCATCAATAATCGGGTATATTCTGCATTCTCGGTGATACTGCAGTTCACCGGTAATCAGACCCTCTCTGTGTTACACCGACCGTTACGAACGCCAGACCAAAACCCAAATGGACGCACTGTATAGCCATGTTGAAGTCCTGACCACCGCGGTAAACCAAGTTTCCACGGCAGTTTTGAACCAACAGACCCAGATTTGTCAGATATCTGGGGCTATTCAGGAACTTCAATCAGTGCGATCTCCTCTCAGCACAGACATACGCATGCCTGTACCTGAAAATTTTTCTGGTCACAGATCTGACTTCCGAAATTTTAGGAGTAGAGTGTTATCATACTTTGAGTTGAGACCTAATTCTTCAGGAACTATGGCCCAAAGGGTTACATTCATTAAAACTTTGTTATCAGGCGATTCTCAGACCTGGGCATACAGTCTTCCCACCGGAGATTCAGCCTTAACCTCCGTAGATGAATTCTTTAAGGCTATGGCCGTAATTTACGACGATCCAGACATTGCCTCGACTTCTGAGCGGAAGCTCAAGTTGTTACGTCAAGGCAAGAGTCCGGTTGAACAGTATGCTGCTGAATTTAGGAGGTGGTCAGTGTCAGCTAGGTGGGATACCTTTGCCCTTTTGGATTGTTTCTTATCAGATTTGTCAGATGAGGTCTCCGATCTCATGCTAAGGCAGCCTGAGCCCCAATCTATCGATGAGGCCATTTCATCGGCCATCAGGATAGATCGCCGGCTGCGCTATCAGAGACAGACCCGGGGTGGAAACCATGTGAAAATAATGTCCCATGTGGTGCCCCCTGAAACTCCACCTCCTCCCTATTTGCCTCCACCTGAACCAATGCAGATTGGTCGGTCAGAGTTTTCTCAAGTGGAGCGGAAACGCTACTACCTAGATGAGAAACGGTTACTTCTTCCTTGTACTGTTACATGGTAAGATAAAACTGAGGTTTCTGAGGCCTTTATTGATTCAGGCGCTGCAGCTAATTTTATGGATTTTGAATTTGCAAAGAAATTGGGTATTCCGCTCACCCCGGTAAAACCACCCGTTCAGGTTACGGCAGTAGATGATTCCCCCCTGAAAGGTAATCATCCACTGTCTCAGACACCAGAGGTGGAAGTCACTATAGGGGTGTTACATAAAGAGAAATTGCAGTTTTTTGTGTTACACATGACCCCCTCCACAGTCATCCTTGGCATGCCATGGTTGCAACTTCACTCCCCACAGATCACTTGGGCTACTGGTCAGTTAACTAGCTGGTCAAAACAGTGTTTCCAACAATGTTTAGGGAGGGTGACACTGGGTCAGACTAGGATTCAGTTGGAGGGGGTACCAACAAAGTATTCAGAGTATTCCGATGTGTTCTGTCCCAAGGCGGCTGATAAGTTACCTCCACATCGCCCGTTTGATTGCCCCATCGATCTCCGATCTGGTTGTATGCCCCCAAGGGGTCATCTCTACAATTTATCTGGGCCAGAGAAAGTGGCCATGCAGGAGTACATTCGTGAGAATTTAGCCAAGGGGTTCATTTGCCCTTCCCGTTCGCCCACTGGTGCAGGGTTCTTTTTTGTTAAGAAAAAAGACGGAGGCCTGCGGCCATGTATTGACTACCGGGGCCTAAATAAAATCACAGTGAAGAATCACTACCCCTTGCCTCTGATAGATGACTTGTTCACACAGGTTACCGACGCCAAGATCTTTTCAAAATTGGATTTACGGGGGGCATACAACCTGGTACGGATCAGAAAGGGCGATGAATGGAAGATGGCCTTCAACACGCCCGACGGGCATTACGAGTACCTAGTGATGCCCTTTGGGCTGTGTAACGCCCCGGCCGTCTTCCAAGAACTAATTAATGAGGTATTCAGGGAGGTGTTGGGCAAATTCGTGTTGGTATATCTGGATGATATACTTATTTTCTCTAACAATCTCTCTGAGCACAGAACACACGTTAAATTTGTATTGAGCACATTAAGACTAAACTCGCTTTATGCTAAATTGGAGAAATGCATCTTCGAGGTGACATCTGTCTGTCGCCTTTTTAGGGTACATAATTTCCACCTCGGGTCTATCTATGGATCCTGCCAAGGTCTCTGCTGTGCTGGAATGGCCTCAACCTGTGGGGTTAAAATCTCTCCAGAGATTCTTAGGCTTTGCCAATTACTATAGACGGTTCATAAAGGGGTACTCCACGATCATTGCACCCCTCACTAGTCTTACTAAAAAAGGGGCAGATACTACCCACTGGTCTCCAGAAGCTCTGCAAGCATTCTCCATGTTAAAAGACTTGTTTTGCTCTGCACCCATCCTAAGACACGTTGACACTTCCTTCCCCTTTATTGTTGAGGTGGATGCCTCGGAGGTTGGGGTGGGGGCTGTGCTGTCTCAGCGGTCAGGGTTGCAGGGTAGATTACACCCATGTGCCTATTTTTCTCGTAGGTTCTCTCCGGCAGAGAGAAACTACGACACAGGCAACAGGGATCTCCTGGCCATCAAATTGGCCTTTGAGGAATGGCGCCATTGGTTGGAAGGAGCAGAGCATACGATCACGGTTTATACGGATCACAAAAATTTGGAATACATCGAGGGAGCTAAGAGATTAAGCCCCCGTCAGGCTCGATGGTCATTGTTCTTATCGAGGTTCAGATTTATAATTACGTACACTCCAGGTAGCAAGAACGTTAAGGCAGATGCCCTATCCAGATGCTTTGAGCCAGAGACAGCACAGCTCTCTACCCCAGAGACTATTGTCCCACAAAGACTGGTACTAGCAGCAACTGAGACATGGAAAGACTGGACAGAGACGTTAGGGCCCTTTCAGCAGGACATCCCCGAGGGGAAGCCTGAAGGGGTTGTGTTTGTACCACAGACCAATGGTCAGACTGAGAGGGTCAACCAATCGTTAGAACAATTTTTGAGGTGTTACATTGCAGAGGCACAAAACGATTGGGTCAGGTTTTTGCCCTTCGCAGAATTTGCGCACAATAATTTGAAAAGTTCTTCCACGGGATTCTGTCCATTTCAGATAGTTACTGGAAAGCTGCCCAAATTTTCCCTATTGCCAATCGCTTCCACTCCGTTTCCAGCTCTGGAGGCCTGGCAAAAGTCATTTAAGGACGTGTGGGGGATCGTGGAAAATAATTTGGGGAAGGCGTTTCAAAGTCAGAAAGGTCAAGTTGACAAAAGACGTTCCTTAGAGTGGAAATTTCAACCAGGAGACTTAGTCTGGGTATCCACACGTCACTTAACCTTAAAACAGCCTTCAGCCAAGTTGGGGCCCAGGTTTGTGGGTCCATTCCCAGTAACTAGAAAGATCAACAATGTTACTTATGCCATTGATCTTCCTGCCAGTATGCGTGGCGTAAGATCCTTTCACGTGTCCCTGCTTAAGCCAGCAGTCCATGTGGGTCCCACTCCTCCTCCTCCTGTGATGATAGATGACCAACCTGAGTACGAAGTAGAGAAGATTTTAGACTCACGCATAGTTCAGAACTCAGTACAGTATCTGGTTCACTGGAAAGGATATGGTATTGAGGAGAGATCATGGGTACCTGAAGGTCGCATGCATGCTGACAAACTGAGAGGTGAATTCCACACTTTACATCCTGAGAAGCCTGGAAGGAGCTTTGAGGAGAGATCATGGGTACCTGAAGGTCGCATGCATGCTAACAAACTGAGAGGTGAATTCCACACTTTACATCCTGAGAAGCCTGGAAGGAGCTGTCCGGAGTCCACTCCTGGGGGGGGGGGGGGGGTACTGTGAGGAAATGCGGGGAAGCCGCCGCATGGACGTAAGCGGAGGCGGCTGTTTCCGCGGCTGGCATAGCGGAACGCGGAGAAACCGCCGCATCGGACGCGGCGGCTTGTACGCATAGGCCTGCCTCTCTCTGCAAGGTGGGATGCGGAGGAAACGCCGCACGCTCAGACAGCGTGGCAGCGGATTCCGCATCCCATACAGCTACAACATTACAACACATGACTGGTGTGGCTGGGACTGATAGTCCACACTGGTGTAGGAGGACGCGTGCGCGCGCAGAGAGGCAGGGCTTTTATGGCAGTCAGAGGAAGGACAGCTGACCAGGCCGGTCAGTTGACAAGTGCAGCAACTTTCATTGGTCTAGCACTTAAGGGTGGTGCTGGAGAACACTGATGTATATATACTGGGTGCTGGGCATTCCTCTGGTGTCTGGCGTTGCGATCACTACGTGGTAGCACTCAGGCCTTGTCTGTATCTGTGTTCTAGCATAGTTTCCAAAGGTGTTGACGATCACGGACCTCACACCTTAGCGTTAGGAAATTGAACTGTATTATTTGTTATGCTCTTCTGCCTGCCTGACTATTCTTTTGATCTCTGATTCTGTACCTTGCTATTTCTGATAACCTGTTGCCAAACTCTGCTTGTTCCTGGACTCTGTATCTGCCTCCTGATTCTGTACCCTGCTATTCTGATACTCCGTTACCGAACCCTGCCTGTTCATTGGATTCCGTATCTGTCTCCTGAATCTGTACCTTATCTGTCTGTGTGTTATCGACCTGGCTTGTCCGACCTCGAGAACTAGCCTTACTGTTAGAGGCAGTTCCCAGATCTGTTAGTGACACTCCCTCATTGGTGTCACTCACACTCTGTCCTTCCTCTCTCTGCTTTGCTCCTCGCCCCGGGAGAGTCTAGGCCACGGAAGGAACTTACTTCTGTGTGTACTCAAAGTATTACTGTTGCATTAACACTCACTCGTTGCTCAGGTGTCCAGAGGTTAGAATATATATCTGATTATCGGTGATACTGCAGATCATCAATAATCTGGTATATTCTGCATTCTCGGTGATACTGCAGTTCACCGGTAATCAGACCCTCTCTGTGTTACACCGATCGTTACGAACGCCAGACCAAAACCCAAATGGACGCACTGTATAGCCATGTTGAAGTCCTGACCACCGCGGTAAACCAAGTTTCCGCGGCAGTTTTGAACCAACAGACCCAGATTTGTCAGATATCTGGGGCTATTCAGGAACTTCAATCAGTGCGATCTCCTCTCAGTACGGACATACGCATGCCTGTACCTGAAAAATTTTCTGGTCACAGATCTGACTTCCGAAATTTTAGGAGTAGAGTGTTATCATACTTTGAGTTGAGACCTAATTCTTCAGGAACTATGGCCCAAAGGGTTACATTCCTTAAAACTTTGTTATCAGGCGATTCTCAGACCTGGGCATACAGTCTTCCCACCGGAGATTCAGCCTTAACCTCCGTAGATGAATTCTTTAAGGCTATGGCCATAATTTACGACGATCCAGACATTGCCTCGACTTCTGTGCGGAAGCTCAAGTTGTTACGTCAAGGCAAGAGTCCGGTTGAACAGTATGCTGCTGAATTTAGGAGGTGGTCAGTGTCAGCTAGGTGGGATACCTTTGCCCTTTTGGATTGTTTCTTATCAGGGTTGTCAGATGAGGTCTCCGATCTCATGCTAAGCCAGCCTGAGCCCCAATCTATCGATGAGGCCATTTCATCGGCCATCAGGATAGATCGCCGGCTGCGATATCAGAGACAGACCCGGGGTGGAAACCATGTGAAAATAATGTCCCACGTGGTGCCCCCTGAAACTCCACCTCCTCCCGATTTGCCTCCACCTGAACCAATGCAGATTGGTCGGTCAGAGTTTTCTCAAGCGGAGCGGAAACGCTACTACCTAGATGAGAAACGGTTACTTCTTCCTTCTACTGTTACATGGTAAGATAAAACTGAGGTTTCTGGGGCCTTTAATGATTCAGGCGCTGCAGCTAATTTTATGGATTTTGAATTTGCAAAGAAATTGGGTATTCCGCTCACCCCGGTAAAACCACCCGTTCAGGTTACGGCAGTAGATGATTCCCCCCTGCAAGGTAATCATCCGCTGTCTAAGACACCAGAGGTGGAAGTCACTATAGGGGTGTTACATAAAGAGAAATTGCAGTTTTTTGTGTTACACATGACCACCTCCACAGTCATCCTTGGCATGCCATGGTTGCAACTTCACTCCCCACAGATCAATTGGGCTACTGGTCAGTTAACTAGCTGGTCAAAACAGTGTTTCCAACAATGTTTAGGGAGGGTGACACTGGGTCAGACTAGGATTCAGTTGGAGGGGGTACCAACACAGTATTCAGAGTATTCCGATGTGTTCTGTCCCAAGGCGGCTGATAAGTTACCTCCACATCGCCCGTTTGATTGCCCCATCGATCTCCGATCTGGTTGTATGCCCCCAAGGGGTCATCTCTACAATTTATCTGGGCCAGAGAAAGTGGCCATGCAGGAGTACATTCATGAGAATTTAGCCAAGGGGTTCATTCGCCCTTCCCGGTCGCCCACTGGTGCAGGGTTCTTTTTTGTTGAGAAAAAAGACGGAGACCTGCGGCCATGTATTGACTACCGGGGCCTAAATAAAATCACAGTGAAGAATCGCTACCCCTTGCCTCTGATAGATGACTTGTTCACACAGGTTACCGACGCCAAGATCTTTTCAAAATTGGATTTACGGGGGGCATACAACCTGGTACGGATCAGAAAGGGCGATGAATGGAAGACGGCCTTCAACACGCCCGACGGGCATTACGAGTACCTAGTGATGCCCTTTGGGCTGTGTAACGCCCCGGCCGTCTTCCAAGAACTAATTAATGAGGTATTCAGGGAGGTGTTGGGCAAATTCGTGTTGGTATATCTGGATGATATACTTATTTTCTCTAACAATCTCTCTGAGCACAGAACACACGTTAAATTTGTATTGAGCAAATTAAGACTAAACTCGCTTTATGCTAAATTGGAGAAATGCATCTTCGAGGTGACATCTGTCTGTCGCCTTTTTAGGGTACATAATTTCCACCTCGGGTCTGTCTATGGATCCTGCCAAGGTCTCTGCTGTGCTGGAATGGCCTCAACCTGTGGGGTTAAAATCTCTCCAGAGATTCTTAGGCTTTGCCAATTACTATAGACGGTTCATAAAGGGGTACTCCACGGTCATTGCACCCCTCACTAGTCTTACTAAAAAAGGGGCAGATACTACCCACTGGTCTCCAGAAGCTCTGCAAGCATTCTCCACGTTAAAATATAGCGTGAATATAACAGAGGCGCCAAAAGGATAAAAACGCGATTTAAAGTATTTAAAATTGCTTAGGAGGCAGTGGTGGACTTACCTCCCTCAAGCAGACACAGGAAGCTGTGTAATTCAACAAAGGTAAATTTAATGGTATACTCCAGGGGTTAAATACAACGCGTTTCGCAGGTCTACACCCGCTTCATCAGGCAGTAAAAAGTAGGAGCACACAGCTGGGAACAAAAAGCGCATGTTGGTGTATGATCGGACAAAACGTGCTCATTACATAAATACATTGGTTGTGTGTATATATTATGATTTGGAAAGATTGGAGTATGTGAGGCAGGGGTATTTGTTACAAGAGGCGGGGAGGTGTTTGTTTCTGTGGGGGCAGTGGGGGAGGGGTGGTGGGCAATGGGAATGTTGGAGTGAGCTTGAATGTATATATTACGATTTAGAAAGGTTGGAGTATGTGAGACAGGGGTATTTGTTACAAGAGGCGGGGAGGTGTTTGTTTCTGTAGGGGCAGTGGGGGAGGGGTGGTGGACAAGGGGAATGCTGGGGTGAGCTTAGATGGTGGGAATGGGGGTGGAACTGAGTTTGTGAGTGTATAAGGAGCCCTCGAGGGATGTAATGGAGCTTGGTAGATGTGGTGGCGGGGCCAGAGTGTGATTGTGTATCACACGTGACTCTATGTTGCGGGGAGGGCAGGTGTGGGGACTGTGCATAGGGGAGGAAACAGGACTGGCTAACGGAGGGGATCAGACACAATGAAATACAAAATAACTTACCAGCGTAGTGTCAGAGATGCACCTGGCGCCTTTTTGCTCAGGTGTCTCTGACACGCCGTTTAAATATGCCAAGTTCCGCCCCAAATTGCTCGTCAGCTGGGCGGGCAGTCGTGGACGCGCTGGGGGATGATGCGATGTGACCCTCCCCGCACGTCATCAAGGCGCACCTATGTGTTGTGGTGGTGGTGGATACAATGCGTTCCACCATCAGTACACGGGGACGGGAATACATCACTTCCGCCGGAAGTGCTGCGGCGAACTGGGGCAATGCAACTGCGCATGTGTGTGGCACTCTGCGCCATATTGAATGTGGGCAATTGCCAGGGGGATGTTGTGTGTGTTATGGAGGGCCCAGGGGGCGGCACATTGGGTTTAAAAATTGTTTTAATTGTGGCCCATAATCAAATCGTAGCGAAACTAATAAAAATTATCTGTTTTGATCTATGTTTTGTTAACTTTAATGATCCGGGATATGTGTATTCGTATCTGAACGTTATTATTGTCCACTGGTGACCTCCAGTGGACAGTGTTGGTAGTATTTAGTGAAAAAAGCTGTATTTTCCTTAAGAGATGGGCTGAATGTCCAGAAGAAATATACATACAAATACATATAAATATGCACACCTTGAGAGAAATTTTCATAAAGTGATGCCCATAACATAACAAATCATAATAAGAGAGAAAAACAAACAATTCTACACCAGTATATAGCAAAGAGGATCTGGTAATTAAAAGAAACAGGAAAAGAGTACATACTGTTTCTGTAGTGGGGGAGTTAGCCCCAGTATTCAATGAGGTTTCCCCATGTGTTTGTCCTAGGGGGGGTCACCTTAAAAAGGACATATTAGGTTGGGCATCAGTGTATCTACATCGTTAAATTGTACAAATACGCCATATGAGAAAAACGATTTTTGAAATTAAAAAATTAAAATTCATGCTAAAACAAGACATAGTAATAAGATTAGTATAGTAAAACATTAGACGCAGATGGTTTACGAATCCATAAAACATTAGACAAAATAAATAAATAACTAAATCAACAGGAATGATAAAAGAGGCGACTGTAAGGGTAAAAATGTGTTTAGAGGTTGTCAGTGGATTTTTTCTAATTGTTCATTCAGGCCCTCTGGCATGAGGGTCTTTAGTATTTGTATCCAAAACATTTCCCTCGCCCTCAATTTTTCAAAAGCGTTGTGCTGTTGTTGAGTGATGGATTCAATAAGAGTGATGCGGAAAGAAGTGGGGTCGCTATGGTGATGAGTGCCAAAGTGTCTTGATACGCTGTGGAGTGGGAAATTTTTGAGTATATTTCTTTTATGTTGTCCAATCCGGCTGCGTGCTGGTTGGGTGGTCCGACCAACGTACTGAAGGTGACAAGGGCAGGTGATAATGTGTTAAAAGACTTGTTTTGCTCTGCACCCATCCTAAGACACGTTGACACTTCCTTCCCCTTTATTGTTGAGGTGGATGCCTCGGAGGTTGGGGTGGGGGCTGTGCTGTCTCAGCGGTCAGGGTTGCAGGGTAGATTACACCCATGTGCCTATTTTTCTCGTAGGTTCTCTCCGGCAGAGAGAAACTACGACATAGGCAACAGGGATCTCCTGGCCATCAAATTGGCCTTTGAAGAATGGCGCCATTGGTTGGAAGGAGCAGAGCATACGATCACGGTTTATACGGATCACAAAAATTTGGAATACATCGAGGGAGCTAAGAGATTAAGCCCCCGTCAGGCTCGATGGTCATTGTTCTTTTCGAGGTTCAGATTTATAATTACGTACACTCCAGGTAGCAAGAACGTTAAGGCAGATGCCCTATCCAGATGCTTTGAGCCAGAGACAGCACAGCCCTCTACCCCAGAGACTATTGTCCCACAAAGACTGGTACTAGCAGCAACTGAGACATGGAAAGACTGGACGGAGACGTTAGGGCCCTTTCAGCAGGACATCCCCGAGGGGAAGCCTGAAGGGGTTATGTTTGTACCACAGACCAATGGTCAGACTGAGAGGGTCAACCAATCGTTAGAACAATTTTTGAGGTGTTACATTGCAGAGGCGCAAAACGATTGGGTCAGGTTTTTGCCCTTCACAGAATTTGCGCACAATAATTTGAAAAGTTCTTCCACGGGATTCTGTCCATTTCAGATAGTTACTGGAAAGCTGCCCAAATTTTCCCTATTGCCAATCGCTTCCACTCCGTTTCCAGCTCTGGAGGCCTGGCAAAAGTCATTTAAGGACGTGTGGGGGATCGTGGAAAATAATTTGGGGAAGGCGTTTCAAAGTCAGAAAGGTCAAGCTGACAAAAGACGTTCCTTAGAGTGGAAATTTCAACCAGGAGACTTAGTCTGGGTATCCACACGTCACTTAACCTTAAAACAGCCTTCAGCCAAGTTGGGGCCCAGGTTTGTGGGTCCATTCCCAGTAACTAGAAAGATCAACAATGTTACTTATGCCATTGATCTTCCTGCCAGTATGCGTGGCGTAAGATCCTTTTACGTGTCCCTGCTTAAGCCAGCAGTCCATGTGGGTCCCACTCCTCCTCCTCCTGTGATGATAGATGACCAACCTGAGTACGAAGTAGAGAAGATTTTAGACTCATGCATAGTTCAGAACTCAGTACAGTATCTGGTTCACTGGAAGGGATATGGTATTGAGGAGAGATCATGGGTACCTGAAAGTCGCATGCATGCTGACAAACTGAGAGGTGAATTCCACGCTTTACATCCTGAGAAGCCTGGAAGGAGCTGTCCGGAGTCCACTCCTCGGGGGGGGGGGGGGGGGGTACTGTGAGGAAATGCGGGGAAGCCGCCGCATGGACGCAAGCGGAGGCGGCTGTTTCCGCGGCTGGCATAGCGGAACGCGGAGAAACCGCCGCTTGTACGCATAGGCCTGCCTCTCTCGGCAAGGTGGGATGCGGAGGAAACGCCGCACGCTCAGACAGCGTGGCGGCAGATTCCGCATCCCATACAGCTACAACATTACAACACATGACTGGTGTGGCTGGGACTGATAGTCCACACTGGTGTAGGAGGACGCGTGCGCGCGCAGAGAGGCAGGGCTTTTATGGCAGTCAGAGGAAGGTCAGCTGACCAGGCCGGTCAGCTGACAAGTGCAGCAACTTTCATTGGTCTAGCACTTAAGGGTGGTGCTGGAGAACACTGATGTATATATACTGGGTGCTGGGCATTCCTCTGGTGTCTGGCGTTGCGATCACTACGTGGTAGCACTCAGGCCTTGTCTGTATCTGTGTTCTAGCATAGTTTCCAAAGGTGTTGACGATCACGGACCTCACACCTTAGCGTTAGGAAATTGAACTGTATTATTTGTTATGGCCTTCTGCCTGCCTGACTATTCTTTTGATCTCTGATTCTGTACCCTGCTATTTCTGATAACCTGTTGCCAAACTCTGCTTGTTCCTGGACTCTGTATCTGCCTCCTGATTCTGTACCCTGCTATTCTGATACTCCGTTACCGAACCCTGCCTGTTCATTGGATTCCGTATCTGTCTCCTGAATCTGTACCTTATCTGTCTGTGTGTTATCGACCTGGCTTGTCCGACCTCGAGAACTAGCCTTACTGTTAGAGGCAGTTCCCAGATCTGTTAGTGACACTCCCTCATTGGTGTCACTCACACTCTGTCCTTCCTCTCTCTGCTTTGCTCCTCGCCCCGGGAGAGTCTAGGCCACGGAAGGAACTTACTTCTGTGTGTACTCAAAGTATTACTGTTGCATTAACACTCACTCGTTGCTCAGGTGTCCAGAGGTTAGAATATATATCTGATTATCGGTGATACTGCAGATCATCAATAATCGGGTATATTCTGCATTCTCGGTGATACTGCAGTTCACCGGTAATCAGACCCTCTCGGTGTTACACCGATCGTTACGAACGCCAGACCAAAACCCAAATGGACGCACTGTATAGCCATGTTGAAGTCCTGACCACCGCGGTAAACCAAGTTTCCGCGGCAGTTTTGAACCAACAGACCCAGATTTGTCAGATATCTGGGGCTATTCAGGAACTTCAATCAGTGCGATCTCCTCTCAGTACGGACATACGCATGCCTGTACCTGAAAAATTTTCTGGTCACAGATCTGACTTCCAAAATTTTAGGAGTAGAGTGTTATCATACTTTGAGTTGAGACCTAATTCTTCAGGAACTATGGCCCAAAGGGTTACATTCATTAAAACTTTGTTATCAGGCGATTCTCAGACCTGGGCATACAGTCTTCCCACCGGAGATTCAGCCTTAACCTCCGTAGATGAATTCTTTAAGGCTATGGCCATAATTTACGACGATCCAGACATTGCCTCGACTTCTGAGCGGAAGCTCAAGTTGTTACGTCAAGGCAAGAGTCCGGTTGAACAGTATGCTGCTGAATTTAGGAGGTGGTCAGTGTCAGCTAGGTGGGATACCTTTGCCCTTTTGGATTGTTTCTTATCAGGGTTGTCAGATGAGGTCTCCGATCTCATGCTAAGCCAGCCTGAGCCCCAATCTATCGATGAGGCCATTTCATCGGCCATCAGGATAGATCGCCGGCTGCGCTATCAGAGACAGACCAGGGGTGGAAACCATGTGAAAATAATGTCCCACGTGGTGCCCCCTGAAACTCCACCTCCTCCCGATTTTCCTCCACCTGAACCAATGCAGATTGGTCGGTCAGAGTTTTCTCAAGTGGAGCGGAAACGCTACTACCTAGATGAGAAACGGTTACTTCTTCCTTGTACTGTTACATGGTAAGATAAAACTGAGGTTTCTGAGGCCTTTATTGATTCAGGCGCTGCAGCTAATTTTATGGATTTTGAATTTGCAAAGAAATTGGGTATTCCGCTCACCCCGGTAAAACCACCCGTTCAGGTTACGGCAGTAGATGATTCCCCCCTGCAAGGTAATCATCCGCTGTCTAAGACACCAGAGGTGGAAGTCACTATAGGGGTGTTACATAAAGAGAAATTGCAGTTTTTTGTGTTACACATGACCACCTCCACAGTCATCCTTGGCATGCCATGGTTGCAACTTCACTCCCCACAGATCAATTGGGCTACTGGTCAGTTAACTAGCTGGTCAAAACAGTGTTTCCAACAATGTTTAGGGAGGGTGACACTGGGTCAGACTAGGATTCAGTTGGAGGGGGTACCAACACAGTATTCAGAGTATTCCGATGTGTTCTGTCCCAAGGCGGCTGATAAGTTACCTCCACATCGCCCGTTTGATTGCCCCATCAATCTCCGATCTGGTTGTATGCCCCCAAGGGGTCATCTCTACAATTTATCTGGGCCAGAGAAAGTGGCCATGCAGGAGTACATTCGTGAGAATTTAGCCAAGGGGTTCATTCGCCCTTCCCGGTCGCCCGCTGGTGCAGGGTTCTTTTTTGTTGAGAAAAAAGACGGAGGCCTGCGGCCATGTATTGACTACCGGGGCCTAAATAAAATCACAGTGAAGAATCGCTACCCCTTGCCTCTGATAGATGACTTGTTCACACAGGTTACCGACGCCAAGATCTTTTCAAAATTGGATTTACGGGGGGCATACAACCTGGTACGGATCAGAAAGGGCGATGAATGGAAGACGGCCTTCAACACGCCCGACGGGCATTACGAGTACCTAGTGATGCCCTTTGGGCTGTGTAACGCCCCGGCCGTCTTCCAAGAACTAATTAATGAGGTATTCAGGGAGGTGTTGGGCAAATTCGTGTTGGTATATCTGGATGATATACTTATTTTCTCTAACAATCTCTCTGAGCACAGAACACACGTTAAATTTGTATTGAGCAAATTAAGACTAAACTCGCTTTATGCTAAATTGGAGAAATGCATCTTCGAGGTGACATCTGTCTGTCGCCTTTTTAGGGTACATAATTTCCACCTCGGGTCTGTCTATGGATCCTGCCAAGGTCTCTGCTGTGCTGGAATGGCCTCAACCTGTGGGGTTAAAATCTCTCCAGAGATTCTTAGGCTTTGCCAATTACTATAGACGGTTCATAAAGGGGTACTCCACGGTCATTGCACCCCTCACTAGTCTTACTAAAAAAGGGGCAGATACTACCCACTGGTCTCCAGAAGCTCTGCAAGCATTCTCCACGTTAAAAGACTTGTTTTGCTCTGCACCCATCCTAAGACACGTTGACACTTCCTTCCCCTTTATTGTTGAGGTGGATGCCTCGGAGGTTGGGGTGGGGGCTGTGCTGTCTCAGCGGTCAGGGTTGCAGGGTAGATTACACCCATGTGCCTATTTTTCTCGTAGGTTCTCTCCGGCAGAGATAAACTACGACATAGGCAACAGGGATCTCCTGGCCATCAAATTGGCCTTTGAAGAATGGCGCCATTGGTTGGAAGGAGCAGAGCATACGATCACGGTTTATACGGATCACAAAAATTTGGAATACATCGAGGGAGCTAAGAGATTAAGCCCCCGTCAGGCTCGATGGTCATTGTTCTTTTCGAGGTTCAGATTTATAATTACGTACACTCCAGGTAGCAAGAACGTTAAGGCAGATGCCCTATCCAGATGCTTTGAGCCAGAGACAGCACAGCCCTCTACCCCAGAGACTATTGTCCCACAAAGACTGGTACTAGCAGCAACTGAGACATGGAAAGACTGGACGGAGACGTTAGGGCCCTTTCAGCAGGACATCCCCGAGGGGAAGCCTGAAGGGGTTATGTTTGTACCACAGACCAATGGTCAGACTGAGAGGGTCAACCAATCGTTAGAACAATTTTTGAGGTGTTACATTGCAGAGGCGCAAAACAATTGGGTCAGGTTTTTGCCCTTCGCAGAATTTGCGCACAATAATTTGAAAAGTTCTTCCACGGGATTCTGTCCATTTCAGATAGTTACTGGAAAGCTGCCCAAATTTTCCTTATTGCCAATCGCTTCCACTCCGTTTCCAGCTCTGGAGGCCTGGCAAAAGTCATTTAAGGACGTGTGGGGGATCGTGGAAAATAATTTGGGGAAGGCGTTTCAAAGTCAGAAAGGTCAAGCTGACAAAAGACGTTCCTTAGAGTGGAAATTTCAACCAGGAGACTTAGTCTGGGTATCCACACGTCACTTAACCTTAAAACAGCCTTCAGCCAAGTTGGGGCCCAGGTTTGTGGGTCCATTCCCAGTAACTAGAAAGATCAACAATGTTACTTATGCCATTGATCTTCCTGCAAGTATGCGTGGCGTAAGATCCTTTTACGTGTCCCTGCTTAAGCCAGCAGTCCATGTGGGTCCCACTCCTCCTCCTCCTGTGATGATAGATGACCAACCTGAGTACGAAGTGGAAAAGATTTTAGACTCACGCATAGTTCAGAACTCAGTACAGTATCTGGTTCACTGGAAGGGATATGGTATTGAGGAGAGATCATGGGTACCTGAAAGTCGCATGCATGCTGACAAACTGAGAGGTGAATTCCACGCTTTACATCCTGAGAAGCCTGGAAGGAGCTGTCCGGAGTCCACTCCTCGGGGGGGGTACTGTGAGGAAATGCGGGGAAGCCGCCACATGGACGCAAGCGGAGGCGGCTGTTTCCGCGGCTGGCATAGCGGAACGCGGAGAAACCGACGCGGCGGACGCGGCGGCTTGTACGCATAGGCCTGCCTCTCTCGGCAAGGTGGGATGCGGAGGAAACGCCGCACGCTCAGACAGCGTGGCGGCGGATTCCGCATCCCATACAGCTACAACATTACAACACATGACTGGTGTAGCTGGGACTGATAGTCCACACTGGTGTAGGAGGACGCGTGCGCGCGCAGAGAGGCAGGGCTTTTATGGCAGTCAGAGGAAGGTCAGCTGACCAGGCTGGTCAGCTGACAAGTGCAGCAACTTTCATTGGTCCAGCACTTAAGGGAGGTGCTGGAGAGCACTGATGTATATATACTGGGTGCTGGGCATTCCTCTGGTGTCTGGCGTTGCGATCACTACGTGGTAGCACTCAGGCCTTGTCTGTATCTGTGTTCTAGCATAGTTTCCAAAGGTGTTGATGATCACGGACCTCACACCTTAGCGTTAGGAAATTGAACTGTATTATTTGTTATGACCTTCTGCCTGCCTGACTATTCTTTTGATCTCTGATTCTGTACCTTGCTATTTCTGATAACCTGTTGCCAAACTCTGCTTGTTCCTGGACTCTGTATCTGCCTCCTGATTCTGTACCCTGCTATTCTTATACTCCGTTACCGAACCCTGCCTGTTCATTGGATTCCGTATCTGTCTCCTGAATCTGTACCTTATCTGTCTGTGTGTTATCGACCTGGCTTGTCCAACCTCGAGAACTAGCCTTACTGTTAGAGGCAGTTCCCAGATCTGTTAGTGACACTCCCTCATTGGTGTCACTCACACTCTGTCCTTCCTCTCTCTGCTTTGCTCCTCGCCCCGGGAGAGTCTAGGCCACGGAAGGAACTTACTTCTGTGTGTACTCAAAGTATTACTGTTGCATTAACACTCACTCGTTGCTCAGGTGTCCAGAGGTTAGAATATATATCTGATTATCGGTGATACTGCAGATCATCAATAATCGGGTATATTCTGCATTCTCGGTGATACTGCAGTTCACCGGTAATCAGACCCTCTCTGTGTTACACCGATCGTTACAAGCGCACATATACAAGGATTTATATTCAGTAAATGAACAATGCAGGCAATGGGAAGTGTATAAAAACTGAAGTATAAGGTGCTAAGTGCAATTAGTCTATAGTATGTATACAAAATCATCACCAATCCAGTTCATGATGCACAATAATTCAGTAAGTACCGTATTTTTCGGACTATAAGACGCACTTTTTCTCCCCCAAAAGTGGAGGGAAAAAGTCAGTGCGTCTTATAGTCCAAATGTACGTAGCAGTGCCTATGTTTTTTCTAGTCCCCGTGTCGGGTGTCCCCCTGTGTGCGGTGTCTGCGTGTCCTATTAACGTTATTGAATGAGGAGACCATCAGATATTATTATACTGCAGTAATCAGAATAAATTAAAAGCACGTGTGTAAGGAATGATGGCAGATCGCTGCATTAGCTTACCGAAGAGGAAGGAATGGAAGAAATACAGCGCAAACGCCACCGCTACCATGTGGCTTTCACTAGGTTAGATGACAACAAAGCCATTGACCAATCAGGTGGGGGAGCGCTGCCCGAGTCAGCCAATCCCAGCGCATACGGCTACTGCCAGTTTGTTACACCGCCCGATAGTCCCGAGGGCGGGATCATGCTCGTCATTGCGGCCAATCACTGCACGCCCTCAGTAGCTGGGAGTGCAGTGATTGGCCGCAATGACGAGCATGATCCCGCCCATGGGACTATCGGGCGGTGTAACAAACCGGCAGTAGCCGTATGCGCTGGGATAGGCTGACTGAGGCAGCGCTCCCCCACCTGATTGGTCAATGGCTTTGCTGTCATCTAACCTAGGGAAAGCCGCATGGTAGCGGTGGCGTTTGCGCTGTATTCCTTCCATACCTTCCTCTTCGGTAAGCTAATGCAGCGATCTGCCATCATTCCTTACACACGTGCTTTTCATTGTTGTTCTCTCACTCAGCGCTGGTTCAGCGCCCTGATTACTGCACCATATTAATATCTGGTGGTCTCCTCATTCACTAATGTTAATGGCAAACACAGACACCGCAAACAGGGGGACACAAGGACCCGGGGGGGGGGGGGGGCAGTGCATGACATAGAAGGACACCAGAGAACACGGGGACAGAGAATGACAGCAGAGGACACAGGGGGACAGATAAGGACACAGGGGGGGCAGCAGAGGACGCAGGTGGACAGAGAATAACACAGAAGGACATAGAGGGACACCAGAGGACACAGGGGGACAGAGAATGACAGAGGAGGAGGGACACCAGAGGACACAGGGGGACAGATAATGACACAGGAGGACATAGAGGGACACCAGAGGACACAGGGGGACAGAGAATGACACAGGGGGACAGAGAATGACACAGGAGAACAGAGAATGACACAGGGGGACAGAGAATGACACAGCAGAACCAGGGCCGGATTTGTACTTACCAGTGCCCTAGGCCTGCTTTCACCAAGCGCCCCCCCTGCAACCACCACCACCAAAAAACATTCTGGCCAACTATCTGACTAGCGATCACTGGTTTGAATGGGCCCATTTCAGTTGTGCTGCTGTGCCCCTCATTGAACAAAGAATCAGTGGATGCTCTGTCCTCTCACGATGGAAATTTGCGCTCCTGCCCGAATGTGCACAGCAGCCGATAGTGTTCTGGGCATGCATACTTGAGAAATTACGGTGATGTATGATCGGTACTTGTCAAGAATGCATAACACTATACTGGCCTCGGTTGCTGTGCACATCTGGGCAGGAGCAGAAAATTACAGGGAGCTCAAGTGGCCAGAGCATGCGCTGCTTCTTTATCCTCTGTGCGACTGGCTGCAGTCAGAGCCACACACAGGTGTCAGGGAGCGTGAGTGGCCAGAGCATGCGCTGCTTCTTTGTCCTCTGTGCGACTGGCTGCAGTCGGAGCCACAAATAAGTGGCAGGGCAGAGCAATGGAGAGAAGCCCATCCAAAACAGAGAACAGGTAAGTAGCAAACATCCTGTCAAGACCCACTTTGGATGTTTGGTTGTAATTAGTGTGGACCTGAACTCAGAACTTCCTCTCTGCTCTAAAAGATATGCAACAACATAACCTTTACATAAAAACATTTTTGTTACAGCTGATACAAATCCTGCAATAAATAGACAGTGTGTCTAATTCCTACTTTCATGGAAGCAAATATATTAACATCTTGTGCTTTAAAATAAGCTTATATGCTGTGGCAGTCAGATGACACAGGGAAGATATCAAATTTGTGATTAGACACAGATGTGGAAGAATTCGAAAGGCTCTCTAAATACATACAGGGTGCATTTCTCTGTTTTCCTTCTGTCCTGTGCAAGAGTTAAGCTCCACTTTAAAGCATCTGAATGACATTCATTTATATTTGCTGAAAAATCTACGTATCTCTTTTGAATGCTGAATGTACATATGGTGGTGTGCTCTAACATACTGACAGTATACAGGAACAAAGTCTGAAGAAGGTTTATTTACAGAAAGATTACTCTTTTTCTTTTAAGCCAATAAATGGTATCATCCTGATTCAAAACTCTCTGCTTTTACTGATGGCTAAGATGGTAGAATGCTCTAATGCTACAGGAAAGCAGAAGGATGCCAAACCATGCAAACTAGCATAGAGGTAGTAACAGCTCAGGTGACAGTGACAGTTTAGCAATGAAAGGGAAGCATACAGCATTTTTCTTCCAGGCTGCAGCAGTTCTCATAGATGGTCGGAGCTGACGGACAGAAAATGAGTCAGGAAAGAGTTAACTTAAGTAGAGACGAGATCACTGGCTAGGAAGAAAAAAAAGCAATAAATTACGGCTAGATAAGAAAGTGTAATTTACAACTGCCGGGGTCAGTCAGTGTCACAGCTGTAAAAAAGAAGGCAAAGAAACTAGCAGAAATGATTGTGAATGCCTGCATTAGAACTCAGCTGAACTTAGTTTTATCTGCTTTGTAATGTAAATCCCTGGTATTTCTCACATCCACTTGTACTGTATGTCGATCATAATTGGATCATCAGGTAACAGTTATGATTGATCCTGATTGTTATAACACATCAGGAAGTGAGAGGTGCAGGGATTGGGGAACTCTGGAATTCATCTATTAGTGCAGAGCAGGGCGCTGGATGGCTGCGCTGTGGGAACAGAGGAGATGATTTACTTTGACATATGACCTCTTCTCTCTCCAAGTCCTGCCGCCCTTCTGATCTTATCTGATTTTATCGCCCTAGGCCGTGGCCTTTGTGGCCTTTGCAGAAATCCGGGCCTGAGCAGAACACAGGGGGACAGAGAATGACACCGGAGAACACAGGGGGACAGAGAATGACACCAGAGGACACAGGGGGACAGAGAATGACAGAAGGACATAGAGGGACACAGGGGGACAGAGAATGACACAAGGGGACACAGAATGACATAGGGGGACAGAGAATGACACAGGGGGACACCAGAGAACACGGGGACATAAGAGGACATGGGGACACCAGAGGACACAGGGACAGAGAAAGAATGACACAGGGAGACACCAGAGAACACATAAGGCGAGGGTGGAAGGGCCATAAGATGCCCTTGCACTACAGATGCACCAGGTTTAGTATATATAGTATATATATTTTTTCCCTGGACTTTGTCCTCTAAAAACAGGTGCGTCTTATAGTCCGGAGCGTCTTATAGTCCGAAAAATACGGTATATTGCTAAGTGCAATTAGTCTATAGTATGCATACAAAATCATCACCAATACAGACCATGATACACAATAATTCAGTAAGTATACAGTTAATAATAGAATATAGTTCTTAAAGAGAATCTGTACTGTCCGATTTGTACAGTAAAAAACATACCAATCGAGTCACTGTGATCTCCTGGGTCCCTCTTTGCCATTTACGCCGCTCCCCGCCACAATCCTGGTTTTTAATCGCCAGTTTTAGGGAGTGTTTACAAACAAAAAATATGGCTGCTAACCAGGAAGAGATGTTGATATATATATATATATCATGTTACAGTAAAATAAAAGTTTTTTATTACATAGTGAGATATCTGCACTCCAGTCTGGGATTGGCATGTGACAGGCAGCAGCTCCTTTTCCCCTCAGCCTCACAAACTCAGAAAACTGAGATCAGAGACGTGTCTTTGAGGGATAAACACACAACACACATAAAAACACACAGAGCCTGCAGGGGGCGTGGAGGTGGCGTGCATAACTTCTCCCTATCACAGCAGAGGCAGTGCATTCCTCTCTGGGTCGACAAAGCTTGACAAAGAAAAGAAGATTAGATATATTGCAGAGACAGTGCAACAAGAAAAGACTGCAGTAAGCCAGAGCACATTAGAACAGGTATAGGAACTTATAGGATAGAAGAAATAAGGCTGAAAATTTTGTTACAGAGTCTCTTTAAGCTATTTTTTTTCAAGATGCAAAGTGCAAATGTACAAGCTAAAGTGCTATCTGCATAAAATACACCAGTATACTGTATATACTGTGTCTATATTGTACATACAGATATGCACACATAAATGCTCCCAGTCAGGTGATGTCCTGGAAGAATCTGAACTCTACATAAAGTGATAAGCCAAAACCGTCATATTTTCTGCACGCCACTCCACTACAGCATGCTGCAGCCACCCTCTAGGCCTAGCACGTGTCACCAGAGAAGCCCGGCTTACTCAGAGACCACTCCCCCAGCAGTGCTCCGTTCCTTCTTAAAGGACTTCCGATGCCAAATGATCAAAAAAGGTTAATTACCTGCATCATCTTTTAAGGCACGGAGGACGCAGTCCGCACCCTCCGTGATGATCCGCTGGGTCCCCCCACTCATTAGCCCCTTGGGCCGTCCCCCGACCCCGCGGCCCGGGTCAGGCTCTCCTGCCTCTCCTAAAATGGCCACTTGCTCTGGCCGCGGCTGCGCAGTCTGTATAGCCGGGAGTGCGGCTGCGCAGCACTAGGGACAACCCCCCTGAACCACGCTACGTAGGATGGCGTCCTCCGTGCCTTAAAAGATGATGCAGGTAATTAACTTTTTTGGGTCATTTGGCCTTGGAAGTCCTTTAAAGGACAACAGAGGTGACAGGTGACATGATGAGATACACATGTGTATGTACAGTGCCAAGTTCACAAAGAACAAGGCTGTGTTCTTTTTTTTCTCTGCCTGAACGAGTTAAACATCAGGTATGGAGGTGACAGTCTCTATCCAGGTTGGGACAAGGTCAGATGATAGCTCAGTCCTCATTGATAAGTAATTACAAGCATTAAACACTTTCCTGTCAGTAAATGGCTTCTGAGAGATAAATAGCATCAATAATTCATAGATTTGAGCTCTGGAATACTTCAATGAAGGTGTCATTGAGCAGGAACAATGAAACAGCAAAAAAATTAAAAATTAGATGTAATTATAAAATAAAACCATGGGATATCTAAAAAAAGTAATTTTTAGCAGAAGGAGGGTAAATACAATTGTTTTTCTCATCAGTTTATTCTCACCTCAGATGTCTTTTAACCACTTTAGCCTGCAGGTGTATTCACTTTCAGGATGGAAGCTATTTTCCCCTGTCAGCACTCCTCCTATTCATTTGCCAATAACTTTATCCCTACTCATCACATGTAAATGATCTATATCTTAGTTGTTGTTTTTTTCGCCACAAATTAACCTTTTCGTGAGTGATATTTGTTCTCAGTAATTACTTTATTTTCTATGCATTTTATAGGCAAATACAAAAATGAAAAAAAATACACTATTTCTCCAATTTTATCCCCTATAGTTTTAAAATAAGCAATGATACTATAAATAAAACCCACCCATTTTATTGGCCCATTAGTCCTGGCTATCACAACATTTAAATTATGTCCCAAGCACAATGTATGGCGTTAATATATTATGTGGAAATAAATGTGTATTTTTTCTGGGTTTTTTTTTCGTGTCCCGTCAATTGTAAGCCCTTATGCACGAACATAACAGTAATATACCCTCATGACATACATATAAAAGATATTTTCAAACCAAAACAAGCGAGCAAGCATCACTAAGTAACTAATGTTACTAAAGTTGCCATAATAGGCCTGGCGGAAATAGGTCACCGACCTAAACCAATGAGTTATAGCAAATAAAAAAGAGACTAGAAATCCCCCTTATTGTAATAATTAAAACTAAATATGAGCATAAAATATATATACAAAATGTAAGGAAGGTACAAAAAGTCTTTATTTATAAGCCAACCATAGTTTAAAAACAATTAAGAACAAGGCAGCCAGACCTGGGCCTTAGGCCCACTAGTTCCGCCCCGACTAGTTCCGCCCCTCGCAGCTTAGGCGGAACTAGTCGGACGGCGTTGGTAGCACCCCTGCAGCCAGTCCTGAGACCCTTCTATCCATCACACTCGGTGAGCCCTGCACTGATGCTCTCTCTTTCTTGCTGCCATTGATTTTCACTTTATTATTCACTGTGTGCACCTTATGGGAATATTCCCTCCTATATACTTAGCTGCTAACTTTTCCACTTGTCTACCTCATCCTCTTACCACTTCTTCCCTTATTTCACCCTATATGTTTTTTGATTATTTATTTATTACCTAAGTATATATGAAATACTCATGTTTGTATGTATTGTATCGCACATGCACTTTATTTTTATTAGTGGCAACTATTAATTGAGAATATATTTATATATATTTGGGTGTGATCCTTTAGGGATAACTCTCTGCGATACGGTGCCTTTTTCATTGCACAATTTGATTATATACTTTTGAATATATTTCTTTTTTGCGGCACTGTTTCATATCTCTATATATATTCTTGCTGCAGAGATCCCTAGGTGAGTCGCATACAGGAATATTACTATTATTTGATACGCAGGGTTTGCATTCAAAATTGTTATATTAGGGGCCTAAGGCCCAGGTCTGGCGCGTGTATCAAAAAAGGGCGCCTGGAAAAAAGGGCGCGGGGTATAGCCGAAGTTTTAATGCAAAACCATATTTTTCTTTTAAGGGGTTGTAAACGAAAATTTAGTGCTAAATAGGTTAAATAAACGGAAATGAAATGGCAAAATACCGTCTATAACAACAAACGAATTCTGAAAAGAAACGTCAAATATCGTCTATAAGAAAAACGATATTTACACTTGTATTAAGCATAGCAATGCAATTGTAAGGCTTGGTGGTGTATTCTCCACAGTCAGCATGCAACGCATGAGCTGACGTGGAGGAGGCACACACACTAGCACAAGGAAACAGGCTATCCCTAGTGTAGTGGAGGGGAGGACTGACTCTAATAGGAGATTGTGGCGCACAGAGCCGGTGCAGATCCGACAGCCACAAACAATACCTTTGCGATAACGTCTCAGCGCAAGGTAGCGCTGAGCGCATAAACCAGAACTGAGGAGATCAGGACAGGTAGACAGAATGAACGCTTGCTAGCCAGCCGCTACTTAGCGACAGCAAGCGTCCACAACGAGACAGACTGGAATGAGGCAGCCAATGCGTTGCAGCGATGGCGTGCCTCACAAAGACAGGACAGGATAGTCAGGAAATAGCAGGATCAAGATAGATGAACGTAACACAGACAAATATACAGTAAGTATGTTTTCCTAGCGTATTACAATTACAGCTATCAATGAAACTATTTGTAACGTCTGACTAACATATGTATATATCGGCAATGAACCGATATATGACATAAGCAGGAACGCTGACTAGGACTGGAGTAATACAGGGAACAGGACTCAGAAGGATTCGCTATCTCTTCGCAGAGATGAACGCAATCCACAAACGGTAACAGAACAGGATTCAGAAGGATTCGTTATCTCTTCGCAGAGATGAACGCAATCCACAAACGGTAACAGGACAGGATTCAGAAGGATTCGTTATCTCCTCGCAGAGATGAACGCAATCCACGAACAGGACCAGGAGCAGGATACTAGCTCAGCACGGGTGCTCACGATACGCGCAAACTACCAAAACGTGCTGGAAAGCTGACTAACTGCACACAGGATATAAACAGTTCGTGTACGTATACATCAGCGACACTGATGTATCAACGTAACACGAATACAAGGAAAATAATAAATGTGCTGGTATGCATATATATTGGCAATGAACCAATATATGATGCAAAGACCAGCAAAGTATCTTTAGAACAAGAAACACGATCGGGGGCTGTAGCGACAGCAAGACAAGCTTAAACTGAAGCTATGAAAACCCGAGGAAACCCTGCAGGAAGCAGATCTTTATACTGAGGTCATCCAATGGGAGCAGACATGCAGATTCCCACACAGGTGAATGATAATCAGTCACAAGCTGACAGCAGGGAAAGGCAGATAAAGCTATGCAGCTTGCATGGAAAGAGATCAGAACTGCCTGAGCTGCAGCACTACTACTTCCAGCAATACCTGCTGCAGCAGCGATCATGACAGTACCTCCCCCTTTAAAAGCGGATTCCAGACGCTTTTCAAAACTGAAATTCCCAACAAAACAGTCAGACTGATAATTCATGATGACCGGGACAGCCCGGCAAGACCAAATTCCAGAATTAGTCCCCACAAGACTGGACCCATCAGAACCAGAACCTACAGAACCATACCCATCAGTACTACATGCCACAGTGTGACACCCATCAGAACCATGATTTCCAGAAGAAAGCCCTCCGAAACTCCCTGAGCGATACCCACCGCCTTCCAGAAACCGTTCAAAAACGCCAAAGCCTTTGCAATGCCCACCGGGACTGTCTTTACCAACACAAAACCCACTGTTGAACCAGTCCAAGGCACCAGGACAAGTTTCCTCAGAGATCTCCCAGAACACTTCGAAGCTCCAAAGAGACCCCCATAGGTCAGAACGCCCCTTAGGCTCACATGGAGAACTATCAAGAACCCCTATGGAACCTAGGGCAATTCCCGAGTCAGGGCCTTAGGGACAAACATCAAGATCAGGGCTTTCAGAGACCAGAACCATCTCTGGGCATGCAGGCAGACTGGCAACATCAGAACATGTTCCCACTAAAGAAGCATCAGAGCACGCTAACACCTTAGACACACTTGGGCATTCTGGCACACAAAGAACATCTGGGCACACTGGCACAAGAGAAACCTCTGGGCATGTCAAGGAACTGTGAGCCTCAGGGTCAGCCAAGACAGGACCAAAACCAGGACTGGCCAAAAAAAAATCATCATGACTAGACTTCGCAACTACTGGACTTTCACACAAGAATGCAGGATCAGACTTAGATGTCGCTGATTCCAGCAAAGTCAGTAACAAATCAGGTTCAGGGGCACTAACAAGACAGGACAAATCTTCTGATGTATGCACTGAACCAGATAGGGACTCCACAACTACCTCTGGACTGGACAGAGACTCATCTAATACACTGGATTGGAGCTCATGAGGGGCTGCAGAACAAGTCAGTATTGCAGAAACCCCCACTGGACTAGGCAAATCTGAGGAATTCCCTGGACAGGAAGGGAACTCCGGAATCTCTGCCACACCGGCCAGAGAATCGGAATTTTCCAAGATACCAGACGGGTTTTCAGGAACACTTACTAAATCAGACTGAAATTCTGAGACTTCTGTTATTTTGACCAGAGAATCAGAATTATCCATGTTACAGGGCAAGACTTCTGAAACATGCAGAGGACAGGGCTGGAGTTCCTCGGCTGTTACAACACTGGAGAGGGACTCCACAACATTGGTTAAATCAGACTGTGTACAGGGCAAGGTATCTAACATACTTGCTGACGAGGACAATATTTCAATGGCTTCTGCTTCTCTGGGCAGAGATTCATCAAGTTTTAATAGAGCAGACTGTAATTCCAAAACAGCTGCTAAACAAGTGAATATTGCTGCAACACCCACTGAGGTAAGCAGTGCCTCAGAGTCTTCTGCTAGAGGGTTTGAAGTATCCAAAGTACTGGGTGAAGCATAGGACTCTGCGACTCCAGCTTCACTGGACAGGATCACTGAACAGTCCATATTGCAGGGCAAAACCATGGAAGCACCTGCTGGACAGCATAAGGATTCTGTGACTTGAGCTTCATAAGAGAGATCTACTGCACAATTCATGGTACAGGGCAAATTTACTGGAACATTTTCTGAACAAGGCACTAATTCTGCGATTTCAGGTTCACATAGCAGATGCTCTGAGCTATTCACGATACTAGAGCGAGGTGTAGAAACAGGAAGATCAAGACACAATGTTTGCGCATCTGAATCACCATTCATTTGTAAAATTGGGAAATTCAGATGCTGGGGGTCTGAGGTTTCTAGACAGGATTGCTGGGACTCGGAAACTGATGTAGTGCATCTATTGGCATCTGCTGGATCAGACAGGAGTTGAACTTTATTAACACAGGTAATTTCTGCAGAAGTGTTTGCAGAGGCAGGCAAGATTTTTCTGGTGTCTGTTTCACTGAACAAAGACTCATGAGTACTGGCTAGACTGGACTCGGAAGTCAGCAGGACCTCTAGATTCTCTGCTGAGAAATTTGTGCAGGGCAAGGTTAAGAAAGTATCAGTGGCTTCTGTTTTACTGGGAAGTAACACTGAGTTATCCATGGTACAGGGTGGAATTGCAGGAACTTCAATTTCACACAAAAAGAGCTCCGAATCACCTGCTGAATCAGCGAAAGGTGCTGAAGCAGGCGGGTCAGAACGCCATATTTGCGAATTCGGAGTCACATAAAAATCATCCAAAATCAGTTCCCACACATCAATCAAAGGAGCCACACAGTCATACCTACACACACCAGTCTCTATTAGGTTATAGGCTGACTTAATGCATGCATTCAATACCATTTCACTTTTTGCACTGTAAAATTGACAAAATGAACTTGAATCATTCTTCCATTCACAGACCAGGGCTTCCATCTCTCCCCTCTCGAATGGAGGATCCCATGCATACTTAGCTGAACATTCAGGCTGATTACAGTTTGCAGATATGATTGTGGCAGCGACATGTATTGGGTTAATTAGCAGGTGATTGGCAGATTCCTTATTCTTAAGAATCTCCAATACCTGTAGCAAGTGTTGAACTGTAGTGTATGCAAACTTCCCTTGCTTCACAAATAAGTTGATTTGTTCAATACTCTGTAATATCTCCTCATACTCATACCCAGATAATTCTTTTAAACAAAAATCTTTATTTTCCCTAGCCAGGGAGGAAAGTTCATTAGTAGTTTCATAAGTCCATTTAACTCCCCTGAAAGACAATTGCATTTCATTATCTGTTAATGGCAGAATCTCATTATAGGTCTCAGTCGCTAAGGATAACGACTCTGCAGATCGGACACGTTTCTTATAACGTTTGCGTTTGCGTTTGGCCTTAGACCCTGCTGCGTTTGGTGATTTATTCAAAGCTGCAGGAAAATTATCAGGAACACTCTCTGCTTGCTGATCATTTTTGCAAGCAATTGAAGGAGCAGCTGATTGGCCTGCTGCCAGGAGTTCATTAAGAGGAAAAGGCAATGGATCTATGCGCAACCAGTTATGGATCACAAACGCTAGAAATTCCAGCGGTCTCTTTTTCAAATCGGAATGATTGAGAACATCAAATGCCCACTGGAATAACTCCCCTTTAAACAAAATATAACTTAATTGGAGTGCCCAGGTTGAAACAGGAGTCGCTTGGAGATCGGGATTGGCCAGGAACCTGGCACATTCAGAGAAAAACTCATTTTCTGTTTCAGAGTTAAGTTCTTCAAATTTCTTAAAGGAACAGGAACCATAATTAACAGTGTCATACTTTCTGGGAATCCCCCCCACAATGGGGATTGGTAATGGGGTTTTCATAATGTAAGGCTTGGTGGTGTATTCTCCACAGTCAGCATGCAACGCATGAGCTGACGTGGAGGAGGCACACACACTAGCACAAGGAAACAGGCTATCCCTAGTGTAGTGGAGGGGAGGACTGACTCTAATAGGAGATTGTGGCGCACAGAGCCGGTGCAGATCCGACAGCCACAAACAATACCTTCGCGATAACGTCTCAGCGCAAGGTAGCGCTGAGCGCATAAACCAGAACTGAGGAGATCAGGACAGGTAGACAGAATGAACGCTTGCTAGCCAGCCGCTACTTAGCGACAGCAAGCGTCCACAACGAGACAGACTGGAATGAGGCAGCCAATGCGTTGCAGCGATGGCGTGCCTCACAAAGACAGGACAGGATAGTCAGGAAATAGCAGGATCAAGATAGATGAACGTAACACAGACAAATATACAGTAAGTATGTTTTCCTAGCGTATTACAATTACAGCTATCAATGAAACTATTTGTAACGTCTGACTAACATATGTATATATCGGCAATGAACCGATATATGACATAAGCAGGAACGCTGACTAGGACTGGAGTAATACAGGGAACAGGACTCAGAAGGATTCGCTATCTCTTCGCAGAGATGAACGCAATCCACAAACGGTAACAGAACAGGATTCAGAAGGATTCGTTATCTCTTTGCAGAGATGAACGCAATCCACAAACGGTAACAGAACAGGATTCAGAAGGATTCGTTATCTCTTCGCAGAGATGAACGCAATCCACAAACGGTAACAGGACAGGATTCAGAAGGATTCGTTATCTCCTCGCAGAGATGAACGCAATCCACGAACAGGACCAGGAGCAGGATACTAGCTCAGCACGGGTGCTCACGATACGCGCAAACTACCAAAACGTGCTGGAAAGCTGACTAACTGCACACAGGATATAAACAGTTCGTGTACGTATACATCAGCGACACTGATGTATCAACGTAACACGAATACAAGGAAAATAATAAACGTGCTGGTATGCATATATATTGGCAATGAACCAATATATGATGCAAAGACCAGCACAGTATCTTTAGAACAAGAAACACGATCGGGGGCTGAAGCGACAGCAAGACAAGCTTAAACTGAAGCTATGAAAACCCGAGGAAACCCTGCAGGAAGCAGATCTTTATACTGAGGTCATCCAATGGGAGCAGACATGCAGATTCCCACACAGGTGAATGATAATCAGTCACAAGCTGACAGCAGGGAAAGGCAGATAAAGCTATGCAGCTTGCATGGAAAGAGATCAGAACTGCCTGAGCTGCAGCACTACTACTTCCAGCAATACCTGCTGCAGCAGCGATCATGACAGCAATGATATGTTTTACAGATATTTTACTGTAATTATACCAAACTGTAGGCTCACACAGATCTCTCCCTATCCCTATCCCTAACCCATAGACCCCTCTTTGCTTAAATATATATAATTTAATAAATTGTATATATTACATATATTGTGCTGTAACTATACCTAACCTTACTCTCACACAGAGCCCTCCCTGTACCTATCCCTAACCCCTAGACTCCCCTGGTGGTGCCTAACCCTATGACCCCCCTGGTGGTGCCTAACCCTAACCCCTCCCCCCGGTTGGTGCCTAACCCTAAGACCCCCCTGGTGGTGCCTAACCCTAAGACCCCCTGGTGGTGCCTAACCCTAAGACCCCCCCTGGTGGTGCCTAACCCTAAGACCCCCCTGGTGGTGCCTAACCCTAAAACCCCCCTGGTGGTGCCTAACCCTAAGACCCCCCTGGTGGTGCCTAACCATAAGACCCCCCTGGTGGTGCCTAACCCTAAGAATCCCCTGGTTGGTGCCTAACCCTAAGACCCCCCTGATGGTGCCTAACCCTAACCACCCCCTGATTGCGTATATTATACTGTAACTATACCTAACCCTCCATGTACCTATCCCTAACCCCTAGACCCCCCTGGTAATGCCTAAACCTAACCATCCCCACCGCACAAACACCCTAAACACATATAAACAATAATATATTTAATCCTTAACATACTTCTCTACAAATAACATGAATAAAATAATTTATATATTTGTATTAGAATAAATAGCCTTAAAATCATGTATACATTAATATTATAAATAGAGAAAAGTATATATAAATATATACAATACAATAGATAGCCTTACAAGCATTAGAAATCTTAAAATAACAGTAACATTAAAAGCGATATTTTAGTAACTATAATCAATGCATTATAAGTGTAAAAACAACCTTTAAATAACAGTAATATTAAAAGCGATATTTTAGTAACTATAATCAACGCATTATAAGTGTAAAAACAAAGTTAATACCAAAAGCGATGTATTTATAATACAATAAGGTTGAAAACGGTATTTACGCATTATACATATGAAAACAAATTTTTAAATTATCAAAGAAGTGTAAACGAAAATTTAGTTGTTATACTTTTGTAAGCGAAATTTTTAAACGAAAAATAAGTAAAAACTGATATAAGCGAAATTTAAAAACGAAAAAATAAGTATAACACAAACTCAAAATGAACTTGTAAATGATCTTTGTTATAAACCTTATTCTGTTAACGAAAACTTTTGTTAACACGATCCCTGTAACCGCTATTTCTCGGGCGCCCTTTTTTCCTGTCGGGCGCCGAATAGCCGATATTTTGCATTGCAGTCTATGGCGGCGCCCTTTTTGTCCACTATCCCTGTGCGCTCTTTTTTACTGGACCGCTGCCTTGTTCTTAATTGTTTTTAAACTATGGTTGGCTTATAAATAAAGACTTTTTGTACCTTCCTTACATCTTGTATATATATTTTTTGCTCATATTTAGTTTTAATTATTACAATAAGGGGGATTTCTAGTCTCTTTCTTATTTGCTATAACTCATTGGTTTAGGTCGGTGACCTATTTCCCCTAGCCTATTATGGCAACTTTAGTAACATTAGTTACTCAGTGATGCTTGCTCGCTTGTTTTGGTGTGAAAATATCTTTTATATGTATGTCATGAGGGTATATTACTGTTATGTTCGTGCATAAGGGCTTACAATTGACGGGCCACGAAAAAAAAAACCCCAGAAAAAATACACATTTATTTCCACATAATATATTAACACCATACATTGTGCTTGGGACATAATTTAAATGTTGTGATAGCCAGGACTAATGGGCCAATAAAATGGGTGGGTTTTATTTATAGTAGCATTGCTTATTTTAAAACTATAGGGGATGGAATTGAAGAAATAGTGTATTTTATTTTTCATTTTTGTATTTGCCTATAAAATGCATAGAAAATAAAGTAATTACTGAAAACAAATATCACTCACGAAAAGCTTAATTTGTGGCGAAAAAAAACAAACCAAGATATAGATCATTTACACGTGATGAGTAGGGATAAAGTTATTGGTAAATTGTAATGATCGGTGTTAGTAAGCAGAGAGAATCTGATTATTGGCGAGCTGCAGTATCACCAATAATGCAGATGTCACCTGATTATTGATGATCTGCAGAATTACCAATAATACAAGTGTAACTAACCTCTGGATACTGTAGCAGAAAGAATAACAATCAACATGCACAATATACAAGACTGTGGAAATATCCACCACACGGTGATTCCTCAGAGGTGTGGTTACCTCTGAATGGGAACCCCGTGTGTGAGATCCTCGGCCCAAGTGAAGATTGGGATCTCAGCACCTGGCAGTAATCGTCTGCTAGGGCAGGCATCTCGGAGAGGCAAGCCTCAGAGATATCCCACCAGTGGGAGACGTTCCACTGGGGAAAAGAGAAAGGTCAGACAGACAGAGGTTCGGCAACAGAGAGACGGTAGCAGTACAAGAACAGAAGGCTGATTCAGAGTCCGTTAAACAGGCAGGGTCGGCAACTAAGAATCAGATAGGCAAAGGTACAAAATCGAGAAGAGGAGAGAGTAGTCAGGGATAGCCAAAGTCAAGACACAGATAAATATGCAATACGATCCTAGACTGAGGTGTGATGTCCTTGATATCAACACCATGTAACTGAGCTAAGGTCTGAGCGTTTACACCTAAGTATTCACGACAGCAGACAAAGAGCAAATGACATCTGTGGGCTTAAATGCTGAAGCCCAGTTCCACCAGCCCGCCCAGGGGGCTGGAGCCGAAGTCAGCATGTGATTGGCTGGCTAAGGTCAGCTGATCGCCGGATCAGCTGACCTGTCTCCTCAGGGAATAAAGATCTTGCCGCCTTGCAGGCGTGCGCATGATCCTCTGCCTCTGAATCATTGAGAGGCCAGGTCCCCGGTCAGCGCACGCCCGCAGACGGAAGTCCGCCGGCTGAGCAGCGGGACCCGCCGCCATCCTGTCAGCCGCGGCGGCGCCCGCCCTGCTCTGCGCCGGCGGCTCCGTGTGAGTTTCGGAAACCGCCGGCTGGGACGCGGGGGCCGCCGCCACGCTGCCCTGTGCGGCGGCGGCTCCGCTATTGCTCACACAAATGAATAGGAGGAGTGCTGACAGGAGAAAATTGCTTCCATCCTGAAAGTGAATACACCTGCAGGCTAAAGTGGTTAAAAGACATCTGAGGTGAAAATAAACTGATGAGAAAAACAATTGTATCTACCCTCCTTCTCCTAAAAATCACTTTTTTTAGATATCCCATGGTTTTATTTTATAATTACATCTAATTTTTAATTTTTTTGCTGTTTAATTGTTCCTTCTCAATGACACCTTCATTGAAGTATTCCGGAGCTCAAATCTTTGAATTATTGACGCTATTTATCTCTCAGAAGCCATTTACTGACAGGAAAGTGTTTAATGCTTGTAATTACTTATCAATGAGGACTGAGCTATCATCTGACCTGGTCCCAACCTGGATAGAGACTGTCACTTCCATACCTGATGTTTAACTCTTTCAGGCAGAGAAAAAAAAGAACACAGCCTTGTTCTTTGTGAACTTGGCACTGTACATACACATGTGTATCTCATCATGTCACCTGTCACCTATGTTGTCCTTTAAAGGACTTCCAAGGCCAAATGACCCAAAAAAGTTAATTACCTGCATCATCTTTTAAGGCACGGAGGACGCTGTCCTACGTAGCGTGGTTCAGGGGGGTTGTCCCTAGAGCTGCGCAGCCGCACTCGTGGCTATACGGACTGCACAGCCGCGGCCAGAGCAAGTGGCCATTTTAGGAGAGGCAGGAGAGCCTGACCCGGGCCGTGGGGTCGGGAGACGGCCCAAGGGGCTAATGAGGGGGACCTGGCAGAACGGCACGGAGGGTGCGGACGACGTCCTCCGTGCCTTAAAAGATGATGCAGGTAATTAACTTTTTTGGTCATTTGGCATCAGAAGTCCTTTAAGAAGGAACAGAGCACTGCTGGGGGAGTGGCCTCTGAGTAAGCCGGGCTTCTCTGGTGACATGTGCTAGGCCTAGAGGGTGGCTGCAGCATGCTGTAGTGGAGTGGCGTGCAGAAAATATGACGGTTTGGGCTTATCACTTTATGTAGAGTTCAGATTCTTCCAGGACATCCCCTGACTGGGAGCATTTATGTGTGCATACCTGTATGTACAATATAGACACAGTATATACAGTATACTGGTGTATTTTACCCAGATAGCACTTTGGCTTGTACATTTGCACTTTGCATCTTGAAAAAAAATAACTTAAAGAGACTCTGTAACAAAATGTTCAGCCTTATTTCTTCTGTCCTATAAGTTCCTATACCTGTTCTAATGTGCTCTGGCTTACTGCAGCCTTTTCTTGTTGCACTGTCTCTGCAATATATCTAATTTTCTTTTCTTTGTCAAGCTTTGTCGACCCAGAGAGGAATGCACTGCCTCTGCTGTGATAGGGAGAAGTTATGCACGCCACCTCCACGCCCCCTGCAGGCTCTGTGTGTTTTTATGTGTGTTGTGTGTTTATCCCTCACAGACAGGTCTCTGCTCTCAGTTTTCTGAGTTTGTGAGGCTGAGGGGGAAAGGAGCTGCTGCCTGTCACATGCCAATCCCAGACTGGAGTGCAGATATTTCACTATGTAATAAAAAAAATTATTTTACTGTAACATGATATATATATATATCAACATCTCTTCCTGATTAGCAGCCATATTTTTTGTTTGTAAACACTCCCTAAAACTGGCGATTAAAAACCAGGATTGTGGCGGGGAGCGGCGTAAATGGCAAAGAGGGACCCAGGAGATCACAGTGACTCGATTGGTATGTTTTTTAGTGTACAAATCGGACAGTACAGATTCTCTTTAAGAACTATATTCTATTATTAACTGTATACTTACTGAATTATTGTGTATCATGGTCTGTATTGGTGATGATTTTGTATGCATACTATAGACTAATTGCACTTAGCACCTTATACTTTAGTTTTTATGCACTTCCCATTGCCTGCATTGTTCATTTACTGAATATAAATCCTTGTATATATGCGCTCAACACCAATGTACAACCTGGAAAAAAAAACACACTGGAAAAAAAAACACTGGGGAAAAAAATGCCCCTGATGAGTGTGCATGCACGAAACATGTAGGGCGGAGCTTACAGGCGTGGAGTGGTTGGCGTGGAGCAACTTGTTACTGTATGCTTATGTATACTGGGATCATGTGAGTGTAATTGCTTTTAATATCTTTTATAAAACCTATATGGTGGTGATATTGAGCACAGATAATCTGTTTGGAGCACTGGTGTGATGTAAAGGACAATTTAATGTTGATACAGAGTTACGCTATGGTTTTTTGTTTCTTTTTTTTTTTTTTTTGAGCACTCTATTGAAGAGGGACCTCTTCTGGAGTACATGAGAACTCCAATGAGAACTGAAGTTTTGGTTTCCCTATTGTGGGCTCCTTGTCTTGTTTATTTTAATCGAAATTATCAATAATAAAAATGATATATTTACATTTTTGTTCAATTGGTGTGCTGTGAGATTTTTTTTTCTCCTAAATATGTATGATTGCTTTGCTCTAGATACGCACACTTGTAGTGGCTGGATAGTGTACTGGTTAAAGAAACTCTGAAGTCTCATAAAAATCACGTTTTTATATTAAAAATCTCTTTAACATGATAGCCCTAACTAAAATGCTGCATCCCCGCGGCGGAACGCTAACTAAATCCCCCCTAACCCCCCCCCCCCCCCCCTGCAAAATCCACAACTTTCTTGTGGATTTTGCTGCCCCGGGAGGCAGAGCTTTCAGCTGCAGCTCTGCCTCCATGCGCGTCAATCCGGGCATATCTCCGCCTCTCCCCCGCCCCTCTCAGTGAAGGAAGACTGAGAGGGGCAGGGGGAGATCCACGTTGATAGATGCGTGTAGAGGCAGAGCTACAGCCAAAAGCTCTGTCTCTCACAGAAGCGCTTCCCGCAGTGTGCAACGTGGGGGGATTTAGTTAGTGTTCAGCTGCGGGGATGCAGCGTTTTAGTTAGGGCAATAATGTAAAAGAGATTTTTAACATAAAAACCTGATTTTTATGAGACTTCAGAGTCTCTTTAAGGGCTCTGCCTTTGACATGGGTGACCAGGTTTTGAATCCTGGCTAGGGTCAGTACCTATTCAGTAAGAAGTCCTTGGGCAAGATGTCCTAACACTGCAGGGTGACCCCTTGAAAACGCTATTAGTGGCTGCAGCTCTTGAGCACTTTCATTCCAACAGGAGAAAAGTCCTGTACAAGTATTAGGATTATTACATAGATTGTGTTTGGATATAATTTGGGCTCTTGTTTCTTTGCATAATCTATATATATAATAGAGTAAGTGCCTCAACCTTCAAACAAGAAGAAGAAGTAGCGCCCTGCCCCCAGGGCCGGTCCAAGCAAGAAGAAGGGGCTGGTCCAAGCAAGAAGAAGAAGTAGTGTCATATCAAACCAAGGGCAAAGAGGGATCATTTGCATATTCAGTAGCAGTGCATTGTGGGTAACCACAAATGTTCACTTATAGCGGAATTATTGCAGATTTGCTTCTGTTTTAAGAAGGAAAATTACACCAAGCTTTGCTTTTTTTAGTAGGAGGGATTTTTGGTCTATTTTATCCCCCTATACATTCTCAGTAGTTTGGGTCACCCTGAGCTGCTTGGTTACTCTGTTGTACTGGTCCAAGCCCAATCTCATACAACCATATCAATCCCTGCTATGTACTGATGAGAAGAACCAAAGGTCTGAAATAGGCTGTCACATGTGGGTTTGATATGACTGTGTAAAACTTAAAACTATAAGCTTGCTTGGCTTACTAAGGTTGAAAAGGAATAATTTGCATATTTAGTAGCGGTGCATTGTGGGTAATCACAAATGTTCACTTATAGCTGAATTATTGCAGATTTTGTTCTGTTTTAAAGGACTTCCGAGGCCAAAATCTGCCCCCAAAACGTAAAAAAAGTTAACTACCTGCATGACTTTGTAAGGCACGGAGGATGCTGTCTGCGCCCTCCGTGCTGTTCTGCCTGGTGCCCTCTGCTCAATAGCCCCCCGAAAGACTGCGACCCCACGGTCCGGGTCGGTATCTGCAGCCTGCATAATGATGGCCGCCGGAGCTGGCCACAGCTGCGCAGTCCGCATAGTTGTTGACCCCCGATCCACGTAACAGGCAGCGTGGATCGGAGGGTTGGCCCTAGAGCTGCACAGCCGCAGTAGCGGCTATGCGGACTGCGCAGCCGTGACCAGCTCCGGCAGCCATCTTTATGCAGGCTGCAGATACCGACCCGGACCGTGGGGTCACAGCCTTTCGGGGGGCTACTGAGCAGAGGGGACCAGGCGGAACGGCATGGAGGGCACGGACGGTGTCCTCCTTGCCTTACAAAGTCATGCAGGTAGTTAACTTTTTTTACGTTTTGGGGGCAGATTTTGGCCTCGGAAGTCCTTTAAGAAGGCAAATTACACCAAGCTTTGATTTTTTTAGTAGGAGGTCTTTTTGGTCCCTTTTATCCACCTATACATTCCGAGTGGTTTGGGTCACCCTGAGCTGCTTGGTTACTCTGTTGTGCTGGTCCAAGCCCTATCTCATACAGCTGTATAAATCTCTGCCATGTACTGATGAGGAACAAAAGTCTGAAACAGGCTGTCACATGTGGGTTTGATATGACTGTGTAAAATTTAAAGCTATAGGCTTGCTATACACCAGTGGTTCTGGATGCTTGCTTGGCTTACTAAGGGGAAAAAGGAATTATTTGCATATTTAGTAGCAGTGCATTGTGGGTAACCACAAATGTTCACTGATAGCTGAAAAATTGCATATTTCTTTCTGCTTCAGGAAGGCAAATTACACCAAGCTTTGCTTTTTTTAGTAGGAGGTCTTTTTGGTCCCTTTTATCCCCCTATACATTACGAGTGGTTTGGGTCACCCTGAGCTGCTTGGTTACTCTGTTGTACTGGTCCAAGCCCTATCTCATACAGCTGTATCAATCCCTGCCATGTACTGATGAGGACCAAAAGTCTGAAACAGGCTGTCTACATGTGGGTTTGATATGACTGTGTAAAATTTAAAGCTATATAATAATAATAATAATAATAATAATAATTGCAGTATTTGTATAGCGCCTTTCTCCTGTCAGACTCAAAGCGCTTGCAAGGCAGCCACTAGAGCGCACTCAGTAGGCAGTAGCAGTGTTAGGGAGTCTTGCCCAAGAAACTCCTTACTGAATAGGTGCAGCTTACTGAACAGGCAGAGCCGAGATTTGAACCCAGGTCTCCCTGTGTCAGAGGCAGAGCCCTTAACCATTACACTATCCAGCCATTGCTTGCTATACACCAGCGGCTCTGGATGCTTACTTGGCTTACCAAGGGGGAAAAGGGGTAATTTTCATATTTAGTAGCAGTGCATTGTGGGTAACCACAAATGTTTACTTATAGCTGCATTATTGCAGATTTCCTTCTGTTTTAAAAAGGCAAATTACACCAATACAGTGTGCGGCATTGCAGGAAGTGACAACAGTGGAACGCACGATGGAATACAGTAGAGGTGAATCATCCCCGCCCGCTGCCTCTTACTAATAGTGGCGGCTTCTACTGTGCTTAAAGAGAACCTGTACTGAGTAAAAATATTTAAAATAAACACATGAGGTAACTTCAAATGAACGTTGCACAGTTACCTCGCCATCAGTTCCTCTCAGAAGCTCACCATTTTCTTCTGACAATAATCCCTTCCAGTTCTGACAATATTTTGTCAGATCTGAAATATATCAGTTGCTGTCAGTAAAATATCAGTTGCTGTCAGTTATAGCTGAGAGGAAAACTGATGTGCCAGGTAATGTCCATGTTTCCCTATGGCTCAAGTTGGTGATGTTTCAGTTTAACTGTGTGCTGACCAGAAAGCTGTTATGGGTAATGACCATTTTCAAAAGGGAGGACGTAAAATTCCCTTGATCACAGTGAACAAACAGGACGCGGGACAGGAGAAAGACACTGAGGAGTAGACTACATGGAAGGTAAGTATGACTTGTATATGCTTATTTGACTTTTAATTTTCAGTTCAGGTTTTCTTTAAGCAGGAGGGGGAGTGCACATGGGGGACCCAGGTGAGGGGAGGGTTCCTGCCGAGCTTAAGCTGGAGGTAGAGCACACATGGGGGACCCAGTTGAGGGGGGGTCCAGCCCCCTTCCCCACCGCTGTGCCCAATACCCCCTTCCTGCCCTCTACCCTCTTATGCGGCGTATGCTACGCCGCGGGTCGGGTATTTTGTATAATCTGAATGTTTACTTATCCTTCAATCTAATCCTGTAAACCACATAAATAAGACCAGAGACATGTAATGTGTGATGCAAGAAATTTAATGTCTACAGAAAGAAAAATCACAGAGAGAGTAAATCATTATTTAGGGATTACAAGGGAAGCCTATGTGGAGCATTTTAAGGGAAATTGATTTGTTTCTTGTATTGATTAGCAGGAAAACTAATGATTCGTGTTCAATGCTACATTCTACTGTAAGTCTTCAGCTCCTGTGAAATAAAAACAAGTAATAATGAATGATATGAACAGATGTATACATTTATGATAGGAAAAAAAATATTTAAATGCAGAAAATGACAAATAGCGTATCAACTGAGAGATTTAGAGCAGCTCTTACCTCCGCAAAGGGGTAGGAGCCGCTCTAAATCCTTCCATTCCAGCCACCGATAATTGTCCTCACCAGCTGTCCCTGATGCAAGCAGTTTTTTGTTAACTAGACACAAGCGATTTAAGCTCCGCCCCCCCCCCCCAGTTTAAGCCCCCACCCCGCATCACTGTCAAGTACAGCCAGTCTAATAGCTACTCCCCCTGAAGTGCCAGCCGCCCAGCGCTGTTTATAGAGCAAGTGCTGGGGAGAGAGCCACGTTAGTCAGCTATAAGGTACGATTGAGGCACAGTGAGCAGCTCCAGTGAGCAGCTCCTACCCCCGCAGCTAAGGAGGATCAGTGCTGAGCGGGGGATCAGCATTCTCAGCCGCTGCCTGAATATGTAATGAGCGGGGGTTTGTCCATTCTCCTGCGTGGAGGGGGAAGCAGAATTTTGGCATCTAGCAATCTTAGCAGTCCAGAGGGACACAATCTGGCTGGCTGGCCGCACTAGGGGGGCAGAATGCAGCAGATTCAGAGTAGAGAGGACTCTTGATACTCGGCTGCAAGTCCAAAATTTAGGTCTGATGCGAGTATAAGTCGACCCCCCCAACTTCACAAAAGTAGATCTGACCTAAATTTCTCGACTTATAGTCGAGTATATACGGTACTCCATACAATGCTGAAGAAGATGTTGGCACTATATAAATACTAACTAATAATAAAGGAGGACACTGGAAACAAGAGGACAAGATTTTTCAAAAAAGACCTTGACATTTTTGAAAAAAAATCAATGTTAATGTTCGGGGGAAAAAGTTGCCATTTAAATGTGGTAAAATAACATATTTTTTAAAGGTAAGTATTTATGTTTAATTAAGATTAATAAAGGACTTTTTGTTGTGTTTTTATTTTATTATTTTATCTAGAATTCTCCAGATTCTCATTGGTCTGTTAATAGACTAATAGGGAGCCTTGGAGGGAAATTTAAAGATGCCTTTGCTTTAGTTATACTTAGTATACCGTATATATTCGCAAGCAAGCCAAATTTTTGACCCCCCCAAAAGTGGGCCAAAAATTGGGGGGTCGGCTTGCTTGCTAGTCATGTCCCCCCGGCTAGTATAGTGTCCAGTATAGGTAGATAGTGCCGAGTATAGTGCTGTGTAGGTAGGTAGGTAGGTAGTTCCCCCCCGGCCGCCGCTGCCTCTGCTGCTATTACCTTACCGGCAGCCTCTAATATTCCCCTCTCCGTCTCCGTGCAGGGCATGTAAATAGTTCACAGCAGCTCGCCCCACGCCGGCAGCTGTGTGATGACGGAGGAAGCGTAGAGAGAGCGGTTCCCATAGTAACGGCGATACATATCGCCGCTACAGGTAGCAGCTCTCTATGCTTCCTCCGTCATCACACAGCAGCCACCGTGGGGCGAGCTGCTGTGAACTATTTACATGCCCTGCACGGAGACGGAGAGGGGAATATTAGAGGCTGCCGGTAAGGTAATAGCAGCAGAGGCAGCGGCGGCCGGGGGGGAACTACCTACCTACCTACCTACACAGCACTATACTCGGCACTATCTACCTATACTGGGGCACTATACTAGCTATACTGGAGCACTATGCTAGCTATACTGGGGCACTATGCTAGCTATACTGGGCACTATACTACCTATACTGAGCACTATACTGGCTATACTGGGCACTATACTAGCTATACTGGACACTATACTAGCTATACTGGGGCACTATACTAGCTATACTGAGCACAATACTAGCTATACTGAGCACGATACTAGCTATACTGGGGCATTTTACTAGCTATACTGGGCACTGTACTAGCTATACTGAGCACTACCTACCTATACTGAGCACTATACTAGCTGTACTGGGCACTATACTAGCTATACTGAGGCACTACCTACCTATACTGGGCACTATACTAGCTAACTAGAGCTGGGGCAGAAAGTGTTGATGTGTGGAGGCAGCCGACTGAGATCTTTCAATCAAGCTCATAGAGGATATTGGCATGGGATCATTTCTGAGGATATTGGTGTGGGAAATTTTTTTTAAAGGTGGTGTAACCGACCAATCGATTACTATCACAAGGAGAGAGTTCCCTTATTACTCTTAAAGCGGAAGGACAGCGACTGACCAGGAGGATAAATTGGTGAAAAATAACAATTGATTTTATTTGGCAAACAAAGAAATAATGTCCACTAACATGCAGAACAAGAATACAAACCCCCAATTGAAATCCTCAATATCAAGACCACCTTTGAAATACACTAAATTAATGAGGTAAAATAAGCAACAAATTCAGAGTTAACACTTCTTGCTTGAAGATCTAGCACCTGAAAAGAAAAAGGTTACTTCCTGAAATATCATTAGAGGCTACTACACTTGGACCTTGCTTGAAGTTCCTGCACCTGTAGGAAAAACAAAGAACAAAAGACAGCAAATACACATTTCACAAATCTTCATCAGACCTTTTTCTTCATCTCACTCTCAATACGTCTATAGCGATACAGTTTTCTCTTTCCTATCTAAAAATATGTATGCATACATGTATGTGAACAAATACACCTGAGAGAAACCAAATAGGAAATGGACTAATGCTTCTGGTTGGGTAGATAAGTAGTGACTGACTCGAAGTAGTCCTTACTGTATGGTAATGACCATAACAGTCTTCAGTTCCTTGCAAAAGTCTTATCTAACCATACAGTGGCTATGAATTCATATTCACACTTAAACCTGTATATGATCATGGAGTAGGGGTACCCCTTTAAAAGAACTGATGATAAGTTGCTGATGAAAGATCTTTTCCTGAAGCAGATGATAGCTTATAATAACCTTACTTTACTTTACATGCAGCACACTCCAAGATGCCAGTTCAATAATTCTGAAGTAAGTTTCTTCCCTTTATTGTTATCAAAGTTTTTCTTTTTCCTGTATGTCACATATGTAAGTATCAATTCTCTCCTTTTATTACTTCTCACTGCAGGTTGGTTTAAGCTCTAAATGCAATCACTTCACTTGCAGAACACACAGAACACAGCAACAGATCTGTTCACAGGTAAGTTCCTATTTTTCTCCCATGAATTGATAAATTTCTTTACTAATGTGTTATTCTCTTTTCTCCACACAGAGAGATTAACACTCCAAAAATATTGTCAGGTAAGTGTCTTTTCCACTCCTATCAGGCAGAGCCACACTGGGGATTATTCTTGAGGCATATGCACAGTCAATGTACAGAGCAATTGCATTCAAACACAGGCTGACTGGCTTTACTGTGGAGAGACAGATGAATAATCAGTACCAGTGAGTGCACACACAGATTCTCTCACTGATCAGCTCTGTGGTGACAGGTAGGGAAGCACAGTCATTGATTCACATTATACAGTACTCTGGTGTTGCTATGACAACATTTCTTCTCCTCACACACACTGTATATATATTATCTAACTGTAGAGAATCAGACGAAGAATATTTAGCTGATTTGATTTGACAGTCTGATTTTTGTGTCATTACTATTAGGAAAACTCCTGTCATTTTCTTTCTGTGTTTCTGTGTGGTGAAATTTCACTTATCTGTCAATTATTCCTGAAGTGGTCTCCTTGACCTTGCTGAGCTATCTCTCACTCCTCTGTGGATGAGGTGTCTCCCTGTTTTGACTCAGGGAGCTGTCTCTCATGGTCCCCTTTCTGTGTGTCATCAGTGAGCTAAATTCCTCTGCTACTGAATGCCATTTCTCTCTCTGTCAGCTCAGTTTCTCCCCCTCTGGTCTCTGTCATCTCTCCTCACGCTGCCTGTGTCACCTTCTGAGGTAACAATCAGAGAGAGCTTGCCTCTTCAGCTGGAGGGGCGTTCCCAACCTGTGTAACTGACACCCGCCCCCTGACTGAGAGCAGAACAGCCATCTTGAGTGCTGGCTGCTTGCTCTGTGTAAATACAGCCTGTGCCAGCACTAATTCTCATAGCTGATGCTGGCCAGAAATAAAAATACATGTTTTTTTTTTTTTTTTTTTTTTTTAATTAAAGAAGCTGCACTATTTGTAGCAGGGCTACAGTGGTAAGTATTCATGTTTAATCAAGATGAATAAAGGGATTTTTTGTTGTGTTTTTATTTCTTTTACCCCTTTGTGGAAAAGGATAAGGGGTATTATGCACCCCTATACTCATATTACCTGCCGAGGTGGCTGGCATCTGGAGGTCCCCTTCTGAAAGGGGACCCCTGGATGCCAACTTAAACCCCCAGGCCGTAGAGATGTGCTAACATCAAATTATGGGTTTGTGAACAGTGAACGCAAACTTCTGCAAATGTCTGTGAACATGCGAACCGCCGTAGACTTCAATGGGCAGGCACATTTTAAAGCCTACCTGGACTTTTTTCTAGCCACAAAAGTGATGGATAAGTTGTTTCAAGGGGTGTAACACCTGGACTGTGGCATGCCAGAGGGGGATCCATGCCAAAAGTCCCACCAAAATTTACGGAGTTGATGCAGAGTTGGGTTTTAATCCCTAAAGGTCAGAAATCACAGTACATTCCTACAAATAATGCACTGGGGTGGTTCTGTGCCTGCAACTTAATGTGGCCACAATAGCAGTAGTGTGCACAGCTCTGGGTGTCAGTGGGCTGTGGAGTGTCACACACAGAGAAATGCAATAGTTCTATTGGAATACAGTGAAAAAAAAGCACTGCAGTGGTATTGTGCCTGCAACTTAATGTGGCCACAATAGCAGTAGTGATCACAGCTATAGGTGTCAGTGGGCTATGGAGTGTCACACACAAAATAAAAACAGTAGACCGATGTGCTAGCCATCAAAAGGGCTGTTTGGGGTGGTTTCAGCAAGTAGTCAGTGAGGAACAAGAACACAGGCCTAGCTATTTATTTCCCTACCTATCTGCAGAAAGCCTGACCCTGCTCTCACTAACAGCAGCCAGCAGAGAATGAATCCAATATGGCCACCACAGCTGCTTTTTAATAGGGGCGGGGAAGGGGTGAGGGTCAAGGAGGGGTTGCTAGCTGATTAGCTGCCATGTGTCTGCTGACTGTGAGGTAAGGGGCCAAAGTTTGGCTCCATGATGATGTATAGGGAGTGGGTTTAACATGCCAAATGTTTGCAGTTCGCTGAGAATGGGAACAGCAGAAATTTTGACAGAAACTGTCCGCTGCCTGGCCATCTCTTTTGTTAGCCCCACCTCCTCCTGGGGCACCAGAGGTGGGGAAGAGCCCCTTGTCCTTGTATTGGACAAGGGCCTCCTCCGCAATACCACTGTCCAGGGTTTGGTACACTTGCTAAACTTTTTTTAAAGAATTCTGGCTGCAAAGATGCCCTGAAAGTTTTAGAAGTTTGCCTGCCAATAAAGTCTATGGAGCCCGCCATGAACGGCCGGTTCAAAAGCATTTGTAGTAAATTTGCTTTTGCAAATTCAAAATTTGATGTCCGGGCCATCAGTAATCATACATAAATGGTCCAGGACTGACCGGCTCACCACTGGCCCAAACATGCTGACATCACAATGAGCCAGGAAACTAGTAAAAAAAATCAGCTTTACAGACAGAAAACTAGCAGTCTCAAAAGATGATCAGTGATGGCTGTTTGTATATTTTTTCATAATCTGCAAGATGTTTTGAAAAATTAACCATTAAAAAAGAATTTGCACAAAAACATGTATTTTCTGGTGACTATTTCGTACTTGATCCTCCTCTGCTTTTCCACTGTCCAGGTTTTGGTACACTTTATTAACTTTTTTTAAGAAATTGTGGCTGCAAAGATGCCCTGAAAGTTTTAGAAGTTTGCCTGCCAATAAAGTCTATGGAGCCCGCCGTGAACGGCCAGGTCACAAACATTTGTGGTAAATTTGTGTTTGGGAACTCTAAATTTGATTTTCGGGCCATCAGTAATCATACATAAATAGTCCAGTCCAGGGCTTGGACTGACCGGCTCTCCACTGGCCCAAACATGCTGACATCATAATGAGCCCTCCTCTACAGGAAGCTAGTCAAAAAATCAGCTTTACAGCCAGGAAACTAGCAGTCTCAAAAGATGATCAGTGATGGCTGTTTGTAAATTTTCTCAAAAACTACAAGGTCTTTTTGAAAAATTAACCACTAAAAAAGCATGGCTGTTTGCATATTTTCATCATGATATTACTGTAATAATAGAATATGGTCAGCAATACATTGATCATCAAAATGTAATTATTTTATAAAGCGTATATAGAGAGAACAAATGTATTATTATTATTTATGTATTATAATTATTATAACCTCTACTAAGAAATAAGTGCCTTCAGAATGTACTTACCACATGGATGTTGTGTGTCTTTGGGTTATTATTTGCCGCCACCGAGAAGAGCTAGTACTGGATCCAAGAGACCTCCACCACCACTACTACCACCGCCAAGGGCACCACCAAGAAGATTTCTGGGTTGGCTATTTAGTTTATCAGTAACGTCTGTCTGTAATACAGAAATTGTAAATTCTTTTTAGCCCAGAGCTGCTTTTGTTTAGTCCACTGTTCCCAATGTTATTATTATCTGGGTGGTCACTTACCACACTCCGTTTAGATTCAGTAACGTCACCTTCCTGCAAGACAATAATCAGGCAAATACTAAGCTTTAGTTGCATAGATTTATGTATAGATTTTCACGTGTAAATCATTGAAATATTATCTCTGTTGATCATTTACTATTATTATTATTATTATTATTATTGATTTATAAAGCGCCAACATATTCCGTGGCGCTGTACAAAGTAAGAAACAAACATTGGGTACATAATACAGACAATGGTGTACACTAATATACAAGATACATAATTAGTGACAAAATACAACAACAACAAAATATACAGCATAGAGAATACAAACTACAGAAGTGGTAATGACAGTGATAAAAGTAACATGATGAATAAAATGTATAATGATTTCCAAGACACAAAAGGGGGAGAGAGCCCTGCCCTTGCGAGCTTACAATCTAAAGGGAATGAGAAACAAAAGGAGGGGTAGTATGCAACAAATATATAAAGGCAGTGTGTTTTAGGATGCCTAGTAGGAGTGCAATTTGGTCTTAGGACAAAGGGAAGTGGCTTAAGGTAGCGCATATGCTTGTCGGAACAAATGAGTTTTTAGAGAGCGTTTGAAAGTAACAAAGGTTGGCGAGTGACGGATGTGTTGTGAGAGGGGATTCCAGAGAAGGGGTGAAGCGCGTGCAAAATCTTGTAAGCGTGAATGTGAGGAGATGATTCTAGAGGAGGACAACAGAAGATTGTGTGCAGATCTGAGATTGTGTTTGTATCTGGAAATTAGTGAGGATATGTACCGGGGAGAGAGATTGTGGAGAGCTTTGTAGGTTAGGGTTAGGAGTTTGAACTGAATCCTCTGGTTAATTGGCAGCCAGTGAAGAGCTTGACAGAGAGGGTCAGCAGAGTAAGAGCGAGAAGAAAGATGAATGAGATGAGCAGCTGAGTTCAGTACCGACTGGAGCGGGGCCAATTTGTTAGCCAGTTTGTTACCAGATAAATAACAACATATCCAAATTAACCAGCTGAGCGGTCTGGACGAGCTCAGCTCGTCCAACACCGCCAGCGGCTGCCGCTCAGGCCCTGCTGGGCCGATTTTGATGAAATAAAAAGCAGCACACGCAGCCGGCACTTTGCCAGCCGCGTGTGCTGCCTGATCGCCGCCGCTCTGCGGCGATTCGCCACGAGCAGTGGCGAAAGAGGGCCCCCCTAGCCGCCTGAGCCCTGCGCAGCCGGAACAAAAAGTTCCGGCCAGCGCTAAGGGCTGGATCGGAGGCGGCTGACGTCACGACGTCGGCTGACGTCGATGACGTCACTCCGCTCGTCGCTATGGCGACGATATAAGCAAAACAAGGAAGGCCGCTCATTGCGGCCTTCCTTGTTTATTCTGGGCGCCGGAGGCGATCGGAAGATCGCCTCCGGAGCGCCCTCTAGTGGGCTTTCATGCAGCCAACTTTCAGTTGGCTGCATGAAATAGTTTTTTTTTTATTTAAAAAAAACCCTCCCGCAGCCACCCTGGCGATTTAATCAGAACGCCAGGGTGGTTAATATACAGTATATGGACAAAAACATTTGTATAATTATCAAATAAAAACAGTAACTTTTACTTCTATCTTTGTGTCAAAAGGGACTGAGACAGTCATGAAAATAAGTTGTTTAGAGTTTGGAACAATTAGAACCTCTGTCAGCTCTTTATTGCTGTACCTCACTTCCTGTTCCAGGGACCTTCTACACTGACAATAGAGCCCAGATTGTCACTGGAACAGGAAGTCAGGGAAATGCTGCACAGATAACAGTAACAACCATTAACATCAGAAGTGTTGACAAGCAAATATCACTTGGCACCACCCCTGTACTGCCACCTGCCAGGCTTTGCACTAACTTTGCACCACTAACATACCACAGTCCATCAGACAGGACACTGACCTATTGGGTTTTATGGAGTCACACATACACAGTAGTGGTGTGGGATATTGGCAACGAGTGTTATTGAGTTAATAAATTGACCCTATATTGGGGTGAGTATAATTGCATTTCAAGAAGGGCTGTAGACAGTAGTAGGGATGATTATGATGAGCTAATTACACTTTTGCAAAATGTGTGTAATTTTAAAGTGAGATTGTCAGCCACAAAACCAAATTCTATTTAAACACTGCAGTGCGTTTAACCACTTGAGGACTGCAGTGTTAACCCCCCCCCCCCCCCTAAAGACCAGGCTCACTATTGATAAATTGGCCACTGCAGCTTTAAGGCCAAGCTGCAGGGCCGTACAACACAGCACACGAGTGATCCCCCCCTTCCCCCCCCCACCAACAGAGCTCTCTGTTGGTGGGGTCTGATCGCCCCCCCCCCCTGTTTTTTTTTAATCAATGTTTATGTTTATATTTTTTTTATAAAAATGCCTTTTTTAACATTTATTCCCTGCTCCCTCCCCCCCCCCCCGCCAGCCAATCAGCGTGATCAGCTGTCATAGACTCCAGCCTATGACAGCCGATAACTCCCCAGTGTATGGAGGGCACAGCCGTGTCACACGGCTGTCCCCAGTACAATGCTGCTGCCGATCGCAGCGCTGTACAAGTAAATAGATGGTGATCACGCTGTCTAACAGTCTCCCGAGTGCCGATTGCCGCTCGGAGACTGAAGAGAGGGCGGAGCTCCGCCCTCCGAGCATGAGATGTGCGCGCAGCATGCGCGCAATCTCATGCAAATTAGAGCCCCAAGACTTGACACCAATTGGCGTTAGGTGGTCCTGGGGCTGCCTCCGCGTTCACGCTCATTGGCGTGAGGCGGACTTTAGGTAGTTAAAATACTGCCAAAAATCTCTCTCTACAAGTCCAAGCTCTCCAATCTATTCAGGAATCTCTCTGCTGTTATTATAGTTTCTCAGTCCCCCAAGCTCTTTTCTGAGCCATTCCCATTGACCCTCCCACCTTCTTGCTTCTCACTGATTGGTTGAACAGACTGCTGCCTAGCTGAAACATTATCCTCTGCTCACTCATGTTTACAAGCAAGGCTGAAGTGACTCAGTGATTGGAGGAGAAAAGTAAAAACAAAAGTTAAGGGAAGAAATGACATCACGATTTAGCCTAAAACTGTGGACAAAAGACATGGTTCCCATCAGGAACAGAATTCTCATCATTTACTATATAAAATTCACTGAAATCAAAACATGGACAGTACAATACATGTGTTATGGGAGTAGATCAAGGATTTATCTACATATATATATATATATATATATATATATATATATATATATATATATATATATATATATACAGTGGATTGCAAAAGTATTCGGCTGCTCTGTGAGGACCTCAGAGGTTGTCTAAGAGAATATTGGAAGCAACAACACCGTGAAGTCCAAAGAACACACAAGACAGGTCAGGGATCAAGTTATTGAGAAATTTAAAACAGGCTTAGGCTACAAAAAGATTTCCAAAGCCTTGAACATCCCACGGAGCATTGTTCAAGCGATCATTCAGAAATGGTAGGAGTACGGCACAACTGTACACCTACCAAGAAAAGGCTATCCACCTAAACTTACAGGCCGAACAAGGAGAGCGCTGATCAGAAATTCAGTCAAGAGGCCCATGGTTACTCTGGATGAGCTGCAGAGATCTACAGCTCAGGTGAGAGACTCTGTCCATAGGACAACTATTAGTCATGCACTGTACAAAGTTGGCCTTTTTGGAAGAGTGGCAAGAAGAAAGGCATTGCTAACAGAAAGCATAAGAAGTCCCGTTTGCAGTTTGCCACAAGCCATGTGGGGGACACAGCAACCATGTGGAAGAAGGTGCTCTGGTCAGATAAGACCAAAATGGAACTTTTTGGCCAAAATGCAAAACGCTATGTGTGGCAAAAAACTAACACTGCACATCACTCTGAACACACCATACCCACTGTCAAATATGGTGGTGACAGCATCATGCTCGGGGGGTGCATCTCTTCAGCAGGGACAGGGAAGCTGGTCAGAGTTGATGGGAAGATGGATGGAGCCAAACACAGGGCACACTTGGAAGAAAACCTCTTGGAGACTGCAAAAGACTTAAGACTGGGGCGGAGGTTCACCTTCCGGCAGGACAACGACCCTAAACATAAAGCCAGGGCAACAATGGAATGGTTTAAAACAAAACATATCTATGTGTTAGAATGGCCCAGTCAAAGTCCAGATCTAAAACCAATCGATAATCTGTGGCAAGATCTGAAAACTGCTGTTCACAAACGCTGTCCATCTAATCTGACGGAGCTGGAGCTGTTTTGCAAAGAAGAATGGGCAAGGATTTCAGTCTCTAGATGTGCAAAGCTGGTAGGGACATAACCTAAAAGACTGGCAGCTGTAATTGCAGCAAAAGGTGGTTCTACAACATATTGACTCAGGGGGCCGAATAATTACGCACACACCACTTTGCAGTTATTGATTTGTAAAAAATGTGTGGAATGATGTATGATTTTCGATCCACTTCTCACATGTACACCACTTTGTATTGGTCTTTCATGTGGAATTCCAATAAAATTGATGCATGTTTGTGGCAATAATGTGACAAAATGTGGAAAACTTCAAGGGGGCTGAATACTTTTGCAACCCACTGTGTATATATATATATATATATATATATATATATATATATATTTTTTTTTTTTTTTTTCCCTGGCACAGTATGGCTTATCCTCCTGCTTTAATGAATTTGATTATGATTGTAATGAAAAATCCTAATCACAAATTACGACCATACATGAAATTATCATTATTGCAATTTTTCTGTAATTACAGTTATTTTTGTGACATTTTTGTAATTAGAAAGACAAGAAGAGAAAGACAAACACTTATATAGCGCTTTTCTCCTGGCGGACTCAAAGCGCCAGAGCTGCAGCCACTAGGACGCGCTCTATAGGCAGTAGCAGTGTTAGGGAGACTTGCCTAAGGTCTCCTGCTGAATAGGTGCTGGCTTACTGAACAGGCAGAGCCGAGATTCGAACCCTGGTCTCCCGTGTCAGAGGCAGAGCCCTTAACCATTACACTATCCAGCCAAAATGTTTTCATAATTATTATTTGTGTGAAGAGCCTTGCATTAAACCATTACCATTTTGTATAACTTGCAATTTCATGTAATTTTTTTGTAAGTTCCCAAAAATATGAAATTAGGAATGAAACATGAAATGATGATATAATGCAAAATCACAACAAAATCACAAGAAAATCATGAATGACACATTTTCTAGTAATTACATATTATAAATGTCTCCCTTGCCATATAAACAGAGAACTGGCATGTTTTAAACCAAGAGGTAGGGATACTAATTGGCAAGTTCTGAAGAAGAAAGAGAATTTTAGGCAGTATAATCATTTTAATGATATAGAACCTACCTTGGTTGTTAAAACATCCACAATCCCAGCTAGCAAGCATCTTCCTACTATCACCAATATCAGCATTATAGTTGAGGGACAAAACATTGGTTAAGTTGCCACTGGTCCTAATCCCTAAATACTTGATGCAATCTCCCTTTCATTTATAATTACAAAAAATATTTCATGTATTGCATTAGAGTGAGGGTACAAAATTGGAATGGAATTCCTGTAACAAAGCGACAACCCTCTCTACCGAGTTCCCTGAGTCCAAAAGTGATAATCGTAAATCCTCTGCAAATCCCATTACCTTAAGTTGTGCACCATTAATGTCTAATCCATGAATGTCTGGGTCAGGCTCAGTCTGCACGGACTGCAGCAAGGGTTCCAGCACTAGATTGAAAAGATATGGGGACATTGGACATCCCGGCCTCACTCCATTTGTGACCCGGAAGCTTTTACCGTTGATCAAGGTGTGGGCTGATTGACATAGACCCTTCACCATGATGACAATTTTTGGTCCAAACCCAAACATGTCCATCACTGAGAAAAATAATTTTCTATTCAGTCAGTCGAATGCCTTCAGCATTGAGGATAATAAGTACTTATTTACTACTTAATGCATTTTTAACAATATACTGTATTTTTTGGACTATAAGACGCACGTGACCATAAGACGCACCTAGGTTTAGAGGAAAAAGAACAGGGGGGGAAATATATATATACTAAACCTGGTGCATCCATGGTGAAGGGGCATCTTGTGGAATATGCCCCCTGTGTACCTCTCGTGTCTCCCTGTGTCCTCCTCTGTCCGCCTTGTGTCCTCCTGTGTCCCCCCATGTGTCTGCCTCTATCCTCTTTGTGTCCTCCTCTATGCCCCTTTTTGTATCCTCCTCTATGCCCCTTTGTGTCCCCCTGTGTCCACTGTTTGTCTTCATGTTCTCCTCTGCATGGGCACAGTACAGGGAGTCCCTGACATTGCGGTGGGTTGGAGGTTGGTATTGGCGGGCGTTCACAAGTCAGGAACTCCCTGCACTTGGACTATAAGACGCAGTGACTTTTTCCCCCCACTTTTAGGGAAGAAAAAGTGAGTCTTATAGTCCAAAAAAATACAGTATATAAAATTGATTGTTATATACAGTATATGCTTACTTGTAACCATTTATTTCTACAGAAACCAATTTACTGATGGCCCAGTAGTGCATCAGGGGCTATGACCACCCTTTTTGACAAGATTTTAGAGTAAATTTTGGTGTCAGTATTTATAATAGAAATAGGCCGAAACTTGCTACAGTCCATGCTCAACTGACCCTTCTTAGAAATAACTGAAACCAATGCCTCATTTGTTTGATTTGAGAATGTTGGATATCATCTTTATCATTCACCAGTGTACACAAATGGGTGAGGTTAGCTGGTACATTTTGTTTTGTTCTTTGTTTTGTTTTTTTTTTCAGCTCTTTGATAGCTGCTACCAACTCACCTTTCCTAATTGGAGCCTCTATGGAGTCCCTTAGTAAGGGGCCAAGTTCAGCAAATGGGCACTTTTTAAGGAATTCATGTCTTTCATCTGAGTGGCTGCCTTCTTTTAGGTTGTACAAATGTGTATAATAGTCAGTGAATGTCATACCCATATTGTTAGTGCTAATTATTATTATTATATTTATATAGAACTGACATCTTACACAGCACTGTGCAGTATATATATATATATATATATATTTTATTTATCTATTTTTTTTGTCTTGTCACTAACTGTCCCTCAAAGGAGCTCACAATCTAATCCCCACCATTGTCATATGTCTATGTATACATCACGTAGTGTATGTATTGCAGTCTAAGGCCAATTTTAGGGGGGATCCAATTCACTTATCTGTATTTTTTTGGAATGTGGGAGGAAACTTGAGAGCCCAGAGGAAACCCACAAAGACACAGGGAAACACACAAACTCCTTGCGGATAGTGCCCTGGCTGGAATTCGAACCGTGGACCCAGTGCTGCAAGACAAGAGCGCTAACCACTACGCCCCCATGGTGCCCCTAATTAGTGGCCTACCATCGTGGTCTATGCGGGTTTGGATACATTTGTCAGCTTTTTCCTTTCTTAACAGTTCTGAAAGTACTTTCCTGACTTATTCCTGCCTAATAAGTGTTGCTTTCTATAAAAACTGCTTTTCAACTTTTTTATCTAGTATTTTATTAATGAATGCTCTGGTATTTTTGAGTTTATTCAGGACTTTGATGGAAAGACCTGCCTTATGTTCTGCCTCTAGTTGGCTTCATTGATTAAATAGTGACTCAAGCTGTGAGAGACAGTTGGAGATAAGGTTTTACTGCAGGAAAGTTCTAAGAGTAATTAGCTCTGCCTTGTTTTACACCTTAAAATACAGAGTGTGGATTCTAAACTGCAACAGTAACAGTATGAAGCAATATTATAAATAAAGCCATATAACTGAAAATAATGAATATGAGACTCTTTTTGTTGCTACTAATGTTCTATGTATTATCTGTACTGTACATACAATTCATTATTTCACAAGTTTGATTTCTCTTTAGATTTGCTTTAACTTTACACTGATATTATTGATGTTGCTGTAAACTACTACATAGGTAGGGAGGAACCATTACTCGTTATGTAGCCAAAAACATGCAGATAAACTGAGACAAACCTATTCAGACAAGCTTATTATTTGCTATGGCTAGAATGTGAAGCTCACGGCCTCATCTGCTAAACCTTCTGTCTACTCCCCCATGATCTCTACCCCACTACCCTGTAGATTGTAAGCTTACAGGGGCATGTATTTCCTCTATATCTTTCCTGTTTCTTAGCATTTCATCCAATGAACATCTATCAGTATTGATGATTTTTTTTTTTCAAACTAGACTTCAATTGTGTGTATCAGTACTTGATTTACTCATTGTCCAGATTGTACAGTATGTTGAATTGCTTATGTATCTATGCTCCACATTATTGTTTGTGTTTTGTGAAACAGTTAATTTCGGCGTGCGGCGCTGGGCACCGAAGCTGGGAGCCATCATAACAGCAATGCATTGCTGTGTGCTCTGCATAACGGTAATTGTCAGACCCCGAATTACATCTCCCTCTGAGTTCCGACAACTCAGAGGGGGAATAGTATTTAACCCTTCCAGGGAGTTTAGCAGCAGCAGGAAGAGCCGTCATTAGGCTAGCCCAGCTGCCTGGTGGCCAGATGAGATGCACTCTTTTTTTGTGCATTATACAATGCTATAGAAGATACTACAGAAATAAAAATAATAGCTATCTTCTCCAGAAATTAGCCTTAGTTTATGATAGTCATATGACTATGATAGAAATTAGATTGTGAGCTCTTCTGAGGACGGTCAGTGACATGATTAAATAAGATGTCAGTGGTATATTAATAAATATATTAATATATTAATAATTACACAGCCCCCTATTGCCTTAGTTGTCTTTTAGAACATAAAATAAAACAGTTTTAGTGGTTTGTTCTGGTCTCTGGAGAGTAGCAATGGCAACCAAATGCCCCAGAATGGCATGAGAAGACCATAGGGGGTAATGTGTTTGGCAGTGGGGGGGGGGGGGGGCAATTTTGGTAAAACAGAAATCTTTTCATTCACAGCTCTGTAAGATCCTCTTTTCCTTTTTACTGGTTGTGTCTGTCTAATCAGTACCAATTTATATTGGTGTTACATACTTTCTTCTGCAAGTAAAAACTTTTTGTTAAGTACTTAAGTTAAATAAAGCATTTGCTTTGTAATGTTAGCCTCTTCTCCTGTAAATGTACCAAATTGTATTGGCCATGCATTGGTCTGCTCCTTCAAAGAGGGCCCAAAAAAAACCTTATTTTAACACATGTAGTGAGTTGTGTTTGAGGAGTGTGTTAGAAGATGTGACTGTCTAACCAACAGTTAGACTAGCCTCAGACCACAGGATACTGAGGAGGTTTAACTAAAAATGTAGGCCAGCTTCAGTGTCGCAGTAAAAGGTCCTGGAAGAGTCTCTCTGAAATAAAAATATATAAAAAAAAAAAGTTTTCCAAAATAGTTACCGTCTTTACCTCAAAGTAAACAAAGGAAAAATAGACAGATATCTTCCTAACAGTAGGGTCATCCTCCTCTTAGAGGCCAAAAGCCCTTGAAGGATTGGTCATATAACAAAAGACAAAACCCTTTGGCATCAAGGGTAGAGGCAGTAAACACTGGGAAAGGTTTCCTAAAGATTTACAATGAAAGCATTTTCTTACCATAGTTCCTTTTGTTTCCTCATCAGGGCTTCCAGACTGTAAAATAGAGGGTTAGATAATCAGGTGAATCATAGACTGCAGGAGAAATCAACATCTACATGAAGAATAACAAATAGGCTAGATTGTATCTAGATCTGTACAACCTTGGAGTTACTCTTGCTCTTGTATTTGCCTGAGGAAGCGGGCTTGGGCCCCGCAAAACGCATTGCATAACTTTATGTGGCGTACTGATTAAATATATTTTTCTGGATACCATATATGGTGGTTGTGTCATATATCTTGGGGAGACGGATCCACCCCGGTCCCCCAATTTTTTATTTGGTTTTAATAGACTACTAATTTTTATTCTGCTGGCGCCTCTGTAACTACTACAAATATCACCTGAAAAGAAGTTCTATTTTCATCTACAGAAGTGTGTGTTTAGGAGATCACACGCTGGAAATTAACAAATGTTACTTTCGCTGAAAAATAAATAAATAAATAAAGTTGTAAGCTTAGCTATCAGTTTGGCTTCTTACATTGCAAAGTTTAATGGCTTATCTCTCACCAACCTATCAGTGAGAATTTGGGGCTCCCATTCACATTGTACTTGGCCTACAGCATGGTAGGAGCCTCCAGACAGTCTTCTGAAAACCACTAAAAGAGTGCCGAGATTACTGTTTCTATGGCTAAAAAGACAAGTTCCAGCTTTCTATCCATACTTGAAAGTCTCATCTGGCTGAAGATTGGAACTGACAGATCGAAAGATTAGGCCAAGGACCTCACAGAGATGCTGAAGTTACAAAATATCTAGATATAAAAGTTACTCCTAAGGAATCACAACTGGATCATTAGTGAATACATAGTATAACAGTAAGGGCAACAGCATTGTGATAAACATGTCAATTGTGGTGCTGTTTTACCACTAGTGCAATTAATTTTTCCCAAATCGCAATCCTCGGCCTGCACAACTTCATTGTTGCTGCGCTCATATACCCTACAGATCGCAGCACAATCGTAGTAGTGGAAACTGAAGCTATTGCGATCACAATGCAGACCAATTGCACTTATGATTGCATTACCTAGTGGGAAAGGGCCCTTAGTGTTGGTCTTTGAATTCAACATATAAAGTACAAAACATCTGAATATTGCTAACCACTGTACCATTTCAGTACCGGACAGGTGGACAGGATCAAGGGGCAGTTCACTCACTTGCCTGTCAATCTGGCATTGTCGGGTGATAATATAATGTTCCGATTGTTGCAAAGAATTGTTCTAACAGAAAGTTGCCATGTTGTTTAATTTGATCTCTGTTGTTGATTAAATCTATGTTATAGATCATACAAGACTGATCTTTATTTTTAAATCTATCTTCCAGCTCCTGCTCTTCCAGGAGGAGATTAGCAGTGCTGGCCAATGCCCCAGTGATAAGAGCTGTGCACAGGAGACAAGCAGTGTGAAGTGATGGAAGACTGGGTATAGTCATTGGAGCAGCTGTCATGGCTGCTATGTTCCCACACGTGCTGCCCCATCGTAGATCCCTACCGGATCATAGAGGAGCAGCACTGAGCAGGCAGCCTGAACTGATGGAGGAGGAGAATTAGAGGTAATGTGATGCAGTGGGATTTATCAAGTGGTGCAAGGAAAACCAGAGCCTACCGTCCTAGCAAGTTCTTAAGAGCCCCAGCAAAGCGGTTTAGCAGCACAGACTATCTAACGCCTGTCAGTTTCTGACATCAACAACACCAACAAAACTATTTTTTACAAAAGAACAAATAAAAAGTTATCAACAATGTGTATTAATACATTACCTCTTTAGGTTTCTTGCTGCAGTCACCTTGTGGGCATAACGGGTTAGATAGCATCCCATCTAAAAGAAGAAACAAAAGCAATGTTCAGCATACACATATATAAGCGTTAACATGCAGCACAGTATGGATTAGTTAAGCTCAGCATCATCATATACTGAGCACACAGGAGATGTTATCCATACATACCGGTACAGAGGCTGAGGCCAATGAGAGTGAAGAGGATAGCGATCTTCATGGTGGAGAGTTGTGGAAATCACACAGGTTGTGTCTCTTAGGCTGTCCCAGCTCCCCTTTTATAGCAGTTTAAGCCACTGACCTCATAAGACAAACAATACATCACTGCCCACACTGGAACCTGTCCCAGCTACTGGCTACTTTAATTAATGCGCCTTCAAATAGAATATTTTGGCAGCAGCTAAGAATACAATTAAAACTTGCCAAACATGCTCAATGCCAGATTTAAAGTAAACTTAATAAGTCATGCAGGTGCTGCTGTTCAGAGATTAAAATTATATAATGTTTATCTGTTATTACTTTTGATCCCTTTTCCTCTTGGTCATTGGTCCCCAGTATCCATTGCAATTAAATTATGCTTATTTACACCTATCCAGAGAGCGAGCAACACCAATGTATCTCCTTGTTCATAAGATCATGCCACACAATGCCAGGGATTAAACATCGCCAAAGTAAAGCAATGGTAGGGCTAGTTCACACTGGGCACTTTGGTAGCGTTTTGCTGATTGCCAGCAATCAGCAAAACGCTGTTTTTTGTTTTTTTTCATCATTAAAGGAAGCTTTATTAAAGCATAAAAAGTAGATACAAGCAAACAAACAACAGTAAAATGTTCATTTAAAAAAAAAAAAAAAAAAACAGGGGGAGCATACACATACAACTTAACCGGTTAAGCCCCACAATGTCGAAAACCTCATGCATCCGAGCAACGTTCACCTCCCATTCATTCGCCAATAACTTTATTGCTACCTATCAGAATTAATTGATGTCTATCTTGTTTTTTCTGCCACTAATTAGGCTTTCTTTGGGTAGTACATTTTGCTAAGAATTATTTTTTTCTAAATCCATTTTAACAGGGAGATTAAGAAAGAAATGAAAAAAATTCATTATTTCTCAGTTTTTGGCCATTATAGTTTGAAATTAGTATACGCTACCGTAATTAAAACTCATGTATTTTATTTGCCAATCTGTCCCTGTTATTACACTGTTTAAATGATGTCCCTATCACAATTTATGGTGCCGATATTTTATTTAGAAATAAAGGTGCATTTTTTTCAATTTGCGTCCATCACTACTTATAAGCTTATAATTTAAAATAATATAATAATATACTCTCTTGACATGCATATTTAAAAAGTTCAGACCCTTAGTTAACTATTTATGTTGTTTTGTTTTGTTTTTTTATTGTAATTTTTTTATTTATTTTTATTAAAAAATGTATGTGGGTAATTTTTGCTGTGGGAGGGAAACAGCTAATTTTAAATGTAAAATAATTTAATTGTTTAATAATAAATGCATGTGGGTTCAGTTTACTATTTGGCCACAAGATGGCCACAGTCAAAAAAGCCCTGGATGCTAACGATCACGCATCCAGGAACTACAAAGAGGCTGGGGAAACGTTTCTGGGGCAGAAAGACGGCAGTCTCTAATTAGAAACCGTCAGTTTTTCTGCGGGGGAGTTAGATCGGTGAATGGGAATTATATTCCCATTCACTGAACGGGGGGCTAGCGGCAGGCAGCGGGAGCACGCGCACCACCCAGTAGCAGAGCCTATCTGGACGAACTTACGTGTCCAGATAGGCTGAACTGGTTAAATAAAGTACAAATCTGATCCACCTGGAAAATGGGGGACTAAAACTACCCTACTGAGATTCCAGGGATCATCTTAAACATAAGCTCCAATAAAGTCTATAAGCTTACTGTCAGGAACCGGCCCCACGGCAAGCCTGCAGAAACAGTTCCCGACTGGGATTTGACCAGATCGAGAGGGGAAGCAGCTTTATTCAAGCTAACACAAGGTTGTCGCCCCTCACAACACACTCTGCCAACACTAGCAGCTGCTAGACACCTCGTCAATTCCCACTCTGCTATCAAGTGGTCTGCACCCAGACTGGCGTTCACGTACTTTGGGTCAGCTTCGAGCCTTAGGCCAAAAATACGAGAATGCCACCCACACAAAATCTCACATGGTATCGATGCACAATCCGAACACACAGCCAGACGCTGAAGTGATGTACAATCCAAGCACACAGCCAGACTCTGAATTTGTAATACAATCACGCTGCAGTCTCTCTCTAGGAATGCGAGCTGAAGGGTCTCTACAGTCACTTTCTCTATAGTGGCGTGAGCTACTTCTCAGTCCTCTCGGGAAATAGTTAACTGCTTTACTACCCCTTCCACATCAGATGGCTCTGGGGGATTAACCCCTCGACAAGGTCTGCCTTGCTCCCAGTACACCCTCACTTTGTTATCCTCAGCTGGTGGCCTGTTAAACAAACTCCTGAGCTCCTGCAGGCTGTTATCAACTTGAACCACCTCAGAAAACACAGGGCTGTCTGCCACAGGTACCAGGAAAGTAACAAAGTGGGGGGCCTCTGGGCCCTTAGGGCCAAGTTCTGAAGTGTCAGTGGCTGGATAGTGTGATGGTTAATGGTTAAGGGCTCTGCCTCTGACACAGGAGACCTGGGTTCAAATCTCGGCTCTGCCTGTTCAGTAAGCCAGCACCTATTTCAGTAAGGAGTTTCTTGGGCAAGTCTCCTTAACACTGCTACTGCCTACTGAGTGCGCTCTAGTGGCTGCCTCGCAAGCACTTTGAGTCCGACAGGAGAAAGATGCTATACAAATACTTAGCACAGAGGCATCGAGATGGTGAGGGCTCAGATTAAAGAGCAGTTAGTTCCTGCCCTCCAGGAGTATGATGTGGCAGAGCAAGCCCATGCTCCAATGCCAGCAGATGTAGCTCACAACATGTCAGAAGATGAATTGCTCCCACCACAGAATGCAGGTGGAGACGATGTCCTGGATGATCCACCTAACATGGAAATGGCATCTCTGGAAGCTGATCTACAGCTACTGGGCTCAGCTGATCCAGAACTGCGCCTAAAGCTGATCCTAATGCATCGAGAGGCAGAGAAGGAAAGAGCTGAGCGTCGACACCAGGCCAAAAGGGAAAGTGCTTAGCATCGACACCAGGCAGAAAGGGATAGAGCCCATCACCAACACCAGCTGGAGCTAGCTAAACTTCTGCAGCATAACTGCGGTCTGCTGGACCCGCACAATGTGAGGGTGAACGAGTCCACAAAACCCCCTGGAGGTGTTTGTGAGTCTTCCACAGGAGGAAGAAGAGGACAGCTTCCAGCCCTTAGTACACAGGATAGGGAGCTAAACTTCTTACTAATGTTCTAAGCATTCCCACCACACTGCCGCCAATATGTCAGGAACCGGCCCCATGGCAAGCCTGCAGAGACAGATCCCGACTGGGGTTTTTCTTGTTTCGACCAGATCGAGAGGAAGAGCAGCCTTACTCAAGCTAATACAAGGCTGTTGCCCCTCACAACACACACTCTGCCACCACTAGCAGCTGCTGGACACTTCGACAATTCCCACTCTGCTGTCGAGGGGCCTGCACTCAGTCCAGCGTTTTCGTATTTGGGTCAGCTTCCCGCTTAAGCCAAAATGCAGGAAAGCCACACACACACAAACTCTCACACTGTAGTAGTGTACAAACCGAGCATCCAATCAGACACTGAACTTGTAACACAAATTACACTGCAGTCTCTCTCTAGGAATGCAAGCTCTGCTTAGTACCCAGAAGACTAGGTTATTAACCTATTTTGGTTCCTGGACATAGAATCTACGTCCAGGAACCATGCGTGCTGCCGCGCGCTCCCGCGGCCGATCGCGCGCGTGCATGCGCGCTCCAGGCCCACGGTTCATTAGCCAGGCAATCAGTGAATCGGGCTATGGTGCCCGATCACTGATTCCTCTCCCCCGCTGAAAAAGCGACAGCTTCTCTCGGAAGCTGCGCCTTTTCTGGCCGTTCCCTACCCGATGCGTCACTCTAAGCGTGTGTTACGCTTAGAGTGACGTCATGTAAACAAACTCATGGCCGCCATCTTGTAGCCAAAAAGTAAAACTACAACCAAAAGTAAAAAAAAATTAAAAACAACACACAATTACATTATAAAAATATACTTTACATCCCACCCTCCCAAAAATACCCAAATAAAATGTTTAATATAAAAAAAAAACAACATTACAATAAAAAAAAAAATGTAAATATTTACCTAAGGGTCTAAACTTTTTAAATATCAATGTAAAGATAAAATATTTCTATATTTTTTTTATTTTAAATTTGCAAATAGTGATAGATGCAAAACGGAAAAAATGCACCTTTATTTCCAAATAAAATATTGTCGCCATACATTGTGATAGGGACATAATTTTAACGGTGTAATAACCGAGACATATGGGCAAATACAATACGTGAGTTTTAATTATGGAGGCATGTATTATTTTAAAACTATAATGGCTGAAAACTGAGAAATAATGATTTTTTCAGTTTTTTTCTTATTCTTCCTGTTAAAATGCATTTACAGTAAAGTGGCTCTTAGCAAAATGTACCCCCCAAAGAAAGCCTAATTGGTGGCGGAAAAAAACAAGATATAGATCAGTTCATTGTGATAAGCAGTGATAAAGTTATAGGCTAATGAATGGGAAGTGAACATTTCTCAAGTGAAAACGACGGAACCTGAATGGGTTAAATAAAGATGTAATATTCCAAAAAAGTGGAACAGTGCAGAAAGAAATATATACAAAGATATTTACAAAAACAAAGTAAACAATACAAAGACACACAACAAGGCAGTTTGCTAAAAGACAAAATAAAAGAGGATCAAACGTTACCAGCATACAGGTCCTAGCATTGTTTGCGGGAGCACGCAGGTTTCCGACCAGAAGCCGGGGCACCCCTAGTGTGTTGCTAGCTCCTGAGAAGTACAAGTTCTGAATCTTCCCTGCTGACTTTTATAGGAAGATTTGTAGCCCAAGGCCACTCAATGTTCAGATCCAGAAATAATCTAATTTCCTCAGATTGTGATATCACCATTTTGCAGAGACCTCTGTCACATCCTTACTTGCTGGGATATGCAAATTCCAAAGGTTCCTGTTCTACTTTCAACTCTCCCAGACTTTAGGTTTCATAGTTACATAGTTATTTGGGTTGAAAAAAGACATACGTCCATCGAGTTCAACCAGAGAATTAAGTACAACACCAGCCAGCCCCCTCACATACCCCCGTTGATCCAAAGGAAGGCGAAAAACCCTTACAAGACATGGTCCAATTAGCCCTAAAAGGGAAAAATCCTTCCCGACTCTAAAGCATCTAAGCCCCCTTTAAATGCAGGTATAGAATTTGCCATAACTACTTCCTGTGTGTAACAATTTGTGTCAGCAAGAACAGAGTTCTGATTATTAGGTGATCTGCAGTATCACCTATAATGCAGATATATACCTGATTATATGGTGATCTTCAGAATCACCAATAATACAAGTATACAAGACAGCTGATGTGGTAGCTTAATAGCAAGTATTGTGATTGGTGCAACAGTAGTACTGATAGGTTCAGCTATACCTCACCAGAGGAGCTGGTGGGTACTAACAGTACAGGACCCCTCACCAGAGTCAATGGCCCTCTGGTGAGAGTAGAGAGTGATACCTCACCAGAGGAGCTGGTGGGTACTAACAGAACAGGGCCCCTCACCAGAGTCAAGGGCCCTCTGGTGAGAGTAGAGTGGTCAGACTAATCGAGTTGGCAACAGACATACAGATGCAGTACAAAATCGGAAGGCAGAGACAGGAAGGTTCAAACAGGCAGGGTTGGCAGCAAGATCAGATGGGCAAAGGTACAGAATCACTGAGCGTAAGAGTAGTCAGAATGAGCCAGAGTCATACACAGATAATAACACAGTAATAAAGTAACTTAAGGCTATCAAACAATTCCTATCTTGTGTGAAATCCCCGGTTTCCTCCTGGATCAAAGCACACCGGAACTATCTAAGGTCTGAGCGCTAACATGAAGTATTCGCAACAGCAGACAAGTTGCGAGTGATTCAGCCTGGCTTTTGAAGCAGAGGAGACCCCTCCGTCACGCCTACTCCTCTCAGCCAATGAGGAGCAGCGAGTGTCTACTCTGACGTCAGCCGACCGTCCGGTCAGCTGACGCGCCTCCTCCCCGCATAAAGGTCCTGTCTGTGTGCGCGTGCACGCGATAAGGCGACCTTATAAGCGGCTAACAGACTCATCCTCAGCGTGCTAGATGCCCGAGGCACGGACCGACTGTTAGGCAGAGAGCTGGAGGCAGCTGCGGTGGTAGCGCTGTTCACCGCAGCTGCCTCTCCAACGTTTGTTACACTGTGGCAATGCATTCCACATCTTAATCACTCTTACCGTAAAGAACCCTTTTCTAAATAAATGTCTAAAACGTTTTTCCTCCATGCGCAGATCATGTCCTCTAGTCCTTTGAGAAGGCCTAGGGACAAAAATCTCATCCGCCAAGCTTTTATATTGCCCTCTGACGTATTTATACATGTTAATTAGATCCCCTCTAAGGCGTCTTTTCTCTAGACTAAATAAACCCAGTTTATCTAACCTTTCTTGGTAATTGAGACCTTCCATCCCACGTATCAATTTTGTTGCTCGTCTCTGCACCTGTTCTAAAACTGCAATATCTTTCCTGTAATGTGGTGCCCAGAACTGAATTCCATATTCCAGATGTGGCCTTACTAGAGAGTTAAACAGGGGCAATATTATGCTAGCATCTCGAGTTTATATTTCTCTTTTAATGCATCCCAAAATTTTGTTAGCTTTAGCTGCGGCAGCTTGGCATTGAGTACAATTGTTTAACTTGTTGTCGATGAGTACTCCTAATTCCTTCTCCAAGTTTGATGTCCCAAACTGTATCCCATTTATTTTGTATGGTGCTAGACCATTGGTACGTCCAAAATGCATGACTTTACATTTTTCAACATTGAATTTCATCTGCCATGTATGTGCCCATATAGCCATCCTATCCAGATCCTGTTGCAATATGTCCCTATCTTCCTGAGAGTTGATGATTCTGCACTTCCTGAGAGTTGATGATTCTGCACTTCCTGAGAGTTGATGATTCTGCACTTCCTGAGAGTTGATGATTCTGCACTTCCTGAGAGTTGATGATTCTGCATAGTCCAATTGTGTATTGGGAACAACCGGTGGCTGTATACAGACGTTAAAGCAATGCAAACACCTCCAGCACATCAGACTATTCAGGACAACTGGTTGGTTAATTATCTAATTAACTGTTTCCTTGATGGAGGTTAGGTAAATACACAATGTCCAGGTGTCTGGGCGCTATTTAATTTAGCTGGTCTGTTCAAATGAGATTTATAGCCCTTTTCTGAGAGATGCAAATTTCCTTTAAAGTCAGCAGCCAGGCTGTCTCTAACAGACATACACATGACACAGTACACAGCAGACAGAAAATGAAAAAAACATGGCTTCCATGAGATACCAGTTCAAAAATGGCAGCTATATCTCTACAGTGAACATCCTTCTTCCAAATCTGTGGTTCTTCCATTAGCCGCACACACAAGTCACACAGGCACCGACGTGCCATGCGCCAGAAGCGGGTATGGGGCTGATGGAAGAGCGGACGATTCGGACGATGGACACGCACTGTGACACAGGTCAGGTAATGTATAAATGCAAACATGTACATTTATACATTAGGGAAACATCGCTGGGGGTTTTGTCACGTTTGCCGCTACCATCACGCACCAGATCGAGCAAGTTGTTCATCTTGCAGCATGTCAGACCGATTCATGCAACCACATAGGGCACCACAGTCCCGATTTGGGTGGGACCATCCCAGGGCCCCGCCCCCTCACCCCATGTAACACCTCCTACTCTTTACGTCCCATTTTTCTATGGATAGACCGTGAAATATTTTAGATCCTGCATGCAGAAACAGAAAGATCAGCCTCACACTCCTTCCTCTCCTCTGTGTGTACTTCCTGCAAGCTGGTGCCGCCCTCCAACCAATAGAAACTGAGAGGCAGCTGTGTGTGCCCCGCCCCCACATCCTCCTCCAGGCTAGGAGTAGCAGAACCCTGCATCCAGGAAAATCAGAATTGCTGGGGCGTGGCTTGACGCTCAAGAGAGATGACTGCTTGAGTGTAGAGCTCCTGAACCAGACACCGCTATCTCTTCCTGCTCCGTCCCAACCACTCACTCCTAACCACTATGGACCACAGGATCCGAGGCCAAAACTCCTCCAGGACCAGCAACAACCCCCGTCCGCAATCTGGGAGAAGCTTACCGGAGTTGTTCCACTCTCAATCTGCTCGCAAGGCCCCAATCTCTGCTTCCAAGATGGCGGCGCCACGCAGTCCTTCGCCCGATGACTCCCTTACATCCAGAGAATCCACTGACCGTGAGTACCCTAAAACACCCAAAAAGAGGGACACAGTCACGTACTCTCACCTAAGATACTTTGCAGAAGACATTAAATCAACATTTACTAACGCTATTGCGGAAGTTCGTGAAGATATGGCCGCCATTGCGGAACGCATATCCACTATTGAAAAGACAGGGGCAAAAAGAGACACTAGGATTAAATCATTATCCAGAGCCTCCCAGGTACACAACACTAGGCTAATCGCCCACCAAAGACACTTGGAAGATCTTGATAACAGGGGACGACGCAACAATATCAGAGTACGGGGAATCCCAGAGTCAATACCTGCTGACCAGATCTCCTCGGCCTTAACGTCTGTCTTTAATGAGCTGCTTGCTAGGCCCAAAGACCAGCCTATAGATTTTGTAAGAGCCCACCGAGCTCTTAAACCTCCCGGGAATGACACAAACCCTCCTCGAGACATTATATGCTGCCTCTCATCTTTCCAACTGAAGGAGGACATAATGAAAGCCGCACGATCACAGGATGATATACTTTTGAATGACTCCCACATAGCCCTTTACCAAGATCTCTCCCCACTAACCCTACAACAAAGAAAGGCACTAAAGCCACTTTTGCAACTACTGATGGAAAAGAACTACAAATACCGCTGGCGCTTCCCCTTCGCGCTTTCCGTAACGGACAGCGGCAACACTACTTTCCTCCGCACACCAGCAGATCTGGATGATTTCTGTGCCACCCTGAATATAACTGTCCCGGACCTACCGCTGTGGTATGCTGAATTCTAAACACAAGGGGCAGATTCCTTTTCTAGCTTTGAGACCCCAGATATGTGCTCCAGACCTCCTTCTTCCAAAAAATCCAGACAGGGCAACAAGACCCCCGCTAAAGCTGTCACTCTGGATATTGCTGCAGATCTTGGATGTGCTACGCTAGAGGAAGACTGAACCCCTTTTTTTTTTTAGACACACCATAGAAATTCTTTCTACCTGATAATCCCACATTGTTGATTATCCCGCAACTACAGATTGCTACTTCAACATCGTTGCTGGTCCCCTCATATTGCTGAGGCTGCTTATGCTACTTACTTACCATACCTGTGGTCCTCCACGCCAAAGAGTCAATATGTATATGTATGCTTGTTGTAGCTACTGAAATTTATGTTTTACCTTTATATATGTTGATTACAGTCTATCTATAATAGGTGAACCTCCCACACCTCCCAATCCTCCCCCCCGTCCTTCCCCCCCTACCATTTCCCTTCCCCTCCTTCCCTCCCCCCCCCCATTCCCTATCCCCTCCCCCCATCCCTTCCCCCCCTTCTTTCCCTCTCCCCCCTTCTCCCACACCCCTCTCCCCTTCCCCCACCCCTCCTCCCCCCCTTCCTACTCCCCCCCTCTCCCCTCCCCCCCCAGGTCTCCCTTCCCCCCAAGTTCACCAACTTGCAATCAAGGTTCACTGAAAGGCAATTCATTGTCTCTCTGTTATGGTTAGTACTTAGTGGTTGGAAATACAGTGACTGTGGACATATTTCCCACAGCTAACTGTTTATGTTTGCTTTTACCATGTCTGGTTCATCTCTTGATTAGCTACTCTTGTTGTTTCTTTTTGGTAGCTCGAGTTCCCAGTCTCTCGGAGGTGATCTAGCCCACCTCCACACCAGAGACCGGTTCTCTGACAACCTCTCACCTTAGTATAGTGAGTATTCGAGCTTTCTCCCTTGAGAAACCTCGACTTACCCACGTGAGTTTATCCTAATTAATATTTCTCACTGTTTTACCGAATTTACTCTTCTGTTCTCCCCTTTAAAATTACTTTTCAGATAAGGGTGCTACCAGGGTTTTCCCTCTCTCCCCACCTCTCCCTCCTACTCCTCCTCCCTACTACCTGCCCTTACCCACTCTTTTTCCACTTTCCCACCTCCCTTCCCTATCTCCCTTGACTTCTACCTCCTACTGCTTATACATAATGCTTAATCTTTGGCTACCTATAAGCCTTTTACTTGTGCTAATGATACAAAGCTTAACAATGCCACCTCAACCTAATGAAAGGACTCAACAATGGAAACTCATCTCCTATAATGCTAATGGATTAAATATTCCACAAAAGAGATCTAATTTTCTGAATTATATTCGGAAAGTGGGCGTTACTTTTGCTTTCTTCCAAGAAACCCATTTTTGCAAAAAAACAATCCCTAAATTCTACGACAAACATTACCCACTATATTTTCATGCCCCCTCTCCATTAGACAAGACAAAAGGAGTTTCCATATTGATCCATAGATCTGTAAACTTTCAAATGATCTCTAAACTGGAAGATCCAGAAGGGAGATACCGATTCATACATGGGAAAATACAGGACCGAGATATTACCCTGGCCAACATATACGCTCCAAACTCGGGACAGGTTAGCTTTTTCAGAAAAGTAACCGACTCTCTCCTTTCTTTTTACCAAGGGTCTCTTTTCCTAGGGGGCGATCTTAATGTCCCCTTAAACCCCCTACTGGACACATCCAATGGCACTTCTTCCATCAAATTCAGAGATATCAAAAAAATAAGGGATCAACTAGACAGGCTATCTTTAGTTGACGCCTGGCGTCTCCTCCATCCAGATGATAAAGATTTCTCCTTCTACTCAGGTCTCCATAAACGATATTCTTGCCTAGACTACCTTTTTGTCCAGCAGAGAGATGGTACTCAAAGCTAATATAGGCATTTTAAATCTAGCTGATCATGCTCCAGTCTCACTTCTCTTAAAGCCACCATTTACCATACCCAAATCCTTTTGCTGGAGATTAAACCCTTTTATACTTTCAGAAGAGACCCATTTAAAGGAAATAAAACACCACATCATGGAATATTTCCACCTAAATAAATCCCCGGATCAGTCAGCCCTTTTAGTATGGGAGGCGCATAAGCCATACATAAGAGGTCAACTGATTCGTATAGGAGCTAGAATCAAGAGAGAAAAACAAGCCCACATTGATTTACTGCACTCCAAAATTAAAATATTGGAGTCAAAGCATAAAGCATCTCTACTTGCTCCTCTTCTAGACGAAATCAGCTCTTTACGCAAGCAACTCCAAAAACTTCTCTCATACCAAACTAAGAGGAAATTCCTACTATCACGGGGAATATTCTATGAAATTGCTAATAAATCAGGGGCCCTTCTAGCTCGAGCTTTGCGGGAAAAAACTGCTAACATGCAGGTAAAATCCCTAATCAATTCCAAACAAGAGAAAAAAATATCTACCAGGGAGATTGCTGAGGAATTCAAAAATTTCTATCATAGTTTGTATAATCTCCCCATCCCCTCCAGTGACTCGCACGCACCTCTATCCAGGTCACAAGCTATCTCTCAATTCTTGGCCAAATATGGTCTGAAGAAATTAAACCTTGAAGAGAAATCTAACCTAAACTCCCCAATATCCAAAGACGAAATTCTAGAAGCAATCAAATCACTAAAAGCTAACAAAAGTCCTGGGCCTGATGGCTTTACAGCACAATTCTACAAAGTATACGCAGAGATTTTATCTCCACATTTTATTTCTGCATTCAATGAAGTGACAGCTGACACCACCCCTTCTAAACAACTACTTGAAGCACACATCACAGTGATACATAAACCAGACAAGGACCCACAGTCCTGCTCGGGCTACAGACCCATTTCTCTTCTGAATACGGATATAAAACTGTTTGCCAAAATTATAGCCACACGAATTTTACCCTTACTCTCTTCCAGAGTACACCCTGACCAAGTAGGATTCATGTTGGAGAGGCCAAGGATGGAACCATGAGAGCACTTGGAATCCATACCTGGATGACTCGGCATTTAATGGAGGGAATTTTTCTCTCCACCGATGCCGAAAAAGCCTTCGATAGGGTATCCTGGAATTTCATCCGGGCCTCTCTTCTTCACATGGATCTAGGCTCACAGATGACAAACTGGATCTCACTTTTATATTCAAATCCATCTGCCAAAATTAAAGTAAATAGCCTACTCTCAGCCCCCTTTGATCTGTCTAATGGCACGAGACAGGGATGTCCCCTGTCCCCACTAATCTTTATAATGATTCTAGAACCCTTGCTTAATTGGATACGATCTGATCAATCCATAAAGGGTGTGACCGTGAAAGATGCAGAACATAAAGTATCAGCCTTTGCTGATGACCTCTTATTTTTTCTAACTAAGCCATCCACATCTGTCCCAGCCCTACTAGAAAAATTAAAATACTTTGGATCTTTGACTAATTATAAGGTTAACCTTTCCAAATCCTATGCAATGAACATATCCCTAAAGCCAGCGACTCTGACAACCATAAAACCATTATTCCCTTTCCAATGGGCCAATACCTCAATCAGATACCTAGGAATACAGATCCCAATCAATCTCTCTAAACTATTCGATTTAAACTATGCCCCTCTCTTCAAAAAAATTAAATCAGACCTGGACAGATGGCACTCGCACCCATGCCTATCCTGGTTTGGGAGACTAGCATCCATTAAAATGAATGTCCTACCTAGGATCCTGTACATCAGCCAAACAGTTCCCATTTCTATCCCTCAACAGTCATTCACTAAACTACAGTCAGCTATCAACAGTTTCATATGGGGAAAGAAACCTGCCCGCATTAAACACACTTTGCTAGCCTTTGACAAATTAGAAGGCGGACTAAACTACCCACTACTCTATAAATACCACCAGGCAGCCATTCTTAGCAGAATACCGGAATGGTGTTTCCCAAACTCCACCAAGCGATGGATTCAAATAGAGCAAGCCTTCTCTAATACCCCGCTACCAGGATTACCCTGGATTTTAAATAAGGATATCCCTAAATCAGCCCTCTCACATCCCCTAATCTTGTCCACGATTCAAACATTTCGCTCTTTCACAATTAAAGGTTCACTATCATCCTCCCCAGGACCGCTTACCCCAATACTGAACAATCCCCAATTTACACCAGGACTAGATCTGAATTTCCTCACACACGGCGATCCTGTCACCATACGCTTGAAGGATGTGTCCAGTAGGGGCTCATGCAAACCAAAGAATCAGTTTGAAGCCCTGTTCAATGGGAAAAATATCTCATCATGGTCCTTTCTACAACTCCAAAGTTTTGTCTCTTCTTTAGCCAGGAAATACAAAATTGACAGGCCCCTCACCAATTTTGAAACATTGATTCTCGCAACGACCCCCCACAGACATGTGATATCATGGATGTACAAAACTTTGTTAAACCTGAACTTACCTGATAAATTCCCCGCCCAAAGAAAATGGGAACAAAAGCTAGGCAGCTCCTTTACTGATGACCAATGGACTCAGATTTTAACAAATAACCTCAAAGGTTCTTCTAATGTCAATACACAGGAACTAGGTTACAAGCTAATCTCCCATTGGTATAACACTCCTGAAAAATTACATCACATGGGTATCCTCAACAAAGATCTGTGCTGGAGGTGTGGAGCAGTAGGCGGAGACCTGCTACACATCTTCTGGTCCTGTCCGAAAATACAGAAATACTGGAAGGAGATCCATATTTGGACCCAAAAGATCTCCTCCATCTCTGTCAAATATTCCCCTGAAGTCTACCTACTCCATTTGGTTCCAATTTCGGCTAAAAAACATAAAAAAGGTATTCTCCTACACCTCATAAATGCGGCTAGAGCCTTAATCCCTTGCCTGTGGAAATCTGATAAAATTCCTTCAATAGCACAATGGTGGTCTAGGATAAATAGGATTGCAGAAATGGAGGAGATCATCTCTGCCGCACATGACAGGCCTGATCAATACACCAAAACATGGGCTCTCTGGCACGATTTCAAAAACACACCTGAGTACAAAGCTACGTTGTAAAATTTGTTATGTCCCATTGGATTCTCCCCCCTCTCCAACACAACATTCTATGATGTGAAGATCCCCCCTCCACCCTTCTAACCCCCCCCCCCCCCCCTACACACCCTCCCCATCCTCCCCCCCCCCTCAAAAGCTGGCAAATACCCAGCCTCCTGCCTATTGATACTCCTCTATTAATCCCTGGTACCTCAAAATAATGCTTCAAAGTGAGTAATATACCTAATCCCGAGCACTATCCATATTATTTGTATTTAAGGATCCCTACAGATTCCCCTGGACAAGACACCACTTAAACTATAATTGCGCTCCTTTCTTGAATATTTTAGCAATCTCCTAACCAAGCGAAAAACACCATATTACATCTCTCTAAGATCCTCACCTTCTCCAACACACCTAATCCGCTGTTCTTTCTTTTAAAGATAGAAATGTACATTCACCATAATTCTTGTCCAGATGTTCTTAAGCACCTGTTATCCACTATTTTTCTGCAGTGTATAAAGCTTATGAATCTGTACCGATTTAACTATGTTATTGCTTGTCAACCTGCAAATGTCACTTAAGTTTGCATTCAATAAAGCTTAATTGTGAAAAAAAAAGAAAATCAGAATTGCAGAACACAGGAGATAGGCAGAGGGGCAGAGGAGAGGACACACAGCTCAGTCACACCAATCACTGCAGCCTGTCCCCTACAGCAGAGACTGCCTATGAGTGTGACAGAGACAGACAGACAGACCTAGTACTTTACCTCTTTCAGGTCAGCCAGGGTCAGGAGCCTGGTAATTATCAGTTGTCAGCACCAACAGACAGCAGCACACTGAGCACAGTTACTCTTTATTTTTTTTAAGAAACAAAAATAAATATTTAGGGCTACTATTTTACTTGTATTTTTACTTATTTCCTAGCAACATTGCAATGTTTTCTATGTTCACCACGGAGCTTAGACTATGTGTGGTATTATAGCCATAGCTACCAAGGGACAGTCCCTCTTTGCAACCCCTGTCCCTTTGTTCCTCTTTCTTCCTCATTTGTCCCTCTTTCAGGACTCCCATACAGTTCTATGGAAATCTATGAATTTTCTACTAAAATTTTTTATATTTTTCCTTTGAAAACTTTATAGTATGCAAGACTAGGGGTGTGGTCGGGGCAAGGTTAGGGATGTGGCAAGGGCGTGACTTAAGTGTCCCTCTTTCTTTCTTATCGGAAAAAGTTGGGTGGTTTGCAACCAATTTCGACCCTAAATTGGTTGCATCATCAATCGGGCATGCACTTGGCTGCACCGATTTTCATCCGATGTGATTAATATCAAATTCGGTGGTCAATTGGCCGCCAAGTTGCCTGATGCATGGCCACCTTAGGTTAGCAGAGAGAGTGAGGAAGCAGCGTTGAGCAGAGAAAGTTTCAGATGGGGGTGGGAAGAGAGAGAGAGAGAGAGAAGGAGAAATATACAAAGCAAGAGATCGTATTACACTAATCTCTCTCCCCTAACCCTTTGAAGTCCACAGTCCCATGCTGGCTGTGAGGAAGTCTGAGGGGGAGAAGGATTGTACTGCACCCCCTGCAGTGCTGGTCCTGGATAGAGTTGTTGGAGGGGAGGTCTGAGAGCAATCTGATATGTCATATACCACCACTCTGCCTCCCTCTCTGCTCCCATGTGCTGTAGCCCCATAGAAATTGCTATGGGACTACAAGAAAAAGGCCGCGCTGTGAAAATATGTCTGCAAATGCGTACTCTGGCAGCCATTTTCTTAGAATCCGCCATCTAATAACCCTGTACAGCGCTGCGATCTAAGGGAGTGCTGTACTGGAGACAGCTGTGTGACACGGCTGTTCCCTTGCGTGATACACAAGTAAAGCCTATGGCAGCCGATTACACTGATTGGCTGGCCAGGGAGGGAGGTAAAATAAATAAAAAAAGACACCATTTTATTTTAAAAATAATGAAATACATATTTATAAAAAAAAATACATCTGGGGAGCAATAAGACCCCACCAGGAGAAAGGTCTTTTGGTGGGGAGAAAAGGAAGGGGGAGGGGAGAAATCACTTGTGTGCTGAGTTGTGCGGCCCTGCTAGGCCTTAAAGCTGCAGTGGCCCACTTAGTAAAAATGGCCTTAAGTGGTTAAGAAGGGGACCCCCAGATACCAGTCCCCTCCCCAGGAGACATAAGTATAGGGTACATGGTACTCCTTACTCATTTCCACAAAGGGTTAAATTAAATAAAAAAACAACAATGAGAGCAATATTTTATTAATCTTAATTAACCTTAAAAAAAAATAAGGTTCCCACGCCGATATCCTTGGAAATGTCCCGCGCTGCGCACCCACCGCCACAAGTATAGCTAGAGCTAAAGCATCTTTAAATTTTGTCACAAGGCTCCCCATTGGTCTATAAACAGACTAATGGGAATCCGCCAGATTAAAAACAAAAGCATTATGTTGTTGTATGCTCAAATTCAGAGATCACTTAAAGGAGTCATCAGTGAAACCCTCCACATCTACTAGCCTGGGGCTTCCTCCAGCCCCTTGCTACTGACATTTCCAGCACCGCAGCTTCGCTCACAGCCACTGGCCTGGGGTCCCCGCAGCGGGGCTTGCACAGGCGCAGTACAAGGACAACCCTGGGGTCGGCCTCTTGCACCGGCGGGAAATGGGGGCCGGTGGCTGCAGGCGGAGCTATGGCACTGGATGTGTCGGCGACAAGGGGCTGGAGGAAGTCCCGGGTAAGTAGATCGGTGGGGGCAGGTTTCACTGATGACTCCTTTAAAGTAAATCACACACGCACACACACTATTTTTTTAACTACTTTAACATATCTTGCAAATTTGGTGTTTCTAGCATTTGTTATTAACTGCTAAAGTCGATGGCCATTAAACTTTAAAACTCATTCAGAAATCATTTGCACATAAAACATATTTTTGGCAACTATTTTGCAGTTGATCCTCCTCCGTCTTGTCACTGTCCGGGTTTTGGTACACTTTTTTCATCAGTTTTAAAGAAATTGTGGCTGTAGAGATGCCCTGAAAGTTTTAAAGTTCTCCTGCCTATTAAAATCTATGGAGCCCAAAATGAACTTCCTGTTCGAGAACATTGGCAGTAAATTTGTGTTCGAGAACTGAAAATTTGGTGTTTGCTACATCACTATTAGTGAATATACCCCAGTGTCACGGTTCAACTAAGAGAGGAGGAGGCAGGGCCACCTACAGTCACATGATTATGTTGCAAATCCTAGAATTAAGATACAATATATATTAACGTATTTTCCTTCTTATGGTAAATGACTATAGTGTGGGCAGCAGGGTTGCTCGGATACCCCCAATCACGACTCGAGTGAATTCGAATCTGGGTACACGGAAATCCGGATTCGGTCATGATCACGATCACGGATACCGATTCGAAATAGAATTCGAGTCATGATTAGGCATTGAATCTGGAATCACGAGTCACAATCAAGAATGGCCTTACATTGCTTTCAAAACTTCTTTTATGGTGCATCATGTATTTTTTAAAGAAAAAACGCAGTTAAATACGAGTGGAGGTGTAAAAAAAATGATGGAAAACATTTGTTATCTGTATTTGTTTATTCTTCTTCTTCTTTATCTTCTTCTCTCCATCTTTTTTTCACCTTCTTTTTCTTCTTCACCATCTTCTTCTTCACCACCTGGTTCTTCTTCTTTTCTTCATCTGGTTCTTCTTCTTCACCTGGTTCTTTTTCTTCTTCACCATCTTCTTCTTCTTCTTCTTCTTCACATTCTTCTTCACCTGGTTCTTCTTCTTCTCTCCATCTTTTTCTTCTTCATCATTTTCTTCTTCATTTGCATCATTTTCTTATTCTTCCTCTTGTACTTTTACTCTTGTACTCTTGTACTCTTTTTTTATCAACAACAAAATATGTGTAATGTAGCTATTGTAGTGGCGTCATAGCTAGTGGCACATGGCAGCAGTACGTTATTCTGTGGACCCTGGCAGTGGGAGCACAGACATTAGGAGGCTAAATACACCAGCAGCAGCAGGAGGAGGAGGAGTAGTGACATTACATATGGCAGCAAGCAATATAATAGGCCATGGCACCGAGCGGTGGTACCATGGCTGTGATATAAACACCGAGCTATTAGCAGGAGGTTCCAGGCAGTGGTCGTGAAGCCCACATTGTGTCCAATACACAATTGGGACAGCACAGATTTAATATTTATTTACTTAATTTTTTTACAATATGGTAGCTATTGTAGTGGCATAATAGCTAGTGGCACATGGCAGCAGCACCTTATTCTGTGGACCCTGGCAGTGGGAGCAAAGACAGCAGGAGGTTAAATTCAGCAGCAGCAGCAACAAGAGGAGGAGGAGAATTCACGTGCGGCAGCAGGCAATGTAATAGGCCATGGCACATAGCGGTGGTACCACAGTTGTGATATAAACACCGAACAAACAGCAGGAGGTTTTCAACCCAGACACCTCAGAATTGTTTTTTCAACTACAAAATATGTATAATTTAGCTATTGTAGTGGCGTAATAGCTAGTGGCACATGGCAGCAGTGCACAATTCTGTGGACCCTGGCAGTGGGAGCACAGACAGCAGGAGGTTAAATGCAGCAGGAGGAGGAGTAACGTGTGGCAGCAGGCAGCTTAGGCCATGGCACCTTGCGGTGGTACCACGGCACAAGCAAAAATTAACAACCATAAAGGTTCCAGGAAGTGGTCACACAGCCGCAGTTGGGTTCTCCCCACAACTGGGACAGCACAGTTTGCATCCCAGACACCTCATAATAATTTTTTTCTTTTTCACAACAAAAGTTGTAGCTATTTTGATGGTGTAATAGCTAGTGGCAGAAGCACATAATTCTGTGCACCCTAGTAGTGGGAAAACAGACAGTAGGAGGTTAAATGCAGCAGCAGCAGGAGGAGTAAGTAACATACATGGCAGCAGGCAGCATAGGCCATGGCACCTAGCCGTGGTACCACAGCACCTAAAAAATAACCGGGCCAAATTAGCAAGAAAATGAAGGTTGGTGTGCAAAAAAACATTTCCAGCCACCTCATATCCCCCTCTTGCCGACAGCAGGGGCCAGGAACGTGCCTTCAATCCAGGCATGGTTGATCTTGAGGAAGGTCAGTCTGTCCACAGACTCTAGGGACAGATGAGAGCGCTTCTCTGTGACCACGCCACCGGCCGCACTGAAGCACCTCTCGGACAGCATGCTTGAAGGGGGCAAGCCAGGACTTCCAGGGCAGTACGCCCTGGAAGTCCTGGCTTGCCCCCTTCAAGCATGCTCCCTCCAGATCTCCAAGCACTTAACCCAGTACTCCATGGGTTCCACAGGGGCCTCTGTGTCAAGCCTGCTGAAGGACCCCATGAAGTCGGCCACCATCTGGGTTCAGGTGCTGGCTCTGACTAGGGATGATCGGAAAGAGCCAGCCTTGCATGTACCATTATGATATATCCAAGAGAAAAATGAGCTTGCTTAGGGATTTGTGGGATGTCAAAAGCAAACTCACATACATTGGCTAGGAATCAAACCCAGGACTACCGATTGGTAGACTGCTATCCTAACCATTATACCACCAACACAACACACTACAATGCTACATGCTGAAGCCAGCCTAGCATGTACCATTATGATATATCCAAGAGATACATGCTGAAACTTCTTGGAGTAGACTTACTTCCTCCCTCCAAAAGACACACATACATCCCCATAAAATCATTCAACAGCAACTGTGTGCACAGTCTTTGTGGTACACAGTCTCTGTGGCAAAACTGTTTTTTTCTCTTGGATATATCATAATGGTACATGCTAGGCTGGCTTCAGCATATAGCATTGCAGTGTGTTGTGTTGGTGGTATAATGGTTAGGATAGCAGCCTAGCAAGCGGTAGGCCTGGGTTTGATTCCTGGCCAATGCATGTGAGTTGGCCTTTGACATACTCCAAATCCCTAAGCAAGCTCATTTTTCTCTTCGATATATCACAATGGTACATGCTAGGCTGGCTTCAGCATGTAGCATTGTAGTGTGTTGTGTTGGTGGTATAATGGTTAGGATAGCAGCCTACCAAGCAGTAGGCCTGGGTTCGATTCCTGGCGAATGTATGTGAGTTGGTCTTTGACACCCTACAAATCCTTAAGCAAGCTCATTTTTCTATTGGATATATCATAATTGTACATGCTAGGCTGGCTTCAGCATGTAGTGTTGGTGGTGGTATAATGGTGAGGAGAACTGCCTACCAAGCACTAGACCTGGGTTTGATTCCCGGCCAATGTATGTAAGCTGGCTTTTGAAATCCTACAATTCCCTGGAAGACAAGACCCTCCTCTTCCAGAAGAAGGAAGGGAATAAGGAAGTCTGTCGAGCAGAAATTCTTATTATTAGGCAGAAATTCGCTTGGTGAGGAAAACAATTTGCATTCCGTACAACTCCGCGGAATTTAAAATTTTTCTGCGGAAACTCCGCCATAGTAATATAGCAATTCCATTCCATGGCAATAAAACGGAATCACCTAATTCCGTCCAGAATCACGGAAATCTTAATCCCGCGGAATCCAGTGACCATCCCTAGCACTGACTTACAAAGGAGGATGCTGCTGCAGGCACCTCCTCTCTCGGCAGCTTTACCATCATGCAGAGTGCCTTAGTCAGAGACAGCAAGTCTCCTGGTTGCCTGCTTCTGCTTCTGCTGCTGGCCGCAGGCACCGGCTGCCGTGCTGGCTGCACAAGGCCAGAGGGGGTGGGAGGCTGGGGGAAGACTTCCTCCAATCTGCGAACAAGGATCCGCTGCAACTCCCTTGTTCACTGCTCAGGGTCTCCAGCAGGCAGGAACTGAGCCACATTCCCCTTCAGCCATGGGTCCAGGATCATGCTGATCCAGATGTCCTCCTGAGCACGCATCTGGATCACCCTGGGGTCCCTGCGCAGGCACCATAGCATGTGCGCTGCCATGGGGAACAGGGAAGAGACAGCAGAGACATCCCCAGAGCCGACAACGCTCTCCTCTCCCGGCCCCTGAGCCTCTTCTTGCCCTCTCTACCCTCACACCACTGCAGCTGCGCTCTGAAGTTCCCCCTCAACAGCCACGTCGGGGACCTCTAGCTCCTCCTCCTCCAACAACTCAAACTCCTTCTCAGAGGTGGACTGCGCAGCCACCTGCTGATCCAGCTGGGTCAGGGCCTCCTCTTCCTGCAGCAGCATCAGCAGCAGAAGGGGGAAACCTGGGTTAACCTGTTATCACGAATAGAATTTGAGTCAAATCACGGGTGCACTCGAATTCAGACCCGTGATCGATTACGATCACAAGATCCAAATACCGAGCTCATGATCGGGGAAAAATGCTCATGATCACGGGCTAACCATGATCGCGAGCTCGTGATGAGCAAGCCTGGTGGGTAGAGGAAGGAGATATGTAAAAGAAAGAAAAAAAATAGCCCGGAGAGGTGCTTTAATTTAATCATACACATGCTGTGTTTTGTGAAGTGGAGGAATGTATTTATTGACATTCATTATTAAGAAAAGATGTTTCCTTATACGCACATAGGAACAAATGCCTGCGGGATTTGTTTTGTGTGAAGTTCAGTACATAAAAAGTTATCTAAATGAAAATCTTGGTATCAGAGCAAATAATAACACTACAGAGGATTATCATTATCCCGGAAACACTCAGCTACTGTTCAAGCTTCTGATGTGTAACTGGGATAGATATTTGGAAATCCTAGGATCCTAGTAAATGCTTATAAACCTATTGTATCGTACATGGTCGTGTGCTCCTTTTCTATGTCCCCCTTGTACTTGAATTACTGGACCTACCTAACCAGCCCAATATTGCATGAACATGTATTTTGTACCCTGGGTGCCTTGTATAGCTTTGTCCTATGTTGTATAACGTTGTTATGTTATGTCATTCTTTGTGCCACTGTATGTATTTCTTATCCAGCGCTGCATAATAAGTTGGCACTTTATAAATGCATTACATACATTAAATACTCACGTATAAGCCTAATTTTTCAGCACAAAAAAAAATGTGCTGAAAAGTTACCCCTCGGCTTATATGCGAGTTAGTGTGCCAGAATAGATGGTAAAGTAAGTTTTGTTACTGGCAGAGGAGCGTAAGGATCTTGCACTAGTGAGCATGCTCTTGCCCTCCGGTTCCCTGAAGGTCTGTGCCCCCCATCCTTTGCAACATGGTGTGCAGATTGTGCTGCTTCAGAAGATGACCTGTGTCCCCTGGCTTTTGGAGCAGGGCATGCAAGCAATGTGTCAGTGGTGAAATGATCAGGAATTCTTCCTGTGTGGCATTCGCTGTCTCATATCTATGACGCCATCTAGTGGCATCTTGAGACATAGCTGTATCATCCTTGGGGCACATCTGGCTACGGGGATGTGGGCTGACTTGTACTGGGTGCACATCTGGCTACTGTGGAGGAGATATACTTGGGAGGGGCTTATACACAGGTCAATCACTTTTTCTTGGTTTCTGAGGGAAAAGTGGGTGCCTCGGCTTATACGCAGGTCGGCTCATACGCAAGTATATATACGGTAATAATATTAGTGATCCTACAGAGGAGAGAAGGAAGGAAAGACAAATCTGTTTAAGGTTTTTTAATTATTAATCTTCATTTATATAACATCAGCTTCTTTCACGGTGTTTAACAAAGGCATACAGGGTATATTAACCTCCTTGGCTGTAACCCCGTGTGTGACACGGGGTAAGCCGCCGGAGGGTGCCGCTCAGGCCCTGCTGGGCCAATTTACATAATTTTTTTTTCAAACATGCAGCTAGCACTTTGCTAGCTGCGTGTGTGGTCTGATCGCCGCCGCCCACCGCCAATGCGCCGCTACCCGCCGCGGATACAGCCCCGCATACCCCTTGCGCAGCCTGGCCAATCGGCGCCAGGCTGCGCTATGGGGTGGATCGGGGCTCCCTGTGATGTCACGACGTCCATGACATCGATGACATCACTCCGTTCGTCGCCATGGCGACGGGGGAAGCCCTCAAGGAAATACCGTTCAGAATGGGATTTCCTTATGGGCAAGCGGCGCCGGCGGCGATCGGGGAATACGGGGGGACGCCGCAGGGAGGGGGAAGCATGTAGCTAGTGCTAGGCTAGCTACATGCTAAAAAAAAGGTGAAAAAAACCCTCCCGCGGCCGTGCAGCCGCGGGAGTCATACCGCCAGAGGGGTTAATATAACAATAAAATACATGAAGGATATAACAATACAAAATAAACAAACTAACAGTTAACAATACAAGACAAAGGTGGAGTACCACTGAAGCAGCAAACAAATCAGCTACAGATATTTACACAGGAGTGGGAGGTATGGACACACATTACACATCATTGTGAGACAAATTGGGAAGAAAGCCCTGGCCAGAAAGCCTTACAGGTTAAAGGTTTATAGTATAGGACAGTAGGTGAAGGGAAGCTGTGTATGAGATGGTACAAAATGGTAGTCTGTGGCTGGAGTGTCCTAGGTAGGAGAGTATGCTTGCCTTAAGAAGTGAGTTTTTAGGTTGCGCCTAAAAAGGGTAAGTGAGGGTGAATAGAAGATGAATTGAGAGCGGGTGTTCCAGAGGAGGGGAGAGGACCTTGAGAAGTCTTGTAAGCAGGAGTGAGAAGAGGTGACCATAGAAGAAGACTGGAGAATATTGTTAGTAGAGCAGAAATTGTGTGACGGGTGGTATCTGAAGATTTAGAAAGACAAGAATGAGTAAACGGAGAGCCAAATCTGGTGTAGTATTTTTGAAAAATTGGGGATATAGTGAAATAAAAAGTTATACTCACAAGTCAGGGTTACCACCAGGGCCGGATTTGTACTTTTTACTGCCCAAGGCCAACTATACCATCTGTATGGTTGTAATCTCTGTGTGCCCCAATGAGAATTCGCCTTACTTTCCATCATTGGTGTCACCGACAATAGCTATTTTAGTAATACGTATATAGATTAGAAGTTATGTTTTGAAATTTTATGTTATGTTCGCCATCTCATTAATGATGGACCCATTGCGTCACCATGAGAGTTAGAGTGATGTATACCTGCAGGATAGAGCTTACAGGTCTTGCAGGGACGGCACAAGTACAGGACAGAGAGTTCAAAGGTTAAAGCTGTTCTTGTAGATAGGGATGACTGCATAGAACAGCTTTCCTGCCCCTCACTGAGCCGCCCCTAAACTTCTGGTGCCCTAGGCCATGGCCTATGTGGCCTTGCCAGAAATCCGGCCCTGGTTACCACGTAGGCAACCACTGATACAGCAGGTGGGGAGAATTGTCACCTGACCCCACTCAGGTTTAAAAAGTCGCTCTCTATAGATAGGAAGAATGGGGATACACCCCTCCACCAAGGGTGGACTAAGATATTGAATAACGAGAGTAACAGAGGCGCCAAACAAGTATAAAATAGGTTAAAAACCGTCTAAAAAGAGGGAAATGGGTGGATTCACCTCCCCCACATACACAAATGATAGATAGAGGCGCTCTGGCTACAGATTGACCTGCATATGTGTTCTCCTTGTTATATTGCCTGATGAAGCGGGATGTTTGCCCGTGAAACGCGTTGCATCACTATTGGAGAATTGTTTTAATAAATAGAATTATAAATCTTACGGCTATATTAGCCTGGTCATTTGTGTATGTGGGGGAGGTGAATCTACCCATTTCCCACCTTTTAGACGGTTTTTAACCTATTTTATACTTGTTTGGTGCCTCTATTACTCCCGTTATTCGGTATCTGAAGATTACTTAGATAAGAAAAAGACAGGTGCTAGGTTGTAAATAGCTTTGTAGGCGAGAGTCAGGATTTTAAACTGTATCCTTTGTGTTAAGGTAGCCATACATCTATCGATGCTGCGCTTCCAAACAGTAGCTGCACCCGAATTGACTACCTGCAATAGATGTGCAGAGCTCCACAATTACCTCTGTTGGTCTACAATTCAGTTGCAGCCTATGAGCGCTGTCATTTGTTTGATGTCTGTTTCAGAAAAATGTGTATACCATTTTATGACTAGCAGCACTAGGAAAAAACTGTGCCTTTATCGTTAGACTAGCGGTAGGTCTTCCCCGAGAGGACCCGTCATCGCCGTGGGGAAGTCTAGTAGGGTATAATTTGTGGACATATTATTTATACTGAAGCTAACGTCCTCCTTTGCTGTACCTGGTTTGAATGCATGTTGTGAATTTTAGTCCACAATTGTGGAGCTCTGCACATCTATTGCAGGTAGTCAATTCAGGTGCAGTCTCTGTTTGGAAGCGCTGCCAATGTCTCCTGCTGTACGAAACTCATGTAAGTATACTTATGGCTAGCTGCATCCATGTGCATCAATTTGCATTCAAATTATAGATTAGGACTAGTACATGATTTGCATCTGATTTGCATTCAAGGCATGTATTTAGCCCTGTGGGGCTCTGCATGCCTCTGTTGGTCTACAATTCAGTTGCAGCTTATGAGCGCTGTCATTTGTTTGATGTTTGAGACATCTAGCGATGATGGGCAGATTTGAGCGCGAGACAAATCTCTATCTAATTCAATCTGATTACAGAGAGGGGTCTGCTGCCCATACACTGCATGCCGATTCCCTATCACTTTCAGCATGAAATCTCTTGGGAATCGGCTGAGTCCATCACATGTGCCACCTTGCTGCTGTTCCCTAATGTATAAATATAGCCAGTATGAAAAACAGAGGCGCCAGCGGCATATAATCGGATAAAATTCTTAAAAATTGCTTGGAGGAAGTGGTGGTCTGAATAGTAACAAACACATTTATTATACGGTTCACCAAAGGTGGCACCTTTGGGGTGCCGTATAATAAATGTATTTCCTAATGTATAAATGTGCATGTGTGCGTTAATACATTACCTGTCCTGTGTGGTGGTGAACATCCATCTTCCAAATCTGCGGCTCTTCCATTAGTCGCATACACAAGTAACACAGGCACCGGTGTGCTATGCGCCAGAAGTGGGTATGAGGCTGATGGAAGAGTGGTGGATACGGACGACGCACAGGCACTGTGACACGGGACAGATAATGTATAAATGCACACATGTACATTTATACACTGGAGAAAAAGCGATGGGGGTTTCGTCGCACTCGCCGCTACCATCATCCAGCTCCTTCGAGCAAGCTGTACATCTTGCAGCATGTCCGACCAATTCATGCAACCAAGTTCGGCTGTAAATTGGTTGCATCATCGATCGGGCATGCACTTGGCAGCACCGATGTTCATCTGATGCGGTTATAATCAAATCAGGATCGGAGGGGTGGGGGGGATAGCAAAGGGAGGGGGGAAGCATGTAGCTAGCGCTAAGCTAAAAAAAAAAATTAGCAAAAAAAAAACCCTCCTGCGGCCGTGCGCCGCATAATATCATAACGGCAAGGAGGTTGAAAAAGAAAAGAAAAAAAAAACAGCAAACAGAGAAGCTTCCCCATATTGGAGCATTGGATTTGGTAAAGTCTTAAGCCAATGTGTTGTAAGCCACAAGTAAGCTTTAGGTTAGCAGGAATGGCCACCTAGCTTTTCATCCTTCCCACCATTGCCCTGGAACCTTCCAGACTTCAAATTGATGTCCTTTGCTGCGTGGGTTACACCAGCATCATCCAGGGGGGTACATGATCTTTCTTGAATTGAAGCCTGTAAGCAGTATCACCATGTGTCCCACTGCTTTCATCTAGAAAATTAGGCAAATAAGCAAGCTCATTTTTCTCTTGGGCATCTCACAATGGTACATGCTAGGCTGGCTTCAGCATGTAGTGTTGGTGGTATAGTGGTGAGCATAGTTGCCTTCCAAGCAGTTGACCTGGGTTTGATTCCTGGCCAATGCATGTGAGCTTGCTTTTGGGAGCCTAAAAATTCCTGGAAGACAAGCCCAAGATCCATGAACAGGAGAGAGAGAGAGAGAGAAAGAAAGAGAGAGATTTTACCTTTGTAATTGGTTTGGGAGCATTTATAAGGCCACTTCCGTTTTTTTCTCCCCTCCGATACCTAAACTAACTATCCGGCTGGATTTCGGATTTTAGATAGGAAATCAGAGTTTGCCGAAATAGTCAATTCGAATTTCAAAAAATATCTGAATTCTATTCAATATTCGGATAGTGGAAAAAGTTTGGATTATCTGGGTAGTTCGGATATCCGAAAACTGGATGAGCACCACTGTTTAAGAAGTGAGTTTTCAGGTTGCGCCTAAAAGGGGTGAGGGTGAGTGGCGGATGTGTTGAGGGAGGGTGTTCCAGAGGGGGGGGGAAAGGATCTTGAGAAGTCTTGTAAGCCGGAGTGAGAAGAGGTGACCATAGAAGAAGACTGGAGAATATTGTTAAGGGGCACATACACCTAACTATTTTCCCGCCGAAATACGGCCGTTTCAATCACAGTGATCAAAACGGCCGTGAAATTGCCGCGCACACCGCTGACAGAACGATGGATTTCCGTCCGAAATCCATCGTTCCCGTCGACTCCCATCGATCCATCCGTGCGGAAGATTTTTCTCGGTCGCCGGCGGGTTGGGAGCGGGTCTGGAGTGTGTTTGAATGCCTGACGACTGACGCAATACAGCGGGTATACATTACCTGCTCCGCCGCCGCGAGTCCCCTGGTCCACCGCTGTCTTCTCCGCCTGGTCCCGGCATCTTCTCTGTATCAGCTTCCGCATCCCGGCATCCGGCATAACTTCCTGTGTCACTGCAGTGACAGCGGAAGTACAAATAGAGGGTGCTCTATTTGTACTTCCGCTGTCACTGGAGTGACAGAAAGTTATACGCGGATGCCAGCCGGGAGCCGATGCGGGGGGGCGGCAGCAGCGGCAGCTCCACAGATTGGGAACGGTTTCAGGCTGAAGTCGATTCACAATCTGTTTGCAGTAAAGGTGGCCATTCGATCCCTCTCTGATCAGATTCGATCAGAGAGGGATCTATCTTTTGGTCGAATCTGATGGCAAATCGACCAGTGTATGGCTACCTTTAGTAGAGTAGAAATTGTGTGAAGTGTGGCATCTGAAGTTTATTTAGATAAGAAAGAGTTAGGTGCTAGGTTGTAAATAGCTTTGTAGGTGAGAGTCAGGATTTTAAACTGTATCCTTTATGTTAAGGTAGCCATACCAGGGGTGCTCGGATACCCCTTTTTAAAATCACTCTTTCTCTCTCTCTCTCTCTCTCTCTCTCTCTCTCTCTCTCTCTCTCTCTCTCTCTGGAAAAAGTTCAGATTATCTGGGTAGATCGATATCCGAAATCTTGCTGAGCACCACTGAGCCATACATCTATCTATCCAATTCAATCTGATTACAGAGAGATGTATCTGCTGCCCATACACTACAGGCAGATTCCCGCTCAATTTCAGCATGAAATCTCTTGAGAATCGGCTGAGTTCATTGCATGTGCCGCCCCGCTGCTGTTCCCTAATGTATAAATGTGCATGTGTGCGTTTATTCATTACCTGTCCTGAACTTCCTGTTTGAGAACATTTGCAGTAAATTTGTGTTCGAGAACTGAAAATTTGATGTTCGCTACATCACTATTAGTGAATGTACCCCAGTGTCACAGCTCAACTAAGAGAGGAGGAGGCAGGGCCACCTACAGTCACATGACTATGTTTCAAATCCTAGAATTAAGATACAATGGGCTTGATTCACTATGCGGTGCTAACCTACTTTGCACGTCTAAAGTCTTTAGGCGCGCTAACCAGGGTGCTAAGTAGGTTAGCACCGGTTTTCTCAATCAGATCGCGCGCTAAGTACCGCGCGCAAAGTTTTGCACGCGCAAAGTCCTATGCGCGCGCTAAGTCCTATAGGCTTTAATGGGCACTTCGCGCTGAGCGCCCTGTGCACTGCGCTGAGCGCCCTGCGCACTGCGCAGTACGCGCACAAAGTTTTGCATGCATAACTTTGTGCGCGAAGCGGTTCGCACGCAGATTCGCTCGCGAAAAGCACTTTTAGGCGTGCTAAGGGGGTTTTCACAGGCGTGCTAACAGTTAGCACCGCTTTGTGAATCAAGCCCAATGTATATTAACATTTTTTCCTTCTTATGGTAAATGACTATAGTGTGGGCAGAGGAAGGAGATATGTAAAAAGAAAGAAAAAAATAGCCCGGAGAGGTGCATTAATTTAATCATACAGACGCTGTGTTTTGTGCAGTGGAGGAACGTATTTATTGACATTCATTATGAAGAAAAGATGTTTCCTTATACGCACATAGGAACAAACACCTGCTGTGTTTGTTTTGTGTGAAGATCGGTACATAAAAAGTTATCGAAATGAAAATCTTGGTACCAGAGCAAATAATAACACTAAAGAGGATTAGCATTATCCCGGAAACACTTAGCTACTGTTCAAGCCTCTGATGCTGTAACTGGGATAGACATTTGGATCTTGGATCCTAGTAAATGTGTATAATCATATTGTATTGTATATGATCGTGTGTTCCTTTTCTATGACCTCCTTGTACTTGAATTACTGGACCTACCTAACCAGCCCAATATTGCATGAACATTTACTTTGTACCCTAAGTGCCCTGTATAGCTTTGTCCTATGTTGTATAACGTTGTTATGTTATGTCATTCTTTGTCCCACTGTATGTATTTCTTATCCAGCGCTGCATAATATGTTGGCACTTTATAAATGCATTACATACCTTAAATATTCGTGTATAAGCCTAATTTTGCAGCACAAAAGTTACCCCTCGGCTTATATGCGAGTTAGTGGGCCAGAATGCATGGTGAAGTAAGTTTTGTTACTGGCAGAGGAGTGTAAGGATCTTGCACTAGTTAGCCTGCTCTGGTCCTCTGGCTCCCTGTGGGTCCGTGCCCCCCATCCACTGGACCATTGTGTGCAGATTGTGCTGCCCAAGAAGACTACCTGTGTCCCCTGGCTTGTGGAGCAAAGCATGCAAGCAATGTGTCAGTGGTGTAATGATCAGGATTTCTTCCTGTGTGGCATTTGCTGATTCTCATATCTTTGACCCCTGTAGTGGCGTCTTCAGACACAGCTGTATCATCCTTGGGTCACATCTGGCTACGGGGATGGGGGCTGACTTGTACTGGGGAGGGGGCTTAACCACATTTACCACACAGCAAACAACTGCAAAGAGCTTTAGTGATAACATCAGGTGAGCAAATAATTGTTTTTATTAGTTGATACCTCAACGACATAAATGTTAGTCTCTATGTGGCTATAGAGAAACGACACACTCTAGTTATTCTTCGGATAGAGAGGTTGTGTGCAGAGGAGCTCCTGAGAGACTTCCAGAGCAGCAGCTGGCTTATACCTGGCCCAGCAGAGAGGAAGTTTTTCTGGACTTTTGGAGCTACCTGAGGTCCCTGCTTAGGCCTTGGCCTGCAGGGGCCCTCTCTACTCTAGCCGGCTGCTTCCAGCCATGGAGCAGTCGGCTCATACCCCCCCTGACGTGTCTTACCTAGGGGAAGGGGGGAACACCTGTGATGGAGGAACCCGAGATGTTGTAGCAGATGTGGTGGCGTGGAATAAACTAATCAAATTCCACACTGACCTGTATGACCAACTGTGCCTACAGCTAAAACAGAGGATCCATCGTTTTGGTGTAAAATGGAGGCCCGAATTCCTGGGTGAAGATCCTGTGACAACAGAGCTGCAAAGGAAAGTGGCGGACCAATGGAGAGTAATCTCGGAGTTGGAAGAGAAAGGAGGACCTTTTCGGGAAACCCGCCAGAATGCGGCCAGATTTCGCTTGATGTCCGCCGACGCTGTCGTGGAAAATGCAGTAAAAAGCATAAGATCAGCAACGGTAAAGTCCGCACCTACCCAATCCGTAAGACCCACAGGTAAGGTTGAGGGTGGGAAACCCAGCAATACCCGGAGTGGGCAGAAGGTGGTGATGAAAGTGACAAGCAAGGAAAATATGAAGAAATGTGAAATAGAAACCTCAAAAAATGAGAAGCCGGTTGAAGCTGCAAAGTTTTCCCGCACTGTACTAGTCAAAGCAGATGTGCATGCAGAACAAAATGCCGAAAAATCTGGAGCTTATCAAGTACAGAGTGAAACTATGAGACCTGTGACAACAGCTGAGGAAGACAGAAATAGTACCAAGAAGTGCAGTGTGGAAGGAGTTAAAAAAAAAGAAACTGACAGATCAACAGCGGAAGAGGGCGCTGAAGTGGAAAATTCCATAGAAACAGATGTGCCTGATGTGCCTGTAGAACGAGTAGATATGGAGGTGGAGGAATCTGAGGCATCCCAGGTAACAACGGAGAGTGTGCAGCAAAAAGAAAGTAAAAATGTTCCTAAAAAAAGAAAGAAGAGAGGAAGTAATGCAGGAGGCAGAAGAAGATCCACCTACGTGCGGAAGTCTGTGGGGATTGTGAGACAGCTCGCCGCTGCATTGTCTCAAGCTGGTGTAGCGGTGGCGCAAACCGGAAGTGACGTCACCGGAAGTGACGTCAGCGGAACTCCGGTGTGCGCTCCAGCGCCTTCTCTGTGCGTACCAGGAGTCCTTCAGCGTGGCACGAGTGCTGCTGAGCGCACAGGAGCTGACAGCGAATCCCCAGCACCTGAGGAGGAGAAGGGGTTTGTTCCACTATGTGACCAGCGTCCTTTGGCACACAAAGGTGATGTCTTACAGCGGCCTGATGGTACTTCATTTCCAACGGACAAAGAAAAGGGAGAGGGTGAACGGAAAGCTGTGGAGAGCAGTAGTAATGGAGGACCACATGTAAACATCCCTGAACACCAGGAGGACAATCGAGACCCTCAAATGGAGGTGAGCAACAGTTTTGATGTAACTCCCATTAAAGGTACATCTGCAGAGACAGGTGCATGCAGTAGTGTTATTGACAACAGCATGGATACACAGTGTCCTGATGAAAGCAGTAGTCATACCAAATCAGAGGAAAAGAACCCTGATGTGACATTAATAAATGAAAAGGTATCTGAGAGTGATGCAGTGGTAAATACAATTGATACCATTTATGGGAAAGTAGAAACTGTTTTAATGACAGGATCGACTGTACATCATGTGGTCAAAAATATCTCGACAGTCTTGTCTGATGTAAATAAATTTGCAGAGTCAGATGTGCGTCAGGGTGTTTCCGGCTCATCTAAAGTAGTTGAAGGAGATGAGGGGGGTAGTGTCAAAGGTGCAGTTTTTGACCCCAAAACAATGGTGATTAAAATTATTGGCGATTTCATAGCAGGAAGCAAGCGTTACATTGTTGAACCAGATTTGATGTATGTCCTGGAGAAAGAAACCTGTAAATTGTTAGATTTTTTGCCTATCAACGAAAATGCAAATTTAAGTAAAATCGCCTCTGCTGGTTTAGGAGACGCAAGTTTAGGTAAACAAGCTAATTTTGAGGCAGGAGATTTCTCATTTTTAATAAGGAATGAGGTAATTTTTTGCTATAGTAAGGAAGGCAAAGAGATTTTCATGGAGGTTATTAGTGGCATAGGCGAATGTCACCCATCCATCCGATCTGAGTTTGCCTCATCCGCCATGCCTGGTCTGGCCTCCATTGTTAGGGGGGGTGAAACATCATCGGCAGCAGCTGGGCCTAAAACCCAGACGCCCAAAACACCGTCATATGCCCAGGCTATGGGGCAGATAGGTGGGGGAAGGCTTGGTGGGAAGAGAGTGCCTGCTCCCTTGGATAAGGGGGAGGACGCGCCCGTATCTGGGGGGAGGAGGAACGTGGTCCGCCTAAAGTGGATGGGGGAATCACGCATCCTTAACAAACAGGATTTTGCCCGTCTCCTCTTGGGTACGGGTGTGAAGGCCCAGGACATATATGCCATCATTGCTCCTGGTGACCCCCCTGAGTACTATGACGTTAGTTTTCTTACACCGGGGGGCCAAGAATTTTTTATGGAAGAAAAGGAGAAGAGGAGATCAGAATGGAAGCATTTTGTGGCCTCATATATATCTGGTCAGCCCCCGGTGAGGAAGGCTAACGTCATGGTGACAAACGAGTCCATTCCAGTGCAGGATATTGTCTTCTGGCTCTCTCACTATGTTGATGTAGTGTCCTCTCCTCAAAGGGTCCTGGATGACTTGGATATCTGGTGGGGAGGCTATGAGGTCTCCATTAAGATGAAATATAAGAACGGTACTTACTCACATGTTCCCCGTACAGCCCTGCTGGGCAGAGACAAGATTACCGTTTTTTATCCAGGTCAGCCCAGGATCTGTAACCGTTGTGGAGGGAGGGGACACTACAGTTATGGCTGCAAGCAACCTCGTTGTGGTTTGTGCCAGGAATTTGGACACGACGCAAGAGATTGTAATACTATTAAATGTAACCTATGCCATACTTTCGGACATCCTTGCAGCGTGTGTCCAAATTCCTGGTCAAATCTGCCTGAGTCAGTAAAGGAGGCCCTATTGTCAAAAATGGAGGAGGAGGGGATACAGTCATACGTTTCCAACCTACCTCTTGAGTTACCCCCTCAGCCCCTTTCCTCACAGTCCAATTCCCAGCCTACTCCGCCAGTATCTACTCCCGGTGTATCAAATCCTGTGTCTGTGCCATGTAAAGATTCTGTAACAGTACCCTCCTCTGACAGCATACCATCTAGTGGGGCCCCTGAGGCTGCATGGCAAGTAGTGAAGAGAGTCAGGGGAAGACGCCGCACTATGAATGAGTCTGAGGGAGCAGGTACTCTCCAGGAGCAGTCAAAACCCCGGTTTCTGAAAAACCCAAGAGATAGCCCCCCACCAGAAAGGATCCAAAAAAAAGTTCCAAGAAGAGAAGAATCCCAAGTTGCAGTCAAAAGTGGTTTGGAGTTTGAAACCCAATTACCTAAACCAAGGGTTTCCCAATCTGATTCCAATCCTTCTCCAATCCTTCTCCCATCCCTGTCCCCCCCGCCTGATTCACTACCCATCCCAGATCCTCCTCCTCCCCTTCCTCCCGATGTATCCCCTAATCCTGCACATTCCCCCGCCCAACCCTCTGGATCAGGAATAACGGCAACTTCCCTTTCTGTAGGAAAGGAAAAAAGAAAACAGCTGGATTTGAGGTCTCTTCACCCAGATGACCTAAAGTATCTGGAGGAGAGACTTCAGAGTGTAAAAAAGCGTAGGCCTAAAACAATAAAAGATAGGCGAGTGCAAAAGAAAAGTGAGGTGGCAGCCAAAAGGCTGGTCCACCAGTTAGCAAATAGGTTTAGTGCCCTAGATGATCAGCAGGAAGAATCACTTTCTGAAGAAAGTATGGAGGCAGAGGAGTGTGAACAGGAGAATACTTCCTAATGTTGTCTGTGTAGATTGTGTTTCTTTTTCTTTTTGTCCTGTGTGGAGTAAGCTGGAGTGAAACTATCTCAATTACTCAAATGGCTGTTCCCCCACCACTTAAACTGGCGACCATTAATGTCGCCAGTATTAAATCAGTAAGAGCTCGTAACCTGGCCTTATTTTTTCTCAGTAGTTTTGATGCTGACATTTTGTTTTTGCAGGAGACTAGGCTCACCTCCTTGGCCGATATCCATCTGGCCAGGAGGGACTGGAGATCCGGTCCGAGCTATTGGTCTCTTGCGGCCGAGCCTTACAGTGGTGTGGCAGTGCTTTTCAGAACTGAAATGGTAACTTGCCGGCGGGTAATGGAAGTAGAGATGGGGAGATGTCTGGTCCTAGACGTCGTTGTGAGGGGACAGAACCTCAGGTTAATAAATGTTTATGCACCACAAACTTATTGGGAGAGGAGACGTCTTTTCACAGCGATCAGGCCGTTCCTTTTTACGATGCAACCGATAGTGTTTGGTGGTGATTTTAACACCATTGTCAGGTTAATGGACAGGGGAGGTACCAACACTCGGTTGCATCCGGATAGTATATTCTTAAATAGGATAGTTAAAGAGGCGGGTCTGGTGGATGTTCATGTTCAGCATTCACCAGACCTCACTGGGTTCACCTATCAGTGAACAGGGATTCAGAGTAGAATAGATAGGTTTTTTGTTACAGAGAGTTACACTGCTTCTGCCCCAAGGGTCCAGGCAGTGGAATTCTCGGATCACTGTATTCTGTCGGTGGATCTGGGTGCGTCCTGTGCTCCTCCCAGAGGTAGGGGTACCTGGAAGTTAAATTCGTCTTTGCTGTTGGAAGAGAATGTGAGACAGTCTGTTGAGGAATTTTTTCAGGCACAGATCACTATCCTGGAATGCTTTGACAACAGGTCAGAGTGGTGGGAGGTGGTCAAAAGTCGTGTCATCAGACTTTTCAAGAGCCTAGCCAGGAAGAAACAGATTGGTAGAAATATTGCTTACCAACAACTGAGAAGAAAGCTTGAGATCCTTGTCTCGGAGAACGGAGATCAGGGGGAGATCTCTGAGGTCAAGGCCCAACTCAAGCAGCAGCAATATGACCGTCTGACCTCTCTGTATTTAGAGAGGGATTATGGCAAATACCACTCGCCTGATCCCTATCAGAATTGCAGACAAGGTGCAGCCCTTAAAACGGTTACTGGGCTCAGAGATGGATCGGGTTCTGTGGAAAAATCCAGGCACGGAATCCTATCCATCGCTAGAGATTTTTATGCTGATTTGCTTGGGAGCAAGCCGGTTGACCAGGCAGGAATGGAGACCTTTCTAGTCTCAACTCCAGGTCTGGGGAATGCAGATGTTTCTGACATAAGCCTGACAGAAGAAATCACCGCTGAAGAAGTAGAGAGAGCCATTGACAGTCTCACGCCCAAAAAGTCTCCTGGTCCAGATGGTCTGACAGCCGAGTTTTACAAGGCTTTCAAGACCTTTCTGGCACCTCAATTGGCAGATATGTTTAATCAGTGTCTTGCTGAAGGTGACTTACCACCCTCCATGAGAAAGTCAGCGGTCATTCTCCTGTCTAAAGGCAAAGATCCTGAGATGATTGAGAACTGGCGTCCCATCAGCCTTCTTAACATCGACAGAAAGATTCTGGCAAAAATATTATTCTGGCGTCTATCCCAGGCGACATCCTTGCTTTCCCACCACCAGCACTGCTCGATTTCAGGTAGAGGCACTTTCTCAGCACTTTTGTCTGTCCGGGAAGTCCTGGAACGATGCAGAGCTGAGGGTTGGGGAAAGTACTTGCTGGCATTGGATCAGTCTAAGGCTTTTGATCGTGTCAACCATGAGTACCTATGGCGGCTACTTTGTGTGTATGGCCTGCAGGAAGGGTTTGTTAATTGGCTTCGCATTTTGTATAAAGAGGCGGAGAGTTTCATGCTCATAAATGGCTGGGTTGGCGAATCTTTCAAGGTTTGTTCTGGAGTGCGTCAGGGATGTCCGCTGAGCTCCCTCCTGTACGTATTTGCAATCGACCCCTTCGTAAGAAGGCTAGAGAGCAGTGCGCTCAGTGGAGTTCCTGTGGGCATTTCTGATGTGCCTCCCCTAAAGGTTGTGGCCTATGCCGATGATGTGACGGTGATAGTTTCTGGGACAGAGGAGGCGGAGGTAGTGGTCTCGGAGATTGCGCTGTACTCAAAGGCATCAGGGTCACAAGTCAATCCAGACAAGTGTGAAATTTTCTGGATGGGGAATGATGGAGAGAGCTTTGAGCTTCCTGGCTCCTTTCCCGTGCCTCAACAGAGAATTAAGATTCTTGGCATCGAATTTGGTCCTGGCGATTACGGTCATCAAAATTGGGTGTGTAGGCTAGATGATGTCGACGCCAAAGTAGCACGCTGGAAGAATTGGTCTTTGACCTTCAGGGAAAAGGTGGACCTGATCAAGAGTCATCTGGTTCCAATATTGCTTTACGTCAATTATGTCGCAATTTTGCCTCAATCTCTGTATACGAGGATCTGTGGTCTGTTTTTTCAGATGCTCTGGGGAAACAGATTAAACATTATGCGCAGGAATATCACCTACAAAACCAAACGGGAAGGTGGCCTAGACATGGTCAATCCAATTGTTTTCTTTTCTCTGCTGTTTATTAAACACAATCTTGGTAGCATGCTTGCAGAGGACCCGCCTGGTTGGGTAGGCATTTTTCGAGCCTGGTTTGGGACTTCACTCACGAGTTGGGAAAGCGGTGGCTCAGTGAAAAGTCTGGGGTCTCGCCGTGACTATCTCCCGGCCTATGTTGTCATGTGTTTGAAAAAATTAAGACAGTGGGGATTGACGGTGGAGGATGTCAAATCGGTCGGGAGGCGTGACCTAACGAAACGAGTGATAGACTCTCATTTTCATGTCTCACTGTACTTAAAAGACTGCCCAAGCGTGCAATTGGAAGAGGGTTTGAGGATGATTAATTCCCCACGCATTCCAAATAAATTGTGCGATATTGCTTGGCTTTCCTTCCATGGCAAGCTCTATGTTAGGAGCAATGTTAAGTACTTGAATGTGGATACACGTGGATGTCCTCGTGAGGAGTGCGGTGGTGTCGAGGAATCCATGGACCACTTTTTACTTCATTGTCCCTTTAATATAGAGGTGTGCAAACAGGTGGGTGGGATCCTAGGTATCCCCTTTCTGGAGCGTCTGAGTTACGCTGAGTGGGCATATGGAGTATTCAGGTCCTACCAGGGTTATGATTTATGCACTTTATATTTAGTCAGTTTAGCCATTAGACAGCACACATGGTTGGCACGGTGTCAGCTAGTTATTAGACAAAAATCCATCCCTGTCCAGGTGGTGGTGAACAATGTCCTAGGTGAGGTGTCCAGGATTCGGTGCTCGGAGAGGCGCAGGATGGGCAGGAGTGCTTGGATTCTGGCGTGGCAGAATATCAGGCCTCCTTAGCTCATCCATGTCTCTCCTGGGTGGGCTTTCTATTTCTTTAACTCACCCTGCTTAGATTTTGATTATTTTCTCTATATTTTTTATGTTCGGCCGCAGACATAACTGAAGTCATCCCTCCAGCTTACTTGGGGGCCTTTGTTTTGTCTTGTTACAGTTTTTGATTATTTTTTGTCTTGTGTATGTTACCCCTCCTGGTGTGATTGGGTTGCTGCATGCTATGTGTTGTTGTACATGTCTGGTGTGTGGTCACTAGTGGGTTGGTGTATGGTGGTAGTTCATGTTGCCTAGTTTTTGCGTCGCATGGATGTAGTATGTATGGTTCTCCTGTTCAGGATATGCCCTGTTTATGATCATCCCTAGAGACTCAGAAAGTTTCTTTAAAAATGAGTTTTTGTTTGTAAAGATGATTTATTTTGCTTTATTGTTTTGGGCGTAAAAGTCCCTGTATATATGAGCTTTGCAAAAATAGCATTACGGTCAATACTGACTTTATGTTTTTGTACATGTTTGTACAGAATGTTTATGCAGAAGTATGCGTTTTTTTTTCTTTGATGTTGTGTGACCAAGGTCACTGCATTTTATTATTATTTATTGTATTGTAAATTTGTATATATTTTTTACAATAAAAATCCTCTATGTGGCTATATTTGTGTAGTGGTCATCGTGTTGTGTGCACATTTGTGGAAGTGCATGTGACTGTACGGTCGACTGTACGGTCGGCATAACTCGAAAAAAAGTAGGATCGGTCTTATAAAAAGACTATCGGGTTCTCTACTTGGTTCTGCCATTACTAGTGGCAGAAAACTTCTTCAACAAACAAAGAGCACTGGACACACAAAGCAGAAATCTACCTAAGCTATCCTCACTCAGCAGAGCTCTCTCCCCATTATACCCAGTACAGCAGTCACAGACAGTATGTAAAATGGCTGCTGTGCTTGGGCTTTTATAGGGGGGAGGGGGTCCAGGAGGGATAAATATCTCATTGGTTGCTATGTGTCTCCTGACTCTGGGGTGAGGGGTCAATTTTTGACTCTGTGTAAACGAATGGGGGCTGATCGAACGTCACGATCTGCGAATTTCATAAATGGTTCTGTCTATCACTATTTGCAGATAATAGGGAAAAAAAGGACTCCAGGGAATCAAGAGATCATCTCAAAGCAAAGACCACCAAGGTGGTGTTTATAGAAAAAACTGCTACTGTCTCATGATCCACCTAAAAGGCAGAAAGAGATTATGGAGTAAAATAAGCTTTTGATAACTTGGTATAGGAAGGAATGCTTTGGGTTCTTGCAGATTTTCAGGCAGGGAACAAACTTGACTGGTTTTGTGCGCGTTTTCTGCACAGAAAGACTGAGAACTCATGTCAATCACACTTAATATGTTGTTTGAGCACAGAAAAAAAAACTGACATTCTGCATCCTGATTCTGCTCTTTTTGTCAGTTTTCTCTATAAAATACAGTACATCAGCTGCTGTTAAAAAACTTGCGTGTTTTCTTGCATATAAACACACTTTGTGTGTAGAAAAAGTACGCAGAAAAACACGCGCAGAAAACTGAAAGACAAGTGTGTTCCCTGCGTCAGTCAGCTTCATGCTGTGTCCTAGGGGAAGCCTGCAATTGTAAGGCAAACATACATTTGCCTTCTTAAAACGGAAGGTATTTGTAATAATTCAGGTTGGAGTGAGCATATACTGTAAGGTCTCTCACAATGCATTACTGTCAAATACTCCAACTGTCCATTTGTTGTCCCTGAAAGCTAAACGTACCTCCAAAAGCTGCTAGAATGCAATGATGTGTCAGCTTGTTAATTTTATAGAGCCCCACTAATCCAACATGAATAAAGACAGTTTCAAAGTGACTAATCCTCATCAGTGCATGGCATGGATTAACATGGCATTAAGCGGGAGAACTTGAGGACTGATTTCCCAGCAAGCTTACCGTGGGCCAGAACCCACTTTTTTTTAAGTTTTTTTTTTTAAGGTTTTAAGGTATTCATGGTTAATTGAGATTTCTCGTTGTTGTTTTTTCTTTTTTTTTATTTAATTTAATCCTTTGTGGAAATGGGTAAGGAGTACTATGTACCCTATACACATGTTTCCTGGGGAGGGGGCTGGTATCTGGAGGTCCCCTTCTTAAAGGGGACTCTCAGATGCCACCATGAACCCCCCAAGGCATCGTTGGCCCCCACTTTCTACTAGGGCACCAGAGGTGGGGAAGAGCCCCTTGCTGATGGATTTGACAAGGGCTCCAGAGAGGGGGAGACTTGACTGCCCCTCCACCTCAGAGCCCCTCATACCATGGACCACATGTTCTGGTATAGCTCCAGGGGCAAAGCCCCACACGGCTGGGTCTCTGTTTTGTGGCTATCCCAGCCTTCATGGGGGACAAGGGGTTAAAGAGGTTTGGGAGGAGGGACCCCACATCATTTTTGTTTTATTTCCCACACTCTGAACATATGTGAAGGAAAAAAGAAATAGTAGACGAATAGTTACAGGCAGCACCCAACCACCTAGATGCGACGTGCTATTGGTCGTTGTCCCTCTGTCTCCAGGAACAGCAAGCAGAAACTCCAAGAGATAAGACCCAGCACCGTCTTCTAGTGTATTATAAGCTCTTTTTTTATTTAAAGCATCAGAAAGACAAAAAGGGCAAGTCTGTGCAACGTTTCAAGAGGAGACTCCTCTCTTTCTCAAGCTGACAAGCCCTCTGAATACATGAAACACAATCAGCCTTAAATAGTCCTTGCTCCACTAGGGAGCCAATCAGAATGGTCTGGACGCCCTGTCATCAACCAATTAGGTTAAGTTCCTGCTTGTAGGCCCTCCCATCTGGTGGAGGACCTGATGGGGAACTACATCTATTTATACACTCCAATCATTTTAAAATGGTCACTGGAGGGCCGACCCATGAGGGTAGAGCATGTTCTGAATAGAAAAAAGTCATTCAACCGTCACGCGGAAATCCGCATTGAAAATCTGCATGTGGTTAAATTCAATTCGTATGCGTAAAAACGTACGCGTAAAAAAAATGTTCCAATCCAATTACCACGCGGAAATCTGCATTGGAGATCTGCATATGGTTAAAGTCAATGCGTATGCGTACAGACGTACGCGTAAAAACCCGGAAGCAAAAATCGTCTAAGCCATAGACGTTTTAACCCAATCGCCTATACCGGTTACGTATTAAACTTATCTTTTCAGATTAAAAAGTGTACATGCTCCTAACCCTAATAGGAATGAGTGTCAACAATATATAATAAGAGAAATCTGAAAAAAGGAAAAAAGGAAAAAAGTGACAAAACTAACGCTAGGTGTCTGGTGGCCACCCACAGCGGCGGCCAGACACCAAACATCGCAACAAAGACAATAATCACATCTCACCCTCCCAGACTGGCATCCGCCTCAATAGCGGCGGCCAGTCTGGGCCGGCGAGAACAAAAATTACCAATTCTGTCCCGACTGGCGTCCATCCCTGGCGGCCAGTCGGGAAAGAAACAGGAAAAAAATCAAAAAGATATTTTGAAGGCCAACCCGGACTGGCAGGCCACATACCAGTGGCGGCCAGTCCAGGAGAGCCAACAAATCAACATAATCAAAAAATAAAAAATTAAGAAGAAATAATAATACATTTCTCTATAAACCCCTCTCCCCCCTGACCGGTGGCCACCAAATGTGGCCGCCGGTCGGGAAGGGTCGGGGAAAAAAAGAAACAGAACCAACCCAAAGAGACCAAAAAACAATCAGCAAGACATCTATCTATAAACACATGGACCCAACTCGCACTCCCGGTTAAGACCCCCATGGACCAAGGGCATCCAGCTTCCTAATCCAAAACAGCTCCCGTCTCAATAATAATTTGACCCTATCACCCCCCCCCCCCTGCGTGGCGGGGGGACAAAGTCAATCACCTGGACCCTCAACTGGCTAACACTATGGCGACAGGCAGAAAAATGGCTAGCAACCGCTTGTTCAGATGTGCCTGAGCGGATAGCTGACTTATGCGCGGAGATGCGCATTTTAAGTATCTGTGTGGTCATCCCCACATAAATCAATCCGCAGGGGTAACGAAGAAGATATACAACATATGCAGAGTCACATGTGTAATAACCATTGATTGAAAAACGTTTCCCTGTAGTAGGGTGTGTAAAAGTATCTCCTTTGCCAATGGAATTACACATATGGCACAACAAACAGGGAAAAGTCCCTTTTCTTGTAGTTAGCAGTCCGGGAGCCAATATCTGCCCTCACCAAAATGTCACCAACTGTAGGAGCCTGTCTATATGACATAAGTGGATATTCCTGAAAAAAGAAAAACATTTATTTACATGTTTATACCTTATCTGTCATTTTACCACATTCAAATCACACATTTTTTCCTTTCACTTTAACATTGATTTTCTCAAAAAACTACAAGTTTTTTTTCCCTCTTGTTCCCACTGTCACACTTAACATACCCAGAGATACCTTCAGACCCTCCCTCCCAGGACGTAAGAGAGGGGCCCGGTTAATCTTGGGGCCCAGTGAACACAGAGCCGCACACACAGGGCCCCAGAAGCTGCAAGAATGCACTTCCAACCCTGCAATTCCCCGTTCTGACCTGGTGGGTCCTTGCCTTACCACCGCTCTGCCTGCCCTTCCACTTGCATCGCATGTACTGTAGCCCCATAGAAATTACTATAAGACTATAAGAAAATGGCCGCCAGAGTACGCATTTGCAGACATATTTTCACACAGCTGCCATTTTCTTGTAGTCCCAAAGCAATTCATTTGGGACTACAGCACATGGGAGCGGAGAGGGAGGCAGAGTGGTGGCATATGGCATATCAGATTGCTCTCAGACCTCCCCTCCAACAACTCTATCCAGGACCAGCACTGCAGGGGGTGCAGTACAATCCTTCTCCCCCTCAGACTTCCTCACAGCCAGCATGGGTGAGGGGAGAGAGATTAGTGTAATACGATCTCTTGCTTTGTATATTTGCTCTCTCTCTCTCTCTCTCTCTCTCTCTCTCTCTCTCTCTCTCTCTCTCTCTCTCCTCACCCTATCTGAAATGTTCTCTGCTCAACGCTGCTCCCTCACTCTCTCTGCTAACCTAAGGTGGCCATGCATCAGGCAACTTGGCGGTCGATCGAGCATCGGATTCAATCATAATCACATCAGATGAAATGGTGCTGCCAAGTGCATGCCCGATCGATGATGCAACCAATTTAGGTTGCATACCTCCCAACTTTTTGCGATAAGAAATAGGGACGCTTAAGCCACGCCCTTGCCACATCCCTAACCACGCCCCCGACCACACCCCTAGTCATACATACCATAAAGATTTTAAAGGAAAAATATAACATTTTTTTGTAGAAAATTCATATATTTACATGCATCTGTATGGGAGTCCTGAAATAGGAACAAATGAGGAAGAAAGAGGAACAGATGGACAGAGGTCCCAAAGAGGGACTGTCCCTTGGTAGCTATGGCTATAATACCACAAGTAGTCTAAGCTCTGTGGCGAACATAGAAAACATTGCAATGTTGCTGGGAAATAAGAGCAAAATACAAGAACAATAGTAGCCTTAAACAATCTTTAAAGATTAACTGTGCTCAGTGTGCTGCTGTCTGTTGGTACTGACAACTGATAATTACCAGGCTTCTGACCCTGGCTGACCTGAAAGAGTTAAATTACCAGGTCTGTCTGTCTCTGTCACACTCATAGGCAGTCTCTGCAGTAGGGGACAGACTGCAGTGATTGGTGTGACTGAGCTGTGTGTCCTCTCCTCTGCCCCTCTGCCTACCTCCTGTGTTCAGCAATGCTGATTTTCCTGGATGCAGGGTTCTGCTACTCCTAGCCTGGGCGAGGATGTGGGGGCAGGGCGCACACAGCTGTCTCTCAGTTTCTATTGGTTGGAGGGCAGCACCAGCTTGCAGGAAGTACACACAGAGGAGAGGAAGGAGTGTGAGGCTGATCTTTCCGTCTCTGCATGCAAGATCTAAAATATTTCACGGTCTATCCATAGAAAAATGGGACGTAAAGAGTAGGAGGTGGGACATGGGGTGAGGGGAGCGGGGCCCTGGGATTGTCCAATTCAAATTGGGACTGTGGTACCCTATGTGTTTGCATGAATCGGTCGGACATGCTGCAAGATGTACAACTTGCTCGATCTGGTGCGTGATGGTGGCAGAGAACGTGAAAAAATCCCCAGCGCTGTTTCCCCAGTGTATAAATGCACATGTGTGCATTGCTGGGGGGGGGGGCGCATAGTAAGTAGATATGCCCCTGGCTACTTAATACTGAAAACTGCCTGGGGCACATCTGGTTACCTGATACTGTGTTATATGTTGAACGTTTTGAGATTTTAATCAAATGATATAAAATATTTGATGACTTGATTTCTGCACATGGCTAGGGCCCTGCCATTTGGAAAGTTAAGTTATTGGTATACGGTGCCATGAGACTGAGATATCAAAACTATTGTTCAACAGTGATACCTATACAATATTGGTTAATAGATATACAGTATAAGGTTTAAAATGAACTGTCAGAAGTCTGCTGAGCTTAGAACATGTGGTATTTCCTTGTGGAATTTAAAGTCACAGAAGTCATTAGAAAATAGATCTCTGTCAAGCCAGGCTTCTGGTTGCAGGAATTGTAACCTGGTTACGTAGTCGACAGCTGGTTGTTATGTGACGTCAATCAACCCTACATTATTCTTAAGTTAGGAAAAGAGGCTTCGTTCCATATAGAGTGAAAACTCAAGAATTACAACACAGCATTATTTCTGGTCCAATCAGAAGGCAGAACAGTAGTAATACTGTGTACTAACATGTATAAGAACCAGCAGTAAGGTCTGGTCACTCGGACTCACTCACTCTCACACACACTCACACACACATTCATTCATTCATTCATTCATCCATTCTCTTTATATGACAGACACATATACACATACGCTCAAACAGAAGACTACTACAAACAATAGATTCAATATACAGATTATACAGCAATTTACTCATTCTGTTTTTATATGTTTTGTAACTGATTTTTGATGTACCAAAGAACTGTACCTTATTGAATATTGAATACCTATGAAGATCAATAACGTCTAATTAAAATCCACATTTTACTGAGGACTTTGTTTTATAAAGGAACATTTTTTTATCCCATTTTATAACATTTGGTGAGCCAGCCACTCGCAAAATTTTTGATTCATGAAGATCAAATCAGCCAGTCGCAAAACTAAAGCAGCCACATCGCAAAATAGTTTCAAAATCGGGAAACGAGGACAAGAGAAGTAAGCTGAGCTGGGTGCTTGTGAAACTCTATTGCGCTGAACCTGAAGTGGGGAATGTGACAAAGTCGACAGGAGATCAGATGATTGACGTCATGTGAATGTGAGCAGGAATCCATTTGCACAAGGTAATTATGTTTTATTTTCTGTTGAACTGACTAAAAGTTTAAATTAAGTCAGATAGCGTTATCCAAAGTAATTCAAAGTAATCCAAAAGTATTATTTGTCAGCTAACTTTGCTAAAATGAACAGCATGCAAAGGAAATGTTATCCTTGTTTCTATGTAATATGCTTTTATAGTGGCAGACAGAATGCAAACCTTGTCAGTGGGTGTGCATATAAAAAAATGGAACCATTCTTGTTTACAAAGCTGCAAGCTAAACTTGGGAAAAAATGGTTTAAATGGAAGCTTTTGATAGTGTAATCAAAATGTAATTGAATTATAGAAGCAAAACTTACCATTATAGCCTCTATAAGTAAAGTAAGGGTTTTATATATATTCTAGTTGGCCACTTGTGTAGAAGTAAAAGTATAGACCATGTATAAGTGATAATTTATATAAAAAAATATATATTGTAATAGTGATGTAATATAAGCGCAGCCTGCAACCCTGAAAGCCAGAAAAATAAAAATGTTTCTGGGTGTTTAAAAATTTATATTTTATGAATTAGTTACCAAAATGACATGTTCTCTTCACAGCAGCATGTCTTATGTTACAGATATCATTTGTTTAAACTTAAATTAGAGAATAAAATAATTGCATAAGGTCACTTAAATGTATTTGCATTGCAAGCTATATATGTTATGAAAAAGTTAATTCAAGTTTCAGAGTCGTTGTCCTATACTTTCATTTGAGTATTGATAAAAAGTATAAAATATAGTCATGAATGTTATAATTGAAATTAAATTGTAATTAATTAAAATTAAGCCTATAATATTGCCTAGGATTGTTTATCATCATAGCTGGATGATAAACATATCTGTCTCTGTATTGGGTGATTGATGAGGATATTGTAGTAAGGATCAGCATTTATAAGTAAGATGTGATTGCTTGTGACTATAGACAGATATTGTAAATATCGTTTTTTTTGTTTGCATAAAAGTTGCTAAAAGGAGGTTTTTAAGTTATAGGTTTAGTCAGGAAGTTATTCTTAGTAATATTACTGTGAAATAACATGATTTGGTTGTATGGTATGATATGCTGAGTGCACAGTTCCATAAGTTGTTGATCATGAATAAGTATGTCTTTATACTTATATATATATTTGTATAAGTCTCTTTTTTCTTACCGGAGGAAAAATGGAAATTTATGAAAATATTATTGATGAATGGTGACAAATGTTTTCATATCATTTTCCGGTCAGAGGTGTGAAATCAGATGTACCAGTTCTAATTATTATGCAGGAGAACAGAGGCGCCAAAAGGATAAAAGGAAGCTAAATGAGCTTAAAAACCAAATTCTTGGTAAATAGAGGAGGTAGTGGTGGACTTACCTCCTCCAAGTAGACACACAACGACTGTAGTTTATTTATGAACTCCAAATATGCAACGCGTTTCGCAGGTTTGATCCCGCTTCATCAGGCAATAACAACAGAGCAATAGCTGTAAACAGAGATAATTGGCTCATAACCCATGTGTAGTCATACAGTCATTAAATTGTATAAAAATAAAATATATATAAAAATTATAAATAAATATCAAACATCAGAGGTGAAATAGGTATTAAAAAGTGGGGGTGATTGGGATAAAAACAGTGGAAAAGGTAATTGTGAGCAGTGATGAGCAAAACTGTTAATATTCTTTTCACATAAAATCTTGCAATAATAATGTTTAAGTCAAATTTCAAGTAAACAATTATTGGGGGGGGGGGGGGGGGGAATCCCGTTAACTTGCGCGGTTTTTGCGTACATTGCACATATCCACGAAAAAAACACTGATCTTTTGGGCTAGAATAAAAATTATTGTTTTGGACGCTTTGCGCTAAAATATAGTTCTATATGTTTTCACAAAAATATTGAGCTAAAAGCAAAGAATGTAAAAATCAAAGATAAACTTCGAATCAAAAACCGAATTCTCAATGCAAAAATTCACAAGCAATGGAAAAAAATGAAGGTATCATAAGGAAAGACAGCTGGGACTTACCATATGTGGTCAGTAGAAGAGCCAGGCACCTCTGTGAGGGCTCACTTCCAGGAGTGCTCATTTATACTAGTTTGGGGGTTGATTGACCAATCACAGTGCTTGGTAAATGTGCTGAGTCATTCTGCACATGTGCAGATGCAACTAGCAGTTGCTGGTGCCATTTTGGAATAGGGCAAGATTAAGGGCAAGTTAATTTTAGTGATGCAGTGCCATCTAGTGGTGGATTGTGATATATGTATATAGGAGATTGTATGATAAAGTGCATAGTAGAGCGTAACAATTACATAATACCTGAACATATTACCTGAACAAATAAAATAAAATAAGTACCTGCAAGACAGGTTAAAATGATGTGATACATGTAAAATAATAAGATAATCAAAGAATATTAATAATGCATACTATAAAAATATATAAAAACCTCTAAGAAAAGCATGATATAAAACACTAGGAAAGATTGTCACATCTGTGTCACTTGATGTTGTAGCATCATGATATAAGTAACCATATTGTTGTCTATCCATCCATAGGTTTTTGTAGTTTTGTGGCAATGTATAGATTGTTCATAATTTACAGTAAAAATATAAAACTGTAAAATCATAACATCAGAAATTAAAAAATTAAAAGAGAGGACTAGATAAAAGTGTGAACGGAACAGTATGAATATATTGCTTAGAAAATTAATAGATTTTTTCTAGGACCTCGTTTAATCCTTCTGGAGCGAGTGTCCTAAGAGTCTGGATCCAGTACATTTCTAGTTTTTTGAATTTCTCAAATGCCGCTGGTTCTGATTCGTTAATGGTGTCTATTAAGGTGATGGAAAAAGTGTCGGGTTTGCTCTGGTGCATGAGGTGAAAGTGGCGTGAAACACTGTGCGTGGGAAATTTATTAAGAATGTTCCTTTTATGTTGGCCGATTCGGCTCCGGGCTTCTTGAGTTGTTCTGCCAACATACTGGAGATGACAGGCACAAGTAATCATGTAAATAACGAAATTTGGACTGGCAGGAGATGTGTTTCTTTATGGAGTAATGGGTATTGGTGACAAATGATTTAAATGAGGAGGTATTGGAGACAAAGGTGCATGCTAGACAACGGATGTGGTTGCAGGACCAGGATCCTGGTGTGGAGGGGGCTTGGTTAGGTGTACTTTCAGTTTTGTGGCAGCGGAGTCTGCTGGGGGCTAGTAAGTTACGGAGGTTGGGTGCTCTTCTATAAGTGATGAGTGGCTTATTGGGTAGAATGGGTCTGAGGTATGGGTCCTGGAGTAAAATTTCCCATCTTTTGTTGAGTATTGATCTGATGCCCTGGTGTTCATTGCTAAATTGTGTGATGAATGGGGGGTGGGTTTGCATCAGTATTAGGATTGGGTATTGGGTATGAAATGGAGGGTTGTTTAGCTTTATGGCATGCATCGCGGATGAGTTTTTTCGGGTATTTTCGAGCAGTAAATTTCTTGGTAAGTGTTTTGGATTGTGTAATATAATCATGGTTATCGGTGCAGTTTCTGTATATGCGTATATACGCTCTACTATGCACTTTATCATACAATCTCCTATATACATATATCACAATGCACCACTAGATGGCAATGCATCACTAAAATTAACTTGCCCTTAATCTTGCCCTATTCCAAAATGGCACCAGCAACTGCTAGTTGCATCTGCACATGTGCAGAATGACTCAGCACATTTACCAAGCACTGTGATTGGTCAATCAACCCTTAAACTAGTATAAATGAGCACTCCTGGAAGTGAGCCCTCACAGAGGTGCCTGGCTCTTCTACTGACCACATATGGTAAGTCCCAGCTGTCTTTCCTTATGATACCTTCATTTTTTTCCATTGCTTGTGAATTTTTGCATTGAGAATTCGGTTTTTGATTCGAGGTTTATTTTTGATTTTTACATTCTTTGCTTTTAGCTCAATATTTTTGTGAAAACATATAGAACTATATTTTAGCGCAAAGCGTCCAAAACAATAATTTTTATTCTAGCCCAAAAGATCTTTTTTTCGAGGATATGTGCAATGTACGCAAAAAACGCGCAAGTTAACGGGAATTCCCCCCCCCCCCCCCCCCCAATAATTGTTTACTTGAAATTTGAATTAAACATTATTATTGCAAGATTTTATGTGAAAAGAATATTAACAGTTTTGCTCATCACTGCTCACAATTACCTTTTCCACTGTTTTTATCCCAATCACCCCCACTTTTTAATACCTATTTCACCTCTGATGTTTGATATTTATTTATAATTTTTATATATATTTTATTTTTATACAATTTAATGACTGTATGACTACACATGGGTTATGAGCCAATTATCTCTATTTACAGCTATTGCTCCGTTGTTATTGCCTGATGAAGCGGGATCAAACCTGCAAAACGCGTTGCATATTTGGAGTTCATAAATAAAATATATTGACTGTCTTTACTACAGTCGTTGTGTGTCTACTTGGAGGAGGTAAGTCCACCACTACCTCCTCTATTTACCAAGAATTTGGTTTTTAAGCTCATTTAGCTTCCTTTTATCCTTTTGGCGCCTTTGTTCTCCTGCATAATATTGAGTCCACCCTGGGTGGAGGGTTGAACCCCCTTTTTCTCATCTACAGAGAGCGACTTCTTATTCCTGAGTGGGGTCAGGAAAATCTCCCCACCTGCCTTTACAGTGGTTGCCTAATGGTAACCCTGGTTTGTGAGTATTAATATTTACTCTATCTAGTAACCATTTACCAGTACATATTACACTATTGGAGCTCTTGGTGTTCCTTGTTTTTATTCAGTTCTAATTATTGTTATACAGTGGGACATTGTGCTAATGTATCGGATATCTGGATTAAAGTGGTATACTTTGATCATTGCTGTAAATTGTCAATACAGTAATGTATGCATTGATATCCTAGACTGTACACAATAGAATATTTAAGCTAAAAGGACAGCATATTAGAGAAAAAATCTGATAAAAGTAATTGTTTGTTTATTTTATATGTGCTTAAGTGATAACATTTTTTATTTCCCCTTATGATTTATGTAGACATGTATTTTATCCCCTTAATTATTACATTTTATTTCCTGAGAAAGATGTGAAGAAGATCAAAGGTAGTGGTGATTTCCCCCCCTTTTCAATAAATTGATGAAATCTAAGGTACGGTAGTAATTAAGATGGGACATTAAAATAATTAGAGTATTAGTTGTTTATAGAGAAGTTGATTTCATGTTTCATTGAGTTTATTTTGGATACGAGCAATTAAATACGTCTAGTTGCTATGTACTTTAGTAATGCCCAGTTGTAATTAAATATTTGGAGTGTCATGAGGTATATTTCAAGGGACAGCTGTAGTTTTGTCATCTGAGCTGTTGTCATCTAATCTGCAATGGTACAATAAAGTTTAAGAACAATTAAAAAATAGTTATTTCAAGATACATCAGAAAAGTCTTTAAAGAAATGATGTATTGATCATTTTTGAGATATTATTGTGTAAGAAATGCAAAGGTGTCATTTTTATGGTAGAGGAGTTTCATATAGTTTACTTGCAATTTGCACTCACACAGCAAGTAAATTAGCTGATAAAAGAAACAAGACTACACACAAAAGATTCACGCAGTAAGAAATATAAAAGATGTAATCACACTTGATATTGAAAATAGATATACATATGAGATTAGCATGTTATGTAAACGCACACACAAATTAACATGCTATTAAACATTTACATAAGACAAGATATTATGAAGTTAGGGAAATATAACTTTGTTGTCCTCACAATAAGATGTGAGAGATGATTTAAGATGACATTGTAGTTTTTGTTATTGAACTTTTATTAGGTTTATCTAAGGTTATGTTTATTAGATAAACATGATGTATAAGGTTCATGGTAAAATTTGTGTCCTCATCAAAGGATTGCAATTGTTTAGACAATGTCATAGGAGTTTAATATTTTGTTTGTTCAAAGGTGAAACAAAGGTTTACAAGAGTTATGATGCTGAATTTTCTTGTTATAGATTTTAATGATCCATTCACGGTTGGAGATGACATGCAGAGGTGGCAAAGTCACATGACACAAACTAAAGAGCCAATTGAGATGAAGGAATGAATGGCATTTCTGAGGTTTGCAAGGAACAGGCCTTAGGCCTGAAGAACTTTGAAGAGTTTTTTTTTCTCCTCATGAACTGAGTTACACTGAGTTTTACATAGTTTATACATTGAAGATGAACTGAACTGGAGAAGTGAAATGTAATATCTCTACATACATACAACTGACTTGACACATATGAAGAATAATTTTTGTATTGATGTTTTTTGTTCAATTGTTTGTTTGTTTTGTTTGTTAGTGAACAGGGTTCATATTTTCTGAGAGTGGGTGAAACAATGCTCCTATTTACTTCTGATTGAGTCAGGCAAAGAGGTAGAAAATGAGCAAGGGCCAAGTAGATTTTTTTAGATGGCTAGAGAGATATGGGATGGGGCATATGGGATGGGGCAAATAAGACATATGAACAGATAATGACAAGGGTACATGGGGTGGAGAGGTGAAGTGGGAACTAGTTAGGAGGAGGGAAAATGTGCATATAGGTCTGATGGATGATGAGTCTATAGCAGGGAGGAAGATATGTGGATGAATCAGGTTAGCATGAAAATCAGGATATGTATAGAAGTACAGATGAAGGGGTGGATAAGTAGGTTGTTAGAATGCTTTAGCACCCAAATCAAATCAAGAAAGAAACATGAGAACCTATTTACGCTAGGTGGTGAATGGGAGGTTCATTGTGCTCGCGGGAAGATAGAATATTTACTAGAATGACTGGAATGGAACTATGGGGAGTGAGGTCAAATGAAACAAGGCATATATAATCTTATACATCATGGAATTGGAAGATGGTAAACTATTAATTACTCGTATTTTTTATGCTTTGCCATTTTCTTAAAAAGTAAACAAAAAATTATCAAACGATGATGCACAATTAACCCAACATAAAGGGCTTTGATGTAGCATGCTTGATTTAGTTGGGTACAGTATAAAAGGGTATGCTGAGTTTGAAAAAAAATAAAATAAAATAAAACCCACCTATTTTATTTGATTGTTTGTCACGGTTATTACAACGTTTAAAATATTTCCATAGTACAAGGTATGGGGCCAATATTTTATTTGGAAATAGGGATCCATATGTAACTTCTTTGCAGATATTGCAACATATTTGTTGTTGGATTTTAGACACTCGGAATGATGCTGATATTTACACTTTATCCTTATGACAGTTTCTGTGTATCTTTCTCTGCACTGTTAATGCCTATGGCTCTGGCAGAAGAAGACTTGTTGACTTTTTTTTTGTTTGCTTTTTTTTTTCTGGCAAGTGGTAGCGGAAACCTAAATGAAGATCAGATAACTTTTTATTAACAGTTTGTGCAGAAATCCATATAATTCCAAAGAGATCACATACATTTGATTGCAACTGTAGTTGCATGTTTTTGTATCTGTTCTAAAATTTTGATGTCCTCCCTATGCGGTGCCCAAAACTGTATCCCGCACTCCAGATGTAACTTCACCAGTGATTTATACAGAGGGAGAAGTATACTGGCATTTCAAAGTTTAAATTTCCTGTTCATGCATTCCAGAATTGTATTTGTTGTTGCTGATGCTCCTTGGCATTGAATACATTTGCTTGAGGTCTACCGAAAGCAAAACAAAAAAAAATAGTTATCCTATGCCACAGCCTTGAGAAATGGGGACCCTGCGAGGCCTCCAAAACAATTGTCGGTACTCATTGTGGTTCATGGCACATTAAAAGTGTGTTGCATCTAATGACAACTGGTGTACTGGTGAACTTTGTGGATTTACTTTAACGTAGCAACATTGCCTATGCTTGCATCACCTGGCACCGAGAACCCGATGGTGTGCCTGCTTCATCTTTTATACAAAAAATGGATAATTACCTTAGGCAAAACAAAAGTTGGCCTTCTTAACCACTTCAGCCTACAGTGTTGTTTCACCGTATGCATCTGAGCAACTTTCACCTCCCATTCAATTGCCAATAACTTTATCACTACTTATCACACTTAATTGATCTATATCTTGTTTTTTATGCCACCATTTAGGCTTTCTTTGGGTGGTACATTTTGCTAAGAAGTATTTTATCCTAAATCCATTTTAACAAATGAAATGGATAAAAAAATCATTATTTCTCATTTTTGGCCATTATAGTTTGAAATTAATACATGCTACCGTAATTAAAACCCATGTATTTTATTTACCCATTTGTCCCAGTTATTACAACATTTAAATTATGTCCCTATCACAATTTATGGCGCCAATATTTTATTTGGGATTAAAGGTGTATTTTTTCAATTTGCGTCCATCACTATTTACAAGCATATACTTTAATAAAATATAGTAATATACTCTCTTGACATGCATATTCAAAAAGTTAAGACCATTAGGTAACTATTTATGTTGTGTTTTTTTATTGTTTTTTTATTATTATTAAATTTTCGGTGTGGGAGGTAAATAGTTAATTTTAAATGTAATATAATGTATTTATTTAATAAAAAATGTGTGTGGATGTAGTTTTACAATTTGGCCACAAGATGGAATTCTGGAAGCGAAGGCTCTTGCTTCCAGAAAGCATTAGGAGGATGGGAAACTTTTTTGTATGCAGAAAGACCGCGGCTTCTGATAAGAGGCCGTCGGTTTTTCTGCCGGGGAAATAGATCAAAGAATGGAAACTATATTTCCATTCATTGATCTCGGGCTAACGGCAGGTGGCAGGAGTGCCCATGGAAGTGCACACAGCACCGTTGCAGCAGCACAGTCTATCTGTTCTGGACCACTGTGAGCTTGCTGGGTAGTCTGTAACTCTGGGTGTTTCAAGCCCTGGAAGCTGGAGCGGTAATATGGCGGTTTGGGCTTACCACTTTGTGTAGTGTTTAGATTCTTCCAGGGCATCACCTGACTGGGAGCGTTTATGTGCACATAACTGTATGTATAATGTAGATATATGTATATTGGTGTTTTTTACCCAGATAGCACTTTGGCTTGTACATTTGCACTTTGCACCTTGTAAAAATTAACTACTATATATATATTTTTTTCTTTTATGTCTTTTATTGAATTTCTTTGCAACTATTTAAAACTTTGCACAATATTTGTAATAGCTCAAGAGTTTGATTTTATACATTTTTTCATTTATTTATTTATTATTTTCATTTTAAATTTTTATTGAAGAAAATATGCATCATAAGCTTGCAGCAACATTATAGCATTTTCTTCAAATAACAAATCAATTGGGGCGTGGCTTGCTAATGGCCGGGTAAAGACGTGCTTTACTTGAGCTCCCGCTGTCCCGACCCTAAAGCCTCTTAAAACAACCAGAAACGGCTTAAATTTTGCTTCACATGGGCGGCAACAGAAAGAAGAGAGCCTCCACTAAAAAAAACACGCTCAAGTTATTCACAAATCATCCGTTTTCTGCGCCCACTCGAGCGGAGGTTACAACAACAAGAGGGAGACAATATGGCGCCTTCTTCACCTCGCGAGGGACAAGGCCGCAGCTCTCCACATAGTGCGGACTCCCAGGGAAAACAGACACCTGCTCATTCGCCATCCACATTGCAACAGCAAAACGATGAGTCTACAGGGAACTCACCTGGTAGCGGACAAGGCCGCAGCCCTCCGTCATCAGAGTCATTCCGCAAATACTCCCCGAAGCAACAGACTCGGGCGAACTCCCCGAAATCCCCGCGGAGTGGGCCCGCACACAACCCTCCATCTCCTACAGTCTCGGAGGGAGCCGAATCATATATGGAGGTCGACTTACATGAGTACATCCGATCATTGCCCACTAAACAGGACTTGGAGAACTGCGTCACACGCATCTTGGAATCTCACCGGAGAGACATGGCTGAGTTTAGACAAGAATTTAGCCACGTGGTTCAAAGAGTGGAAGATATTGAAAAAAGGCAAGAGGAAGTGGATAAAACCTTAGAATCCCAACAAGCTACCATCGACTCACACACAGACCACATCTCCGCCATCTTTCTCAAAATCGATGACATAGAAAACCGCCATAGGCGGAACAACTTAAGAATCAGGGGAGTACCTGAAGCCACTCGCGCCCCGGACATTATGGCCACTACTGAAGCTATCTTCAACCTTTTCCCTGATGCTCCGGCAGGCAATAAGATCGAGATAGACAGAGCACACAGATCGACGGGTCCTCCTAACACAGACCCCCTAAAACCTAGGGACATTATCTGTAGAGTCCATTTCTACCGGGAAAAGGAAAGGATAATGGCGGCAGCACGCCAGAAGGGGGAGGTGGACTTTGACGGGGCAAAAATACGCCTGTACCCTGACCTGTCTGGACTCACTCTCCAGTTGAGGAAAGACGCTCGCCCCCTGCTCACTGTACTCCGAGAACATGAAATCACTTATCATTGGGGCTACCCATTTGCGATCTATATGTCAAAGGAAGGCAGATCGACGGTTTTCACATCACCTCAAGACCTCCAGAAAGTGAGAGACTTCTTCAAACTTCCGAGAGTCACCCTCCCGAACTGGCCGCTTCAAACAGCAACCACAGCTCTCCCGCAGCGTGAACGGTGGCGAAGAGTTCAAAATCGCGGAAGACTAAACAGAGTGAGAGACGCTGCACCAGTTTGAGGTGACATTTGCCTTTACTCTCTTCTTATGTGGAACCTAACTAACCACACAGACTCCTCTTTATCGATTTGGGCCTAGATATGTGAGTATTACCTCAGACGCAATTCTAGTCTGGCCACTCTCTATCTCTCCCCATACTACCTGTATCCCCACCACTCATTACATTTCCCTGGGCCCTTATAGCTGGGAGACCCTGGGGTTGCTTGTATTGACTTTGTTGCCTGCTACACGATCTAGTATAAACTGACCATTCCTGTCCTAAGTCGCTTCGCATTGCTCCAACATATGACTCGGACACTTCAACAACGCACCCTAGATCACTTTACCCCTACGAGTTCAGAACTGCCTCCACTCCACCGGCAACGAGCAATCCTTGTCCCCCACCCTAACAGCTCATTGCCATCTACGTGGAAGGTGCTTATACTTTGATTTATCACTCAGGGTTTATCCGATGAGATTCGTAAACATCCTAATGTGAACCCTTCAATTCAGTTAACAGCATGAAACGTATATCTGTGATAGTTATAGGTGGCTACACTTGAGAACTTCAGCCTTCCTGCTCATCGCTCAGGCAGTTACAGTATATGTTAGCATCTGTTATGACCGTTATAACTGTTTATTGTTTATGATGATTATATGATTAGAACTGTTTTATATATTGCCTTCAGTAGACACTGATGCGTTCTAGCTAAGCTGGTTGTTCATTACAGGTCTCAGTACTCTACTATAGAAGTACGTGCTGTGGGGTTGTACCTGATTGGCCTGCCGGGGACGGGGGATGGGGGTGGGATTATGGAGAGAGAGATGCAGGCTGGAAGGCTGCTAGTTCAGCTGCAAGCCTTCACATAAACATCACGGAGTATTTATCCCTAAGTCCTCTAAAACTTCCACGCATAACATCATAGTATATCCGGGACCTGGGTGTGTCTCTCTCTTCCTGCACTCCCCCTGCGCTCGGCTCCATATCTATTTAGGCCCTTAAGGGGTAGGGGACGAGCCATCCCCTCTACATCCTACATTTCCCCATCAATTTTGGAGAACTCTAATATCATATATGAGATTTCACCACGTCCCTTGCCCCCCTCCCCCTCCCCCCAGAGATAACTACATTTGAGCAGACCAGTCAACTCCCATTACTAACCGGGTGGCATTTTAAATAGCTTTCTGGTCATAAATAGCTTTCATAGCTCATACATCATCTTATCTCATAAATAAAATAATAATCCCAGCCCTATGCAAAGCCACCCACCTAGTAGCCCCAAATTAGGCTCAGGTTCCCCAGCACTTATCCAATGCTGGAGTATAATGCCCAGAGATGTTATTCACGCATATTGCTCCTCACCCCAAATGGCTACATAGAGGTTTTTTTTCTGTGATTGGCTAAATGTTCAGGTTTCATTATCTCATATCGGTTTCTGGTTGAAATTTTATTGTACACTCTAATAGGGGTCTGAGGGCGGCCGGGCTCTAGTGACCGGTATTGGCTTTCACTCCCCAATAAATCTCTCACACCGCTGGTGCTTCTTAGCTCCAATAGTGTGACTGGTGACTGTACTACATGCAGTGTCGGCAGCCTTTAATGCCGGCTGTTTTTGTTAACTGTTATGTTTCTTCTTTACTTTTTTCTATCCCCCTTTCCCCCTTTGTCTATCCTTTCTTGTCTTCCTACCCCCCAAGGATGCTGCCGCCCTGAGGTCCGAGGGATCTCACTATCACTTTGGACGGTGTTCAGGCGGTGTGGTAAGCATATGCCCTGTCTGTTTAATCCCATATGGATAGTTGCCTAATATCCTCATTTAATGTCAAGGGTTTCAATTCTCCCAACAAGCACTCCCAAGTCTTACATTACCTGCATAAACAAAAGGTCTCCATAGCTCTAATACAAGAAACACACTTTAGAACAAACGAAGTTCCAGCCTTCAGAACTAGATACTTTGATAAATGGTACCACAGCACAAACCCACTAACTAAATCAAAGGGAGTATCTATTGGATTCCACAAACACCTCAACTTCTCAATCCTAAGAGAACTAATAGATCCACAAGGAAGATTCCTATTCCTGATTATCCAAATAGACATCCATAAATATACCCTGGCCAATTTGTACTTACCTAACCAAAACCAAGGGGGGGCCCTCTTGACTTACCTTTCTAAATTGGCCTCATTCGCTGAGGGAGATATGGTTCTGGGGGGGGGACCTCAATTTATGCCTTGACTCTAAACTAGACTCCTCATCCCAAAGACCTGCCTTATCTAAGTTAATTATACTTAAGCTGAAATCCAAACTAGCAAAACTAGCAACATTACATCTAGTAGACGCTTGGCGAACACTGAACCCAGATACACGGGACTATAACTTTTTCTCATCAGTTTACAAATCCTTCAGTCGCATCGATTATATCTTTGTCTCTCAATCCCTATTAGATCAACATATACAAGCCTCGATCGGAAACAGGCTCTGGTCTGACCATGCACCCATATTCTGTTCATTTTGTACAAATGATCGGTCCTATCGCCAGTTTCAATAGAGACTTAATGACTTAATGAAAACACTCAATGTGCGGCTGCCATTAAAGACACGATCGAACAATTTATATCAAACCATGCTGAGGATGAGACTCCAGCAACCTTCAAATGGGAAGCACTTAAATGTGTTTTACGGGGAGTCTTCATATCTCACGGTGCGCGTCTGAAAAAGGAGAGAGGTACACAAATATCAGATTTATTAGCCAGAATCCATGCTCTGGATACAAACCTCAAGGGGGCCTACTCCCGTGCCATAGATCTAGAATTGTCAAACACCAGACAGACCCTGTTAGCATTGTTAGATCAGAAGTCCCTAGTGGCAAGGGAAAGATTCCACAGTAAACTTTTCTTCCAGGGAAGCAAATGTGGCACTCTTTTAGCTCATTATCTGCACCCCCGGGCTACCACCTCCAATATTTTCTCCATCAAAAATCCCAAGGGGCAAACTAAATTCAGGAACTCAGAAATAGCCCATGAGTTTCACACATACTACACTGCCCTATACAATATAAAAGGCAGATACCACGACATGAATCAAGCTAAGCTAAAAGAAAAAATCCTTTCATACATTAACGAGACTAAATTACCCACCCTTTCAGATGAATTGATAAAGGAACTAGACTCAGATATTACTGACTTTGAACTTATAACTAGCATAAGAGCACTTAAAAAAGGCAAAAGCCCTGGACCAGATGGTCTCTCTGGACCATTCTACAAACAGTTTTGCTCCTCCTTAACCCCTCTGTTACTACAGACCTTTAACTCCATCAATGAGGATAGGACCTTCACTCCACGGACATCTATGGCACACATCACAGTGATACCCAAGCCAGACAAAGATTCCACTAGCTGTGCGAACTACCGCCTAATATCCTTGATCAATATCGACCTTAAACTTTATGCCAAAATTTTGTCTGAAAGACTCAAGTCTATCCTCCCAACTATCATTCATACTGATCAGACTGGGTTTGTAACGGGTAGAGAGGCAAGGGACAACACACTAGAAACTGTCTCTCTAATACGTTACGCCAAGAAATCTAAGGCCCCCTTGTGCATTATGTCAGTCGATGCGGAGAAGGCGTTCGACAGGGTCCACTGGCTCTTCTTGGAGTCCTGTTTGGAACAGATCGGAATGGGATCCAATTTCAAGTCCAAAGTGATGGCCCTTTACCAAAATCCTTCAGCCAGAATTAAGATAAATGGGACCCTGTCAGACGCCTTCCCGATCACAAATGGAACACGGCAGGGTTGTCCCCTATCCCCCTTGTTATATGTTCTTTGCATGGAACACCTGGCAGTCGCATTAAGACAAAACCCGAATATCCAAGGAATCATAAGGGAGGATAAACATTTTAAAATCTCGCTTTTTGCAGATGACCTCCTGGTCTATATATCAAACCCTACCATAGCCTTACCAAATTTACTCAAAGAATTTGAATTGTTTGGGAATGTCAGTAACTTCAAAATCAATATCACCAAAACAGAACTATTAAATATCACATTGACAAGTTCCCTAGTCACAGACCTTCAAAAGTCCTTCTCCTTTAAATGGCAGCCCCACAAAATCAGATACCTGGGAATCCAAATCTCAGCAGACCCATCTGAGCTATTCACCTTAAACTACATACCCCTATTAGCTAAAATAACAAAAGAGGTTGAGACATGGCACCCCTTACATCTATCCTGGGCTGGGCGTATAAACGCTATTAAAATGGACATTCTTCCAAAGATTCTATACATAATGCAGGCAATCCCAATCAACCTACCTACAAAATTCTTACATAAAGTACAATCTATAGTATTAAAATTTATCTGGCATAACAGACCACACAGAACCAAGTTTAGATTACTCACTCGACCTAAACCGGGAGGGGGCATGGGCCTCCCAGACATTAAAACTTATTACCATGCTATATTACTCACACATATACTCAACTGGTTCCAGGATAGAACAGATAAACAATGGATCAACCTGGAGGCCTCCTTATCTACCCTGGACCCTAGAGCCTTGTTGTGGTTGGGCCCTGAGCATAGACCTAATACTGAGGACATGGCATTTTGGGCCCAAATTGTAATTAAGAAGTGGCTCTCCTTAAGCAGTAAACTAAGTCCCTCCACCCCTTACAGTCCACTTACCTCCTTACTGGATAACCCAGGCTTTGCTTCAGGTGTTCAGGCCCACTCATTTCGGGGCTGGTCACGATATTTCTGGCCACAAATTCGGCACATCATCAGTGGAGGTCGACTCAATCCAAGGGACACAATTGGCAACCCCGACAGGCAGGCAGAACTCTCTTGGTTGTCTTGGAATCAATTAGTTTGCTTTCACAAAGCTATCAGTTCCAGATCCCATATCCATAGACAACTTTCAGAATTCAAACGCATGTGTACTTCCACATCTTCTCTCCCACATAAAGTATCCTTACTGTATTCACTCCTGATTAGCGCCTCCAGTGAAGGGGACCTTCTTAAGCTCACAGACTTATGGGATAAAGATCTAGGAAGCCCCCTCCTGGCTGAACAATGGGAGAAAGTATTCTCACTCATCCATAAAACCTCCATTTCCCTGATACACCAGGAAAGAAACTTTAAAATCTTCTGCAGATGGTATCGTACCCCAGTACAAGTAGCCAAGTTTAATTCAGATACCCCTCTGACTTGCTGGAGATGCACCCGAGCGCCTGGAACGTTCCTCCACATTTGGTGGGACTGTCCTCTTATTCAACCCTTCTGGACCAAGGTCTTCCTGATCCACAAACACCTCTATTGCAAAGACCTGCAAATGTCAATCCCTACAGCTTTATTAACGCTCTTGCCAGGTAGAACCTCGGCAATTAAAAAATCAATCACGCCCCAGTTAATGGTTGCTGCCATACTCCTAATTGCTCGGAACTGGAAGTCCACCTCTAATCCCTCCATGACAGACTTCTTTAAAGAAATTAATCACATTATGAGAATGGAAGATCTCTACACTGATGACCAAGCCACAGCTGAGGCTTTCACCAGGAAATGGGCAATCTGGGTGGACTTCCGAGAATCTTCCAAGGCTCTTGACATGCTCTAAAGGCTTAATCATTATTTACCAACGACCATAAGTATCTCACTTGTGCATCCCCTGGACACACGCCTGAGGTATACACTCCAGCAATTGACTGGCCCGGACGGCTCTGGGGCACCGGCACTCCTCTTCCCCATACTTTTCTTCTACCTGCTTATTCTCTCTTTCCCCCTCTACACCCTGTCATGTTTCAATGCTGAAATATAGTATCCATTAATAGCAGTCTGTACCACAACTGAGTATTCTTAGGATGCAACTATACAGGACTCTTAAAACCTGAATCGCTTATACAATACCACTGTCCTTAACTCATTGTATTATTAATAGCATATGTGCCTAACGGACTTATGAAAACCTAGAGGAGTCCCTCTTCTAGTAACAGTATGTCAATGCAAATGTTACATGTCTGTATGGTGAACATGACAGGATGTTGTGTTGTTCTGCTCCTTTTTATGTTTATCTGCTTATCATTGTATTGAAAAATTCAATAAAAAGTTATTTTACAAAAAAAAAATAACAAATCAATTACAGTATGAATAAGTGTAGCAGATACACCATTTTCTGTTTAACATTCTCTATATAAGTAAAACTTGTGATATACAGCTTTCACAGTATCCCTTTGGCTGAGCCAACACAGTTAGTTCAATATGGTGTCACAAGAAATACAATGTAAGTACTATATTATTTGATTAACTGTATATGTATTGAATTCGTGTGTATCATGGTCTGGATTGGTGATGATTTTGTATACATACTATAGACTAATTGCACTTAGCACCTTATACTTTTGTTTTTATGCGCTTCCCATTGCCTACATTGTTGATTTACTAATTATGCATGCATATTGATAATCCCCTATTTATATTGTTAGGCTCCAGCCACATACGTATTCTTCTCGGCCACCTGTACTCGTCCCTTTGGTTTTAATGGTTATTGTCTCCTCCTGTTTTGGTTTCCCTATTGTGGGTTCCTTGTCTTGTTTATTTTAATGGAAATGATCAAAGATAAAAATGATATATTTACATGTTTGTGCATTTGGTGCATTGTAAGATCTATTTTCTCCTAAATGTGTATGATCAAGGAGAGTCCAAGAGAAAATATACATTCATGGTGACTATAGCCACATGCAGGGACTAAAGTGGAACAAAGATGAATATGAAAAAGGAGATGGTGAAATGTATTACACAGCACTACACACCAGGGGTGTAAACCTCCATTCACCTTGGTGGAAGTCCATCGCAATACAGAAGAAGATAATGATAATAAACTCAGTGCAGAAAACCCAAAAATGAAAAATCCTCGTTGAGGCCTACTGGATAAAGTGATCCCAGATCATAGATCCACCGAGTTTCATGTTTCAGTAGCTGCAGTGTTATGTCACCGTCTCTAAGAGATGGAAATATATGTTTAAGACCACTTACTGTCCAACCTCTTACTGAACCTCTATGTTTTTTTAGGGCATGATCTGCTACCGATGTAAGGGTCTTAGCCTCTTCCAAATCTCTTGATGCCATACGGATTGTTGAAAAGTGTTTCTGTATCCTTGATTTTAGTTTTTTTTTTAGTTTTTTTTTTTCTTTTGTCTAACCGACACAAAACAGACCACATGGGAATTTCATGAGATAGACAACTCCTTTTGTCTGACAATTAATAAATGTATTAATGCAAAAGGTTTTATTAGTTTTTGGGCTGACAATTGTGTTTGTGGGGCGCATATATGTATACACATTGCAGACACCACAGGGGAAGCTTCCTTTTGTTTGTACTTTGTGTCTTTTTCTCTGAAAATGGCTCCTACAACGGAGATCCATCCGGGTTGGTAATAAATTCAGCCAGAGTTGGATCCGTATGTAGGATTGGCCAGGGTTCGGTCAAAATTCCCCTCAGGTCATTATTAACCACTTCAGGATTCTGCGTACGCTTAAGTACGCCCCTGAATCCTGAAGTGGTGTCCATGGAAATGGCCGCTCGTATAAGCGGCCGTTCCATGTCAGTTCACGGAGGGTGTCTCAGTGAACACCCTGCGAGCCTCCGATCGTGGCTCGCAGGGTAAATGTAAACACACGGGGAACACCCGGAAGTGGTTAAAAGGGGTATAAATGCGAACCAGGTTTTTCCCCTTTCCTAATTTTAGTACACAACAATTCAGTCCTCTTGGAATGTGTAGCCTAATTATATGTTGGTGGTATAACTCGTTTCGGATAACCTCTCTGTTTGAATATTGTCTTTGAACCATTGGCTTGTTTCTGAAACTCACCATCATCTGAGCAATTGCAGCATAACCTCAAGAACTAGCCAACCAGTATTTTGTCCCGTAGTTGTTTAGTATGGAAAAACTCATAATGGAGCAAACTGTTGACTGTCATGGTTTTTCAATACAGTGTGATGGCAATTTGTCCCGTCTCTGTAAATGAGAGATGTAGGTCAAGAAAATTCACAGAGGTGTTTGAGATGGTTGAGATCAAGACTATATTTAGATCATTATGTCCCAGATATGTGAAAAATTCCTGTGCCATACTTTCTGGACCATCCCATAAAATCAGGATTCATCTACAAAATGGTACACCAAAATGTGGGGGCGGTACTGTTCAAGGAGTTGGCCCCAGGCGACCCTCCCACCATCCAAGAAATAGGTTAGTGATGGCAGGTGCACATTTTTCTCCCATTAAAACACAGTATGTTTGTTTCTTGGGGAGTAAATAAAATGTTGTTATGACCGGTTTATTTACCATCAAAAATAATGTTTCCACTTTTGTAGAGCGAGGTTTAAACTTACTTTTCTGCAGTATATGCACACAGAAAGAGGTTGCTTGCTTGGCAGTTGTAAAAAGCTGTTATTTCCCACAATGCAATGATGTTCACAAACAGAAAACTGTGAAGTCTGGAAGCAGGGACACACATACACACAGGGACAGGATGCAGAGACACAGTAGTTTTATTATATAAGATGACTCATTCTATACACGCCCACTTCGAGATGGTATACTGGTAGGCCAATACCTAAAAATCTAAAGAAATTGTTCAGGGGAAGAGGACTTTGAAAAGGAAGCAGATGCTTTACAGAGAAGGTTAAGTTCTGCCTCTCTGCGCGCGCGCGTCCTTCTGAACCTGTGTGGACTATCAGTCCCAGCCACACCAGACATGTGTTGCAAATCACCCGCCGTGCTGGACGCGGAATCTGCCGCACCGCTATCAAGGCATGCGGCGGTTCCTCCGCGTTCGGCCATCTTACTGGATGTAGGCCTATGCGTGCAAACCGCCGCGTTGGACGCGGAATCAGCCGCCCCGTTCTGAGTACACGCGGCGGCTTTTCCGCGTTACCTCACAGTAACCCCCCCCCCCGAGGAGTGGTCTCCGGACAGCTCCTACCCGGTTTCTCAGGATGTAGGGCGTGGAATTCCTTCTTTAATTCATCCGCATGCATGCGGCAATCAGGTACCCATGTTCTTTCCTCAATACCATAACCCTTCCAGTGAACCAAATACTGTACTGAGTTCTGTACAATGCGTGAATCTAAAATCTTTTCCACTTCATACTCAGGTTGGTCATCCACCATCACAGGGGGAGGAGGAGTGGAACCTACATGCACTGCTGGCTTAAGCAGGGATACATGGAACGATCTTACACCACGCATGCTGGCAGGAAGATCAATGGCATAAGTAACATTGTTGATTTTCCTGGTTACAGGGAAAGGGCCCACAAATCTGGGTCCTAACTTGGGCGAAGGCTGTTTTAAATTCAAATGATGGGTGGACACCCAGACCAAGTCTCCTGGCCGGAACTTCCACTCAATGGAACGTTTCTTGTCAGCTTGACCTTTCTGACTCTAAAAGGCCTTCTCTAGATTATTTTTCACGTTCCCCCAAATGTTCTTAAATGACTTTTGCCAAGCCTCCTAAGCTGGAAACGGAGTGGAAGCTACTGGCAATGGGGAGAGCTTAGGCAACTTTCCAGTTACCACCTGAAATGGAGAGAATCCAGAGGAAGAGCTCTTTAAATTATTGTGTGCAAATTCTGCAAATGGCAAGAACTTGACCCAATCATTTTGCGCATCCGCAACATAACACCTTAGAAATTGTTCCAGTGACTGATTAATTGTCTCGGTCTGACCATTTGTCTGTGGGTGGTAGCCCGATGAAAATGACAGTTCCATGCCCAATTGATGACAAAATGCCCTCCAAAATTTAGAAACAAATTGGACTCCCCGATCAGATATTTTCCGGGATGCCGTGTAGCCGGAAAATGTGCATGATGAAAAGATCGGCCAACTCGTGGGCCGAGGGGAGTCCTTTCAAGGGCACAAAATGGGCCATTTTGCTGAATCTGTCGACTACCACCCAAATGACCAACATGCCTTCAGACCTCGGGAGCTCACCCACAAAATCCATGGATAAGTGGGTCCATGGTGGGCAAAGGCTGCAATGTTACCACAGGTGCCAGACGGGAGGGTTTGCTTTTCGCACACACTGCACATTCTCTCACATACTCCTTGCAGTCAGTTGCCAATGAAGGCCACCAAGCACACCTAGCAACAAGGTCCTGTGTTCTGGAGGCCCCAGGATGTCCAGCATTTTTGTGGGAGTGGAACATCTGCAATATCTGGAGACGAAACGGCAATGGTACAAACATGACCCCTTCAGGTTTTCCCTCAGGAACATCCTGCTGGAAGGGACTTAAAGTCTCCATCCAGTTCTTCCAGGTCTCTGTGGCTGCCAATACCACTTTCTGTGGGATAATAGTCTCTGGGTCTGAGGCCTGCGCTGTCTCTGGCTCAAAGCATCTGGATAAAGCATCTGCTTTAATGTTTTTACTACCCGGAGTATACGTAATTACAAATCTGAATCTCGAGAAAAATAGTGACAATCGAGCCTGACGGGGACTCAATCTCTTAGCGCCCTCAATGTATTCCAAATTTTTGTGATCAGTGTAAACTGTAATTGTCTGTTCTGCTCCTTCTAGCCAATGACGCCATTCTTCAAAGGCTAACTTAATGGCTAGGAGCTCCCTGTTGCCTATATCGTAGTTTTTCTCCGCTGGTGAAAACCTACGAGAAAAATAGGCACACGGGTGTAATCTTCCCTGCAACCCAGATCGTTGAGACAGCACAGCCCCTACCCCAACCTCTGAGGCATCCACCTCTACAATAAAGGGATAGGATGTGTCGACGTGTCTCAAGATGGGTGCAGAACAAAACAGCTCTTTCAGAGTGGAGAAAGCAGCCAAAGCTTCGGGGGACCAGTGGTTGGTATCTGGCCCTTTCTTAGTGAGACTGGTGAGGGGTGCAATGACTGTGGAGTACCCCTTTATGAACCTAGTAATTTGCGAACCCTAAGAACCTCTGGAGGGCCTTCAATCCTACTGGCTGAGGCCACTCCAGGACAGCAGAGGCTTTGGCAGGGTCCATAGAAAGGCCCGAGGTGGAAATTATTTACCCCAGAATGGCGACAGATGTTGCCTCAAAAATGCATTTCTCCAACTTAGCATAAAGCATGTTTTGTCTTAGCTTGTGCAACACAAATCTGACATGGGCCCTGTGCTCTGTGAGGTTAGGTGAGAAGATTAGTATATCATCTAGATATACCAGGACAAATTTACCTAAAACCTCCCTGAACACCTCGTTGATGAGTTCCTGAAAGACGGCCGGGGCGTTACACAACCCGAAGGGCATCACCAGGCACTCATAACGCCCATCGGGTGTGTTAAAGGCTGTCTTCCACTCATCGCCCTCTCTGATCCGTACCAGGTTGTATGCACCCCGCAAATCCAATTTTGAGAAAATCTTAGCATTGGTGACCTGAGTAAACAAATCGTCTATCAAAGGTAATGGATAGCGATTTTTTACTGTGATTTTATTCAGACCCCAATAATCAATGCACGGTCGAAGGCCTCCATCTTTTTTCTTCACAAAAAAGAAACCTGCTTCTGCAGGTGACCGGGAAGGGCGAATGAACCCCTTAGCTAAGTTCTCGCGTATATACTGTACTCCTGCATGGCCTATTTTCCGGCCCAGATAAATTGTAGAGGTGACCTCTAGGGGGCATACAACTAGACCGGAGATCGATGGGACAATCGAAAGGGCGATGTGAAGGAAGTTTATCGGCTGATCTAGGACAAAACACGTCTGAGAATTCTGAATACTGGACTGGTACTCCCTCCACGTGAATCTTGGTCTGGCCCAAGGTTACCTTCGCCAAACAGTGATGAAAGCAATGGGACGACCAGCTCGTTAGCTGACCAGTGGCCCAATTTATCTGAGAGGAGTGGAGTTGTAACCAAGGCATGCCCAGAATGATCGTGGAGGTTGTCATGTGTAACACAAAAAAATGCAAATCTTCTCTATGCAACACCCCAATAGCGACTCCCACCTCTGGAGTCTGCGACAGTGGACTGTTACCCTGCAGTGGGGAGTCATCCACTGCAGTAACTTGAATCGGTGGTTTAACCGGTGTGAGCGGAATTCCCAATTTCTTAGCAAATTCGTAATCCATAAAATTAGCAGCTGAGCCTGAGTCAATGAAGGCTTCAGTGACTTCAGACTTATCTTCCCATGAAATAGTACAAGGAAGAAGCAAACGTTTCTCATCTAGGGGTAAAAATTGTACGCCTAGGGTATTACCCCCAACTACACCTAGGCAGTAGCGTTTCCCGATTTCTTACGCAGTTCTGCACTCTATGACCCCTTTTATGCACAATACAGACAGAGCTGCTCTGATATTCTGCGTTTCCGCTCCACCTGAGACAACTCAGACTGACCAATCTGCATTGGCTCAGGGGGAGGTGATGCGGGGGGAGTAGGAGTTACTGGGGGCACAGCATGGGACACCATTTCTCACGTGGTTTTTACCCCGGGTCTGCCTCTGATAGCGCAGCCGACGATCTATTCTAATGGCTGATGAAATGGCCTCATCGATGGATTTGCGTTCAGGCTGACTTAACATAAAATCAGAGACCTCGTCTGACAACCCTGATAAAAAACAATCTAAAAGGGCAAAAGTATCCCACCTGGCCGATACCGACCATCTCCTAAATTCAGCAGCATAATCTTCAACCAGACCCTTGCCGCAAAAGTTTGAGCTTCCGCTCAGAAGTCGAGGCAATGTCTGGGTCGTCGTAAATTACAGCCATAGCTTGAAAAATTTCTTCTACAGAGGCCAGGGCTGGGTGACCGATGGGGGGACTGTATGCCCAGGTCTGGGAATCGCCAGATAGTAAAGTTTTGATAAATGTAACCCTTTGGGCCATAGTGCCTGAAGACTTAGGTCTTAACTCAAAGTATGATAACACTCTACTTCTAAAATTTCGGAAGTCAGATCCACAGCCGTCTGGAGGGTTTGTACAGATCCAGATAAGGCGTCTATTAACGTCCGGTGGCTACCCAGCACTTGGTTGATGTTATCCACCGAGTTGGTAAGTGTGCCCAGACGGCTGGTGAGTGCGTCCATTTGTGTTTGGTCTGCCGTTCTGTAACGATCGGTGTAACACAGAGAGGATCCGATTACCGGTGATCTGCAGTATCACCGAGAATACAGATTTAACCAGTTCGGCCTATCTGGACGGGCTTCCTCATCCAGATAGGCACTGCTGCTGCCGCCGGCTGCTGCGCGCGATCGGGCGCGCCCCCGCGCGCGCTCCCGCTGCCCGCCGCTAGCCCCCCAATCAGTAAATGGGAATATAATTCCCATTCACCGATCTAACTTCCCCGCAGAAATACTGACCCTTTCTCTCCAGAGAGCGCGGTATTTCTGCCCCCAGGAAACTTCTCCCCAGCATTTTAGTTCCTGGATGCGAGATCGTTCGCATCCAGGACTTTTTTCACTGTGGCCATCTTGTGGCCAAATAGTAAACTGCACCCACATACATTTGTAATAAAAAAAATATTATTTTACATTTAAAATTAGCAGTTTCCCTCCCACACCAAAAATTACCCACATACACTTTTTTTAATAAAAATAAAAAATACAATTAAAAAAAGCAAAAACAACATAAATAGTTACCCAAGGTGCTGAACTTTTTAAATATGCACGTCAAGAGAGTATGTTATTATATTATTTAAAATTATAAGCTTATAATTAGTGATGGACGCAAATTGAAAAAATGCACCTTTATTTCTAAATGAAATATCGGCACCATAAATTGTGATAGGGACATTGTTTAAACGGTGTAATAACCGGGACAGATGAGCAAATAAAACACATGAGTTTTAATTACGGTAGCGTATATTAATTTCAAACTATAATGGCCAAAAAATGAGAAATAATGAATTTTTTTCATTTCTTTCTTAATCTTCCTGTTAAAATAGATTTAGAAAAAAATATTTCTTAGCAAAATGTACTACCCAAAGAAAGCCTAATTAGTGGCGGAAAAAAACAAGATATAGATCAATTCATTGTGATAAGTAGCAATAAAGTTATAGGCAAATGAATGGGAGGTGAACGTTGCTCGGATGCATGAGATTTTCGGACTGCGGTGCTGAACCGGATGTACCTGATTATTGATGATCTGCAGTATCACCGATAATCAGATATATCTCTAACCTCTGGACACCTGAGTAATATGAGTGTTTGGTGCAACAGTAATACTTTAAGGAGGGTCCCCGAAAAGGGGATACAAGGCAGTATGGGATACTGCCCGAAGGACAGGCTCCTCCCTCGGCCTGAGACTCCCAAAGCGGGGGAGTCAGACTGAGAGAGGGAAGGACCAGAGTGTGAGTGACACCAAGGGTCATTTACTGTTGATGTTAATAAACATACATATATCCAGGCACATCGCCTCTAGTTAGGACATTAAATAAATTATTAGGGAAAGGGAGGTGCTGAAGGGGGTGTGGCTAGAAAACAGCAAAAATCTATTAACCCTTCGCACACTCACATGCAAATGTTCACACAATTGCATTCACAGATTCACTCATCCAGGCACAACTGTTGTCCCTACAGCTAAATTAAAAGCCAGGGTTTTAGTTCACAGAAGAATGCATTCTTATGCTTAATCACCTATACTGCGCAGAAGTACCCAGGTAAACATAGGTGTCCTAACTCTGGCCCTGTAACATGCATAGTGCAGACATGCAAACACATTCATTGCATCAAACCTATCAATGGATTAGGAGCACACATCCTAACTTCCTCTCCTGGGAAAGACAGTGCATCTTACCAATCGCACAAGGGAGCTAATGTTATGTGTCCATGTGCACAATGCGCATACACCAGCATAAGCTGTCTGCATGCTGACAAACATACAGGGGAAGGGGGAGTGCACCGAATTGGACCCTAGCCACAGGGGTCAATGATAAGAATAAACATACATATATCCAGGCACATCGCCTCTAGTTAGGACATTAAATAAATTATTAGGGAAAGGGAGGTGCTGAAGGGGGTGTGGCTAGAAAACAGCAAAAATCTATTAACCCTTCGCACACTCACATGCAAATGTTCACACAATTGCATTCACAGATTCACTCATCCAGGCACAACTGTTATCCCTACAGCTAAATTAAAAGCCAGGGTTTTAGTTCACAGAAGAATGCATTCTTATGCTTAATCACCTATACTGCGCAGAAGTACCCAGGTAAACATAGGTGTCCTAACTCTGGCCCTGTAACATGCATAGTGCAGACATGCAAACACATTCATTGCATCAAACCTATCAATGGATTAGGAGCACACATCCTAACTTCCTCTCCTGGGAAAGACAGTGCATCTTACCAATCGCACAAGGGAGCTAATGTTATGTGTCCATGTGCACAATGCGCATACACCAGCATAAGCTGTCTGCATGCTGACAAACATACAGGGGAAGGGGGAGTGCACCGAATTGGACCCTAGCCACAGGGGTCAATGATAAGAATAAACATACATATATCCAGGCACATCGCCTCTAGTTAGGACATTAAATAAATTATTAGGGAAAGGGAGGTGCTGAAGGGGGTGTGGCTAGAAAACAGCAAAAATCTATTAACCCTTAGATAGATTTTTGCTGTTTTCTAGCCACACCCCCTTCAGCACCTCCCTTTCCCTAATAATTTATTTAATGTCCTAACTAGAGGCGATGTGCCTGGATATATGTATGTTTATTCTTATCATTGACCCCTGTGGCTAGGGTCCAATTCGGTGCACTCCCCCTTCCCCTGTATGTTTGTCAGCATGCAGACAGCTTATGCTGGTGTATGTGCATTGTGCACATGGACACATAACATTAGCTCCCTTGTGCGATTGGTAAGATGCACTGTCTTTCCCAGGAGAGAAAGTTAGGATGTGTGCTCCTAATCCATTGATAGGTTTGATGCAATGAATGTGTTTGCATGTCTGCACTATGCATGTTACAGGGCCAGAGTTAGGACACCTATGTTTACCTGGGTACTTCTGCGCAGTATAGGTGATTAAGCATAAGAATGCATTCTTCTGTGAACTAAAACCCTGGCTTTTAATTTAGCTGTAGGGATTACAGTTGTGCCTGGATGAGTGAATCTGTGAATGCAATTGTGTGAACATTTGCATGTGAGTGTGCGAAGGGTTAATAGATTTTTGCTGTTTTCTAGCCACACCCCCTTCAGCACCTCCCTTTCCCTAATAATTTATTTAATGTCCTAACTAGAGGCGATGTGCCTGGATATATGTATGTTTATTCTTATCATTGACCCCTGTGGCTAGGGTCCAATTCGGTGCACTCCCCCTTCCCCTGTATGTTTGTCAGCATGCAGACAGCTTATGCTGGTGTATGCGCATTGTGCACATGGACACATAACATTAGCTCCCTTGTGCGATTGGTAAGATGCACTGTCTTTCCCAGGAGAGGAAGTTAGGATGTGTGCTCCTAATCCATTGATAGGTTTGATGCAATGAATGTGTTTGCATGTCTGCACTATGCATGTTACAGGGCTAGAGTTAGGACACCTATGTTTACCTGGGTACTTCTGCGCAGTATAGGTGATTAAGCATAAGAATGCATTCTTTTGTGAACTAAAACCCTGGCTTTTAATTTAGCTGTAGGGATAACAGTTGTGCCTGGATGAGTGAATCTGTGAATGCAATTGTGTGAACATTTGCATGTGAGTGTGCGAAGGGTTAATAGATTTTTGCTGTTTTCTAGCCACACCCCCTTCAGCACCTCCCTTTCCCTAATAATTTATTTAATGTCCTAACTAGAGGCGATGTGCCTGGATATATGTATGTTTATTCTTATCATTGACCCCTGTGGCTAGGTTCCAATTCGGTGCACTCCCCCTTCCCCTGTATGTTTGTCAGCATGCAGACAGCTTATGCTGGTGTATGCGCATTGTGCACATGGACACATAACATTAGCTCCCTTGTGCGATTGGTAAGATGCACTGTCTTTCCCAGGAGAGGAAGTTAGGATGTGTGCTCCTAATCCATTGATAGGTTTGATGCAATGAATGTGTTTGCATGTCTGCACTATGCATGTTACAGGGCCAGAGTTAGGACACCTATGTTTACCTGGGTACTTCTGCGCAGTATAGGTGATTAAGCATAAGAATGCATTCTTCTGTGAACTAAAACCCTGGCTTTTAATTTAGCTGTAGGGATAACAGTTGTGCCTTGATGAGTGAATCTGTGAATGCAATTGTGTGAACATTTGCATGTGAGTGTGCGAAGGGTTAATAGATTTTTACTGTTGATGTTGTCACATCCACAGGACGTCAATCATCAGATTTCCTGTCGACTTTGTCACATTCCCCACTTCAGGTTCAGCGCAATAGAGTTTCCCAAGCACCCAGCTCAGCTTACTTCTCTTGTCCTCGTTCCCCAATTTTGAAACTATTTTGCGGTGAGGCTGCTTTAGTTTTGCGACTGGCTGATTTGATCTTCATGAATCAAAAATTTTGCGAGTGGCTGGCTCACCAAATGTTATAAAATGGGATAAAAAAAATGTTCCTTTAAAAAACAAAGTCCTCAGGAGACAGTAAAATGTGGATTTTAATTAGACGTTATTGATCTTCATAGATATTCAATATTCAATAAGGTACAGTTCTTTGGTACATCAAAAATCAGTTACAAAAGATATAAAAACAGAATGAGTAAATTGCTGTATAATCTGTATATCAAATCTATTGTTTGTAGTAGTCTTCTATTTGAGCATATGTGTATACGTGTCTGTCATGTAAAGAGCATGAATGAATGAATGTGTGTTTGAGTGTGTGTGAGAGTGAGTGAGTCCGAGTGACCAGACCTTACTGCTGGTTCTTATACATGTTAGTACTCGGTATTCCTACTGTTCTGCCTTCTGATTGGACCAGCAATAATGCTGTGTTGTAATTCTTGAGTTTTCACTCTATATGGAACGAAGCCTCTTTTCCTAACTTAAGAATAACGTAGGGTTGAGTCACGTCACATAACAACCAGCTATCGACTATGTAACCAGGTTACAATTCCTGCAACCAGAAGCCTGGCTTGGCAGAGATCTATTTTCTAATGACTTCTGTGACCTTAAATTCCACAAGGAAAGACCACATGTTCTAAGCTCAGCAGACTTCTGACAGTTCATTGTAAACCTTATACTGTATATATATTACCAATATTGTATTAAGTATAATAAGTATATACTTATTGTAATAAGTATCACTATGTTAAACAATAGTTTTGATATCTCAATCTCATGACACCGTATACCAATAACTCAACTTTCCAAATGGCAGGGCCCTAGCCATGTGCAGAAATCAAGTCATCAAATATTTTATATCATTTGATTAAAATCTCAAAACGTTCAACATATAACACAGTATCAGGTAACCAGATGTGCCCCAGGCAGTTTTCAGTATTAAGTAGCCAGGGGCATATCTATGTATTATGCCCTCCCCCCCCAGCAATGCACACATTGGCATTTATACACTGGGGAAACAGCGCTGGGGATTTTTTCACGTTCTCTGCCACCATCACGCACCAGATCGAGCAAGTTGAACATCTTGCAGCATGTCCGACCGATTCATGCAAACACATAGGGTATCACAGTCCCAATTTGGATTGGACAATCCCAGGGCCCCGCCCCCCTCACCCCATGTCCCACCTCCTACTCTTTACGTCCCATTTTTCTACGGATGGACTGTCAAATATTTTAGATCCTGCAAGCAGAGACAGAAAGATCAGCCTCACCCTCCTTCCTCTGTGTGTACTTCCTGCAAGCTGGTGCCACCCTCCAACCAATAAAAACTAAGAGACAGCTGTATGAGCCCCGCCCCCACATCCTCTTCCAGGCTAGGAGTAGCAGAACCCTGCATCCAGGAAGATCAGCATTTCTGAACACAGGAGGTAGGCAGGGCCGGCCCGCTCATGAGGCGGGGTGAAACTTTTGCCTCAGGCGGCAAATTTCCAGGGGCGGCAGTGCGGCACCCGCCCGTCCGTGGGTGCGGGGAGCCGGCCCGCCGAGCTGGAGGGGTAGCTGGCAGGACGGGGGTATTGGGCCAGCGGCGGGGAGGGGGGTCGGACCCCCCCTCCCTCGCCTGGGTCCCCGTCCTCCGCTCCCTTCCAGCCTAAATAGACGCAGCCGAAGTGTAAGAGGCACGGGCGGGGAGGACACTCACCTCCTCCTCGCTCCAGCGTGCGCTCCACTGACATCACTTCCTGCAGGACGCTGCAGGAAGTGACGTCAGTGGAGCGCACGCTAGGAAGAGGTGAGTGTCTTCCCCGCCCGTGCCTCTTACACTTCGGCTGCGTCTATTTAGGCTGGAAGGGAGCGGAGGACGGGGACCCAGGCGAGGGAGGGGGGGGTCCGACCCCCCTCCCCGCCGCTGGCCCAATACCCCCGTCCTGCCAGCTACCCCTCCAGTTCGGCGGCCCCCCAGAGCGCGCCCCCCCCCCCCTCTCGGGGGGGGGGGGAGGGGCGGCGGTGGCAATTTTTTTAAAATTTGCCTCAGGCGGCAAAAAGTCTAGGGCCGGCCCTGGAGGTAGGCAGAGGGGCAGAGGAGAGGACACACAGCTCAGTCACACCAATCACTGCAGCCTGTCCCCTACTGCAGAGACTGCCTATGAGTGTGACAGAGACAGACAGACCTGGTAATTTAACTCTTTCAGGTCAGCCAGGGTCAGAAGCCTGGTAATTATCAGCTGTCAGCACCAACAGACAGCAGCACACTGAGCACAGTTAATCTTTAAAGATTGTTTAAGGCTACTATTGTTCTTGTATTTTTGCTCTTATTTCCCAGCAACATTGCAATGTTTTCTATGTTCGCCACAGAGCTTAGACTACTTGTGGTATTATAGCCATAGCTCCCTCTTTGGGACCCCTGTCCATTTGTTCCTCTTTCTTCCTCATTTGTCCCTATTTCAGTACTCCCGTACAGATCTATGTAAATATATGAATTTTCTACAAAAAAAAGTTATATTTTTCCTTTAAAATCTTTATGGTATGCGTGACTAGGGGTGTGGTTGGGGTTGTGGTTATGGATGTGGCAAGGGCGTGGCTTAAGTGTCCCTCTTTCTTATCGCAAAAAGTTGGGAGGTATGCAATCAATTTTAGCCCTAAATTGGTTGCATCGTCGATCGGGCATGCACTTGGCAGCACCGTTTCATCTGATGTGATTATTATTGAATCCGATGGTCGATCGGCCGCCAAGTTGCCTGATGCATGGCCACCTTAGGTTAGCAGAGAGAATGAGGGAGCAGCGTTGAGCAGAGAACATTTCAGATAGGGTGAGGAGAGAGAGAGAGAGAGAGAGGGGGGGAGAGAGAGAGAGAGAGAGAGAGAAAGAGAGAGAGAGAGAGAGAGCAAATATACACAACAAGAGATCTTATTACACTAATCTCTCTCCCCTCACACTTTGAAGTCCACCGTCCCATGCTGGCTGTGAGGAAGATTGAGGGGGAGAAGTATTGTACTGCACCCCCTGCAGTGCTGGTCCTGGATAGAGTTGTTGGAGGCGAGGTCTGAGAGCAACCTGATATACCATATGCCACCACTCTGCCTCCCTTTCTTCTCCCATGTGCTGTAGTCCCAAAGAAATTGCTATGGGACTACAAGAAAATGACCACCGTGTGAAAATATGTCTGCAAATGCGGACTCTGTCGGCCATTTTCTTGTAGTCTTATAGTAATTTCTATGGGGCTACAGTACATTATTTATTTATTGTATTTATAAAGCGCCAACATATTACGCAGCGCTGCACAATAGATAAAAGGGTTAACATACAAGGTAGGACATACAGAAAACTCACAACAAAACAAGATCATGCAAATTATTTGATAATACAGTGTCATGGTTCAAAATAGAGATTGTTCTAGTCCACAAAAGGGGTGATTGTCATTAAGATTGCATAATGAAGCTGGAAACACTAATGGAGAGGGCCCTGCCAGAGGCTTACAATCTAAAGGGTGGGGGTGGGGACAATAGGTGCATCTGTTGAGAGGGTGTCTAACAGAACATATAATGGTGCTGGTGTAGGGGGGGTATGTGAGCATGAAAGGGTGAGTCTTGAGAGTTTGTGTGAAGGTATTAAAGGTGAGGGCGAGTTTGGTGGCTGGAGGGAGCGAGTTCCAGAGAGCAGCTTATTGCGGGTGGACCTGGCATTCCAGAGGCCACAGGAAACTGGGAGCGAATGCCTAGGGGTAGGATGGATAGGAATAAGGTTATGCCGAGGGGGTGTGTGGGTAGAGTGTGGGGGGGGGGAGGGAGGTGCATGGGGGTTGAGGGCCAAAAGGGAGTCTAAGGACAGAAGGGGAGAGGGTGCGGGGAAACAGAATGGGGACAAGGTGTAGAAGGAGGTGGAGGCAGAGCATGTGGTGATGGGGGAGAACGAGATGGTGAGGGAGATAGCTGGGAAATGCTGGAGGGGTCAGGGAGTGAATAGGAGGGAAGGGGTACATTTTGTACTGAATGGATAAGGTAGGATGGGGTGTGGAGAGTGGAAGCATAGCCAGGGGGACAGCAGTTAGACCAAGATGAGATAAATGTCACCAATGATGTGGCTGAAGGGGTTCAGCAAAGTTGCTTCAATAATTAATCTGGTAAGGAGCAGTCCACAGGAGATCAGCAGTGAGGTTGGCAGAACATCAATGATGGCAAAAAAAATCCAGCTGTGTGTGATTGGTAGATGGGGTGTGAGATACAAAAGTGACATGAATGTCTGATTGATTGATAAGAGATTACTGTATATATGTTAGCTTCTTTTAATATTGGATGTTCTATGCAACACTGGGAGTTATAATTCACACATGAACACATTTGTTCATTCTCATCAAAAGCTGGCTATGAGATATTTCTAATCATAACACTCTCATGGAGGATTGACCATGAGAGTGGTGCTATCTACAATGAGAACCATAATATTTTCATGGAAGACTGACCATGAGAATTTTTGCTATCTACAAGACTAGTCAAAATATGAGATGATGTGCAGAGTTCTCCCATAAACAAAAATAGTCAGACGTGTTCTGTGATGCCTCTAAAGCACGCTGTGATCACGCAGTCATGTGCCTTGTCTGCACAGGCGCAATGATACAAGCACATGGTGATCACGCACCCTTATCTGTACAGGTGCATGGACAAAACATGTTCTACGCCTGCGCAGACATTGAATTTTGTCTATATAAAGGAGGGAAAATACTTTCGAGTGGGGGCTTTTGAAGGACAAGCAGACATGCCGTCTGTTGGTGTAGCCAAGTATTTCCCCTCCGAGGTCGCTGAGGTCCCCGGTCTTCTCTGGGTGATGCTGCAATACTTCGTAAGAAATAATATTGATGTTCACTAATTAATCAAATACAATGTAACTATGATTCTGCAAGCCTAGATAATTATTATAACAGGATTGTAGCTCAATAAATATTACTATTGAACCTTTCCTCATGTTTTGATGCAATTCATTTTACCCACTAAGCGAAGTTAGAGGGTTTAAAAATCCTTCCCGTGAGGCAAAACAGGGTGTCTGGTTGGTAATGACGTAACTTGTCTGGAGGTCGGCGATGGATCAGTTGGTGGGGAGTTCAGCAGTGAAGCAGCCAGCGAAGATCAGCAGTGGTGTGGTTGGTGAGGCACGGTGAAACCATCCGTAGTTTGGTAAGCGGGAGAGCAGTGCTTAAATTTAGCTGGCTGTATGTTTAGCTGGTGTATGTTCAATATGGTATTGAAGGTACTTCTATGCAGGGTGTAGAAAATCAGCAGATGAACAACAGCCTAGAGTTTTGTGCTAGTTCATTTCTGTTCCCTTCTGGCTCAATTCTGGTATAATTCTGTTTGTCTAAAGTACCCTTAAAATTAATACCCCTTAAATGTATACCCTTAAATGTATGCACTTCTGACCAAGGTCATGCTGACTATATGATCTGCTAATATATCCCTGTCTAGATTGATGCTAACAAGCAGACTGATTACAGCTGTGAATATATTAGACACTAGACTCTAGCCACACAGAGGCAGGGCCATTCTAAAGATATGCAAATTGTGACTAATGAAATAGGCAAATTGTAGCACAGGAAGAAGCCCCAATTATTAACACTTATAATTAAGCAGATTGATGCAGAATTTAGAATTTAAGCATACATCCAGGAAAATGAATCAGTTGCATACCATAAAAGCAGATTGATGCAGAATTTAGAATTTAAGCATACAGCCAGGAAAATGTGATGCAAGTGGAAGGGCAGGCAGAGCGGTGGTAAGGTAATGGCCCACCAGGTCAGAAGGGGGAATTGCAGGGTTGGAAGTACATTCTTGCAGCTTCTGGGGCCCTGTGTGTGTGGCTCTGTGTTCACTGGGCCCCAAGATTAACCGGGAGGGAGGGGCTGAAGGCGGCTCTGGGTATGTTAAGGGTGACAGTGGGAACAAGAGGAAAAAAAACTTGTAGTTTTTGAGAAAATCAATGTTAAAGTGAAAGGAAAAAATGTGTGATTTGAATGTGGTAAAATGATAGATAAGGTATAAACATGTAAATAAATGTATTTCTTTTTTTTTTTCTTAACATATGTTCAGAGTGTGGGAAATAAAAAAAAATGATGTGGGGTCCCTCCTCCCAAACCTCTTTAAACCCTTGTCCCCCATGAAGGCTGGGATAGCCACAAAACAGAGACCCAGCTGTGTGGGGCTTTGCCCCTGGAGCTAGGTCTTTGCTTTGAGATGATCTCTTGATCCCTGGAGTCCTTTTTTTCCCAATTATCTGCAAATAGTGATGGACAGAACCATTTATGAAATTCACAGATCGTGACGTTTGATCAGCCCCCATTCTTTTACACAGAGTCAAAAATTGACCCGTCACCACAGAGTCAGGAGACACATAGCAACCAATGAAGTATTTATCCCTCCTGGACCCCCTCCCCCCTATAAAAGCCCAAGCACAGCAGCCATTTTACATTCTGTCTGTGACTGCTGTACTGGGTATAATGGGGAGAGAGCTCTGCTGAGTGAGGATAGCTTAGGTAGATTGCTGCTTTGTGTGTCCAGTGCTCTTTGTTTGTTGAAGAAGTTTTCTGCCACTAGTAATGGCAGAACCAAGTAGAGAACCCCATAGTCTTTTTATAAGACCGATCCTGCTTTTTTTTTCGAGTCATGCCGCCGTGGTGTTCTGCTAGACTGCTACGTGTAGTCCACCAGCACAGTGCAGCACAGCAGCTATATATTGTGATTTTTGGTCTTTGGAAAACATAATTTTCACCTAAGTTAAGTGACATTCAATTTAAAAAAGCACCCGAGTGTCCACTACTGTTACCTTTCCAGTGCTGTCCCATATAAAGACCTCACTGGCACTGCAGTTCACTGGCAGGGCCTTTTTTGGGTGATTGTTGCACATTGCAAGCACATAACTGTCACCTGAGTTAAGTGACATTCAGTTCACCTAAACAACTGAGCGTCCACCACTATTGTAAGCTTTCCAGCGTTGTCCTGTATAAAGACCTCACTGGCACTACAGTTCACTGGAAGGGCCTTTTATTAATGGTTGTTGCATGTTTCATAAAAAATTTGTCACCTGAGTTAAGTGACACTCAGACTAAATTTGAACCGCTGGATACGTTTTGTGAAAGGTTTTGGCAAAATTATTATTTTTTGACTAGAAAAGTCTACTAGACCAACACTAGGCCCACACTGCAGAATCAATGTTTTTGTTTTGCTTTTTGTCACTTAACTGACATTTAACTACCTCAGCCCGACCATAGGGGCTGGAAAACCGCAGTCACATGCACTCCCACTAATGTGCACACAAGCACGATGACCACTACACAAATATAGCCACCGAGAGACTAACATTTATGTCCTTGAGGTATCAACTAATAAAAACAATTATTTGCTCACCTGATGTTATCACTAAAGCTCTTTGCAGTTGTTTTCTGTGTGGTAAATGTGGTTAAGCCCCCTCCCAAGTATATCCCCCTCCACAGTAGCCAGATGTTCCCCCAGTACAAGTCAGCCCCCATCCCCGTAGCCAGATGTGACCCAAGGATGATACAGCTGTGTCTGAAGACGCCACTACAGGGGTCAAAGATATGAGAGACAGCAAATGCCACACAGGAAGAATTCCTGATCATTTCACCACTGACACATTGCTTGCATGCTGTGCTCCACAAGCCAGGGGACACAGGTAGTCTTCTTGAGCAGCACAATCTGCACGCTATGGTCCAGTGGATGGGGGGCACGGACCCGCAGGGAGCCAGAGGACAAGAGCAGACTCACTAGTGCAAGATCCTTACGCTCCTCTGCCAGTAACAAAACTTACTTCACCATGCATTCTGGCCCACTAACTCGCATATAAGCCGAGGGGTAACTTTCAGCACATTTTTTATTGTGCTGAAAAATTAGGCTTATACGCAAATATTTAAGGTATGTAATGCATTTATAAAGCGCCAACATATTATGCAGCACTGGATAAGAAATACATACAGTGGCACAAAGAATGACATACCAAGGTTATACAACATAGGACAAAGCTATACAAGGCACCCAGGGTACAAAATAAATGTTTATGCAATATTGGGCTGGTTAGGTAGGTCCAGTAATTCAAGTACAAGGAGGTCATAGTAAAGGAACACACGATCATATACAATATGATTATACACATTTACTAGGATCCTAAGATTTCCAAATATGTATCCCAGTTACAGCATCAGAGGCTCGAATAGTAGCTAAGTGTTTCCGGGATAATGCTAATCCTCTTTAGTGTTATTATTTGCTCTGGTACCAAGATTTTCATTTCAATAACTTTTTATGTACCGATCTTCACACAAAACAAACACAGCAGGTGTTTGTTCCTATGTGCGTATAAGGAAACATCTTTTCTTCATAATGAATGTCAATAAATACGTTCCTCCACTGCACAAAACACAGTGTCTGTATGATTAAATTAATGCACCTCTCTGGGCTATTTTTTTCTTTCTTTTTACATATCTCCTTCCTCTGCGCACACTATAGTCATTTACCATAAGAAGGAAAAAATGTTAATATACATTGGGCTTGATTCATAAAGCGGTGCTAACTGTTAGTTAATTTGCATGCGAACCGCACTGCACAGAGTGCAGGGCGCTCCGTGCAAAGTGCCCATTAAAGCCTATAGGACTTAGCGCGCGCATAGGACTTTGCGCATGCAAAACTTTGCGCACGATCTGATTGAGAAAACCGGTGCTAACCTACTTAGCACCCTGGTTAGCGTGCCTAAAGACTTTAGACGTGCTAAGTAGGTTAGCACCGCATAGTGAATGAAGCCCATTGTATCTTAATTCTAGGATTTGCAACATAGTCATGTGACTGTAGGTGCCCCTGCCTCCTCTCTTAGTTGAGCTGTGACACTGGAGTATATTCATTAATAGTGATGTAGCGAACATCAAATTTTCAGTTCTCGAACACAAATTTAATGCAAATGTTCTCAAACAGGAAGATCCAGAAGATGGATGTTCACCACCACACAAGACAGGTAATGTATAAACGCACACATGCACATTTATACATTAGGAAATACATTTATTATACGGTACCCCAAAGGTGCCACCTTTGGGGTACCATATAATAAATGTGTTTGTTACTATTCAGACAGTATTGCGTGTCTGCTTTCTGGAGGTAAGCCCACCACTTCCTCCAAGCAATTTTTAAGAATTGTATCCGATTATATGCCGCTGGCGCCTCTGTTTTTCATACTACTATATTTATACATTAGGGAACAGCAGCAAGGTGGCACATGCAATGGACTCAGCTGATTCCCAAGAGATTTCATGCTGAAAATGATAGGGAATCGGCGTGCAGTGTATGGGCAGCAGACAACTCTCTGTAATCAGATTGAATTAGATAGAGATTTTTCTCGTGCTCGAATCTGCCCATCATCGCTAGATGTATCAAACATCAAACAAATGACAGCGCTTATAGGCTGCAACTGAATTGTAGACCAACAGAGGCATGCAGAGCCCCACAGGGCTAAATTTATGCCTTGAATGCAAATCAGATGCAAATCATGTACTAGTCCTAATCTATAATTTGAATGCAAATTGATGCACATGGATGCAGCTAGCCATAAGTATACTTACATGAGTTTCGTACAGCAGGAGACATCGGCAGCGCTTCCAAACAGAGGCTGCACCTGAATTGACTACCTGCAATAGATGTGCAGAGCTCCACAATTGTGAACTAAAATACACAACATGCATTCAAACCAGGTGCAGCAAAGGAGGACGTTAGCTTCAGTATAAATAATATGTGCACAAATTATTCCCTACTAGACTTCCCCACGGCGGTGACGCGTCCTCTCGGGGAAGACCTACCGCTAGTCTAACAATAAAAACACGATTTTTTCCTAGTGCTGCTAGTCATAAAATGGTATACACATTTCTCTCAAACAGACAACAAACAAATGACAGCGCTCATAGGCTGCAACTGAATTGTAGACCAACAGAGGCAATTGTGGAGCTCTGCACATCTATTGCAGGTAGTCAATTCAGGTGCAGCCTCTGTTTGGAAGCGCAGCATCGCTAGATGTATGGCTACCTTAACACAAAGGATACAGTTTAAAATCCTGACTCTCGCCTACAAAGCTATTTACAACCTAGCACCTAACTCTTTCTTATCTAAGTAATCTTCAGATACCACCCGTCACACAATTTCTGCTCTACTAACAATATTCTCCAGTCTTCTTCAATGGTCACCTCTTCTCACTCCTGCTTACAAGACTTCTCAAGGTCCTCTCCCCTCCTCTGGAACACCCGCTCTCAACACATCCGCCACTCACCCTCACTTACCCTTTTTAGGCGCAACCTAAAAACTCACTTCTTAAGGCAAGCATACTCTCCTACCTAGGACACTCCAGCCACAGACTACCATTTTGTACCATCTCATACACAGCTTCCCTTCACCTACTGTCCTATACTATAAACCTTTAGCCTGTAAGGCTTTCTGGCCAGGGCTCTCTTCCCAATTTGTCTCACAATGATGTGTAATGTGTGTCCATACCTCCCACTCCTGTGTAAATACCTGTAGCTGATTTGTTTAATGCCTTTGTCTTGTATTGTTAACTGTTGTATTGTTTATTTTGTATTGTTATATCCTTCATGTATTGTATTGTTATATTAATTTACCCTGTATGCTTTTGTTCAACACCATGAAAGATGCTTGTGTTATATAAATGAAGATTCATAATGAAAAAACCTTAAACAGATTTGTCTTTCCTTCCTTCTCTCCTCTGTAGGATCACTAATATTATTACTGTATAGATACTTGCGTATGAGCCGACACACGTATAAGCTGAGGCACCCACTATTCCCTCAGAAACCAAGAAAAAGTGATTGACCTGTGTATAAGCCCCCCCCAAGTATATCCCCCTCCACAGTAGCCAGATGTGCCCCCAGTACAAGTCAGCCCCCATCCCCATAGCCAGATGTGCACCAAGGATGATACAGCTATGTCTCAAGATGCCACTAGAGGGGTCATAGATATGAGACACAGCGAATGCCACACAGGAAGATTACCTGATCATTTCACCACTGACACATTGCTTGCATGCCCTCCTCCAAAAGCAAGGGGACACAGGTAGTCTTCTGGAGCAGCGCAATCTGCACACCATGTTGCAAAGGATGGGGGGCACGGACCTGCAGGGAACCGGAGGGCAAGAGCATGCTCACTAGTGCAAGTTCCTTACGCTCCTCTGTCAGTAACAAAACTTACTTTACCATCTATTCTGGCCCACTAACTCGCATATAAGCCGAGGGGTAACTTTTCAGCACATTTTTTTTGTGCTGAAACATTAGGCTTATACGTAAGTATTTAATGTATGTAATGAATTTATAAAGTGCCAACCTATTATACAGCGCTGGATAAGAAATACATACAGTGGCACAAAGAATGACATAACATAACAACGTTATACAACATTGGACAAAGCTATACAAGGCACCCAGGGTACAAAATACATGTTCATGCAATATTGGGCTGTTTAGGTAGGTCCAGTAATTCAAGTACAAGGGGGACATAGAAAAGGAGCACACGACCATGTACGATACAATAGGTTTATAAGCATTTACTAGGATCCTAAGATTTCCAAATATCTATCCCAGTTACACATCAGATGCTTGAACAGTAGCTGAGTGTTTCCGGGATAATGATAATCCTCTGTAGTGTTATTATTTTCTCTGATACCAAGATTTTCATTTAGATAACTTCATATGTACTGAACTTCACACAAAACAAATCCTGCAGGCATTTGTTCCTATGTGCGTATAAGGAAACATCTTTTCTTCATAATGAATGTCAATAAATACATTCCTCCACTTCACGAAACACAGCATTTGTATGATTAAATTAAAGCACCTCTCCGGGCTATTTTTTTTCTTTCTTTTACACATCTCCTTCCTCTACCCACCAGGCTTGCTCATCACGAGCTCGCGATCATGGCTAGCCTGTGATCATGAGCATTTTTCCCCGTTCATGAGCTCGGTATTTGGATCTTGTGATCGTAATCGATCACGGGTCTGGATTCGAGTGCACCCGTGATTTGCGCCAGGCGAACTTTTCCTCAAGTTCGATTTGCCCCATAATGCACTATGAGGGTCAACTTTGACCCTCTGCATCACAGTCAGCAGGCACATTGTAGCCATTCAGGCTACAGTAAGCCCTGGAGCCCCACCCCCCCTTATATAAGGCAGCCTCCGGCGGCCATTACAGTCACTCGTGTGCCTGCTAGAGAGAGGAAAGGGACAGCTGCTGCAGACTTTTTCTCTTAGGGACAGATTAGTTAGGTTCTAGGCTGCTTTGCTTGTTCCTGACTGAATAATATTGCTTTTAAAGCACCCAGCAACAGCTCTTTTCAGAGCTCAACCTGTACATTTTTTTTCTGACACTTTTGTTGCATGCACAGCCTTGCTAATTGAGATTGTGTGTGTGCCACTGCCAGCAGCCCAGCACATTCAGTGACTGACTGCCTGTGTGTGTGACAGGGAGCTGCACATTGTACTACCCAGTACTGCATATACCCCAGTACCTGTTGTGTTTACTTAACCCACCTCATCACTGCATATACCTAGCTTTGTGTTGAGTGAACCCAGCTCACTGCATCTAACTACCCAGTACCTGTTGTGTTTACTTAACCCACCTCATCACTGCATATACCTAGCGTTGTGTTGAGTGAACCCAGCTCACTGCATCTAAGTCTAACTACCTGTTGTGTTGAGTGAGAACCCACCTCACTGCATCTTAAGTACCTTTACTGTATACTGTTCAGTGAACCCAGCTCACTGCATCTAACTACCCAGTACCTGTTGTGTTTACTTAACCCACATCATCACTGCATATACCTAGCGTTGTGTTGAGTGAACCCAGCTCACTGCATCTAACTACCTGTTGTGTTGAGTGTGAACCCACCTGGCCACCTCACTGCATCTAACTACCTGTTGTGTTGAGTGAGAACCCACCTCACTGCATCTTAAGTACCTTTACTGTTGAGTGAACCCAGCTCACTGCATCTAACTACCTGTTGTGTTGAGTGTGAACCCACCTGGCCACCTCACTGCATCTAACTACCTGTTGTGTTGAGTGAGAACCCACCTCACTGCATCTTAAGTACCTTTACTGTTGAGTGAACCCAGCTCACTGCATCTAACTACCCAGTACCTGTTGTGTTTACTTAACCCACCTCATCACTGCATATACCTAGCCTTGTGTTCAGTGAACCCAGCTCACTGCATCTAACTACCTGTTGTGTTGAGTGTGAACGCACCTGGCCACCTCACTGCATCTAACTACCTGTTGTGTTGAGTGAGAACCCACCTCACTGCATCTTAAGTACCTTTACTGTTGAGTGAACCTAGCTCACTGCATCTAACTACCTGTTGTGTTGAGTGTGAACCCACCTGGCCACCTCAATGCATCTAACTACCTGTTGTGTTGAGTGAGAACCCACCTCACTGCATCTTAAGTACCTTTACTGTTGAGTGAACCCAGCTCACTGCATCTAATTACCTGTTGTGTTGAGTGTGAACCCACCTGGCCACCTCACTGCATCTAACTAGCTGTTGTGTTGAGTGAGAACCCACCTCACTGCATCTTAAGTACCTTTACTGTTGAGTGAACCCAGCTCACTGCATCTAACTACCTGTTGTGTTGAGTGTGAACCCACCTGGCCACCTCACTGCATCTAACTACCTGTTGTGTTGAGTGAGAACCCACCTCACTGCATCTTAAGTACCTTTACTGTTGAGTGAACCCAGCTCACTGCATATAACTACCTGTTGTGTTGAGTGTGAACCCACCTGGCCACCTCACTGCATCTAACTACCTGTTGTGTTGAGTGAGAACCCACCTCACTGCATATAGCTAGCATACCCCCGAGATGGACAAAATGGACAAACCAGGTAGAGGAAGAGGTAGAGGCAGACCCAGAGGAAGGCCACCAGGCACCGGCAGGTCTGTGGCTGTGCGAGGTGGTGTTGCTGTGATTTCATGCGGACCTGCCCCAAAATACAGTGCTCAGAAGAAGGCACATGCCATCACTTCCCAAAATCGTGAGGAGGTGATTGCGTATTTAACACAGAACACCTCATCTCCCGCAACCACCAGCGCTACAACAAGCACCACATCCGCTGCATTTGACACTTCACAGGAGTTATTTGGTGGTGGTGGTGAAATCACTGATTCCCAGCCACTACTGCAACAACAACAAGAAGGCGCAGGTACACCACCTCATACGTCTGAGTTTGGTGGCGATAGTATGGACGTAACGTGTGTGGATGGGGATGATGGTGGACCACCTGAAGTTGGTGCACTTGAGGAGGTGTCTGAGGAAAGCGCAGCTGGCAAGGAGGATTATGATGACGATTATATGGATACCACATATGTTCCCGGTAGAGGAGATGACCAGGGAGACAGTTCAGAGGAGGAGTCAGAGAGGAGTAGGAGGAGACGACTCCATGATAGAAGCAGAGGGAGCTCATCCTCAGAAACAGCTGGGGGCAGTGTCCGGTGCCATGTATCGCCAGCTATGGCCAGGGAGCACACATGCCCTTCAACGTCAGCTGCTGCTGATGCCACCGTAGCGCCATCACCCCAGGGGGGCTCAGCGGTTTGGAAATTTTTTCACGTGTGTGTCTCAGATCGGAGCAAAGCCATCTGTTGTCTCTGCCAGCAAAAATTGAGCCGTGGAAAGGCCAACTGTCACGTAGGGACAAGTGCTTTACGAAGGCACCTGGAGAGAAGGCACAAACAGCTATGGCAAGAACACCTGAGGAAAAGAAGCACCCCTCAAAAGACAAGCAGCGGAGAACAACCGTGGCAGCCGTCACAGGGGGCTTCTGCTGCTCCACGTTCCCATGGTATTGTTCGTGGCTGGGGGGAGGAAGAATGGATACACTTTTAAACAATTTAAAAATACAACCATCTAAACTTTCAAACAATTTAAAAATACAACCATCTAAACTTTCAAACAATTTAAAAATACAACCATCTAAACTTTCAAACAATTTAAAAATACAACCATCTATCATTTTCAAAAAATTAAAAAAAGGGCAAAAAAACTTGCCCTCCGTAAAACATTCTTGGCAAATGCTTTCGACTTGGTTTGTCTTCCGCTGGCTCAAGGGTCCATCTGACCACAGATGCCTGGTCTGCAAAGCACGGTCAGGGCAGCTACAGCATGGGTCTCAGCTGGCTCCCACTTCGGGCCGCAATCCAACCTTCATTCCCCGCGGTGACAATGGCAGACTTGCCCTCCATAACGGATTCCCGTTAAAGGATTTAAAGTTAATTCATTTCAAATACACAGCAGGGCCTCGAAAGTCCGCCTCCTGTATTGTTATTTTTGGTCACTACCTCGGGGCGGGCGTGCATGCCTACCTGCTGCCCTCCTTGGATGTGTAGTGGTAGCCATTTCTCAGGCTCCACACCGGATTCCATCCCTCATTCCCCGGCCATTACCCGAGGTCACAAATGACAGACTTGCCCGCCTCCATATGATTCTCGTGAAAGGAATGTGGTGTCATCTTTGCCCGCCATAACTGGTTCTCGTTAAAGGATTTAAAGTACATTCATTTCAAATACACAGCAGGGCCTTGAAAGTCCGCCTCCTGTATTGTTATTTTTGGTCACTACCTCGGGGCGGGCGTGCATGCCTACCTGCTGCCCTCCTTGGATGTGTAGTGGTAGCCGTTTCTCAGGCTCCACACCGGATTCCATCTCTCATTCCCCGGCCATTACCCGGGGTCACAAATGACAGACTTGCCCGCCTCCATATGATTCTCGTGAAAGGAATGTGGTGTCCTCTTTGCCCGCCATAACTGGTTCTCGTTAAAGGATTTAAAGTACATTCATTTCAAATACACAGCAGGGCTTCGAAAGTCCTCCTCCTGTATTGTTATTTTTGGTCACTACCTCGGGGCGGGCGGGCGTGCATGCCTGCCCGCTGCCCTCCTTGGATGTGTAGTGGTAGCCGTTGCTCAGGCTCCACACCGGATTCAAACCTCTCATTCCCCGGCCATTACCCGGGGTCACAATGGCAGACTTGCCCGCCTCCACAGGATTCTTATTGTAGCGGTACTGAACAAGTACACAGCAAGTAGAAAATGTAAATTAAAAACGAAACGTAAGTTTTTTAACAATGCCATGGAAAGTTGAGAAGGAAGTCACACATTACCTGACATCACTGAGTGAGGAAGAGCAATCACGCCATGTTGCGCAGTAGTCCAGCATGGCCGTCACTACACAAACAGCTGTTTGCGGTGCGTTACACAGTGAGTTTGGTGTGTCAGTGTGAAGCAGTACTCTAATTACACTCCCTGTTTGATGTATACACATGCAAGATGTTTGAAAGCACGTTAGGCCTGCAATTTAGCATTCAATGTGATTTCTGCCCTTAAAACACTGCTTTGCGTAACATCCAGATTTTTCACCGGGACTTTTGGCATGTATCCCACTCCGCCGTGCCCCCCTCCAGGTGTTAGACCCCTTGAAACATCTTTTCCATCACTTTTGTGGCCAGCATAATTTTTTCTATTTTTCAAAGTTGGCCTCCCCATTGAAGTCTATTGCGGTTCGCGAATTTTTCCGCGAACCGAACCTTCTGCGGAAGTTCGCGAACCCGGTTCGCGAACCGAAAATCGGAGGTTCGCGACATCTCTACCTAGCATGTACCATTATGATATATCCAATAGAAAAATGAGCTTGCTTAAGGATTTGTAGGGTGTCAAAAACCAACTCACATACATTCGCCAGGAATCTAACCCAGGCCTACTGCTTGGTAGGCTGCTATCCTAACCATTATACCACCAACACAACACACTACAATACTACATGCTGAAGCCAGCATAGCATGTCCCATTGTGATATATTGAAGAGAAAAATGAGCTTGCTTAGGGATTTGGAGTATGTCAAAGGCCAACTCACATGCATTGGCCAGGAATCGAACCCAGGCCTACCGCTTGGTAGGCTGCTATCCTAACCATTATACCACCAACACAACACACTGCAATGCTATATGCTGAAGCCAGCCTAGCATGTACCATTATGATATATCCAAGAGAAAAAAACAATTTTGCCACAGAGACTGTGTACCACAAAGACTGTGCACACAGTTGCTGTTGAATGATTTTATGGGGATGTATGTGTGTCTTTTGGAGGGAGGAAGTAAGTCTACTCCAAGAAGTTTCAGCATGTATCTCTTGGATATATCATAATGGTACATGCTAGGCTGGCTTCAGCATGTAGCATTGTAGTGTGTTGTGTTGGTGGTATAATGGTTAGGATAGCAGTCTACCAATCGGTAGGCCTGGGTGTGATTACTAGCCAATGTAAGTGAGTTTGCTTTTGACATCCTACAAATCCCTAAGCAAGCTCATTTTTCTCTTGGATATATCATAATGGTACATGCAAGGCTGGCTCTTTCCGATCATCCCTAGTCAGAGCCAGCACCTGAACCCAGATGGTGGCCGACTTCATGGGGTCCTTCAGCAGGCTTGACACAGAGGCCCCTGTGGAACCCATGGAGTACTGGGTTAAGTGCTTGGAGATCTGGAGGGAGCATGCTTGAAGGGGGCAAGCCAGGACTTCCAGGGCGTACTGCCCTGGAAGTCCTGGCTTGCCCCCTTCAAGCATGCTGTCCGAGAGGTTCTTCAGTGTGGCCGGTGGCGTGGTCACAGAGATGCGCTCTCATCTGTCCCCAGAGTCTGTGGACAGACTGACCTTCCTCAAGATCAACCATGCCTGGATTGAAGGCACGTTCCTGGCCCCTGCTGTCGGCAAGAGGGGGATATGAGGTGGCTGGAAATGTTTTTTGCACACCAACCTTCATTTTCTTGCTAATTTGGCCCGGTTATTTTTTAGGTGCTGTGGTACCACGGCTAGGTGCCATGGCCTATGCTGCCTGCTGCCATGTATGTTACTTACTCCTCCTGCTGCTGCTGCATTTAACCTCCTACTGTCTGTTTTCCCACTACTAGGGTGCAGAGAATTATGCGCTTCTGCCACTAGCTATTACACCATCAAAATAGCTACAACTTTTGTTGTGAAAAAGAAAAAAATTATTATGAGGTGTCTGGGATGCAAACTGTGCTGTCCCAGTTGTGGGGAGAACCCAACTGCGGCTGTGTGACCACTTCCTGGAACCTCATGGTTGTTAATTTTTGCTTGTGCCGTGGTACCACCGCAAGGTACCATGGCCTAAGCTGCCTGCTGCCACACGTTACTCCTCCTCCTGCTGCATTTAACCTCCTGCTGTCTGTGCTCCCACTGCCAGGCTTCACAGAATTGTGCACTGCTGCCATGTGCCACTAGCTATTACGCCACTACAATAGCTAAATTATACATATTTTGTAGTTGAAAAAACAATGCTGAGGTGTCTGGGTTGAAAACCTCCTGCTGTTTGTTCGGTGTTTATATCACAACTGTGGTACCACCGCTATGTGCCATGGCCTATTACATTGCCTGCTGCCGCACATAAATTCTCCTCCTCCTCCTGTTGCTGCTGCTGCTGAATTTAACCTCCTGCTGTCTTTGCTCCCACTGCCAGGGTCCACAGAATAAGGTGCTGCTGCCATGTGCCACTAGCTATTATGCCACTACAATAGCTACCATATTGTAAAAAAAATTAAGTAAATAAATATTAAATCTGTGCTGTCCCAATTGTGTATTGGACACAATGTGGGCTTCACGACCACTGCCTGGAACCTCCTGCTAATTGCTCGGTGTTTATATCACAGCCATGGTACCACCGCTCGGTGCCATGGCCTATTATATTGCCTGCTGCCATATGTAATGTCACTACTACTCCTCCTCCTCCTGCTGCTGCTGTATTTAGCCTCCTAATGTAGGTGCTCCCACTGCCAGGGTCCACAGAATAACGTACTGCTGCCATGTGCCACTAGCTACGACGCCACTACAATAGCTACATTACACATATTTTGTTGTTGATAAAAAAAGAGTACAAGAGTACAAGAGTAAAAGTACAAGAGGAAGAATAAGAAAATGATGCAAATGAAGAAGAAGATGATGAAGAAGAAAAAGATGGAGAGAAGAAGAAGAACCAGGTGAAGAAGAAAAAGAACCAGGTGAAGAACAAGAACCAGATGAAGAAAAAGAAGAAGAACCAGGTGGTGGAGAAGAAGATGGTGAAGAAGAAAAAGAAGGTGAAAAAAAGATGGAGAGAAGAAGATAAAGAAGAAGAAGAATAAACAAATACAGAAAACAAATGTTTTCCATCATTTTTTTTTACACCTCCACTCGTATTTAACTGCATTTTTTCTTTAAAAAATACATGATGCACCATAAAAGAAGTTTTGGAAGCAATGTAAGGCCATTCTTGATTATGACTCGTGATTCCAGAGTCAGTGCCTAATCATGACTCGAATTCTATATCGAATCGATATCCGTGATGGTGATCATGACCGAATCCGGATTTCCATGTACCCAGATTCGAATTCACTCGAGTCGTGATTGGGGGTATCCGAGCAACCCTGCTGCCCACACTATAGTCATTTACCATAAGAAGGAAAATACGTTAATATATATTGTATCTTAATTCTAGGATTTGCAACATAATCATGTGACTGTAGGTGGCCCTGCCTCCTCCTCTCTTAGTTGAACCGTGACACTGGGGTATATTCACTAATAGTTTTGTAGCAAACACCAAATTTTCAGTTCTCGAACACAAATTTACTGCCAATGTTCTCGAACAGGAAGTTCATTTTGGGCTCCATAGATTTTAATAGGCAGGAGAACTTTAAAACTTTCAGGGCATCTCTACAGCCACAATTTCTTTAAAACTGATGAAAAAAGTGTACCAAAACCCGGACAGTGACAAGACGGAGGAGGATCAACTGCAAAATAGTTGCCAAAAATATGTTTTATGTGCAAATGAGTGCAAGGAGTCATCAGTGAAACCTGCCCCCACCGATCTACTTACCCGGGACTTCCTCCAGCCCCTTGTCGCCGACACATCCAGTGCCATAGCTCCGCCTGCAGCCACCGGCCCCCATTTCCCGCCGGTGCAAGAGGCCGACCCCAGGGTTGTCCTTGTACTGTGCCTGTGCAAGCCCCGCTGCGGGGACCCCAGGCCAGTGGCTGTGAGCGAAGCTGCGGTGCTGGAAATGTCAGTAGCAAGGGGTTGGAGGAAGCCCCAGGCTAGTAGATGTGGAGGGTTTCACTGATGACTCCTTTAAGTGATCTCTGAATTTGAGCATACAACAACATAATGCTTTTGTTTTTAATTTGGCGGATTCCCATTAGTCTGTTTATAGACCAATGGGGAGCCTTGTGACAAAATTTAAAGATGCTTTAGCTCTAGCTATACTTGTGGCGGTGGGTGCGCAGCGCGGGACATTTCCAAGGATATTGGCGTGGGAACCTTATTTTTTTTTAAGGTTAATTAAGATTAATAAAATATTGCTCTCATTGTTGTTTTTTTTTTATTTAACCCTTTGTGGAAATGAGTAAGGAGTACCATGTACCCTATACTTATGTCTCCTGGGGAGGGGACTGGTATCTGGGGGTCCCCTTCTTAACCACTTAAGGCCATTTTTACTAAGTGGGCCACTGCAGCTTTAAGGCCTAGCAGGGCCGCACAACTCAGCACACAAGTGATTTCTCCCCTCCCCCTTCCTTTTCTCCCCACCAACAGACCTTTCTGCTGGGGGGGGGTAGTCTTATTGCTCCCCAGATGTATTTTTTTTTATAAATATGTATTTCATTATTTTTAAAATAAAATGGTGTCTTTTTTTATGTATTGTACCTCCCTCCCTGGCCAGCCAATCAGTGTGGTCGGCTGTCATAGGCTTTACTTGTGTATCACGCAAGGGGACAGCCGTGTCACACAGCTGTCTCCAGTACAGCACTCCCTTAGATTGCAGCGCTGTACAGGGTTTTTAGATGGCGGATTCTAAGAAAATGGCTGCCAGAGTCTGCATGTGCAGACATATTTTCACACGGCGGCCATTTTCTTGTAGTCCCATAGCAATTACTATGAGACTACAGCACATGGGAGCAGAGAGGGAGGCAGAGTGGTGGTATATGACATATCAGATTGCTTTCAGACCTCCCCTCCAACAACTCTATCCAGGACCAGCACTGCAGGGGGTGCAGTACAATCCTTCTCCCCCTCAGACTTCCTCACAGCCAGCATGGGACTGTGGACTTCAAAGGGTTAGGGGAGAGAGATTAGTATAATACGATCTCTTGCTTTGTATATTTCTCTCTCTCTTTCTCTTTCTCTCTCTCTCTTCCCACCCCCATCTGAAACTTTCTCTGCTCAACGCTGCTCCCTCCCTCTCTCTGCTAACCTAAGGTGGCCATGCATCAGGCAACTTGGCGGCCAATTGACCACCGAATTTGATATTAATCACATCGGATGAAAATCGGTGCGGCCAAGTGCATGCCCGATTGATGATGCAACCAATTTAGGGTCGAAATTGGTTGCAAACCACCCAACTTTTTCCGATAAGAAAGAAAGAGGGACACTTAAGTCACGCCCTTGCCACATCCCTAACCTTGCCCCGACCACACCCCTAGTCTTGCATACTATAAAGTTTTCAAAGGAAAAATATAACATTTTTTAGTAGAAAATTCATAGATTTCCATAGAACTGTATGGGAGTCCTGAAAGAGGGACAAATGAGGAAGAAAGAGGAACAAAGGGACAGGGGTCCCAAAGAGGGACTCTCCCTCGGTAGCTATGGCTATACTACCACACATAGTCTAAGCTCCGTGGTGAACATAGAAAACATTGCAATGTTGCTAGGAAATAAGTAAAAATACAAGTAAAATAGTAGCCCTAAATATTTATTTTTGTTTCTTAAAAAAAATAAAGAGTAACTGTGCTCAGTGTGCTGCTGTCTGTTGGTGCTGACAACTGATAATTACCAGGCTCCTGACCCTGGCTGACCTGAAAGAGTTAAATTACTAGGTCTGTCTGTCTGTCTCTGTCACACTCATAGGCAGTCTCTGCTGTAGGGGACAGGCTGCAGTGATTGGTGTGACTGAGCTGTGTGTCCTCTCCTCTGCCCCTCTGCCTACCTCCTGTGTTCAGCAATTCTGATTTTCTTTTTTTTCACAATTAAGCTTTATTGAATGCAAACTTAAGTGACATTTGCAGGTTGACAAGCAATAACATAGTTAAATCGGTACAGATTCATAAGCTTTATACACTGCAGAAAAATAGTGGATAACAGGTGCTTAAGAACATCTGGACAAGAATTATGGTAAATGTACATTTCTATCTTTAAAAGAAAGAACAGCGGATTAGGTGTGTTGGAGAAGGTGAGGATCTTAGAGAGATGTAATATGGTGTTTTTCGCTTGGTTAGGAGATTGCTAAAATATTCAAGAAAGGAGCGCAATTATAGTTTAAGTGGTGTCTTGTCCAGGGGAATCTGTAGGGATCCTTAAATACATATAATATGGATAGTGCTCGGGGTTAGGTATATTACTCACTTTGAAGCATTATTTTGAGGTACCAGGGATTAATAGGGGAGTATCAATAGGCAGGAGGCTGGGTATTTGCCAGCTTTTGAGGGGGGGGGGGGAGGATAGGGAGGGAGTGTAGGGGGGGGGGGGTTAGAAGGGTGGAGGGGGGATCTTCACATCATAGAATGTTGTGTTGGAGAGGGAGGAGAATCCAATGGGACATAACAAATTTTACAACGTAGCTTTGTACTCAGGTGTGTTTTTGAAATCGTGCCAGAGAGCCCATGTTTTGGTGTATTGATCAGGCCTGTCATGTGCGGCAGAGATGATCTCCTCCATTTCTGCAATCCTATTTATCCTAGACCACCATTGTGCTATTGAAGGAATTTTATCAGATTTCCACAGGCAAGGGATTAAGGCTCTAGCCGCATTTATGAGGTGTAGGAGAATACCTTTTTTATGTTTTTTAGCCGAAATTGGAACCAAATGGAGTAGGTAGACTTCAGGGGAATATTTGACAGAGATGGAGGAGATCTTTTGGGTCCTTCCAGTATTTCTGTATTTTCGGACAGGACCAGAAGATGTGTAGCAGGTCTCCGCCTACCGCTCCACACCTCCAGCACAGATCTTTGTTGAGGATACCCATGTGATGTAATTTTTCGGGAGTGTTATACCAATGGGAGATTAGCTTGTAACCTAGTTCCTGTGTATTGACATTAGAAGAACCTTTGAGGTTATTTGTTAAAATCTGAGTCCATTGGTCATCAGTAAAGGAGCTGCCTAGCTTTTGTTCCCATTTTCTTTGGGCGGGGAATTTATCAGGTAAGTTCAGGTTTAACAAAGTTTTGTACATCCATGATATCACATGTCTGTGGGGGGTCGTTGCGAGAATCAATGTTTCAAAATTGGTGAGGGGCCTGTCAATTTTGTATTTCCTGGCTAAAGAAGAGACAAAACTTTGGAGTTGTAGAAAGGACCATGATGAGATATTTTTCCCATTGACGGGGCTTCAAACTGATTCTTTGGTTTGCATGAGCCCCTACTGGACACATCCTTCAAGCGTATGGTGACAGGATCGCCGTGTGTGAGGAAATTCAGATCTAGTCCTGGTGTAAATTGGGGATTGTTCAGTATTGGGGTAAGCGGTCCTGGGGAGGATGATAGTGAACCTTTAATTGTGAAAGAGCGAAATGTTTGAATCGTGGACAAGATTAGGGGATGTGAGAGGGCTGATTTAGGGATATCCTTATTTAAAATCCAGGGTAATCCTGGTAGCGGGGTATTAGAGAAGGCTTGCTCTATTTGAATCCATCGCTTGGTGGAGTTTGGGAAACACCATTCCGGTATTCTGCTAAGAATGGCTGCCTGGTGGTATTTATAGAGTAGTGGGTAGTTTAGTCCGCCTTCTAATTTGTCAAAGGCTAGCAAAGTGTGTTTAATGCGGGCAGGTTTCTTTCCCCATATGAAACTGTTGATAGCTGACTGTAGTTTAGTGAATGACTGTTGAGGGATAGAAATGGGAACTGTTTGGCTGATGTACAGGATCCTAGGTAGGACATTCATTTTAATGGATGCTAGTCTCCCAAACCAGGATAGGCATGGGTGCGAGTGCCATCTGTCCAGGTCTGATTGAATTTTTTTGAAGAGAGGGGCATAGTTTAAATCGAATAGTTTAGAGAGATTGATTGGGATCTGTATTCCTAGGTATCTGATTGAGGTATTGGCCCATTGGAAAGGGAATAATGGTTTTATGGTTGTCAGAGTCGCTGGCTTTAGGGATATGTTCATTGCATAGGATTTGGAAAGGTTAACCTTATAATTAGTCAAAGATCCAAAGTATTTTAATTTTTCTAGTAGGGCTGGGACAGATGTGGATGGCTTAGTTAGAAAAAATAAGAGGTCATCAGCAAAGGCTGATACTTTATGTTCTGCATCTTTCACGGTCACACCCTTTATGGATTGATCAGATCGTATCCAATTAAGCAAGGGTTCTAGAATCATTATAAAGATTAGTGGGGACAGGGGACATCCCTGTCTCATGCCATTAGACAGATCAAAGGGGGCTGAGAGTAGGCTATTTACTTTAATTTTGGCAGATGGATTTGAATATAAAAGTGAGATCCAGTTTGTCATCTGTGAGCCTAGATCCATGTGAAGAAGAGAGGCCCGGATGAAATCCCAGGATACCCTATCGAAGGCTTTTTCGGCATCGGTGGAGAGAAAAATTCCCTCCATCGAATGCCGAGTCATCCAGGTATGGATTCCAAGTGCTCTCATGGTTCCATCCTTGGCCTCTCCAACATGAATCCTACTTGGTCAGGGTGTACTCTGGAAGAGAGTAAGGGTAAAATTCGTGTGGCTATAATTTTGGCAAACAGTTTTATATCCGTATTCAGAAGAGAAATGGGTCTGTAGCCCGAGCAGGACTGTGGGTCCTTGTCTGGTTTATGTATCACTGTGATGTGTGCTTCAAGTAGTTGTTTAGAAGGGGTGGTGTCAGCTGTCACTTCATTGAATGCAGAAATAAAATGTGGAGATAAAATCTCTGCGTATACTTTGTAGAATTGTGCTGTAAAGCCATCAGGCCCAGGACTTTTGTTAGCTTTTAGTGATTTGATTGCTTCTAGAATTTCGTCTTTGGATATTGGGGAGTTTAGGTTAGATTTCTCTTCAAGGTTTAATTTCTTCAGACCATATTTGGCCAAGAATTGAGAGATAGCTTGTGACCTGGATAGAGGTGCGTGCGAGTCACTGGAGGGGATGGGGAGATTATACAAACTATGATAGACATTTTTGAATTTCTCAGCAATCTCCCTGGTAGATATTTTTTTCTCTTGTTTGGAATTGATTAGGGATTTTACCTGCATGTTAGCAGTTTTTTCCCGCAAAGCTCGAGCTAGAAGGGCCCCTGATTTATTAGCATGTTCATAGAATATTCCCCGTGATAGTAGGAATTTCCTCTTAGTTTGGTATGAGAGAAGTTTTTGGAGTTGCTTGCGTAAAGAGCTGATTTCGTCTAGAAGAGGAGCAAGTAGAGATGCTTTATGCTTTGACTCCAATATTTTAATTTTGGAGTGCAGTAAATCAATGTGGGCTTGTTTTTCTCTCTTGATTCTAGCTCCTATACGAATCAGTTGACCTCTTATGTATGGCTTATGCGCCTCCCATACTAAAAGGGCTGACTGATCCGGGGATTTATTTAGGTGGAAATATTCCATGATGTGGTGTTTTATTTCCTTTAAATGGGTCTCTTCTGAAAGTATAAAAGGGTTTAATCTCCAGCAAAAGGATTTGGGTATGGTAAATGGTGGCTTTAAGAGAAGTGAGACTGGAGCATGATCAGCTAGATTTAAAATGCCTATATTAGCTTTGAGTACCATCTCTCTGCTGGACAAAAAGGTAGTCTAGGCAAGAATATCGTTTATGGAGACCTGAGTAGAAGGAGAAATCTTTATCATCTGGATGGAGGAGACGCCAGGCGTCAACTAAAGATAGCCTGTCTAGTTGATCCCTTATTTTTTTGATATCTCTGAATTTGATGGAAGAAGTGCCATTGGATGTGTCCAGTAGGGGGTTTAAGGGGACATTAAGATCGCCCCCTAGGAAAAGAGACCCTTGGTAAAAAGAAAGGAGAGAGTCGGTTACTTTTCTGAAAAAGCTAACCTGTCCCGAGTTTGGAGCGTATATGTTGGCCAGGGTAATATCTCGGTCCTGTATTTTCCCATGTATGAATCGGTATCTCCCTTCTGGATCTTCCAGTTTAGAGATCATTTGAAAGTTTACAGATCTATGGATCAATATGGAAACTCCTTTTGTCTTGTCTAATGGAGAGGGGGCATGAAAATATAGTGGGTAATGTTTGTCGTAGAATTTAGGGATTGTTTTTTTGCAAAAATGGGTTTCTTGGAAGAAAGCGAAAGTAACGCCCACTTTCCGAATATAATTCAGAAAATTAGATCTCTTTTGTGGAATATTTAATCCATTAGCATTATAGGAGATGAGTTTCCATTGTTGAGTCCTTTCATTAGGTTGAGGTGGCATTGTTAAGCTTTGTATCATTAGCACAAGTAAAAGGCTTATAGGTAGCCAAAGATTAAGCATTATGTATAAGCAGTAGGAGGTAGAAGTCAAGGGAGATAGGGAAGGGAGGTGGGAAAGTGGAAAAAGAGTGGGTAAGGGCAGGTAGTAGGGAGGAGGAGTAGGAGGGAGAGGTGGGGAGAGAGGGAAAACCCTGGTAGCACCCTTATCTGAAAAGTAATTTTAAAGGGGAGAACAGAAGAGTAAATTCGGTAAAACAGTGAGAAATATTAATTAGGATAAACTCACGTGGGTAAGTCGAGGTTTCTCAAGGGAGAAAGCTCGAATACTCACTATACTAAGGTGAGAGGTTGTCAGAGAACCGGTCTCTGGTGTGGAGGTGGGCTAGATCACCTCCGAGAGACTGGGAACTCGAGCTACCAAAAAGAAACAACAAGAGTAGCTAATCAAGAGATGAACCAGACATGGTAAAAGCAAACATAAACAGTTAGCTGTGGGAAATATGTCCACAGTCACTGTATTTCCAACCACTAAGTACTAACCATAACAGAGAGACAATGAATTGCCTTTCAGTGAACCTTGATTGCAAGTTGGTGAACTTGGGGGGAAGGGAGACCTGGGGGGGGGAGGGGAGAGGGGGGGAGTAGGAAGGGGAGGGAGGAGGGGTGGGGGAAGGGGAGAGGGGTGTGGGAGAAGGGGGGAGAGGGAAAGAAGGGGGGGAAGGGATAGGGGGGAGGGGATAGGGAATGGGGGGGGGGAGGGAAGGAGGGGAAGGGAAATGGTAGGGGGGGGGAAGGACGGGGGGGGGAGGATTGGGAGGTGTGGGAAGTTCACCTATTATAGATAGACTGTAATCAACATATATAAAGGTAAAACATAAATTTCAGTAGCTACAACAAGCATACATATACATATTGACTCTTTGGCGTGGAGGACCACAGGTATGGTAAGTAAGTAGCATAAGCAGCCTCAGCAATATGAGGGGACCAGCAACGATGTTGAAGTAGCAATCTGTAGTTGCGGGATAATCAACAATGTGGGATTATCAGGTAGAAAGAATTTCTATGGTGTGTCTAAAAAAAAAAAGGGGTTCAGTCTTCCTCTAGCGTAGCACATCCAAGATCTGCAGCAATATCCAGAGTGACAGCTTTAGCGGGGGTCTTGTTGCCCTGTCTGGATTTTTTGGAAGAAGGAGGTCTGGAGCACATATCTGGGGTCTCAAAGCTAGAAAAGGAATCTGCCCCTTGTGTTTAGAATTCAGCATACCACAGCGGTAGGTCCGGGACAGTTATATTCAGGGTGGCACAGAAATCATCCAGATCTGCTGGTGTGCGGAGGAAAGTAGTGTTGCCGCTGTCCGTTACGGAAAGCGCGAAGGGGAAGCGCCAGCGGTATTTGTAGTTCTTTTCCATCAGTAGTTGCAAAAGTGGCTTTAGTGCCTTTCTTTGTTGTAGGGTTAGTGGGGAGAGATCTTGGTAAAGGGCTATGTGGGAGTCATTCAAAAGTATATCATCCTGTGATCGTGCGGCTTTCATTATGTCCTCCTTCAGTTGGAAAGATGAGAGGCAGCATATAATGTCTCGAGGAGGGTTTGTGTCATTCCCGGGAGGTTTAAGAGCTCGGTGGGCTCTTACAAAATCTATAGGCTGGTCTTTGGGCCTAGCAAGCAGCTCATTAAAGACAGACGTTAAGGCCGAGGAGATCTGGTCAGCAGGTATTGACTCTGGGATTCCCCGTACTCTGATATTGTTGCGTCGTCCCCTGTTATCAAGATCTTCCAAGTGTCTTTGGTGGGCGATTAGCCTAGTGTTGTGTACCTGGGAGGCTCTGGATAATGATTTAATCCTAGTGTCTCTTTTTGCCCCTGTCTTTTCAATAGTGGATATGCGTTCCGCAATGGCGGCCATATCTTCACGAACTTCCGCAATAGCGTTAGTAAATGTTGATTTAATGTCTTCTGCAAAGTCTCTTAGGTGAGAGTACGTGACTGTGTCCCTCTTTTTGGGTGTTTTAGGGTACTCACGGTCAGAGGATTCTCTGGATGTAAGGGAGTCATCGGGCGAAGGACTGCGTGGCGCCGCCATCTTGGAAGCAGAGATTGGGGCCTTGCGAGCAGATTGAGAGTGGAACAACTCCGGTAAGCTTCTCCCAGATTGCGGACGGGGGTTGTTGCTGGTCCTGGAGGAGTTTTGGCCTCGGATCCTGCGGTCCATAGTGGTTAGGAGTGAGTGGTTGGGACGGAGCAGGAAGAGATAGCGGTGTCTGGTTCAGGAGCTCTACACTCAAGCAGTCATCTCTCTTGAGCGTCAAGCCACGCCCCAGCAATTCTGATTTTCCTGGATGCAGGGTTCTGCTACTCCTAGCCTGGAGGAGGATGTGGGGGCGGGGCACACACAGCTGCCTCTCAGTTTCTATTGGTTGGAGGGCGGCACCAGCTTGCAGGAAGTACACACAGAGGAGAGGAAGGAGTGTGAGGCTGATCTTTCTGTTTCTGCATGCAGGATCTAAAATATTTCACGGTCTATCCATAGAAAAATGGGACGTAAAGAGTAGGAGGTGTTACATGGGGTGAGGGGGCGGGGCCCTGGGATGGTCCCACCCAAATCGGGACTGTGGTGCCCTATGTGGTTGCATGAATCGGTCTGACATGCTGCAAGATGAACAACTTGCTCGATCTGGTGCGTGATGGTAGCGGCAAACGTGACAAAACCCCCAGCGATGTTTCCCTAATGTATAAATGTACATGTTTGCATTTATACATTACCTGACCTGTGTCACAGTGCGTGTCCATCGTCCGAATCGTCCGCTCTTCCATCAGCCCCATACCCGCTTCTGGCGCATGGCACGTCGGTGCCTGTGTGACTTGTGTGTGCGGCTAATGGAAGAACCACAGATTTGGAAGATGGATGTTCACTGTAGAGATATAGCTGCCATTTTTGAACTGGTATCTCATGGAAGCCATGTTTTTTTCATTTTCTGTCTGCTGTGTACTGTGTCATGTGTATGTCTGTTAGAGACAGCCTGGCTGCTGACTTTAAAGGAAATTTGCATCTCTCAGAAAAGGGCTATAAATCTCATTTGAACAGACCAGCTAAATTAAATAGTGCCCAGACACCTGGACATTGTGTATTTACCTAACTTCCATCAAGGAAACAGTTAATTAGATAATTAACCAACCAGTTGTCCTGAATAGTCTGATGTGCTGGAGGTGTTTGCATTGCTTTAACGTCTGTATACAGCCACCGGTTGTTCCCAATACACAATTGGACTATGCAGAATCATCAACTCTCAGGAAGTGCAGAATCATCAACTCTCAGGAAGTGCAGAATCATCAACTCTCAGGAAGTGCAGAATCATCAACTCTCAGGAAGTGCAGAATCATCAACTCTCAGGAAGATAGGGACATATTGCAACAGGATCTGGATAGGATGGCTATATGGGCACATACATGGCAGATGAAATTCAATGTTGAAAAATGTAAAGTCATGCATTTTGGACGTACCAATGGTCTAGCACCATACAAAATAAATGGGATACAGTTTGGGACATCAAACTTGGAGAAGGAATTAGGAGTACTCATCGACAACAAGTTAAACAATTGTACTCAATGCCAAGCTGCCGCAGCTAAAGCTAACAAAATTTTGGGATGCATTAAAAGAGAAATATAAACTCGAGATGCTAGCATAATATTGCCCCTGTTTAACTCTCTAGTAAGGCCACATCTGGAATATGGAATTCAGTTCTGGGCACCACATTACAGGAAAGATATTGCAGTTTTAGAACAGGTGCAGAGACGAGCAACAAAATTGATACGTGGGATGGAAGGTCTCAATTACCAAGAAAGGTTAGATAAACTGGGTTTATTTAGTCTAGAGAAAAGACGCCTTAGAGGGGATCTAATTAACATGTATAAATACGTCAGAGGGCAATATAAAAGCTTGGCGGATGAGATTTTTGTCCCTAGGCCTTCTCAAAGGACTAGAGGACATGATCTGCGCATGGAGGAAAAACGTTTTAGACATTTATTTAGAAAAGGGTTCTTTACGGTAAGAGTGATTAAGATGTGGAATGCATTGCCACAGTGTAACAAACGTTGGAGAGGCAGCTGCGGTGAACAGCGCTACCACCGCAGCTGCCTCCAGCTCTCTGCCTAACAGTCGGTCCGTGCCTCGGGCATCTAGCACGCTGAGGATGAGTCTGTTAGCCGCTTATAAGGTCGCCTTATCGCGTGCACGCGCACACAGACAGGACCTTTATGCGGGGAGGAGGCGCGTCAGCTGACCGGACGGTCGGCTGACATCAGAGTAGACACTCGCTGCTCCTCATTGGCTGAGAGGAGTAGGCGTGACGGAGGGGTCTCCTCTGCTTCAAAAGCCAGGCTGAATCACTCGCAACTTGTCTGCTGTTGCGAATACTTCATGTTAGCGCTCAGACCTTAGATAGTTCCGGTGTGCTTTGATCCAGGAGGAAACCGGGGATTTCACACAAGATAGGAATTGTTTGATAGCCTTAAGTTACTTTATTACTGTGTTATTATCTGTGTATGACTCTGGCTCATTCTGACTACTCTTACGCTCAGTGATTCTGTACCTTTGCCCATCTGATCTTGCTGCCAACCCTGCCTGTTTGAACCTTCCTGTCTCTGCCTTCCGATTTTGTACTGCATCTGTATGTTTGTTGCCAACTCGATTAGTCTGACCACTCTACTCTCACCAGAGGGCCCTTGACTCTGGTGAGGGGCCCTGTTCTGTTAGTACCCACCAGCTCCTCTGGTGAGGTATCACTCTCTACTCTCACCAGAGGGCCATTGACTCTGGTGAGGGGTTCTGTACTGTTAGTACCCACCAGCTCCTCTGGTGAGGTATAGCTGAACCTATCAGTACTACTGTTGCACCAATCACAATACTTGCTATTAAGCTACCACATCAGCTGTCTTGTACACTTGTATTATTGGTGATTCTGAAGATCACCATATAATCAGGTATATATCTGCATTATAGGTGATACTGCAGATCACCTAATAATCAGAACTCTGTTCTTGCTGACACAAATTGTTACACACAGGAAGTAGTTATGGCAAATTCTATACCTGCATTTAAAGGGGGCTTAGATGCTTTTCTTGCGTTGAAAAACATCCATGGCTACAATTACTAGGTAATGCCCAATGATGTTGATCCAGGGATTTTATCTGATTGCCACCTAGAGTCGGGAAGGATTTTTCCCTTTTAGGGCTAATTGGACCATGTCTTGTAAGGGTTTTTCGCCTTCCTTTGGATCAACGGGGGTATGTGAGGGGGCTGGCTGGTGTTGTACTTAATTCTCTGGTTGAACTCGATGGACGTATGTCTTTTTTCAACCCAAATAACTATGTAACTATGAAACCTAAAGTCTGGGAGAGTTGAAAGTAGAACAGGAACCTTTGGAATTTGCATATCCCAGCAAGTAAGGATGTGATAGAGGTCTCTGCAAAATGGTGATATCACAATCTGAGGAAATTAGATTATTTCTGGATCTGAACATTGAGTGGCCTTGGGCTACAAATCTTCCTATAAAAGTCAGCAGGGAAGATTCAGAACTTGTACTTCTCAGGAGCTAGCAACACACTAGGGGTGCCCCGGCTTCTGGTCGGAAACCTGCGTGCTCCCGCAAACAATGCTAGGACCTGTATGCTGGTAACGTTTGATCCTCTTTTATTTTGTCTTTTAGCAAACTGCCTTGTTGTGTGTCTTTGTATTGTTTACTTTGTTTTTGTAAATATCTTTGTATATATTTCTTTCTGCACTGTTCCACTTTTTTGGAATATTACATCTTTATTTAACCCATTCAGGTTCCGTCGTTTTCACTTGAGAAATGTTCACTTCCCATTCATTAGCCTATAACTTTATCACTACTTATCACAATGAACTGATCTATATCTTGTTTTTTTCCGCCACCAATTAGGCTTTCTTTGGGGGGTACATTTTGCTAAGAGCCACTTTACTGTAAATGCATTTTAACAGGAAGAATAAGAAAAAAAATCATTATTTCTCAGTTTTCAGCCATTATAGTTTTAAAATAATACATGCCTCCATAATTAAAACTCACGTATTGTATTTGCCCATATGTCTCGGTTATTACACCGTTAAAATTATGTCCCTATCACAATGTATGGCGACAATATTTTATATGGAAATAAAGGTGCATTTTTTCCGTTTTGCATCTATCACTATTTGCAAATTTAAAATAAAAAAAATATAGAAATATCTTATCTTTACATTGATATTTAAAAAGTTTAGACCCTTAGGTAAATATTTACATTTTTTTTTTATTGTAATGTTTTTTTTTTTTTATATTAAACATTTTATTTGGGTATTTTTGGGAGGGTGGGATGTAAAGTATATTTTTATAATGTAATTGTGTGTTGTTTTTAATTTTTTTTTACTTTTTGTTGTAGTTTTACTTTTTGGCTACAAGATGGCGGCCATGAGTTTGTTTACATGACGTCACTCTAAGCGTAACACACGCTTAGAGTGACGCATCGGGTAGGGAACGGCCAGAAAAGGCGCAGCTTCCGAGAGAAGCTGTCGCTTTTTCAGCGGGGGAGAGGAATCAGTGATCGGGCACCATAGCCCGATTCACTGATTGCCTGGCTAATGAACCGTGGGCCTGGAGCGCGCATGCACGCGCGCGATCGGCCGCGGGAGCGCGCGGCAGCACGCATGGTTCCTGGACGTAGATTCTATGTCCAGGAACCAAAATAGGTTAATAACCTAGTCTTCTGGGTACTAAGCAGAGCTTGCATTCCTAGAGAGAGACTGCAGTGTAATTTGTGTTACAAGTTCAGTGTCTGATTGGATGCTCGGTTTGTACACTACTACAGTGTGAGAGTTTGTGTGTGTGTGGCTTTCCTGCATTTTGGCTTAAGCGGGAAGCTGACCCAAATACGAAAACGCTGGACTGAGTGCAGGCCCCTCGACAGCAGAGTGGGAATTGTCGAAGTGTCCAGCAGCTGCTAGTGGTGGCAGAGTGTGTGTTGTGAGGGGCAACAGCCTTGTATTAGCTTGAGTAAGGCTGCTCTTCCTCTCGATCTGGTCGAAACAAGAAAAACCCCAGTCGGGATCTGTCTCTGCAGGCTTGCCATGGGGCCGGTTCCTGACATATTGGCGGCAGTGTGGTGGGAATGCTTAGAACATTAGTAAGAAGTTTAGCTCCCTATCCTGTGTACTAAGGGCTGGAAGCTGTCCTCTTCTTCCTCCTGTGGAAGACTCACAAACACCTCCAGGGGGTTTTGTGGACTCGCTCACCCTCACATTGTGCGGGTCCAGCAGACCGCAGTTATGCTGCAGAAGTTTAGCTAGCTCCAGCTGGTGTTGGTGATCGGCTCTATCCCTTTCTGCCTGGTGTCGATGCTAAGCACTTTCCCTTTTGGCCTGGTGTCGACGCTCAGCTCTTTCCTTCTCTGCCTCTCGATGCATTAGGATCAGCTTTAGGCGCAGTTCTGGATCAGCTGAGCCCAGTAGCTGTAGATCAGCTTCCAGAGATGCCATTTCCATGTTAGGTGGATCATCCAGGACATCGTCTCCACCTGCATTCTGTGGTGGGAGCAATTCATCTTCTGACATGTTGTGAGCTACATCTGCTGGCATTGGAGCATGGGCTTGCTCTGCCACATCATACTCCTGGAGGGCAGGAACTAACTGCTCTTTAATCTGAGCCCTCACCATCTCGATGCCTCTGTGCTAAGTATTTGTATAGCATCTTTCTCCTGTCGGACTCAAAGTGCTTGCGAGGCAGCCACTAGAGCGCACTCAGTAGGCAGTAGCAGTGTTAAGGAGACTTGCCCAAGAAACTCCTTACTGAAATAGGTGCTGGCTTACTGAACAGGCAGAGCCGAGATTTGAACCCAGGTCTCCTGTGTCAGAGGCAGAGCCCTTAACCATTAACCATCACACTATCCAGCCACTGACACTTCAGAACTTGGCCCTAAGGGCCCAGAGGCCCCCCACTTTGTTACTTTCCTGGTACCTGTGGCAGACAGCCCTGTGTTTTCTGAGGTGGTTCAAGTTGATAACAGCCTGCAGGAGCTCAGGAGTTTGTTTAACAGGCCACCAGCTGAGGATAACAAAGTGAGGGTGTACTGGGAGCAAGGCAGACCTTGTCGAGGGGTTAATCCCCCAGAGCCATCTGATGTGGAAGGGGTAGTAAAGCAGTTAACTATTTCCCGAGAGGACTGAGAAGTAGCTCACGCCACTATAGAGAAAGTGACTGTAGAGACCCTTCAGCTCGCATTCCTAGAGAGAGACTGCAGCGTGATTGTATTACAAATTCAGAGTCTGGCTGTGTGCTTGGATTGTACATCACTTCAGCGTCTGGCTGTGTGTTCGGATTGTGCATCGATACCATGTGAGATTTTGTGTGGGTGGCATTCTCGTATTTTTGGCCTAAGGCTCGAAGCTGACCCAAAGTACGTGAACGCCAGTCTGGGTGCAGACCACTTGATAGCAGAGTGGGAATTGACGAGGTGTCTAGCAGCTGCTAGTGTTGGCAGAGTGTGTTGTGAGGGGCGACAACCTTGTGTTAGCTTGAATAAAGCTGCTTCCCCTCTCGATCTGGTCAAATCCCAGTCGGGAACTGTTTCTGCAGGCTTGCCGTGGGGCCGGTTCCTGACAGTAAGCTTATAGACTTTATTGGAGCTTATGTTTAAGATGATCCCTGGAATCTCAGTAGGGTAGTTTTAGTCCCCCATTTTCCAGGTGGATCAGATTTGTACTTTATTTAACCAGTTCAGCCTATCTGGACACGTAAGTTCGTCCAGATAGGCTCTGCTACTGGGTGGTGCGCGTGCTCCCGCTGCCTGCCGCTAGCCCCCCGTTCAGTGAATGGGAATATAATTCCCATTCACCGATCTAACTCCCCCGCAGAAAAACTGACGGTTTCTAATTAGAGACTGCCGTCTTTCTGCCCCAGAAACGTTTCCCCAGCCTCTTTGTAGTTCCTGGATGCGTGATCGTTAGCATCCAGGGCTTTTTTGACTGTGGCCATCTTGTGGCCAAATAGTAAACTGAACCCACATGCATTTATTATTAAACAATTAAATTATTTTACATTTAAAATTAGCTGTTTCCCTCCCACAGCAAAAATTACCCACATACATTTTTTAATAAAAATAAATAAAAAAATTACAATAAAAAAACAAAACAAAACAACATAAATAGTTAACTAAGGGTCTAAACTTTTTAAATATGCATGTCAAGAGAGTATATTATTATATTATTTTAAATTATAAGCTTATAAGTAGTGATGGATGCAAATTGAAAAAAATGCACCTTTATTTCTAAATAAAATATCGGCACCATAAATTGTGATAGGGACATCATTTAAACAGTGTAATAACAGGGACAGATTGGCAAATAAAATACATGAGTTTTAATTACGGTAGCGTATATTAATTTCAAACTATAATGGCCAAAAACTGAGAAATAATGAATTTTTTTCATTTCTTTCTTAATCTCCCTGTTAAAATGGATTTAGAAAAAAATAATTCTTAGCAAAATGTACTACCCAAAGAAAGCCTAATTAGTGGCAGAAAAAACAAGATAGACATCAATTAATTCTGATAGGTAGCAATAAAGTTATTGGCGAATGAATGGGAGGTGAACGTTGCTCGGATGCATGAGGTTTTCGACATTGTGGGGCTTAACCGGTTAAGTTGTATGTGTATGCTCCCCCTGTTTTTTTTTTTTTTTTTTTAAATGAACATTTTACTGTTGTTTGTTTGCTTGTATCTACTTTTTATGCTTTAATAAAGCTTCCTTTAATGATGAAAAAAAACAAAAAACAGCGTTTTGCTGATTGCTGGCAATCAGCAAAACGCTACCAAAGTGCCCAGTGTGAACTAGCCCTACCATTGCTTTACTTTGGCGATGTTTAATCCCTGGCATTGTGTGGCATGATCTTATGAACAAGGAGATACATTGGTGTTGCTCGCTCTCTGGATAGGTGTAAATAAGCATCATTTAATTGCAATGGATACTGGGGACCAATGACCAAGAGGAAAAGGGATCAAAAGTAATAACAGATAAACATTATATAATTTTAATCTCTGAACAGCAGCACCTGCATGACTTATTAAGTTTACTTTAAATCTGGCATTGAGCATGTTTGGCAAGTTTTAATTGTATTCTTAGCTGCTGCCAAAATATTCTATTTGAAGGCGCATTAATTAAAGTAGCCAGTAGCTGGGACAGGTTCCAGTGTGGGCAGTGATGTATTGTTTGTCTTATGAGGTCAGTGGCTTAAACTGCTATAAAAGGGGAGCTGGGACAGCTTAAGAGACACAACCTGTGTGATTTCCACAACTCTCCACCATGAAGATCGCTATCCTCTTCACTCTCATTGGCCTCAGCCTCTGTACCGGTATGTATGGATAACATCTCCTGTGTGCTCACTATATGATGATGCTGAGCTTAACTAATCCATACTGTGCTGCATGTTAACACTTATATATGTGTATGCTGAACATTGCTTTTGTTTCTTCTTTTAGATGGGATGCTATCTAACCCGTTATGCCCACAAGGTGACTGCAGCAAGAAACCTAAAGAGGTAATGTATTAATACACATTGTTGATAACTTTTTATTTGTTCTTTTGTAAAAAATAGTTTTGTTGGTGTTGTTGATGTCAGAAACTGACAGGCGTTAGATAGTCTGTGCTGCTAAACCGCTTTGCTGGGGCTCTTAAGAACTTGCTAGGACGGTATGCTCTGGTTTTCCTTGCACCACTTGATAAATCCCACTGCATCACATTACCTCTAATTCTCCTCCTCCATCAGTTCAGGCTGCCTGCTCAGTGCTGCTCCTCTATGATCCGGTAGGGATCTACGATGGGGCAGCACGTGTGGGAACATAGCAGCCATGACAGCTGCTCCAATGACTATCCCCAGTCTTCCATCACTTCACACTGCTTGTCTCCTGTGCACAGCTCTTATCACTGGGGCATTGGCCAGCACTGCTAATCTCCCCCTGGAAGAGCAGGAGCTGGAAGATAGATTTAAAAATAAAGATCAGTCTTGTATGATCTATAACATAGATTTAATCAACAACAGAGATCAAATTAAACAACATGGCAACTTTCTGTTAGAACAATTCTTTGCAACAATCGGAACATTATATTATCACCCGACAATGCCAGATTGACAGGCAAGTGAGTGAACTGCCCCTTGATCCTGTCCACCTGTCCGGTACTGAAATGGTACAGTGGTTAGCAATATTCAGATGTTTTGTACTTTATATGTTGAATTCAAAGACCAACACTAAGGGCCCTTTCCCACTAGGTAATGCAATCATAAGTGCAATTGGTCTGCATTGTGATCGCAATAGCTTCAGTTTCCACTACTACGATTGTGCTGCGATCTGTAGGGTATATGAGCGCAGCAACAATGAAGTTGTGCAGGCCGAGGATTGCGATTTGGGAAAAATTAATTGCACTAGTGGTAAAACAGCACCACAATTGACATGTTTATCACAATGCTGTTGCCCTTACTGTTATACTATGTATTCACTAATGATCCAGTTGTGATTCCTTAGGAGTAACTTTTATATCTAGATATTTTGTAACTTCAGCATCTCTGTGAGGTCCTTGGCCTAATCTTTCGATCTGTCAGTTCCAATCTTCAGTCAGATGAGACTTTCAAGTATGGATAGAAAGCTGGAACTTGTCTTTTTAGCCATAGAAACAGTAATCTCGGCACTCTTTTAGTGGTTTTCAGAAGACTGTCTGGAGGCTCCTACCATGCTGTAGGCCAAGTACAATGTGAATGGGAGCCCCAGATCCTCACTGATAGGTTGGTGAGAGATAAGCCATTAAACTTTGCAATGTAAGAAGCCAAACTGATAGCTAAGCTTACAACTTTATTTATTTTTCAGCGAAAGTAACATTTGTTAATTTCCAGCGTGTGATCTCCTAAACACACACTTCTGTAGATGAAAATAGAACTTCTTTTCAGGTGATATTTGTAGTAGTTACAGAGGCGCCAGCAGAATAAAAATTAGTAGTCTATTAAAACCAAATAAAAAATTGGGGGACCGGGGTGGATTCGTCTCCCCAAGATATATGACACAACCACCATATATGGTATCCAGAAAAATATATTTAATCAGTACGCCACATAAAGTTATGCAACGCGTTTTGCGGGGCCCAAGCCCGCTTCCTCAGGCAAATACAAGAGCAGGAGTAACTCCAAGGTTGTACAGATCTAGATACAATCTAGCTTATTTGTTATTCTTCATGTAGATGTTGATTTCTCCTGCAGTCTATGATTCACCTGATTATCTAACCCTCTATTTTACAGTCTGGAAGCCCTGATGAGGAAACAAAAGGAACTATGGTAAGAAAATGCTTTCATTGTAAATCTTTAGGAAACCTTTCCCAGTGTTTACTGCCTCTACCCTTGATGCCAACGGGTTTTGTCTTTTGTTATATGACCAATCCTTCAAGGGCTTTTGGCCTCTAAGAGGAGGATGACCCTACTGTTAGGAAGATATCTGTCTATTTTTCCTTTGTTTACTTTGAGGTAAAGACGGTAACTATTTTGGAAAACTTTTTTTTTATATATTTTTATTTCAGAGAGACTCTTCCAGGACCTTTTACTGCGACACTGAAGCTGGCCTACATTTTTAGTTAAACCTCCTCAGTATCCTGTGGTCTGAGGCTAGTCTAACTGTTGGTTAGACAGTCACATCTTCTAACACACTCCTCAAACACAACTCACTACATGTGTTAAAATAAGGTTTTTTTTGGGCCCTTTTTGAAGGAGCAGACCAATGCATGGCCAATACAATTTGGTACATTTACAGGAGAAGAGGCTAACATTACAAAGCAAATGCTTTATTTAACTTAAGTACTTAACAAAAAGTTTTTACTTGCAGAAGAAAGTATGTAACACCAATATAAATTGGTACTGATTAGACACAACCAGTAAAAAGGAAAAGAGGATCTTACAGAGCTGTGAATGAAAAGATTTCTGTTTTACCAAAATTGCCCCCCCCCCCCCCACTGCCAAACACATGACCCCCTATGGTCTTCTCATGCCATTCTGGGGCATTTGGTTGCCATTGCTACTCTCCAGAGACCAGAACAAACCACTAAAACTGTTTTATTTTATGTTCTAAAAGACAACTAAGGCAATAGGGGGCTGTGTAATTATTAATATATGAATATATTTATTAATATAGCACCGACATCTTATTTAATCATGTCACTGACCGTCCTCAGAAGAGCTCACAATCTAATTTTTATCATAGTCATATGACTATCATAAACTAAGGCTAATTTCTGGAGAAGATAGCTATTATTTTTATTTCTGTAGTATCTTCTATAGCATTGTATAATGCACAAAAAAAGAGTGCATCTCATCTGGCCACCAGGCAGCTGGGCTAGCCTAATGACGGCTCTTCCTGCTGCTGCTAAACTCCCTGGAAGGGTTAAATACTATTCCCCCTCTGAGTTGTCGGAACTCGGAGGGAGATGTAATTCGGGGTCTGACAATTACCGTTATGCGGAGCACACAGCAATGCATTGCTGTTATGATGGCTCCCAGCTTCGGTGCCCAGCGCCGCACGCCGAAATTAACTGTTTCACAAAACACAAACAATAATGTGGAGCATAGATACATAAGCAATTCAACATACTGTACAATCTGGACAACGAGTAAATCAAGTACTGATACACACAATTGAAGTCTAGTTTGAAAAAAAAAAATCACCAATACTGATAGATGTTCATTGGATGAAATGCTAAGAAACAGGAAAGATATAGAGGAAATACCTGGACCTGTAAGCTTACAATCTAGAGGGTAGCGGGGTGGAGATAAGGGGGGAGTAGGCAAAAGGTTTAGCAGATGAGGCCGTGAGCTTCACATTCTAGCCATAGCAAATAATAAGCTTGTCTGAATAGGTTTGTCTCAATTTATCTGCATGTTTTTGGCTACATAACGAGTAATGGTTCCTCCCTACCTATGTACTAGTTTACAGCAACATCAATAATATCAGTGTAAAGTTAAAGCAAATCTGAAGAGAAATCAAACTTGTGAAATAATGAATTGTATGTACAGTACAGATAATCAGTGGTGCTCAGCAGAGCTCGAATATTCGAGTAGCTCGAATATTCGAGCTCTTTTTCAGCTATTCGAGCTCGGTATTCGAGCTCCGAATAGCTGGAGCTATTCGAATGGGCTATCCGAGTACACTCGAATAGCCCATTCACTATTCGAGCTATTCGAGCAACTCGGCGCTATTCGAGCTCGGTACCGAGCTCGAATAGCGTCATAGCCCAGATTGATGTCCTTAGAGCCAATCAGAGGGCTCCCAGGCCCTCTGACGGCAGCCAATCACAGAGGGGGACCCTGGCCAGCCCCTACCCTATAAATAGCGGCCGCCATGTTCCGTTTCTCCATGCTTGCCTGAGACTTGTACAGAGAGAGAGTTGCTCCTTTGTGCTTTGGCTTAGCAAGTGCTCTATTGTGATCATTTACCTAGCGTTTTTGCTCACCTACACCTGCCATATACACCTATATTGTTGTTAGTTAGATAGACATTGTATTTTAGTTAGTAGCTTGTGTGTTACATTAGAGACAGGCAGCTGCTGCAAGCTTACAGGTTTAGGCCTCAGGGGGGCCTTGCCTCTGTGGGCAGCTGTCCTCTGTTTATTTCTCTCATCTATACCAGTATTTCTGCTGTCCTTTACTAATAGTATTGTAGTTATACTGTACTAGGAGTAGGACACTCACTGACTGTCACTGTTTATAGGCTACTAGCTAGCTCCTGCGTGTGTGCACTCACTCACTGTCTGTGTGTACACACACTCTATTTCCTTCTGATTACTGATAGATTATTGTTAGTTAGTTGTACTTACTTACTACTTACTCTTACTGTACCCGTAGGGACACTCACTGTCACTGTTCATATAGGCTACTAGCTCCTGCGTGTGCGCACTGCACTCACTGTCTGAGTGTACACACACAACACACACTCTATTTCCTTCTGATCGCTGATTGATTATCGTAATTAGTTAGTTCTACTTACTGTTACTACTTACTCTTACTGTACTAGGAGTCTAGGACACTCAGTCACTGTCCATAGGCTACTAGCTCCTGCGTGCGTGCACTCACTGTCTGAGTGTACACACACCCACACTCCATTTCCTTCTGATCGCTGATTGATTATTGTAATTAGTTAGTTCTACTTACTGTTACTACTTACTCTTACTGTACTAGGAGTCTAGGACACTCAGTCACTGTGTTCATAGGCTACTAGCTCCTGCGTGCGTGCACTCACTGTCTGAGTGTACACACACTAAATTTACTTGTGATTACTACTGATTATTGTAACTGCTAGTTGTACTTCCTGACTGTTACTACTTACTTACTGTACTAGGGGACACTCACTCAGTCACCTCACCAACCAACCCACTCCATTAAAGTACCCCACTTTTCACCCGCCCTTTTACAAAACTTTTGTCTATACGCCCAAAACATTTAAGATGTCTGGAAGTGGCAGCCAGCGCGGTTTGGGCAAGGGGAAGGGCAGCAAGGGAATCAGGAGGAGAGGGAGCAGCATTGTGGCAAGCCGCGGCCGCGGGCGCGCCACCATGCACAGTTCCGCAGCAGCGTCAGTGGCTAACATTCCTCCCATAGCCACTGGCCGTGGACGCCTTGGGCGCCGCCCAGCAGGAGCATCTGCAACTCACGCTGCAGAGACACAGCAGCAGCAGCGTGTAGCACCTGCTCCCATTTTCCTCCAGCCGGGTCGGAAACGTCCCATTGAGGAAAAGGATGCAGACACTGTGGTGCAACTCATGACGGAGGATGAGCAGCCCGCCATCAGCTCTGCATCCGAGGCCTCCACCCTCACCACCACCACCACCCCTGTTCGCAGCAGCCGCCCAGCAGGGTCTGGGGAGGAGGCCAGTTCACCGTCACTCGCCGACCTGTCATTCAGCAGTCTTTTGACCCCAGGCATCATGAGTAAATTGTCTGCTGTTGTTGGCGATCTTGAGGAGGAGATGCTGATGGGCACTTTGGGGGATGAGGGATTGGACAGCAAGACTGTGGCGACAGTCAAGCAGCCCATCCATGCATCAGGAGAGGAGTTTGGGGGGTCCTCATCCCAGCAGGACATGTTTCAGGAGGGGGAGGATGATGATGACCCGGTGACAGACAGAGACTGGGTGCCACCACCTCCAGGGGATGTCGTCCTCAGCAGCTCTGAGGAGGAGGAGGAGGATGCGCTTGTGGGCCTTGCAAGGAGGCGCATCATTGCAAGCATTGGCAGCGTCCCACAGCCTGCTGGTGTCTCAGGCTCAGCAGCAGCAGCAGCAGCATCAGCCAGTACCACCCCCAGCCGCACCCAAGCCCCCCCCCCAACCACCACAGGGAGACAGGCAGCAGCGCTTCCATGCCGTAGGGGGAAGTTTCTGTCACCAATCTGGCGGTTTTTCACCATGCCCACTGTGTACAGCAAGTACGCCACTTGCAACCACTGTCAGCGGAAGTTGAGCAGAGGTGCAGACCCCTTAAAGTTCAGCACCAGCTCGCTCATCAACCACCTTGCGGCTAAACATTTCCACCAGCATGAGGAGTTCCAGAGGCTGAAGGCATCTGCTGCTGGCAGTGGCACCACACCCATCACTGCACAGCCTTCAGCAGCAGCAGCAGCAGCAACAGCAGCCACCCGCCCTCCTGCTCCTCCAGCAGCACCAGCAGGAGTGCGGAAACGCACTGCTCCTCCCCCCTCTGCAACTCCTGCCGCCGACACTGAGGCCTGTTCTGGCAGCCAGTCCTCAGTGGCCTCCTCTGCTGTGTCTGCTGATTCCCGTGTCAGCAAAAGGCCACGCCAGAGCCTTTTGAGCGAGTCCTTCCAGGGGGTGGTTAGGGCTCTGCCTCCCAGCAGCCGTCGCGTGCGGCAGCTGAACGGCTTGCTGGCACGGGCCATGTGCTCCCAACTCCTGCCGTACACGCTCGTGCAGGAGGGGAGCGACATTCGTGCGCTGCTTGCTTGCGCAGCCCCAGACTGGCAGCTCCCCAGCAGACACTTCTTTGCCCGCAAGGCCATTCCTGCACTGCACCGCTTTGTGATGGCCAATGTGGAGCGAGGGCTGGAGCACGCGGTTGGTGAAAGGGTCCACGTCACCATGGACTCCTGGAGCAGCCGCTTCGGGACAGGCCGCTACCTGTCCTTCACTGTCCACTGGGTCAGCTTGGTGGAAGGGGGTGAGGATGGGAGAGCAGCACCGGGCACAGCAGCAGCAGCAACACAGTGGGTGGTGCCACCCCGCAGGCTCAGGGGAACTGCAGCAGGTTCCTCCGATCCTCTGCCATCCTCCGGCACACCTGGCCAAACCCCCCGCCTCAGCAGCAGCGTGAAGGCCCGCCACTGCCAAGCGCTGCTGCACTTGGTCAGCCTTGGGAAGACCAAGCTGACGGCAACCCATGTGTTGGCCAAACTCCAGGAGCAGGAGAGGATTTGGCTGACCCCCAGAGGCCTCAGAGTTGGAGAGGTGGTGGCCGACAATGGGGCCAATCTGGTTGCCGCAATAGACAGGGGAAACCTGACCCACATCCCCTGTCTTGCCCACGTGCTGAACCTGGTGGTGCAGAAGTTCCTGCGCACCTACCAGGGGATGGGCGAACTGCTGGAAACGGCAAGGAATGTTGTGCGTCACTTCCGGCGCTCGGCTGCAGCCTGTGCGAGCCTGGAAGACGTGCAAAAGGAGCTGGATCTGCCACGCCATCGGCTGATCCTTGACGTTCCGACTCGCTGGAACTCCACCCTGGCGATGTTGGAGCGTCTGGTTGAACAGAGGCGCGCTGTCAAACAGTACCTTGCCCTGGCCACTGTTTCCGCAGCTCTGAGAAGGGACAAGACCAGCGACTTCCCGTCCATCGTCCCCGATGATGACTGGAGGCACATGCAGCAGGTGTGCTTAGTGCTGGCTCCCTTCCTGCAGGCCACAAACATGGTGAGCAGGGACCATGCTATGGTCTGCGAGTGGGTGCCCCTGGTTTCTCTGCTGAACAGGGCCCTCGATGCTTTGCTGGAACAGGGAGCGGCAGCCTTGGACCAGCAGGAGCGGCAACCAGCTGCGCAGTCCACCTCTGAGGGGGAGGAGGAGGAGGACTTGGTGGAGGTCCCTGACCTGGCTGCTGATGAGGGGGATCAGCACAGCGCAGCTGAGTTGGTGCGGGGGTGGAGAGAGGATGAGGCGGCAGAGGAGGAGGATGAGGACAGCACTGACGTCGATGTGCCAGCAGACGTGGCCCGCCTCTTCCCAATGGCAGCGCACATGCTGACGTGCCTGCGCAGGGACCCCAGGGTGATCCAGATGAAGCAGAGGGAGGACATCTGGATCAGCATGATGTTGGACCCACGCCTCAAGGGGAAGTTGAGCCAGTTCCTGCCGCCTGCAGGAGGAGACCCAGCGCAACAAATAAGGAGCTTGCAGCAGGCCCTTGTTGAGCGCTTGGAGGAAGCCTTCCCCCAGCCTTCCACCCCCACTGTCCAGCAGCCAGCACAGAGGCAGCAGCAGGTGCCTGCATCCAGCAGCAGCAAGCGCCCCACAGACCTGCTGTCTCTCAGCCACGAGCTCTACAGGACTGTAGAGGCTCCGGCAGCAGTGACTAGAGAGGAGATGCATGCAGCAGCATCCTCCTCCGGTCACAGCCAGCGCCTGACCCGCATGGTGGCTGACTACATGGGGTCGTACAGCGGGCTTGACAGCGATGCCCCTGTTGATCCCATGGAGTATTGGGTCAAGCGCATGGAGATCTGGAGCGAGCTGGCGCAGTCCGAGCGCTGCTTCAGTGCAGCTGGTGGCGTGGTCACCGAGAAACGCTCACGTCTGTCTCACAAGTCTGTGGACAGACTGACGTTTCTCAAGATGAACCAGGCGTGGGTGGAAGGCGAGTTCCTGGCCCCTGTTGTCGGCGAGAGGGGGACATGAACTGGCTGCCGGAACCATCGTTAATGTGCCTTACCACCCTTTACCACCTCCTGGCTCCTGCTCACTAAGCCAGCCTGGTTCACTTTGACTATTACGTCGCCTGCAGCCACACATTTTACACCTACAGTGGGCTGCTGTGTACTGCCCTTCTGCTGTCTGTCTGTGTTTCCCACTGCCAGGGTACACAGAATTACCTTCTTCTGCTGCCACTCTGCCACCAGCTATTACGTCAAACAATAGCTATATTGGTTGCAAAACCAAAAACCAAAAAACCATAAAAAAAAAAAAAAGGTTTAATTTTTCTGAGGTGCCCGGGTTGAAAACTGTGTTGTCCCAGTTGTGTATTGGACACAATGTGGGCTGCACGACCGCTGTCTGGGACCTCCTGTTGTGTTTATTTACAGCCCTGGTATCACCGCTAGGTACCAGGGCTATTATGTCACGGCGAGCTGCCTGCCTCATTGACTGCCTGCTGCCACACACTCATCCTCCTCCTCCTGCTGCTGAATTTACCTCCTGCTGTCTTTGTGTTTCCACTGCCAGGGAGCACATACAATGGCGCTTCCAACATGCGTGCGCCCACCAGCTATTTGTTACGCTCAAAAATAGCTGCATTTCTTAAAAAAAAAATTGAAAAGAGAAATACGTGAAGAAGAAGAAGACGATATTGAAAAGGAAGGAGAAGATGAAGATGAAGAAGAAGAAGAAGATGAAGAAGAAGATGAAGAAGATGATGAAGAAGAAGATGAAAAAGAAGAAGAAGATGAAGAAGAGGAAGAAGAAGAAGATGAAGAAGAAGAAGAAGATGAAGAAGAAGAAGATGAAGAAGAAGAAGAAGAAGATGAAGAAGATGATGAAGAAGATGAAGAAGAAGAAGAAGAAGAAGAAGAAGAAGAAGAAGAAGAAGAAAAAGAAGAAGAAGAAGAAGAAGAAGAAGAAGAAGAAGAAGAAGAAGAAGAAGAAGAAGAAGAAGAAGAAGATGAAGATGAAGAAGAAGATGAAGAAGAAGAAGAAGAAGAAGAAGAAGAAGAAGAAGAAGAAGATGAAGAAGAAGAAGAAGAAGAAGAAGAAGAAGAAGAAGAAGAAGAAGAAGAAGAAGAAGAAGAAGAAGAAGATGAAGATGAAGATGAAGACAATATAGAAGAAGAAGAAGAAGATATAGAAGAAGAAGATCGAGAAGAAGAAGAAGAAAGATAAAGAAGAAGAAGAACAAGTATATACAGTAACACTACTGAACAAAATTAAGGACACAACTTCTCTTTCCACATTTTTTTTTAAAGGAACATCCCCACATAATCACTTGCTGTTGTTACTTGGAAAAAAAGAGGTTTCTTGCCTCATTCACCCTCAAAACAAGTGTTGGAAGCTATTTAAGGCCAATTCGAATAGTCAGCTCGAATAGTTAGCTCGAATACCGACTCGAATAGTGAGCTCGAAGTCCGAGGTCGAATCGAATAGTAAAAATTATTCGACTCGAATATTCGACTGACCTCGAATAATTTACTATTCGAATTCGACCAAACTCGAATTTTAAAAAGGGGTATTTGAGCATCACTACAGATAATACATAGAACATTAGTAGCAACAAAAAGAGTCTCATATTCATTATTTTCAGTTATATGGCTTCATTTATAATATTGCATCATACTGTCACTGTTGCAGTTTAGAATCCGCACTCTGTATTTTAAACTGTAAAACAAGGCAGAGCTAATTACCCTTAGAACTTTCCTGCAGTAAAACCTTATCTCCAACTGTCTCTCACAGCTTGAGTCACTATTTAATCAATGAAGCCAACTAGAGGCAGAACATAAGGCAGGTCTTTCCATCAAAGTCCTGAATAAACTCAAAAATACCAGAGCATTCATTAATAAAGTACTAGATAAAAAAAGTTGAAAAGCAGTTTTTATAGAAAGCAACAATTATTAGGCAGGAATAAGTCAGGAAAATACTTTCAGAACTGTTAAGAAAGGAAAAAGCTGACAAATGTATCCAAACCCGCATAGACCACGATGGTAGGCCACTAATTAGGGGCAGCACGGGGGCATAGTGGTTAGCGCTCTTGTCTTGCAGCGCTGGGTCCACGGTTCGAATTCCAGCCAGGGCACTATCCGCAAGGAGTTTGTGTGTTTCCCTGTGTCTTTGTGGGTTTCCTCTGGGCTCTCAAGTTTCCTCCCACATTCCAAAAACATACAGATAAGTGAATTGGCTCCCCCCTAAAATTGGCCTTAGACTGCAATACATACACTACGTGATGTATACATAGACATATGACAATGGTGGGGATTAGATTGTGAGCTCCTTTGAGGGACAGTTAGTGACAAGACAAAAAAAATAGATAAATAAATAAAAAGAAAATATATATATATACTGCACAGTGCTGTGTAAGATGTCAGTTCTATATAAATATAATAATAATTATTAGCACTAACAATATGGGTATGACATTCACTGACTATTATACACATTTGTACAACCTAAAAGAAGGCAGCCACTCAGATGAAAGACATGAATTCCTTAAAAAGTGCCCATTTGCTGAACTTGACCCCTTACTAAGGGACTCCATAGAGGCTCCAATTAGGAAAGGTGAGTTGGTAGCAGCTATCAAAGAACTGAAAAAATACAAAACAAAGAACAAAACAAAATGTACCAGCTAACCTCACCCATTTGTGTACACTGGTTAATGATAAAGATGATATCCAACCTTCTCAAATCAAACAAATGAGGCATTGATTTCAGTTATTCCTAAGAAGGGTCAGTTGAGCATGGACTGTAGCAAGTTTCGGCCTATTTCTATTATAAATACTGACACCAAAATTTACTCTAAAATCTTGTCAAAAAGGGTGGTTATAGCCCCTGATGCACTACTGGGCCATCAGTAAATTGGTTTCTGTAGAAATAAATGGTTACAAGTAAGCATATACTGTATATAACAATCAATTTTATATACTGTATTTTTTTGGACTATGAGACTCACTTTTTCTCCCCCAAAAGTGGAGGGGAAAAAGTCACTGCGTCTTATAGTCCAAGTGCAGGGAGTTCCTGACTTGTGAACGCCCGCCAATACGAACCTCTAACCCACCGCAATGTCAGGGACTCCCTGTACTATGCCCATGCAGAGGAGAACATGAAGACAAACAGTGGACACAGGGGGATACAAAGGGGCATAGAGGAGGATACAAAAAGGGGCATAGAGGAGGACACAAACAGGATAGAGGCAGACACATGGGGGGACACAGGAGGACACAAGGCGGACAGAGGAGGACACAGGGAGACACATGAGGTACACAGGGGACATATTCCACAAGATGCCCCTTCACCATGGATGCACCAGGTTTAGTATATATATATTTTCCCCCCTGTTTTTTTCCTCTAAACCTAGGTGCGTCTTATGGTCACGTGCGTCTTATAGTCCAAAAAATACAGTATATTGTTAAAAATGCAGTAAGTAGTAAATAAGTACCGGTACTTATTATCATCAATGCTGAAGGCATTTGTAATTACAAAAATGTCACAAAAATAACTGTAATTACAAAAAAATTGCAATAATGATAATTTCATGTATAGTCATAATTTGTGATTAGGATTTTTCATTACAATCATATTCATTAAAGCAGGAGGATAAGCCATACTGTGCCAGGGAAAAAAATAAAATAAATAAATATATATATATATATATATGTATATATATATATATATATATATATATATATATATATATATGTATATATACTGTATATATATATATATATACACACAGTGGGTTGCAAAAGTATTCAGCCCCCTTGAAGTTTTCCACATTTTGTCACATTACTGCCACAAACATGCATCAATTTTATTGGAATTCCACATGAAAGACCAATACAAAGTGGTGTACATGTGAGAAGTGGATCGAAAATCATACATCATTCCACACATTTTTTACAAATCAATAACTGCAAAGTGGTGTGTTCGTAATTATTCGGCCCCCTGAGTCAATATGTTGTAGAACCACCTTTTGCTGCAATTACAGCTGCCAGTCTTTTAGGGTATGTCCCTACCAGCTTTGCACATCTAGAGACTGAAATCCTTGCCCATTCTTCTTTGCAAAACAGCTCCAGCTCAGTCAGATTAGATGGACAGCGTTTGTGAACAGCAGTTTTCAGATCTTGCCACAGATTATCGATTGGTTTTAGATCTGGACTTTCACTGGGCCATTCTAACACATAGATATGTTTTGTTTTAAACCATTTCATTGTTGCCCTGGCTTTATGTTTAGGGTCGTTGTCCTGCCGGAAGGTGAACCTCCGCCCCAATCTTAAGTATTTTGCAGTCTCCAAGAGGTTTTCTTCCAAGTGTGCCCTGTGTTTGGCTCCATCCATCTTCCCATCAACTCTGACCAGCTTCCCTGTCCCTGCTGAAGAGATGCACCCCCCGAGCATGATGCTGTCACCACCATATTTGACAGTGGTTATGGTGTGTTCAGAGTGATGTGCAGTGTTAGTTTTTTGCCACACATAGCGTTTTGCATTTTGGCCAAAAAGTTCCATTTTGGTCTCATCTGACCAGAGCACCTTCTTCCACATGGTTGCTGTGTCCCCCACATGGCTTGTGGCAAACTGCAAACGGGACTTCTTATGCTTTCTGTTAGCAATGCCTTTCTTCTTGCCACTCTTCCAAAAAGGCCAACTTTGTACAGTGCATGACTAATAGTTCTCTCACCTGAGCTGTAGATCTCTGCAGCTCATCCAGAGTAACCATGGGCCTCTTGACTGCATTTCTGATCAGCGTTCTCCTTGTTCGGCCTGTAAGTTTAGGTGGATGGCCTTTTCTTGGTAGGTGTACAGTTGTGCCGTACTCCTACCATTTCTGAATGATCGCTTGAACAATGCTCCGTGGGATGTTCAAGGCTTTGGAAATCTTTTTGTAGCCTAAGCCTGTTTTAAATTTCTCAATAACTTGATCCCTGACCTGTCTTGTGTGTTCTTTGGACTTCACGGTGTTGTTGCTTCCAATATTCTCTTAGACAACCTCTGAGGTCCTCACAAAGCAGCCGAATACTTTTGCAATCCACTCTATATATATATATATATATATATATATATATATATATATATATATATATATATATATATATACGTAGATAAATCCTTGATCTACTCCCATAACACATGTATTGTACTGTCCATGTTTTGATTTCAGTGAATTTTATATAGTAAATGATGAGAATTCTGTTCCTGATGTCTTTTGTCCACAGTTTTAGGCTAAATCGTGATGTCATTTCTTCCCTTAACTTTTGTTTTTACTTTTCTCCAATCACTGAGTCACTTTAGCCTTGCTTGTAAACATGAGTGAGCAGAGGATAATGTTTCAGCTAGGCAGCAGTCTGTTCAACCAATCAGTGAGAAGCAAGAAGGTGGGAGGGTCATTGGGAATGGCTCAGAAAAGAGCTTGGGGGACTGAGAAACTATAATAACAGCAGAGAGATTCCTGAATAGATTGGAGAGCTTGGACTTGTAGAGAGAGATTTTTGGCAGTATTTTAACTACCTAAAGTCCGCCTCACGCCAATGAGCGTGAACGCGGAGGCAGCCCCAGGACCACCTAACGCCAATTGGTGTCAAGTCTTGGGGCTCTAATTTGCATGAGATTGCGCGCATGCTGCGCGCACATCTCATGCTCGGAGGGCGGAGCTCCGCCCTCTCTTCAGTCTCCGAGAGGCAATCGGCACTCGGGAGACTGTTAGACAGCGTGATCGCCATCTATTTACTTGTACAGCGCTGCGATCGGCAGCAGCATTGTACTGGGGACAGCCGTGTGACACGGCTGTCCCCTCCATACACTGGGTAGTGATCGGCTGTCATAGGCTGGAGTCTATGACAGCTGATCACGCTGATTGGCTGGCGGGGGGGGGGGAGGGAGCAGGGAATAAATGTTAAAAAAGGCATTTTTATAAAAAAATATAAACATAAACATTGATTAAAAAAAAAACAGGGGGGCGATCAGACCCCACCAACAGAGAGCTCTGTTGGTGGGGGGGAAAGGGGGGGATCACTCGTGTGCTGTGTTGTACGGCCCTGCAGCTTGGCCTTAAAGCTGCAGTGGCCAATTTATCAATAGTGAGCCTGGTCTTTGGGGGGGGGGGGGGGGGTTAACACTGCAGTCCTCAAGTGGTTAAACGCACTGCAGTGTTTACATAGAATTTTGTTTTGTGGCTGACAATCTCACTTTAAAATTACACACATTTTGCAAAAGTGTAATTAGCTCATCATAATCATCCCTACTACTGTCTACAGCCCTTCTTGAAATGCAATTATACTCACCCCAATATAGGGTCAATTTATTAACTCAATAACACTCGTTGCCAATATCCCACACCATTACTGTGTATGTGTGACTCCATAAAACCCAATAGGTCAGTGTCCTGTCTGATGGACTGTGGTATGTTAGTGGTGCAAAGTTAGTGCAAAGCCTGGCAGGTGGCAGTACAGGGGTGGTGCCAAGTGATATTTGCTTGTCAACACTTCTGATGTTAATGGTTGTTACTGTTATCTGTGCAGCATTTCCCTGACTTCCTGTTCCAGTGACAATCTGGGCTCTATTGTTAGTGTAGAAGGTCCCTGGAACAGGAAGTGAGGTACAGCAATAAAGAGCTGACAGAGGTTCTAATTGTTCCAAACTCTAAACAACTTATTTTCATGACTGTCTCAGTCCCTTTTGACACAAAGATAGAAGTAAAAGTTACTGTTTTTATTTGATAATTATACAAACGTTTTTGTCCATATACTGTATATTAATTTGGATATGTTGTTATTTATCTGGTAACAAACTGGCTATTAAACTGGCCCCGCTCCAGTCAGTACTGAACTCAGCTGCTCATCTCATTCATCTTTCTTCTCGCTCTTACTCTGCTGACCCTCTCTGTCAAGCTCTTCACTGGCTGCCAATTAACCAGAGGATTCAGTTCAAACTCCTAACCCTAACCTACAAAGCTCTCCACAATCTCTTTCCCCGGTACATATCCTCACTAATCTCCAGATACAAACGCAATCTCAGATCTGCACACAATCTTCTGTTGTCCTCCTCTAGAATCACCTCCTCACATTCACGCTTACAAGATTTTGCACGCGCTTCACCCCTTCTCTGAAATCCCCTCCCACAACACATCCGTCACTCGCCAACCTTTGTTACTTTCAAACGCTCTCTAAAAACTCATTTGTTCCGACAAGCATATGCGCTACCTTAAGCCACTTCCCTTTGTCCTAAGACCAAATTGCACTCCTACCAGGTATCCTAAAACACACTGCCTTTATATATTTGTTGCATACTACCCCTCCTTTTGTTTCCCCCATTCCCTTTAGATTGTAAGCTCGCAAGGGCAGGGCTCTCTCCCCCTTTTGTGTCTTGGTAACCATCATACATTTTATTCATCATGTTACTTTTATCACTGTCATTACCACTTCTGTAGTTTGTATTCTCTATGCTGTATATTTTTTTTTTTTGTGTGTATTTTGTCACTAATTATGTATCTTGTATATTAGTGTACACCATTGTCTGTATTATGTACCCAATGTTTGTTTCTTACTTTGTACAGCGCCACGGAATATGTTGGTGCTTTATAAATCAATAATAATAATAATAATAATAGTAAATGATCAACAGAGATAATATTTCAATGATTTACACATGAAAATCTATATATAAATCTATGCAACTAAAGCTTAGTATTTGCCTGATTATTGTCTTGCAGGAAGGTGACGTTACTGAATCTAAACGGAGTGTGGTAAGTGACCACCCAGATAATAATAACATTGGAAACAGTGGACTAAACAAAAGCAGCTCTGGGCTAAAAATAATTTACAATTTCTGTATTACAGACAGACGTTACTGATAAACTAAATAGCCAACCCAGAAATCTTCTTGGTGGTGCCCTTGGCGGTGGTAGTAGTGGTGGTGGAGGTCTCTTGGATCCAGTACTAGGTCTTCTCGGTGGCGGCAAATAATAACCCAAAGACACACAACATCCATGTGGTAAGTACATTCTGAAGGCACTTATTTCTTAGTAGAGGTTATAATAATTATACTACATAAATAATAATAATACATTTGTTCTCTCTATATACGCTTTATAAAATAATTACATTTTGATGATCAATGTATTGCTGACCATATTCTATTATTACAGTAATATCATGATGAAAATATGCAAACAGTCATGCTTTTTTAGTGGTTAATTTTTCAAAAAGACCTTGTAGTTTTTGAGAAAATTTACAAACAGCCATCACTGATCATCTTTGGAGACTGCTAATTTCCTGGCTGTAAAGCTGATTTTTTGACTAGCTTCCTGTAGAGGAGGGCTCATTATGATGTCAGCATGTTTGGGCCACTGGAGAGCCGGTCAGTCCTGGACTATTTATGTATGATTACTGATGGCCCGAAAATCAAATTTAGAGTTCGCAAACACAAATTTACCGCAAATGTTTGTGAACCGGCCGTTCGCGGCTGGCTCCATAGACTTTATTGGCAGGCAAACTTCTAAAACTTTCAGGGCATCTTTGCAGCCACAATTTCTTAAAAAAAGTTAATAAAGTGTACCAAAACCTGGACAGTGGAAAAGCAGAGGAGGATCAAGTACGAAATAGTCACCAGAAAATACATGTTTTTGTGCAAATTCTTTTTTAATGGTTAATTTTTCAAAACATCTTGCAGATTATGAAAAAATATACAAACAGCCATCACTGATCATCTTTTGAGACTGCTAGTTTTCTGGCTGTAAAGCTGATTTTTTTTACTAGTTTCCTGGCTCATTGTGATGTCAGCATGTTTGGGCCAGTGGTGAGCCGGTCAGTCCTGGACCATTTATGTATGATTACTGATGGCCCGGACATCGAGTTTTGAATTTGCAAAAGCAAATTTACTACTAATGCTTTTGAACCAGCCATTCACGGCGGGCTCCATAGACTTTATTGGCAGGCAAACTTCTAAAACTTTCAGGGCATCTTTGCAGCCACAATTTCTTTAAAAAAAAGTTTAGCAAGTGTACCAAACCCTGGACAGTGGTATTGCGGAGGAGGCCCTTGTCCAATCCAAGGACAAAGGGCTCTTCCCCACCTCTGGTGCCTCAGGGGGGGGGGGGTGGCTAACAAAAGAGATGGCCAGGCAGTGGACAGTTTCTGTAAAAATTTCTGCTGTTCCCATTCTCAGCGAACTGCAAACATTTGGCATGTTCAACCCACTCCCTATACATCATCATGGAGCCAAACTTTGACCCCTTACCTCACAGTCAGCAGACACATGGCAGCTAATCAGCTAGCAACCCCTCCTTGACCCCCCACCCCCTTCCCAACCCCCTATTAAAAAGCAGCTGTGGTGGCCATATTGGATTCATTCTCTGCTGGCTGCTGTTAGTGAGAGCAGGGTCAGGCTTTCTGCAGATAGGTAGGGAAATAAATAGCTAGGCCTGTGTTCTTGTTCCTCACTGACTACTTGCTGAAACCACCCCAAACAGCCCTTTTGATGGCTAGCACATCGGTCTACTGTTTTTATTTTGTGTGTGACACTCCATAGCCCACTGACACCTATAGCTGTGATCACTACTGCTATTGTGGCCACATTAAGTTGCAGGCACAATACCACTGCAGTGCTTTTTTTTCACTGTATTCCAATAGAACTATTGCATTTCTCTGTGTGTGACACTCCACAGCCCACTGACACCCAGAGCTGTGCACACTACTGCTATTGTGGCCACATTAAGTTGCAGGCACAGAACCACCCCAGTGCATTATTTGTAGGAATGTACTGTGATTTCTGACCTTTAGGGATTAAAACCCAACTCTGCATCAACTCCGTACATTTTGGTGGGACTTTTGGCATGGATCCCCCTCTGGCATGCCACAGTCCAGGTGTTACACCCCTTGAAACAACTTATCCATCACTTTTGTGGCTAGAAAAAAGTCCAGGTAGGCTTTAAAATGTGCCTGCCCATTGAAGTCTACGGCGGTTCGCATGTTCACAGACATTTGCAGAAGTTTGCGTTCACTGTTCACAAACCCATAATTTGATGTTAGCACATCTCTACGGCCTGGGGGTTTAAGTTGGCATCCAGGGGTCCCCTTTCAGAAGGGGACCTCCAGATGCCAGCCACCTCGGCAGGTAATATGAGTATAGGGGTGCATAATACCCCTTATCCTTTTCCACAAAGGGGTAAAAGAAATAAAAACACAACAAAAAATCCCTTTATTCATCTTGATTAAACATGAATACTTACCACCTTTAAAAAAAAATTCCCACACCAATATCCTCAGAAATTATCCCATGCCAATATCCTCTATGAGCTTGATTGAAAGATCTCAGTCGGCTGCCTCCACACACCATCACTTTCTGCCCCAGCTCTAGTTACCGTATATACTCGCAAGCAAGCCGACCCGCATATAAGCCGACCCCCCAACTTTTACCTGAAAACCAGGAAACAATGATTGACCCTCATATAAGCCGGGGGTAGGAAATGCTGGCCGCGTGATCCCCCCCAGTGTGTCCCAGTATAGCTACTATAGTGCCCAGTATGGGTAGGTAGTGCCTCAGTATAGCTAGTATAGTGCCCAGTACAGCTAGTATAGTGCTCAGTATAGCTAGTATAGTGCCCAGTATAGGTAGGTAGTGCTCAGTATAGCTAGTACAGTGCCCAGTATAGCTAGTAAAATGCCCCAGTATAGCTAGTATCGTGCTCAGTATAGCTAGTATTGTGCTCAGTATAGCTAGTATAGTGCCCCAGTATAGCTAGTATAGTGTCCAGTATAGCTAGTATAGTGCCCAGTATAGCCAGTATAGTGCTCAGTATAGCTAGTATAGTGCTCAGTATAGCTAGTATAGTGCTCAGTATAGTGCTCAGTATAGCTAGTATAGTGCTCAGTATAGCTAGTATAGTGCTCAGTATAGCTAGTAAAGTGCTCAGTATAGCTAGTAAAGTGTCCAGTATAGCTAGTAAAGTGTCCAGTATAGCTAGTATAGTGCTCAGTATAGCTAGTATAGTGTCCAGTATAGCTAGTATAGTGCCCAGTATAGCTAGTATAGTGCTCAGTATAGGTAGTATAGTGCCCAGTATAGCTAGCATAGTTCCCCAGTATAGCTAGTATAGTGCCCCAGTATAGCTAGTATAGTGCCCCAGTATAGCTAGTATAGTGCCCCAGTATAGCTAGTATAGTGTCCAGTATAGCTAGTATAGTGCCCAGTATAGCTAGTATAGTGCTCAGTATAGGTAGTATAGTGCCCAGTATAGCTAGCATAGTGCCCCAGTATAGCTAGCATAGTGCTCCAGTATAGCTAGTATAGTGCCCCAGTATAGGTAGATAGTGCCGAGTATAGTGCTGTGTAGGTAGGTAGGTAGGTAGTTCCCCCCCGGCCGCCGCCGCCTCTGCTGCTATTACCTTACCGGCAGCCTCTAATATTCCCCTCTCCGTCTTCATGCAGGGCATGTAAATAGTTCACAGCAGCTCGCCCCACGGCGGCTGCTGTGTGATGACGGAGGAAGCATAGAGAGCGGCTACCTGTAGCGGCGATATGTATTGCCGTTACTATGGGAACCGCTCTCTCTATGCTTCCTCCGTCATCACACAGCTGCCGGCGTGGGGCGAGCTGCTGTGAACTATTTACATGCCCTGCACGGAGACGGAGAGGGGAATATTAGAGGCCGCCGGTAAGGTAATAGCAGCAGCGGCGGCCGGGGGGACATGACTAGCAAGCAAGCCGACCCCCCAATTTTTGGCCCACTTTTGGGGGGGTCAAAAATTCGGCTTGCTTGCGAATATATACGGTATACTAAGTATAACTAAAGCAAAGGCATCTTTAAATTTCCCTCCAAGGCTCCCTATTAGTCTATTAACAGACCAATGAGAATCTGGAGAATTCTAAATAAAATAATAAAATAAAAACACAACAAAAAGTCCTTTATTAATCTTAATTAAACATAAATACTTACCTTTAAAAAATATGTTATTTTACCACATTTAAATGGCAACTTTTCCCCCCGAACATTAACATTGATTTTTTTTCAAAAATTTCAAGGTTTTTTTTTGAAAAATCTTGTCCTCTTGTTTCCAGTGTCCTCCTTTATTATTAGTTAGTATTTATATAGTGCCAACATCTTCTTCAGCACTGTATGGAGTACGGTATATACTCGACCATAAGTCGAGAAATTTAGGTCTGATCTACTTTTGTGAAGTAGGGGGGTCGACTTATACTCGCATCAGACCTAAATTTTGGACTTGCAGCCGAGTATCAAGAGTCCTCTCTACTCTGAATCTGCTGCATTCTGCCCCCCTAGTGCAGCCAGCCAGCCAGATTGTGTCCCTCTGGACTGCTAAGATTGCTAGATGCCAAAATTCTGCTTCCCCCTCCACGCAGGAGAATGGACAAACCCCCACTCATTACATATTCAGGCAGCGGCTGAGAATGCTGATCCCCCGCTCAGCACTGATCCTCCTTAGCTGCGGGGGTAGGAGCTGCTCACTGGAGCTGCTCACTGTGCCTCACTCATACCTTATAGCTGACTAACGTGGCTCTCTCCCCAGCACTTGCTCTATAAACAGCGCTGGGCGGCTGGCACTTCAGGGAGAGTAGCTATTAGACTGGCTGTTCTTGACAGTGATGCGGGGGGGGGGGCTTAAATTGTGGGGGCGGAGCTTAAATCGCCGGTGTCTAGTTAACAAAAAGCTGCTTGCATCAGGGACAGCTGGTGAGGACAATGATCGGTGGCTGGAATGGAAGGATTTAGAGCGGCTCCTACCCCTTTGCGGAGGTAAGAGCTGCTCTACATCTCTCAGTTGATACGCTATTTGTCATTTTCTGCATTTAAATATTTTTTTTTCTTATCATAAATGTATACATCTGTTCATATCATTCATTATTATTTGTTTTTATTTCACAGGAGCTGAAGACTTACAGTAGAATGTAGTACTGAACACGAATCATTAGTTTTCCTTCTAATCAATACAAGAAATGAATCAATTTCCCTTAAAATGCTCCACATAGGCTCCCCCTTGTAACCCCTAAATAATGATTTACTCTCTCTGTGATTTTTCTTTCTGTAGACATTAAATTTCTTGCATCACACATTACATGTCTCTGGTCTTATTTATGTGGTTTACAGGATTAGATTGAAGGATAAGTAAACATCGCAGATGATACAAAATTATGCAAAGAAACAAAAGCCCAAATCATATCCAAACACAATCTATGTAATAATCCTAATATTTGTACAGCACTTTTCTCCTGTTGGACTGAAAGCGCTCAAGAGCTGCAGCCACTAATAGCGTTCTCAAGGGGTCACCCTGCAGTGTTAGGACGTCTTGCCCAAGGACTTCTTACTGAATAGGTACTGACCCTAGCCAGGATTCAAAGCCTGGTCCCCCATGTCAAAGGCAGAGCCCTTAAAGAGACTCTGAAGTCTCATAAAAATCAGGTTTTTATGTTAAAAATCTCTTTTACATTATTGCCCTAACTAAAACGCTGCATCCCCGCAGCTGAACACTAACTAAATCCCCCCACGTTGCACACTGCGGGGAGTGCTTCTGTGAGAAACAGAGCTTTTGGCTGTAGCTCTGCCTCTACACACATCTATCAACGTGGATCTCCCCCTGCCCCTTTCAGTCTTCTTTCACTGAGAGGGGCGGGGGAGAGGCAGAGATATGCCCGGATTGACGCGCATGGAGGCAGAGCTGCAGCTGAAAGCTCTGCCTCCCGGGGCAGCAAAATCCACAAGAAAGTTGTGGATTTTGCGGGGGGGGGGGGGGGTTAGGGGGGATTTAGTTAGCGTTCCGCCGCGGGGATGCAGCATTTTAGTTAGGGCTATCATGTTAAAGAGATTTTTAATATAAAAACTTGATTTTTATGAGACTTCAGAGTTTCTTTAACCAGTTCACTATCCAACCACTACAAGTGTGCGTATCTAGAGCAAAGCAATCATACACATTTAGGAGAAAAAAAGATCTCACAATGCACCAATTGAACAAAAATGTAAATATATCATTTTTATTATTGATAATTTCGATTAAAATAAACAAGACAAGGAGCCCACAATAGGGAGACCAAAACAGGGGGAGACAATAACCATTAAAAGCAAAGGGATGGAGATGGGTGGCTGCGGAGGATAAGTATGTGGCTGGAGCCTAACAATACATATCAGAGAGTATCAATATGCATGCATAATCAGTAAATGATGCACTCCTTTCACTTCATCCAGACGCTGCGTTCTCATGTACTCCAGAAGAGGTCCCTCTTCAATAGAGTGCTCAAAATAAAAAAAAATAAAAAAGAAACAAAAAAACCATAGCGTGACTCTGAATCAACATTAAATTGTCCTTTACATCACACCAGTGCTCCAAACGGATTATCTGTGCTCAACATTACCACCGTATAGGTCTTAAAAGATATTAAAAGCAATTGCACACACATGATCCCAGTATACATAAGCATACAGTAACAAGTTGCTCCACGCCAACCACTCCACGCCTGTAAGCTCCGCCCTACATGTTTCGTGCATGCACACTCATCAGGGGCATTTTTTTTCCCAGTGTTTTTTTTCCAGTGTGTTTTTTTTCCAGGTTGTACATTGGTGTTGAGCGCTGTGAGGAAACGCAAGGAAGCCGCCGCATGGACGCAAGCTGGGGCGGCTGTTTCTGCGGCTGGCATAGCGGAACGCGGCGGCTTGTACGCATAGGCCTGCCTCTCTCGGCAAGGTGGGATGCGGAGGAAACGCCGCACGCTCAGACAGCATGGCGGCGGATTCCGCATCCCATACAGCTACAACATTACAACACATGACTGGTGTAGCTGGGACTGATAGTCCACACTGGTTTAGGAGGACGTGTGTGAGCGCAGAGAGGCAGGGTTTTTATGGCAGTCAGAGGAAGGTCAGCTGACCATGCCGCTCAGCTGACAAGTGCAGCAACTTTCATTGGTCCAGCACTTAAGGGAGGTGCTGGAGAGCACCGATGTATATATACTGGGTGCTGGGCATTCCTCTGGTGTCTGGCGTTGCGATCACTACGTGGTAGCACTCAGGCCTTGTCTGTATCTGTGTTCTAGCATAGTTTCCAAAGGTGTTGACAATCACGGACCTCACACCTTAGCGTTAGGAAATTGAACTGTATTATTTGTTATGACCTTCTGCCTGCCTGACTATTCTTTTGATCTCTGATTCTGTACCTTGCTATTTCTGATAACCTGTTGCCAAACTCTGCTTGTTCCTGGACTCTGTATCTGCCTCCTGATTCTGTACCCTGCTATTCTGATACTCTCTTACCGAACCCTGCCTGTTCATTGGATTCCGTATCTGTCTCCTGAATCTGTACCTTATCTGTCTGTGTGTTATCGACCTGGCTTGTCCGACCTCGAGAACTAGCCTTACTGTTAGAGGCAGTTCCCAGATCTGTTAGTGACACTCCCTCATTGGTGTCACTCACACTCTGTCCTTCCTCTCTCTGCTTTGCTCCTCGCCCCGGGAGAGTCTAGGCCACGGAAGGAACTTACTTCTGTGTGTACTCAAAGTATTACTGTTGCATTAACACTCACTCGTTGCTCAGGTGTCCAGAGGTTAGAATATATATCTGATTATCAGTGATACTGCAGATCATCAATAATCGGGTATATTCTGCATTCTCGGTGATACTGCAGTTCACCGGTAATCAGACCCTCTCTGTGTTACACCGATCGTTACGAACGCCAGACCAAAACCCAAATGGACGCACTGTTTAGCCATGTTGAAGTCCTGACCACCGCGGTAAACCAAGTTTCCACGGCAGTTTTGAAGCAACAGACCCAGATTTGTCAGATATCTGGGGCTATTCAGGAACTTCAATCAGTGCGATCTCCTCTCAGCACAGACATACGCATGCCTGTACCTGAAAAATTTTCTGGTCACAGATCTGACTTCTGAAATTTTAGGAGTAGAGTGTTATCATACTTTGAGTTGAGACCTAATTCTTCAGGAACTATGGCCCAAAGGGTTACATTCATTAAAACTTTGTTATCAGGCGATTCTCAGACCTGGGCATACAGTCTTCCCACCGGAGATTCAGCCTTAACCTCCGTAGATGAATTCTTTAAGGCTATGGCCGTAATTTACGACGATCCAGACATTGCCTCGACTTCTGAGCGGAAGCTCAAGTTGTTACGTCAAGGCAAGAGTCCGGTTGAAGAGTATGCTGCTGAATTTAGGAGGTGGTCAGTGTCAGCTAGGTGGGATACCTTTGCCCTTTTGGATTGTTTCTTATCAGGGTTGTCAGATGAGGTCTCCGATCTCATGCTAAGCCAGCCTGAGCCCCAATCTATCGATGAGGCCATTTCATCGGCCATCAGGATAGATCGCCGGCTGCGCTATCAGAGACAGACCCGGGGTGGAAACCATGTGAAAATAATGTCCCATGTGGTGCCCCCTGAAACTCCACCTCCTCTCTATTTGCCTCCACCTGAACCAATGCAGATTGGTCGGTCAGAGTTTTCTCAAGTGGAGCGGAAACGCTACTACCTAGATGAGAAACGGTTACTTCTTCCTTGTACTGTTACATGGTAAGATAAAACTGAGGTTTCTGAGGCCTTTATTGATTCAGGCGCTGCAGCTAATTTTATGGATTTTGAATTTGCAAAGAAATTGGGTATTACGCTCACCCCGGTAAAACCACCCGTTCAGGTTACGGCAGTAGATGATTCCCCCCTGAAAGGTAATCATCCACTGTCTCAGACACCAGAGGTGGAAGTCACTATAGGGGTGTTACATAAAGAGAAATTGCAGTTTTTTGTGTTACACATGACCCCCTCCACAGTCATCCTTGGCATGCCATGGTTGCAACTTCACTCCCCACAGATCAATTGGGCTACTGGTCAGTTAACTAGCTGGTCAAACAGTGTTTCCAACAATGTTTAGGGAGGGTGACACTGGGTCAGACTAGGATTCAGTTGGAGGGGGTACCAACACAGTATTCAGAGTATTCCGATGTGTTCTGTCCCAAGGTGGCTGATAAGTTACCTCCACATCGCCCGTTTGATTGCCCCATCGATCTCCGATCTGGTTGTATGCCCCCAAGGGGTCATCTCTACAATTTATCTGGGCCAGAGAAAGTGGCCATGCAGGAGTACATTCGTGAGAATTTAGCCAAGGGGTTCATTTGCCCTTCCCGGTCGCCCACTGGTGCAGGGTTCTTTTTTGTTAAGAAAAAAGACGGAGGCCTGCGGCCATGTATTGACTACCGGGGCCTAAATAAAATCACAGTGAAGAATCGCTACCCCTTGCCTTTGATAGATGACTTGTTCACACAGGTTACCGACGCCAAGATTTTTTCAAAATTGGATTTACGGGGGGGCATACAACCTGGTACGGATCAGAAAGGGCATTACGAGTACCTAGTGATGCCCTTTGGGCTGTGTAACGCCCCGGCCGTCTTACAAGAACTAATTAATGAGGTATTCAGGGAGGTGTTGGGCAAATTCGTGTTGGTATATCTGGATGATATACTTATTTTCTCTAACAATCTCTCTGAGCACAGAACACACGTTAAATTTGTATTGAGCAAATTAAGACTAAACTCGCTTTATGCTAAATTGGAGAAATGCATCTTCGAGGTGACATCTGTCTGTCGCCTTTTTAGGGTACATAATTTCCACCTCGGGTCTATCTATGGATCCTGCCAAGGTCTCTGCTGTGCTGGAATGGCCTCAATCTGTGGGGTTAAAATCTCTCCAGAGATTCTTAGGCTTTGCCAATTACTATAGACGGTTCATAAAGGGGTACTCCACGATCATTGCACCCCTCACTAGTCTTACTAAAAAAGGGGCAGATACTACCCACTGGTCTCCAGAAGCTCTGCAAGCATTCTCCACGTTAAAAGACTTGTTTTGCTCTGCACCCATCCTAAGACACGTTGACACTTCCTTCCCCTTTATTGTTGAGGTGGATGCCTCGGAGGTTGGGGTGGGGGCTGTGCTGTCTCAGCGGTCAGGGTTGCAGGGTAGATTACACCCATGTGCCTATTTTTCTCGTAGGTTCTCTCCGGCAGAGAGAAACTGCGACACAGGCAACAGGGATCTCCTGGCCATCAAATTGGCCTTTGAGCAATGGCGCCATTGGTTGGAAGGAGCAGAGCATACGATCACGGTTTATACGGATCACAAAAATTTGGAATACATCGAGGGAGCTAAGAGATTAAGCCCCCGTCAGGCTCGATGGTCATTGTTCTTATCGAGGTTCAGATTTATAATTACGTACACTCCAGGTAGCAAGAACGTTAAGGCAGATGCCCTATCCAGATGCTTTGAGCCAGAGACAGCACAGCTCTCTACCCCAGAGACTATTGTCCCACAAAGACTGGTACTAGCAGGAACTGAGACATGGAAAGACTGGACGGAGACGTTAGGGCCCTTTCAGCAGGACATCCCCGAGGGGAAGCCTGAAGGGGTTGTGTTTGTACCACAGACCAATGGTCAGACTGAGAGGGTCAACCAATCGTTAGAACAATTTTTGAGGTGTTACATTGCAGAGGCGCAAAACGATTGGGTCAGGTTTTTGCCCTTCGCAGAATTTGCGCACAATAATTTGAAAAGTTCTTCCACGGGATTCTGTCCATTTCAGATAGTTACTGGAAAGCTGCCCAAATTTTCCCTATTGCCAATCGCTTCCACTCCGTTTCCAGCTCTGGAGGCCTGGCAAAAGTCATTTAAGGACGTGTGGGGGATCGTGGAAAATAATTTGGGGAAGGCGTTTCAAAGTCAGAAAGGTCAAGTTGACAAAAGACGTTCCTTAGAGTGGAAATTTCAACCAGGAGACTTAGTCTGGGTATCCACACGTCACTTAACCTTAAAACAGCCTTCAGCCAAGTTGGGGACCAGGTTTGTGGGTCCATTCCCAGTAACTAGAAAGATCAACAATGTTACTTATGCCATTGATCTTCCTGCCAGTATGCGTGGCGTAAGATCCTTTCACGTGTCCCTGCTTAAGCCAGCAGTCCATGTGGGTCCCACTCCTCCTCCTCCTGTGATGATAGATGACCAACCTGAGTACGAAGTAGAGAAGATTTTAGACTCACGCATAGTTCAGAACTCAGTACAGTATCTGGTTCACTGGAAAGGATATGGTATTGAGGAGAGATCATGGGTACCTGAAGGTCGCATGCATGCTGACAAACTGAGAGGTGAATTCCACACTTTACATTCTGAGAAGCCTGGAAGGAGCATTGAGGAGAGATCATGGGTACCTGAAGGTCGCATGCATGCTGACAAACTGAGAGGTGAATTCCACACTTTACATCCTGAGAAGCCTGGAAGGAGCTGTCCGGAGTCCACTCCTGGGGGGGGGGGGGGGGTACTGTGAGGAAATGCAGGGAAGCCGCCGCATGGACGCAAGCGGAGGCGGCTGTTTCCGCGGCTGGCATAGCGGAACGCGGAGAAACTGCCGCGTCGGACGCGGCGGCTTGTACGCATAGGCCTGCCTCTCTCGGCAAGGTGGGATGCGGAGGAAACGCCGCACGCTCAGACAGCGTGGCGGCGGATTCCGCATCCCATACAGCTACAACATTACAACACATGACTGGTGTGGCTGGGACTGATAGTCCACACTGGTGTAGGAGGACGCGTGCGCGCGCAGAGAGGCAGGGCTTTTATGGCAGTCAGAGGAAGGTCAGCTGACCAGGCCGGTCAGCTGACAAGTGCAGCAACTTTCATTGGTCCAGCACTTAAGGGAGGTGCTGGAGAACACTGATGCATATATACTGGGTGCTGGGCATTCCTCTGGTGTCTGGCGTTGCGATCACTACGTGGTAGCACTCAGGCCTTGTCTGTATCTGTGTTCTAGCATAGTTTCCAAAGGTGTTGATGATCACGGACCTCACACCTTAGCGTTAGGAAATTGAACTGTATTATTTGTTATGACCTTCTGCCTGCCTGACTATTCTTTTGATCTCTGATTCTGTACCTTGCTATTTCTGATAACCTGTTGCCAAACTCTGCTTGTTCCTGGACTCTGTATCTGCCTCCTGATTCTGTACCCTGCTATTCTTATATTCCGTTACCGAACCCTGCCTGTTCATTGGATTCCGTATCTGTCTCCTGAATCTGTACCTTATCTGTCTGTGTGTTATCGACCAGGCTTGTCCAACCTCGAGAACTATCCTTACTGTTAGAGGCAGTTCCCAGATCTGTTAGTGACACTCCCTCATTGGTGTCACTCACACTCTGTCCTTCCTCTCTCTGCTTTGCTCCTCGCCCCGGGAGAGTCTAGGCCACGGAAGGAACTTACTTCTGTGTGTACTCAAAGTATTACTGTTGCATTAACACTCACTCGTTGCTCAGGTGTCCAGAGGTTAGAATATATATCTGATTATCGGTGATACTGCAGATCATCAATAATCGGGTATATTCTGCATTCTCGGTGATACTGCAGTTCACCGGTAATCAGACCCTCTCTGTGTTACACCGATCGTTACAAGCGCACATATACAAGGATTTATATTCAGTAAATGAACAATGCAGGCAATGGGAAGTGTATAAAAACTGAAGTATAAGGTGCTAACTGCAATTAGTCTATAGTATGTATACAAAATCATCACCAATCCAGTTCATGATGCACAATAATTCAGTAAGTACCGTATTTTTCGGGCTATAAGACGCACTTTTTCTCCCCCAAAAGTGGAGGGAAAAAGTCAGTGCGTCTTATAGTCCAAATGTACGTAGCAGTGCCTATGTTTTTTCTAGTCCCCGTGTCTGGTGTCCCCCTGTGTGCGGTGTCTGCGTGTCCTATTAACGTTATTGAATGAGGAGACCATCAGATATTATTATACTGCAGTAATCAGAATAAATTAAAAGCACGTGTGTAAGGAATGATGGCAGATCGCTGCATTAGCTTACCGAAGAGGAAGGAATGGAAGAAATACAGCGCAAACGCCACCGCTACCATGTGGCTTTCACTAGGTTAGATGACAACAAATCCATTGACCAATCAGGTGGGGGCGCGCTGCCCGAGTCAGCCAATCCCAGCGCATACGGCTACTGCCGGTTTGTTACACCGCCCGATAGTCCCGAGGGCGGGATCATGCTCGTCATTGCGGCCAATCACTGCACGCCCTCAGTAGCTGGGAGTGCAGTGATTGGCCGCAATGACGAGCATGATCCCGCCCACGGGACTATCGGGCGGTGTAACAAACCGGCAGTAGCCGTATGCGCTGGGATAGGCTGACTGAGGCAGCGCTCCCCCACCTGATTGGTCAATGGCTTTGCTGTCATCTAACCTAGGGAAAGCCGCATGGTAGCGGTGGCGTTTGCGCTGTATTCCTTCCATACCTTCCTCTTCGGTAAGCTAATGCAGCGATCTGCCATCATTCCTTACACACGTGCTTTTCATTGTTGTTCTCTCACTCAGCGCTGGTTCAGCGCCCTGATTACTGCACCATATTAATATCTGGTGGTCTCCTCATTCACTAATGTTAATGGCAAACACAGACACCGCAAACAGGGGGATACAAGGACCCGGGGGGGGGGGGGGCAGTGCATGACATAGAAGGACACCAGAGAACACGGGGACAGAGAATGACAGCAGAGGACACAGGGGGACAGATAAGGACACAGGGGGGGCAGCAGAGGACGCAGGTGGACAGAGAATAACACAGAAGGACATAGAGGGACACCAGAGGACACAGGGGGACAGAGAATGACAGAGGAGGAGGGACACCAGAGGACACAGGGGGACAGATAATGACACCGGAGGACATAGAGGGACACCAGAGGACACAGGGGGACAGAGAATGACACAGGGGGACAGAGAATGACACAGGAGGACAGAGAATGACACAGGGGGACAGAGAATGACACAGCAGAACACAGGGGGACACAGAATGACACCGGAGAACACAGGGGGACAGAGAATGACACCAGAGGACACAGGGGGACAGAGAATGACAGAAGGACATAGAGGGACACAGGGGGACAGAGAATGACACAAGGGGACACAGAATGACATAGGGGGACAGAGAATGACACAGGGGGACACCAGAGAACACGGGGACATAAGAGGACATGGGGACACCAGAGGACACAGGGACAGAGAAAGAATGACACAGGGAGACACCAGAGAACACATAAGGCGAGGGTGGAAGGGCCATAAGATGCCCTTGCACTACAGATGCACCAGGTTTAGTATATATAGTATATATATTTTTTCCCTGGATTTTGTCCTCTAAAAACAGGTGCGTCTTATAGTCCGGAGCGTCTTATAGTCCGAAAAATACGGTATACAGTTAATAATAGAATATAGTTCTTAAAGAGAATCTGTACTGTCCGATTTGTACAGTAAAAAACATACCAATCGAGTCACTGTGATCTCCTGGGTCCCTCTTTGCCATTTACGCCGCTCCCCGCCACAATCCTGGTTTTTAATCGCCAGTTTTAGGGAGTGTTTACAAACAAAAAATATGGCTGCTAACCAGGAAGAGATGTTGATATATATATATATATATATCATGTTACAGTAAAATAAAAGTTTTTTATTACATAGTGAAATATCTGCACTCCAGTCTGGGATTGGCATGTGACAGGCAGCAGCTCCTTTTCCCCTCAGCCTCACAAACTCAGAAAACTGAGATCAGAGACGTGTCTTTGAGGGATAAACACACAACACACATAAAAACACACAGAGCCTGCAGGGGGCGTGGAGGTGGCGTGCATAACTTCTCGCTATCACAGCAGAGGCAGTGCATTCCTCTCTGGGTCGACAAAGCTTGACAAAGAAAAGAAGATTAGATATATTGCAGAGACAGTGCAACAAGAAAAGACTGCAGTAAGCCAGAGCACATTAGAACAGGTATAGGAACTTATAGGATAGAAGAAATAAGGCTGAAAATTTTGTTACAGAGTCTCTTTAAGCTATTTTTTTTCAAGATGCAAAGTGCAAATGTTCAAGCCAAAGTGCTATCTGGGTAAAATACACCAGTATACTGTATATACTGTGTCTATATTGTACATACAGATATGCACACATAAATGCTCCTAGTCAGGTGATGTCCTGGAAGAATCTGAACTCTACATAAAGTGATAAGCCCAAACCGCCATATTTTCTGCACGCCACCCCACTACAGCATGCTGCAGCCACCCTCTAGGCCTAGCACGTGTCACCAGAGAAGCCCGGCTTCCTCAGAGACCACTCCACCAGCAGTGCTCCGTTCCTTCTTAAAGGACTTCCGATGCCAAATGATCAAAAAAAGTTAATTACCTGCATCATCTTTTAAGGCACGGAGGACGCAGTCCGCACCCTCCGTGATGATCCGCTGGGTCCCCCCACTCATTAGCCCCTTGGGCCGTCCCCCGACCCCGCGGCCCGGGTCAGGCTCTCCTGCCTCTCCTAAAATGGCCACTTGCTCTGGCCGCGGCTGCGCAGTCCGTATAGCCGGGAGTGCGGCTGCGCAGCTCTAGGGACAACCCCCCTGATCCACGCTACGTAGGACGGCGTCCTCCGTGCCTTAAAAGATGATGCAGGTAATTAACTTTTTTGGGTCATTTGGACTTGGAAGTCCTTTAAAGGACAACAGAGGTGACAGGTGACATGATGAGATACACATGTGTATGTACAGTGCCAAGTTCACAAAGAACAAGGCTGTGTTCTTTTTTTTCTCTGCCTGAACGAGTTAAACATCAGGTATGGAGGTGACAGTCTGTATCCAGGTTGGGACAAGGTCAGATGATAGCTCAGTCCTCATTGATAAGTAATTACAAGCATTAAACACTTTCCTGTCAGTAAATGGCTTCTGAGAGATAAATAGCATCAATAATTCATAGATTTGAGCTCTGGAATACTTCAATGAAGGTGTCATTGAGCAGGAACAATGAAACAGCAAAAAAATTAAAAATTAGATGTAATTATAAAATAAAACCATGGAATATCTAAAAAAAGTAATTTTTAGCAGAAGGAGGGTAAATACAATTGTTTTTCTCATCAGTTTATTTTCACCTCAGATGTCCTTTAACCACTTTAGCCTGCAGGTGTATTTACTTTCAGGATGGAAGCTATTTTCCCCTGTCAGCACTCCTCCTATTCATTTGCCAATAACTTTATCCCTACTCATCACATGTAAATGATCTATATCTTAGTTGTTGTTTTTTTCGCCACAAATTAACCTTTTCGTGAGTGATATTTGTTCTCAGTAATTACTTTATTTTCTATGCATTTTATAGGCAAATACAAAAATGAAAAAAAATACACTATTTCTCCAATTTTATCCCCTATAGTTTTAAAATAAGCAATGATACTATAAATAAAATTCACCCATTTTATTGGCCCATTAGTCCTGGCTATCACAACATTTAAATTATGTCCCAAGCACAATGTATGGCGTTAATATATTATGTGGAAATAAATGTGTATTTTTTCTGGGGGGTTTTTTCGTGTCCCGTCAATTGTAAGCCCTTATGCACGAACATAACAGTAATATACCCTCATGACATACATATAAAAGATATTTTCAAACCAAAACAAGCGAGCAAGCATCACTAAGTAACTAATGTTACTAAAGTTGCCATAATAGGCCTGGCGGAAATAGGTCACCGACCTAAACCAATGAGTTATAGCAAATAAAAAAGAGACTAGAAATCCCCCTTATTGTAATAATTAAAACTAAATATGAGCATAAAATATATATACAAAATGTAAGGAAGGTACAAAAAGTCTTTATTTATAAGCCAACCATAGTTTAAAAACAATTAAGAACAAGGCAGCCAGACCTGGGCCTTAGGCCCACTAGTTCCGCCCCGACTAGTTCCGCCCCTCGCAGCTTAGGCGGAACTAGTCGGACGGCGTTGGTAGCGCCCCTGCAGCCAGTCCTGAGACCCTTCCATCCATCACACTCGGTGAGCCCTGCACTGATGCTCTCTCTTTCTTGCTGCCATTGATTTTCACTTTATTATTCACTGTGTGCACCTTATGGGAATATTCCCTCCTATATACTCAGCTGCTAACTTTTCCACTTGTCTACCTCATCCTCTTACCACTTCTTCCCTTATTTCACCCGATATGTTTTTTGATTATTTATTTATTACCTAAGTATATATGAAATACTCATGTTTGTATGTATTGTATCGCACATGCACTTTATTTTTATTAGTGGCAACTATTAATTGAGAATATATTTATATATATTTGGGTGTGATCCTTTAGGGATAACTCTCTGCGATACGGTGCCTTTTTCATTGCACAATTTGATTATATACTTTTGAATATATTTCTTTTTTGCAGGACTGTTTCATATCTCTATATATATTCTTGCTGCAGAGATCCCTAGGTGAGTCGCATACAGGAATATTACTATTATTTGATACGCAGGGTTTGCATTCAATATTGTTATATTAGGAGCCTAAGGCCCAGGTCTGGCTGCCTTGTTCTTAATTGTTTTTAAACTATGGTTGGCTTATAAATAAAGACTTTTTGTACCTTCCTTACATCTTGTATATATATATATTGCTCATATTTAGTTTTAATTATTACAATAAGGGGGATTTCTAGTCTCTTTTTTATTTGCTATAACTCATTGGTTTAGGTCGGTGAACTATTTCCCCTAGCCTATTATGGCAACTTTAGTAACATTAGTTACTCAGTGATGCTTGCTCGCTTGTTTTGGTGTGAAAATATCTTTTATATGTATGTCATGAGGGTGTATTACTGTTATGTTCGTGCATAGGGGCTTACAATTGACGGGACACGAAAAAAAAAAACCAGAAAAATACACATTTATTTCCACATAATATATTAACGCCATACATTGTGCTTGGGACATAATTTAAATGTTGTGATAGCCAGGACTAATGGGCCAATAAAATGGGTGGGTTTTATTTATAGTATCATTGCTTATTTTAAAACTATAGGGGATGGAATTGAAGAAATAGTGTATTTTTTTTTCATTTTTGTATTTGCCTATAAAATGCATAGAAAATAAAGTAATTACTGAAAACAAATATCACTCACGAAAAGCTTAATTTGTGGCGAAAAAAAACAAACCAAGATATAGATCATTTACACGTGATGAGTAGGGATAAAGTTATTGGCAAATTGTAATCATCGGTGTTAGTAAGCAGAGAGAATCTGATTATTGGCGTGCTGCAGTATCACCAATAATGCAGATGTCACCTGATTATTGATGATCTGCAGAATCACCAATAATGCAAGTGTAACTAACCTCTGGATACTGTAGCAGAAAGAATAACAATCAACATGCACAATATACAAGACTGTGGAAATATCCACCACACGGTGATTCTTCAGAGGTGTGGTTACCTCTGAATGGGAACCCCGTGTGTGAGATCCTCGGCCCAAGTGAAGATTGGGATCTCAGCACCTGGCAGTAATCGTCTGCTAGGGCAGGCGTCTCGGAGAGGCAAGCCTCAGAGATATCCCACCAGTGGGAGACGTTCCACTGGGGAAAAGAGAAAGGTCAGACAGGCAGAGGTTCGGCAACAGAGAGACGGTAGCAGTACAAGAACAGAAGGCTGATTCAGAGTCTGTTAAACAGGCAGGGTCGGCAACTAAGAAGATAGGCAAAGGTACAAAATCGAGAAGAGGAGAGAGTAGTCAGGGATAGCCAAAGTCAAGACACAGATAAATATGCAATACAATCCTAGACTGAGGTGTAATGTCCTTGATATCAACACCATGGAACTGAGCTAAGGTCTGAGCGTTTACACCTAAGTATTCACGACAGCAGACAGTGAGCAAATGACATCTGTGGGCTTAAATGCTGAAGCCCAGTACCACCAGCCCGCCCAGGGGGCTGGAGCCGAAATCAGCATGTGATTGGCTGGCTAAGGTCAGCTGATCGCCGGATCAGCTGATCTGTCTCCTCAGGGAATAAAGATCCTGCCGCCTCGCGCGCGTGCGCATGACCCTCTGCCTTTGAATCTCTGAGAGGCCAGGTCCCCAGTCAGCGCACGCCCGCACACGGAAGTCCGCCGGCTGAGCAGCGGGACCCGCCTCCATCCTGTCAGCCGCGGCGGCGCCCGCCCTGCTCTGCGCCGGTGGCTCCATGTGAGTTTCGGAAACCGCCGGCTGGGACGCGGGGGCTGCCGCCACGCTGCCCTGTGCGGCGGCTCCGCTATTGCTCACACAAATGAATAGGAGGAGTGCTGACAGGGGAAAATTGCTTCCATCCTGAAAGTGAATACACCTGCAGGCTAAAGTGGTTAAAAGACATCTGAGGTGAAAATAAACTGATGAGAAAAACAGCCTTGTTCTTTGTGAACTTGGCACTGTACATACACATGTGTATCTCATCATGTCACCTGTCACCTCTGTTGTCCTTTAAAGGACTTCCAAGGCCAAATGACCAAAAAAAGTTAATTACCTGCATCATCTTTTAAGACACGGAGGAAGCCGTCCTACGTAGCGTGGATCAGGGGGGTTGTCCCTAGAGCGGCGCAGCTGCACTTGCGGCTATACGGACTGTGCAGCCGCGGCCAGTGCAAGTGGCCATTTTAGGAGAGGCAGGAGAGCCTGACCCGGGCCGTGGGGTCGGGAGACGGCCCAAGGGGCTAATGAGTGGGGGGACCCGGCGGAACGGCACGGAGGGTGCGGACGGCGTCCTCCGTGCCTTAAAAGATGATGCCGGTAATTAACTTTTTTGGGTCATTTGGCATCGGAAGTCCTTTAAGAAGGAACGAAGCACTGCTGGGGGAGTGGTCTCTGAGTAAGCCGGGCTTCTCTGGTGACACGTGCTAGGCCTAGAGGGTGGCTGCAGCATGCTGTAGTGGAGTGGCGTGCAGAAAATATGGCGGTTTGGGCTTATCACTTTATGTAGAGTTCAGATTCTTCCAGGACATCACCTGACTGGGAGCATTTATGTGTGCATATCTGTATGTACAATATAGACACAGTATATGCAGTATACTGGTGTATTTTATGCAGATAGCACTTTAGCTTGTACATTTGCACTTTGCATCTTGAAAAAAAATAGCTTAAAGAGACTCTGTAACAAAATTTTCAGCCTTATTTCTTCTATACTATAAGTTCCTATACCTGTTCTAATGTGCTCTGGCTTACTGCAGCCTTTTCTTGTTGCACTGTCTCTGCAATATATCTAATCTTCTTTTCTTTGTCAAGCTTTGTCGACCCAGAGAGGAATGCACTGCCTCTGCTGTGATAGGGAGAAGTTATGCACGCCACCTCCACGCCCCCTGCAGGCTCTGTGTGTTTTTATGTGTGTTGTGTGTTTATCCCTCACAGACAGGTCTCTGCTCTCAGTTTTCTGAGTTTGTGAGGCTGAGGGGGGAAGGAGCTGCTGCCTGTCACATGCCAATCCCAGATTTGAGTGCAGATATTTCACTATGTAATAAAAAATTTTTTTTACTGTAACATGATATATATATCAACATCTCTTCCTGATTAGCAGCCATATTTTTTGTTTGTAAACACTCCCTAAAACTGGCAATTAAAAACCAGGATTGTGGCGGGGAGCGGCGTAAACGGCAAAGAGGGACCCAGGAGATCACAGTGACTCGATTGGTATGTTTTTTACTGTACAAATCGGACAGTACAGATTCTCTTTAAGAACTATATTCTATTATTAACTGTATACTTACTGAATTATTGTGTATCATGGTCTGTATTGGTGATGATTTTGTATGCATACTATAGACTAATTGCACTTAGCACCTTATACTTTAGTTTTTATGCACTTCCCATTGCCTGCATTGTTCATTTACTGAATATAAATCCTTGTATATATGCGCTCAACACCAATGTACAACCTGGAAAAAAAAACACACTGGAAAAAAAACACTGGGGAAAAAAATGCCCCTGATGAGTGTGCATGCACGAAACACGTAGGGCGGAGCTTACAGGCGTGGAGTGGTTGGCGTGGAGCAACTTGTTACTGTATGCTTATGTATACTGGGATCATGTGAGTGTAATTGCTTTTAATATCTTTTAAGACCTATACGGTGGTGATATTGAGCACAGATAATCTGTTTGGAGCACTGGTGTGATGTAAAGGACAATTTAATGTTGATACAGAGTCACGCTATGGATTTTTGTTTCTTTTTTTATTTTTTTATTTTGAGCACTCTATTGAAGAGGGACCTCTTCTGGAGTACATGAGAACGCAGCGTCTGGATGAAGTGAAAGGAGTGCATCATTTACTGATTATGCATGCATATTGATACTCTCTTATATGTGTTGTTAGGCTCCAGCCACATACTTATCCTTCGCAGCCACCCATCTCCATCCCTTTGCTTTTAATGGTTATTGTCTCCCCCTGTTTTGGTTTCCCTATTGTGGGCTCCTTGTCTTGTTTATTTTAATCGAAATTATCAATAATAAAAATGATATATTTACATTTTCGTTCAATTGGTGTGCTGTGAGATCTTTTTTTCTCCTAAATGTGTATGATTGCTTTGCTCTAGATACACACACTTGTAGTGGCTGGATAGTGTACTGGTTAAAGAAACTCTGAAGTCTCATAAAAATCACGTTTTTATATTAAAAATCTCTTTAACATGATAGCCCTAACTAAAATGCTGCATCCCCGTGGCGGAACGCTAACTAAATCCCCCCTAACCCCCCCCCCCTGCAAAATCCACTACTTTCTTGTGGATTTTGCTGCCCCGGGAGGCAGAGCTTTCAGCTGCAGCTCTGCCTCCATGCGCGTCAATCCGGGCATATCTCCGCCTCTCCCCCGCCCCTCTCAGTGAAGGAAGACTGAGAGGGGCAGGGGGAGATCCACGTTGATAGATGCGTGTAGAGGCAGAGCTACAGCCAAAAGCTCTGTCTCTCACAGAAGCGCTTCCCGCATTGTGCAACGTGGGGGGATTTAGTTAGTGTTCAGCTGCGGGGATGCAGCGTTTTAGTTAGGGCAATAATGTAAAAGAGATTTTTAACATAAAAACGTGATTTTTATGAGACTTCAGAGTCTCTTTAAGGGCTCTGCCTTTGACATGGGTGACCAGGTTTTGAATCCTGGCTAGGGTCAGTACCTATTCAGTAAGAAGTCCTTGGGCAAGATGTCCTAACACTGCAGGGTGACCCCTTGAAAATGCTATTAGTGGCTGCAGCTCTTGAGCACTTTCATTCCAACAGGAGAAAAGTCCTGTACAAGTATTAGGATTATTACATAGATTGTGTTTGGATATAATTTTGGCTCTTGTTTCTTTGCATAATCTATATATATAATAGAGTAAGTGCCTCAACCTTCAAACAAGAAGAAGAAGTAGCGCCCTGCCCCCAGGGCCGGTCCAAGCAAGAAGAAGGGGCTGGTCCAAGCAAGAAGAACAAGTAGTGTCATATCAAACCAAGGGCAAAGAGGGATCATTTGCATATTCAGTAGCAGTGCATTGTGGGTAACCACAAATGTTCACTTATAGCGGAATTATTGCAGATTTGCTTCTGTTTTAAGAAGGAAAATTACACCAAGCTTTGCTTTTTTTAGTAGGAGGGATTTGTGGTCTATTTTATCCCCCTATACATTCTCAGTAGTTTGGGTCACCCTGAGCTGCTTGGTTACTCTGTTGTACTGGTCCAAGCCCAATCTCATACAACCATATCAATCCCTGCTATGTACTGATGAGAAGAACCAAAGGTCTGAAATAGGCTGTCACATGTGGGTTTGATATGACTGTGTAAAACTTAAAACTATAAGCTTGCTTGGCTTACTAAGGTTGAAAAGGAATAATTTGCATATTTAGTAGCGGTGCGTTGTGGGTAATCACAAATGTTCACTTATAGCTGAATTATTGCAGATTTTGTTCTGTTTTAAAGGACTTCCGAGGCCAAAATCTGCCCCCAAAACGTAAAAAAAGTTAACTACCTGCATGACTTTGTAAGGCACGGAGGATGCTGTCTGCGCCCTCCGTGCCGTTCTGCCTGGTGCCCTCTGCTCAATAGCCCCCCGAAAGACTGCGACCCCACGGTCCGGGTCGGTATCTGCAGCCTGCATAATGATGGCCGCCGGAGCTGGCCACAGCTGCGCAGTCCGCATAGTTGTTGACCCCCGATCCACGTAACAGGCAGCGTGGATCGGAGGGTTGGCCCTAGAGCTGCACAGCCGCAGTAGCGGCTATGCCGACTGCGCAGCCGTGACCAGCTCCGGCAGCCATCTTTATGCAGGCTGCAGATACCGACCCGGACCGTGGGGTCACAGCCTTTCGGGGGGCTACTGAGCAGAGGGGACCAGGCGGAACGGCATGGAGGGCACGGACGGCGTCCTCCTTGCCTTACAAAGTCATGCAGGTAGTTAACTTTTTTTTACGTTTTGGGGGCAGATTTTGGCCTCGGAAGTCCTTTAAGAAGGCAAATTACACCAAGCTTTGATTTTTTTAGTAGGAGGTCTTTTTGGTCCCTTTTATCCACCTATACATTCCGAGTGGTTTGGGTCACCCTGAGCTGCTTGGTTACTCTGTTGTGCTGGTCCAAGCCCTATCTCATACAGCTGTATCAATCTCTGCCATGTACTGATGAGGAACAAAAGTCTGAAACAGGCTGTCACATGTGGGTTTGATATGACTGTGTAAAATTTAAAGCTATAGGCTTGCTATACACCAGTGGTTCTGGATGCTTGCTTGGCTTTCTAAGGGGAAAAAGGAATTATTTGCATATTTAGTAGCAGTGCATTGTGGGTAACCACAAATGTTCACTGATAGCTGAAAAATTGCATATTTCTTTCTGTTTTAGGACAGCAAATTACACCAAGCTTTGCTTTTTTTAGTAGGAGGTCTTTTTGGTCCCTTTTATCCCCCTATACATTACGAGTGGTTTGGGTCACCCTGAGCTGCTTGGTTACTCTGTTGTACTGGTCCAAGCCCTATCTCATACAGCTGCCATGTACTGATGAGGACCAAAAGTCTGAAACAGGCTGTCTACATGTGGGTTTGATATGACTGTGTAAAATTTAAAGCTATATAATAATAATAATAATAATAATAATTGCAGTATTTGTATAGCGCCTTTCTCCTGTCAGACTCAAAGCGCTTGCAAGGCAGCCACTAGAGCGCACTCAGTAGGCAGTAGCAGTGTTAGGGAGTCTTGCCCAAGAAACTCCTTACTGAATAGGTGCAGCTTACTGAACAGGCAGAGCCGAGATTTGAACCCAGGTCTCCCTGTGTCAGAGGCAGAGCCCTTAACCATTACACTATCCAGCCATTGCTTGCTATACACCAGCGGCTCTGGATGCTTACTTGGCTTACCAAGGGGGAAAAGGGGTAATTTTCATATTTAGTAGCAGTGCATTGTGGGTAACCACAAATGTTTACTTATAGCTGCATTATTGCAGATTTCCTTCTGTTTTAAAAAGGCAAATTACACCAATACAGTGTGCGCCATTGCAGGAAGTGACGACAGTGGAACGCACGATGGAATACAGTAGAGGTGAGTCATCCCCGCCCGCTGCCACTTACTAATAGTGGCGGCTTCTACTGTGCTTAAAGAGAACCTGTACTGAGTAAAAATATTTAAAATAAACACATGAGGTAACTTCAAATGAACGTTGCACAGTTACCTCGCCATCAGTTCCTCTCAGAAGCTCACCATTTTCTTCTGACAATAATCCCTTCCAGTTCTGACAATATTTTGTCAGATCTGAAATATATTAGTTGCTGTCAGTAAAATATCAGTTGCTGTCAGTTATAGCTGAGAGGAAAACTGATGTGCCATGTAATGTCCATGTTTCCCTATGGCTCAAGTTGGTGATGTTTCAGTTTAACTGTGTGCTGACCAGAAAGCTGTTATGGGTAATGACCATTTTCAAAAGGGAGGACGTAAAATTCCCTTGATCACAGTGAACAAACAGGACGCGGGACAGGAGAAAGACACTGAGGAGTAGACTACATGGAAGGTAAGTATGACTTGTATATGCTTATTTGACTTTTAATTTTCAGTTCAGGTTTTCTTTAAGCAGGAGGGGGAGTGCACATGGGGGACCCAGGTGAGGGGGGGTTCCTGCCGAGCTTAAGCTGGAGGTAGAGCACACATGGGGGACCCAGTTGAGGGGGGGTCCAGTCCCCTTCCCCACCGCTGTGCCCAATACCCCCTTCCTGCCCTCTACCCTCTTATGCGGCGTATGCTAGCCGCGGGGCGGGTATTTTGTATAATCTGCAATGTTTAATTATCCTTCAATCTAATCCTGTAAACCACATAAATAAGACCAGAGACATGTAATGTGTGATGCAAGAAATTTAATGTCTACAGAAAGAAAAATCACAGAGAGAGTAAATCATTATTTAGGGGTTACAAGGGGGAGCCTATGTGGAGCATTTTAAGGGAAATTGATTCGTTCCTTGTATTGATTAGCAGGAAAACTAATGATTCATGTTCAATGCTACATTCTACTGTAAGTCTTCAGCTCCTGTGAAATAAAAACAAATAATAATGAATGATATGAACAGATGTATACATTTATGATAGGAAAAAAAAATATTTTAATGCAGAAAATGACAAATAGCGTATCAACTGAGAGATTTAGAGCGGCTCTTACCTCCGCAAAGGGGTAGGAGCCGCTCTAAATCCTTCCATTCCAGCCACCGATCATTGTCCTCACCAGCTGTCCCTGATGCAAGCAGCTTTTTGTTAACTAGACACCGGCGATTTAAGCTCCGCCCCCACAATTTAAGCCCCCCCCCCCGCATCACTGTCAAGTACAGCCAGTCTAATAGCTACTCTCCCTGAAGTGCCAGCCGCCCAGCGCTGTTTATAGAGCAAGTGCTGGGGAGAGAGCCACGTTACTCAGGTATAAGGTATGAGTGAGGCACAGTGAGCAGCTCCAGTGAGCAGCTCCTACCCCCGCAGCTAAGGAGGATCAGTGCTGAGCGGGGGTTCAGCATTCTCAGCCGCTGCCTGAATATGTAATGAGCGGGGGTTTGTCCATTCTCCTGCGTGGAGGGGGGAGCAGAATTTTGGCATCTAGCAATCTTAGCAGTCCAGAGGGACACAATCTGGCTGGCTGGCCGCACTAGGGGGGCAGAATGCAGCAGATGCAGAGTAGAGAGGACTCTTAATACTCGGCTGCAAGTCCGAAATTTAGGTCTGATGCGAGTATAAGTCGACCCCCCAACTTCACAAAAGTAGATCTGACCTAAATTTCTCGACTTATAGTCGAGTATATACCGTACTCCATACAATGCTGAAGAAGATGTTGGCACTATATAAATACTAACTAATAATAAAGGAGGACACTGGAAACAAGAGGACAAGATTTTTCAAAAAAGACCTTGACATTTTTGAAAAAAAATTAATGTTAATGTTCGGGGGGAAAAGTTGCCATTTAAATGTGGTAAAATAACATATTTTTTAAAGGTAAGTATTTATGTTTAATTAAGATTAATAAAGGACTTTTTGTTGTGTTTTTATTTTATTATTTTATCTAGAATTCTCCAGATTCTCATTGGTCTGTTAATAGACTAATAGGGAGCCTTGGAGGGAAATTTAAAGATGCCTTTGCTTTAGTTATACTTAGTATATATTCGCAAGCAAGCCGAATTTTTGACCCCCCCAAAAGTGGGCCAAAAGTTGGGGGGTCGGCTTGCTTGCTAGTCATGTCCCCCCGGCCACCGCTGCTGCTATTACCTTACCGGCGGCCTCTAATATTCCCCTCTCCGTCTCCGTGCAGGGCATGTAAATAGTTCACAGCAGCTCGCCCCACGCCGGCAGCTGTGTGATGACGGAGGAAGCGTAGAGAGAGCGGTTCCCATAGTAACGGCGATACATATCGCCGCTACAGGTAGCCGCTCTCTATGCTTCCTCCGTCATCACACAGCTGCCGGCGTGGGGCGAGCTGCTGTGAACTATTTACATGCCCTGCACGGAGACGGAGAGGGGAACATTAGAGGCTGCCGGTAAGGTAATAGCAGCAGAGGCGGCTAGGCCGGGGGGGAACTACCTACCTACCTACCTACGCAGCACTATACTCGGCACTATCTACCTATACTGGGGCACTATACTAGCTATACTGGAGCACTATGCTAGCCATACTGGGGCACTATGCTAGCTATACTGGGCACTATACTACCTATACTGGGCACTATACTAGCTATACTGGGCACTATACTAGCTATACTGGACACTGAACTAGCTATACTGTGCACTAGTGCTAGCTATACTGGGCACTATACTACCTATATTGAGCACTATACTAGCTATACTGGGCACTATACTAGCTATACTGGACACTATACTAGCTATTACTGGGCACTATACTAGCTATACTGGACACTTTACTAGCTATACTGGACACTTTACTAGCTATACTGAGCACTTTACTAGCTATACTGAGCACTATACTAGCTATACTGAGCACTATACTAGCTATACTGAGCACTATACTGAGCACTATACTAGCTATACTGAGCACTATACTAGCTATACTGAGCACTATACTAGCTATACTGAGCACTATACTGGCTATACTGGGCACTATACTAGCTATACTGGACACTATACTAGCTATACTGGGGCACTATACTAGCTATACTGAGCACAATACTAGCTATACTGAGCACGATACTAGCTATACTGGGGCATTTTACTAGCTATACTGGGCACTGTACTAGCTATACTGAGCACTACCTACCTATACTGGGCACTATACTAGCTATACTGAGCACTATACAAGCTGTACTGGGCACTATACTAGCTATACTGAGGCACTACCTACCCATACTGGGCACTATACTAGCTAACTAGAGCTGGGGCAGAAAGTGATGGTGTGTGGAGGCAGCCGACTGAGATCTTTCATTCAAGCTCATAGAGGATATTGGCAGGGGATCATTTCTGAGGATATTGGTGTGGGAATTTTTTTTTAAAGGTGGTAAGTATTCATGTTTAATCAAGATGAATAAATTGATTTTTTGTTGTGTTTTTATTTCTTTTACCCCTTTGTGGAAAAGGATAAGGGGTATTATGCACCCCTATACTCATATTACCTGCCGAGGTGGCTGGCATCTGGAGGTCCCCTTCTGAAAGGGGACCCCTGGATGCCAACTTAAACCCCCAGGCCGTAGAGATGTGCTAACATCAAATTATGGGTTTGTGAACAGTGAACGCAAACTTCTGCAAATGTCTGTGAACATGCGAACCGCCGTAGACTTCAATGGGCAGGCACATTTTAAAGCCTACCTGGACTTTTTTCTAGCCACAAAAGTGATGGATAAGTTGTTTCAAGGGGTGTAACACCTGGACTGTGGCATGCCAGAGGGGGATCAATGCCAAAAGTCCCACCAAAATTTACGGAGTTGATGCAGAGTTGGGTTTTAATCCCTAAAGGTCAGAAATCACAGTACATTCCTACAAATAATGCACTGGGGTGGTTCTGTGCCTGCAACTTAATGTGGCCACAATAGCAGTAGTGTGCACAGCTCTGGGTGTCAGTGGGCTGTGGAGTGTCACACACAGAGAAATGCAATAGTTCTATTGGAATACAGTGAAAAAAAAGCACTGCAGTGGTATTGTGCCTGCAACTTAATGTGGCCACAATAGCAGTAGTGATCACAGCTATAGGTGTCAGTGGGCTATGGAGTGTCACACACAAAATAAAAACAGTAGACCGATGTGCTAGCCATCAAAAGGGCTGTTTGGGGTGGTTTCAGCAAGTAGTCAGTGAGGAACAAGAACACAGGCCTAGCTATTTATTTCCCTACCTATCTGCAGAAAGCCTGACCCTGCTCTCACTAACAGCAGCCAGCAGAGAATGAATCCAATATGGCCACCACAGCTGCTTTTTAATAGGGGGTTGGGAAGGGGGTGGGGGGTCAAGGAGGGGTTGCTAGCTGATTAGCTGCCATGTGTCTGCTGACTGTGAGGTAAGGGGTCAAAGTTTGGCTCCATGATGATGTATAGGGAGTGGGTTGAACATGCCAAATGTTTGCAGTTCGCTGAGAATGGGAACAGCAGAAATTTTGACAGAAACTGTCCACTGCCTGGCCATCTCTTTTGTTAACCCCCCCCCCCCCCCCCCCCCGAGGCACCAGAGGTGGGGAAGAGCCCTTTGTCCTTGGATTGGACAAGGGCCTCCTCCGCAATACCACTGTCCAGGGTTTGGTACACTTGCTAAACTTTTTTTTAAAGAAATTGTGGCTGCAAAGATGCCCTGAAAGTTTTAGAAGTTTGCCTGCCAATAAAGTATATGGAGCCCGCAGTGAATGGCCGGTTCAAAAGCATTAGTAGTAAATTTGCTTTTGCAAATTCAAAACTCGATGTCCGGGCCATCAGTAATCATACATAAATAGTCCAGGACTGACCGGCTCACCACTGGCCCAAACATGCTGATATCACAATGAGCCAGGAAACTAGTAAAAAAAATCAGCTTTACAGCCAGAAAACTAGCAGTCTCAAAAGATGATCAGTGATGGCTGTTTGTATATTTTTTTCATAATCTGCAAGATGTTTTGAAAAATTAACCATTAAAAAAGAATTTGCACAAAAACATGTATTTTCTGGTGACTATTTCGTACTTGATCCTCCTCTGCTTTTCCACTGTCCAGGTTTTGGTACACTTTATTAACTTTTTTTTAAGAAATTGTGGCTGCAAAGATGCCCTGAAAGTTTTAGAAGTTTGCCTGCCAATAAAGTCTATGGAGCCAGCAGCGAACGGCCGGTTCACAAACATTTGTGGTAAATTTGTGTTTGGGAACTCTAAATTTGATTTTCGGGCCATCAGTAATCATACATAAATAGTCCAGTCCAGGGCTTGGACTGACCGGCTCTCCACTGGCCCAAACATGCTGACATCATAATGAGCCCTCCTCTACAGGAAGCTAGTCAAAAAAATCTGCTTTATAGCCAGGAAACTAGCAGTCTCCAAATATGATCAGTGATGGCTGTTTGTAAATTTTCTCTAAAACTACAAGGTCTTTTTGAAAAATTAACCACTAAAAAAGCATGGCTGTTTGCATATTTTCATCATGATATTACTGTAATAATAGAATATGGTCAGCAATACATTGATCATCAAAATGTAATTATTTTATAAAGCGTATATAGAGAGAACAAATGTATTATTATTATTTATGTATTATAATTATTATAACCTCTACTAAGAAATAAGTGCCTTCAGAATGTACTTACCACATGGATGTTGTGTGTCTTTGGGTTATTATTTGCCGCCACCGAGAAGACCTAGTACTGGATCCAAGAGACCTCCACCACCACTACTACCACCGCCAAGGGCACCACCAAGAAGATTTCTGGGTTGGCTATTTAGTTTATCAGTAACGTCTGTCTGTAATACAGAAATTGTAAATTCTTTTTAGCCCAGAGCTGCTTTTGTTTAGTCCACTGTTCCCAATGTTATTATTATCTGGGTGGTCACTTACCACACTCCGTTTAGATTCAGTAACGTCACCTTCCTGCAAGACAATAATCAGGCAAATACTAAGCTTTAGTTGCATAGATTTATATATAGATTTTCACGTGTAAATCATTGAAATATTATCTCTGTTGATCATTTACTATTATTATTATTATTATTTATTTATAAAGCGCCAACATATTCTGTGGCGCTGTACAAAGTAAGAAACAAACATTGGGTACATAATACAGACAATGGTGTACACTAATATACAAGATACATAATTAGTGACAAAATACACAACAACAACAAAAAATATACAGCATAGAGAATACAAACTACAGAATTGGTAATGACAGTGATAAAAGTAACATGATGAATAAAATGTATAATGATTTCCAAGACACAAAAGGGGGAGAGAGCCCTGCCCTTGCGAGCTTACAATCTAAAGGGAATGGGGGAAACAAAAGGAGGGGTAGTATACAACACATATATAAAGGCAGTGTGTTTTAGGATACCTAGTAGGAGTGCAATTTGGTCTTAGGACAAAGGGAAGTGGCTTAAGGTAGCGCATATGCTTGTCGGAACAAATGAGTTTTTAGAGAGCGTTTGAAAGTAACAAAGGTTGGCGAGTGACGGATGTGTTGTGAGAGGGGATTCCAGAGAAGGGGTGAAGCGCGTGCAAAATCTTGTAAGCGTGAATGTGAGGAGATGATTCTAGAGGAGGACAACAGAAGATTGTGTGCAGATCTGAGATTGCGTTTGTATCTGGAAATTAGTGAGGATATGTACCGGGGAGAGAGATTGTGGAGAGCTTTGTAGGTTAGGGGTAGGAGTTTGAACTGGATCCTCTGGTTAATTGGCAGCCAGTGAAGAGCTTGACAGAGAGGGTCAGCAGAGTAAGAGCGAGAAGAAAGATGAATGAGATGAGCAGCTGAGTTCAGTACCGACTGGAGCGGGGCCAGTTTAATAGCCAGTTTGTTACCAGATAAATAACAACATATCCAAATTAATATACAGTATATGGACAAAAACATTTGTATAATTATCAAATAAAAACAGTAACTTTTACTTCTATCTTTGTGTCAAAAGGGACTGAGACAGTCATGAAAATAAGTTGTTTAGAGTTTGGAACAATTAGAACCTCTGTCAGCTCTTTATTGCTGTACCTCACTTCCTGTTCCAGGGACCTTCTACACTAACAATAGAGCCCAGATTGTCACTGGAACAGGAAGTCAGGGAAATGCTGCACAGATAACAGTAACAACCATTAACATCAGAAGTGTTGACAAGCAAATATCACTTGGCACCACCCCTGTACTGCCACCTGCCAGGCTTTGCACTAACTTTGCACCACTAACATACCACAGTCCATCAGACAGGACACTGACCTATTGGGTTTTATGGAGTCACACATACACAGTAATGGTGTGGGATATTGGCAACGAGTGTTATTGAGTTAATAAATTGACCCTATATTGGGGTGAGTATAATTGCCTTTCAAGAAGGGCCGTAGACAGTAGTAGGGATGATTATGATGAGCTAATTACACTTTTGCAAAATGTGTGTAATTTTAAAGTGTGATTGTCAGCCACAAAACCAAATTCTATGTAAACACTGCAGTGCGTTTAACCACTTGAGGACTGCAGTGTTAACCCCCCCTTCCCCCCCTAAAGACCAGGCTCACTATTGATAAATTGGCCACTGCAGCTTTAAGGCCAAGCTGCAGGGCCGTACAACACAGCACACGAGTGATCCCCCCCTTTCCCCCCTACCAACAGAGCTCTCTGTTGGTGGGGTCTGATCGCCCCCCCTGTTTTTTTTTTAATCAATGTTTATGTTTATATTTTTTTATAAAAATGCCTTTTTTAACATTTATTCCCTGCTCCCCCCCCCCCACCAGCCAATCAGCGTGATCAGCTGCCATAGACTCCAGCCTATGACAGCCGATCACTCCCCAGTGTATGGAGGGGACAGCCGTGTCACACGGCTGTCCCCAGTACAATGCTGCTGCCGATCGCAGCGCTGTACAAGTAAATAGATGGCGATCACGCTGTCTAACAGTCTCCCGAGTGCCGATTGCCGTTCGGAGACTGAAGAGAGGGCGGAGCTCCGCCCTCCGAGCATGAGATGTGCGCGCAGCATGCGCGCAATCTCATGCAAATTAGAGCCCCAAGACTTGACACCAATTGGCGTTAGGTGGTCCTGGGGCTGCCTCCGCGTTCACGCTCATTGGCGTGAGGCGGACTTTAGGTAGTTAAAATACTGCCAAAAATCTCTCTCTACAAGTCCAAGCTCTCCAATCTATTCAGGAATCTCTCTGCTGTTATTATAGTTTCTCAGTCCCCCAAGCTCTTTTCTGAGCCATTCCCAATGACCCTCCCACCTTCTTGCTTCTCACTGATTGGTTGAACAGACTGCTGCCTAACTGAAACATTATCCTCTGCTCACTCATGTTTACAAGCAAGGCTGAAGTGACTCAGTGATTGGAGGAGAAAAGTAAAAACAAAAGTTAAGGGAAGAAATGACATCACGATTTAGCCTAAAACTGTGGACAAAAGACATGGTTCCCATCAGGAACAGAATTCTCATCATTTACTATATAAAATTCACTAAAATCAAAACATGGACAGTACAATACATGTGTTATGGGAGTAGATCAAGGATTTATCTACGTATATATATATATATATATATATATACAGTGGATTGCAAAAGTATTCGGCTGCTTTGTGAGGACCTCAGAGGTTGTCTAAGAGAATATTGGAAGCAACAACACCGTGAAGTCCAAAGAACACACAAGACAGGTCAGGGATCAAGTTATTGAGAAATTTAAAACAGGCTTAGGCTACAAAAAGATTTCCAAAGCCTTGAACATCCCACGGAGCATTGTTCAAGCGATCATTCAGAAATGGTAGGAGTACGGCACAACTGTACACCTACCAAGAAAAGGCCATCCACCTAAACTTACAGGCCGAACAAGGAGAGCGCTGATCAGAAATGCAGTCAAGAGGCCCATGGTTACTCTGGATGAGCTGCAGAGATCTACAGCTCAGGTGAGAGACTCTGTCCATAGGACAACTATTAGTCATGCACTGTACAAAGTTGGCCTTTTTGGAAGAGTGGCAAGAAGAAAGGCATTGCTAACAGAAAGCATAAGAAGTCCCGTTTGCAGTTTGCCACAAGCCATGTGGGGGACACAGCAACCATGTGGAAGAAGGTGCTCTGGTCAGATAAGACCAAAATGGAACTTTTTGGCCAAAATGCAAAACGCTATGTGTGGCAAAAAACTAACACTGCACATCACTCTGAACACACCATACCCACTGTCAAATATGGTGGTGACAGCATCATGCTCGGGTAGTGCATCTCTTCAGCAGGGACAGGGAAGCTGGTCAGAGTTGATGGGAAGATGGATGGAGCCAAACACAGGGCACACTTGGAAGAAAACCTCTTGGAGACTGCAAAAGACTTAAGACTGGGGCGGAGGTTCACCTTCCGGCAGGACAACGACCCTAAACATAAAGCCAGGGCAACAATGGAATGGTTTAAAACAAAACATATCTATGTGTTAGAATGGCCCGGTCAAAGTCCAGATCTAAAACCAATCGATAATCTGTGGCAAGATCTGAAAACTGCTGTTCACAAACGCTGTCCATCTAATCTGACTGAGCTGGAGCTGTTTTGCAAAGAAGAATGGGGAAGGATTTCAGTCTCTAGATGTGCAAAGCTGGTAGGGACATAACCTAAAAGACTGGCAGCTGTAATTGCAGCAAAAGGTGGTTCTACAACATATTGACTCAGGGGGCCGAATAATTACGCATACACCACTTTGCAGTTATTGATTTGTAAAAAATGTGTGGAATGATGTATGATTTTCGATCCACTTCTCACATGTACACCACTTTGTATTGGTCTTTCATGTGGAATTCCAATAAAATTGATGCATGTTTGTGGCAGTAATGTGACAAAATGTGGAAAACTTCAAGGGGGCTGAATACTTTTGCAACCCACTGTGTGTATGTATATATATATATATATATATATATATATATATATATATATATATATTATTTTTATTTTTTTTCCCTGGCACAGTATGGCTTATCCTCCTGCTTTAATGAATTTGATTATGATTGTAATGAAAAATCCTAATCACAAATTACGACCATACATGAAATTATCATTATTGCAATTTTTTTGTAATTACAGTTATTTTTGTGACATTTTTGTAATTAGAAAGACAAGAAAAGAAAGACAAACACTTATATAGCGCTTTTCTCCTGGCGGACTCAAAGCGCCAGAGCTGCAGCCACTAGGACGTGCTCTATAGGCAGTAGCAGTGTTAGGGAGACTTGCCTAAGGTCTCCTGCTGAATAGGTGCTGGCTTACTGAACAGGCAGAGCCGAGATTCGAACCCTGGTCTCCCGTGTCAGAGGCAGAGCCCTTAACCATTACACTATCCAGCCAAAATGTTTTCATAATTATTATTTGTGTGAAGAGCTTTGCATTAAACCATTACCATTTTGTATAACTTGCAATTTCATGTAATTTTTTTGTAAGTTCCCAAAAATATGAAATTAGGAATGAAACATGAAATGATGATATAATGCAAAATCACAACAAAATCACAAGAAAATCACGAATGACACATTTTCTAGTAATTACATATTATAAATGTCTCCCTTGCCATATAAACAGAGAACTGGCATGTTTTAAACCAAGAGGTAGGGATACTAATTGGCAAGTTCTGAAGAAGAAAGAGAATTTTAGGCAGTATAATCATTTTAATGATAGAGAACCTACCTTGGTTGTTAAAACATCCACAATCCCAGCTAGCAAGCATCTTCCTACTATCACCAATATCAGCATTATAGTTGAGGGACAAAACATTGGTTAAGTTGCCACTGGTCCTAATCCCTAAATACTTGATGCAATCTCCCTTTCATTTATAATTACAAAAAATATTTCATGTATTGCATTAGAATGAGGGTACAAAATTGGAATGGAATTCCTGTAACAAAGCGACAACCCTCTCTACCGAGTTCCCTGAGTCCAAAAGTGATAATCGTAAATCCTCTGCAAATCCCATTACCTTAAGTTGTGCACCATTAATGTCTAATCCATGAATGTCTGGGTCAGGCTCAGTCTGCACGGACTGCAGCAAGGGTTCCAGCACTAGATTGAAAAGATATGGGGACATTGGACATCCCGGCCTCACTCCATTTGTGACCCGGAAGCTTTTACCGTTGATCAAGGTGTGGGCTGATTGACATAGACCCTTCACCATGTTGACAATTTTTGGTCCAAACCCAAACATGTCCATCACTGAGAAAAATAATTTTCTATTCAGTCAGTCGAATGCCTTCAGCATTGAGGATAATAAGTACTTATTTACTACTTACTGCATTTTTAACAATATACTGTATTTTTTGGACTATAAGACGCACGTGACCATAAGACGCACCTAGGTTTAGAGGAAAAAAACCAGGGGGGAAAATATAATAATAATTGCAGTATTTGTATAGCGCCTTTCTCCTGTCGGACTCAAAGCGCTTGCGAGGCAGCCACTAGAGCGCACTCAGTAGGCAGTAGCAGTGTTAAGGAGACTTGCCCAAGAAACTCCTTACTGAAATAGTTGCTGGCTTACTGAACAGGCAGAGCCAAGATTTGAACCCAGGTCTCCTGTGTCAGAGGCAGAGCCCTTAACCATTACACTATCCAGCCACAGCCACTATATATACTAAACCTGGTGCATCCATGGTGAAGGGGCATCTTGTGGAATATGCCCCCTGTGTACCTCATGTGTCTCCCTGTGTCCTCCTCTGTCCGCCTTGTGTCCTCCTGTGTCCCCCCCATGTGTCTGCCTCTATCCTGTTTGTGTCCTCCTCTATGCCCCTTTTTGTATCCTCCTCTATGCCCCTTTGTGTCCCCCTGTGTCCACTGTTTGTCTTCGTGTTCTCCTCTGCATGGGCACAGTACAGGGAGTCCCTGACATTGCGGTGGGTTGGAGGTTGGTATTGGCGGGCGTTCACAAGTCAGGAACTCCCTGCACTTGGACTATAAGACGCAGTGACTTTTTCCCCCCACTTTTGGGGGAGAAAAAGTGAGTCTTATAGTCCAAAAAATACAGTATATAAAATTGATTGTTATATACAGTATATGCTTACTTGTAACCATTTATTTCTACAGAAACCAATTTACTGATGGCCCAGTAGTGCATCAGGGGCTATAACCACCCTTTTTGACAAGATTTTAGAGTACATTTTGGTGTCAGTATTTATAATAGAAATAGGCCGAAACTTGCTACAGTCCATGCTCAACTGACCCTTCTTAGGAATAACTGAAACCAATGCCTCATTTGTTTGATTTGAGAAGGTTGGATATCATCTTTATCATTAACCAGTGTACACAAATGGGTGAGGTTAGCTGGTACATTTTGTTTTGTTCTTTGTTTTGTTTTTTTTCAGCTCTTTGATAGCTGCTACCAACTCACCTTTCCTAATTGGAGCCTCTATGGAGTCCCTTAGTAAGGGGTCAAGTTCAGCAAATGGGCACTTTTTAAGGAATTCATGTCTTTCATCTGAGTGGCTGCCTTCTTTTAGGTTGTTCAAATGTGTATAATAGTCAGTGAATGTCATACCCATATTGTTAGTGCTAATTATTATTATTATATTTATATAGAACTGACATCTTACACAGCACTGTGCAGTATATATATATATATATTTTTTTTATTTATTTATCTATTTTTTTTGTCTTGTCACTAACTGTCCCTCAAAGGAGCTCACAATCTAATCCCCACCATTGTCATATGTCTATGTATACATCACGTAGTGTATGTATTGCAGTCTAAGGCCAATTTTAGGGGGGAGCCAATTCACTTATCTGTATGTTTTTGGAATGTGGGAGGAAACTTGAGAGCCCAGAGGAAACCCACAAAGACACAGGGAAACCCACAAACTCCTTGCAGATAGTGCCCTAGCTGGAATTCGAACCATGGACCCAGCGCTGCAAGACAAGAGCGCTAACCACTACGCCCCCGTGCTGCCCCTAATTAGTGGCCTACCATCGTGGTCTATGCGGGTTTGGATACATTTGTCAGCTTTTTCCTTTCTTAACAGTCCTGAAAGTATTTTCCAGACTTATTCCTGCCTAATAATTGTTGCTTTCTATAAAAACTGCTTTTCAACTTTTTTATCTAGTACTTTATTAATGAATGCTCTGGTATTTTTGAGTTTATTCAGGACTTTGATGGAAAGACCTGTCTTATGTTCTGCCTCTAGTTGGCTTCATTGATTAAATAGTGACTCAAGCTGTGAGAGACAGTTGGAGATAAGGTTTTACTGCAGGAAAGTTCTAAGGGTAATTAGCTCTGCTTTGTTTTACAGTTTAAAATACAGAGTGTGGATTCTAAACTGCAACAGTGACAGTATGAAGCAATATTATAAATAAAGCCATATAACTGAAAATAATGAATATGAGACTCTTTTTGTTGCTACTAATGTTCTATGCATTATCTGTACTGTACATACAATTCATTATTTCACAAGTTTGATTTCTCTTCAGATTTGCTTTAACTTTACACTGATATTATTGATGTTGCTGTAAACTAGTACATAGGTAGGGAGGAACCATTACTCGTTATGTAGCCAAAAACATGCAGATAAATTGAGACAAACCTATTCAGACAAGCTTATTATTTGCTATGGCTAGAATGTGAAGCTCACGGCCTCATCTGCTAAACCTTTTGCCTACTCCCCCCTTATCTCCACCCCGCTACCCTCTAGATTGTAAGCTTACAGGTCCAGGTATTTCCTCTATATCTTTCCTGTTTCTTAGCATTTCATCCAATGAACATCTATCAGTATTGGTGATTTTTTTTTTCAAACTAGACCTCAATTGTGTGTATCAGTACTTGATTTACTCGTTGTCCAGATTGTACTGTATGTTGAATTGCTTATGTATCTATGCTCCACATTATTGTTTGTGTTTTGTGAAACAGTTAATTTCGGCGTGCGGCGCTGGGCACCGAAGCTGGGAGCCATCATAACAGCAATGCATTGCTGTGTGCTCTGCATAACGGTAATTGTCAGACCCCGAATTACATCTCCCTCCGAGTTCCGACAACTCAGAGGGGGAATAGTATTTAACCCTTCCAGGGAGTTTAGCAGCAGCAGGAAGACCCGTCATTAGGCTAGCCCAGCTGCCTGGTGGCCAGATGAGATGCACTTTTTTTTTGTGCATTATACAATGCTATAGAAGATACTACAGAAATAAAAATAATAGCTATCTTCTCCAGAAATTAGCCTTAGTTTATGATAGTCCTATGACTATGATAGAGATTAGATTGTGAGCTCTTCTGAGGACGGTCAGTGACATGATTAAATAAGATGTCAGTGGTATATTAATAAATATATTAATATATTAATAATTACACAGCCCCCTATTGCCTTAGTTGTCTTTTAGAACATAAAATAAAACAGTTTTAGTGGTTTGTTCTGGTCTCTGGAGAGTAGCCATGGCAACCAAATGCCCCAGAATGGCATGAGAAGACCATAGGGGGTAATGTGTTTGGCAGTGGGGGGGGGGGGGAGGGGCAATTTTGGTAAAACAGAAATCTTTTCATTCACAGCTCTGTAAGATCCTCTTTTCCTTTTTACTGTTTGTGTCTAATCAGTACCAATTTATATTGGTGTTACATACTTTCTTCTGCAAGTAAAAACTTTTTGTTAAGTACTTAAGTTAAATAAAGCATTTGCTTTGTAATGTTAGCCTCTTCTCCTGTAAATGTACCAAATTGTATTGGCCATGCATTGGTCTGCTCCTTCAAAGAGGGCCAAAAAAAACCTTATTTTAACACATGTAGTGAGTTGTGTTTGAGGAGTGTGTTAGAAGATGTGACTGTCTAACCAACAGTTAGACTAGCCTCAGACCACAGGATACTGAGGAGGTTTAACTAAAAATGTAGGCCAGCTTCAGTGTCGCAGTAAAAGGTCCTGGAAGAGTCTCTCTAAAATAAAAATATATTAAAAAAAAGTTTTCCAAAATAGTTACCGTCTTTACCTCAAAGTAAACAAAGGAAAAATAGACAGATATCTTCCTAACAGTAGAGCCATCCTCCTCTTAGAGGCCAAAAGACCTTGAAGGATTGGTCATATAACAAAAGACAAAACCCGTTGGCATCAAGAGTAGAGGCAGTAAACACTGGGAAAGGTTTCCTAAAGCTTTACAATGAAAGCATCTTCTTACCATAGTTCCTTTTGTTTCCTCATCAGGGCTTCCAGACTGTAAAATAGAGGGTTAGATAATCAGGTGAATCATAGACTGCAGGAGAAATCAACATCTACATGAAGAATAACAAATAAGCTAGATTTCACCTGAAAACAATGGCGCTGCCGACAGAGGAGCTGCACCTATCTGTACAACCCCAAAATACAGAACACCAACACCAGTTTAGCTGCACTCATAAGAGAGAACCATTTATTGCACAAAAATATGCTTCACTGTTTGAAAAATTTTAGCAAAAAACCCCCAATAAATATAGGGTATAAATTGCATAAATCTAAAAATGACAAGATCAAATTGGGGCCCCAATACATCTGACAGAGAAAAACCACTCACATCGCCACTCACTCATAAATATGCAGGGATGGGAATTAATTCCAGAGATGCAATAAATTATGCAGTGATTAGTATCACCAATTCATCATGATTAGCTAATCAAAAAAAAGGCTTTCTTCTGAAGTAAAGTGCACTTTTAGATAGAAAAAAACTGCATATGCAAAAAATAGTTCCTATCAAGGAAATCCTATGTACAACCTTGGAGTTACTCCTGCTCTTGTTTTTGCCTGAGGAAGCGGGCTTGGGCCCCGCGAAACGCGTTGCATAATTTTATGTGGCGTACTGATTAAATATATTTTTCTGGATACCATATATGGTGGTTGTGTCATATATATTGGGGAGATGGATCCACCCCGGTCCCCCAATTTTTTATTTGGTTTTAATAGACTACTAATTTTTATTCTGCTGGCGCCTCTGTAACTACTACAAATATCACCTGAAAAGAAGTTCTATTTTCATCTACAGAAGTGTGTGTTTAGGAGATCACACGCTGGAAATTAACAAATGTTACTTTCGCTGAAAAATAAATAAAGTTGTAAGCTTAGCTATCAGTTTGGCTTCTTACATTGCAAAGTTTAATGGCTTATCTCTCACCAACCTATCAGTGAGGATCTGGGGCTCCCATTCACATTGTACTTGGCCTACAGCATGGTAGGAGCCTCCAGACAGTCTTCTGAAAACTACTAAAAGAGTGCCGAGATTACTGTTTCTATGGCTAAAAAGACAAGTTCCAGCTTTCTATCCATACTTGAAAGTCTCATCTGGCTGAAGATTGGAACTGACAGATCGAAAGATTAGGCCAAGGATCTCACAGAGATGCGGAAGTTACAATATATCTAGATATAAAAGTTACTCCTAAGGAATCACAACTGGATCATTAGTGAATACATAGTATAACAGTAAGGGCAACAGCATTGCGATAAACATGTCAATTGTGGTGCTGTTTTACCACTAGTGCAATTCATTTTTCCCCAAAATTGCAATCCTCGGCCTGCACAACTTCATTGTTGCTGCGCTCATATACCCTACAGATCGCAGCACAATCGTAGTAGTGGAAACTGAAGCTATTGCGATCACAATGCAGATCAATTGCACTTATGATTGCATTACCTAGTGGGAAAGGGCCCTTAGTGTTGGTCTTTGAATTCAACATATAAAGTACAGAACATCTGAATATTGCTAACCACTGTACCATGTCGGTACCGGACACGTGGACAGGATCAAGGGCAGTTCACTCACTTGCCTGTCAATCTGGCATTGTCGGGTGGTAATATAATGTTCTGATTGTTCCAAAGAATTGTTCTAACAGAAAGTTGCCATGTTGTTTAATTTGATCTCTGTTGTTGATTAAATCTATGTTATAGATCATACAAGACTGATGTTTATTTTTAAATCTATCTTCCAGCTCCTGCTCTTCCAGGAGGAGATTAGCAGTGCTGGCCAATGACCCAGTGATGGGAGCTGTGCACAGGAGATAAGCAGTGATGGAAGACTGGATATTGTCATTGGAGCAGCTGTCATGGCTGCTATGTTCCCACACGTGCTGCCCCATCGTAGATCCCTACCGGATCATAGAGGAGCAGCACTGAGCAGGCAGCTTGAACTGATGGAGGAGGAGAATTAGAGGTAATGTGATGCAGTGGGATTTATCAAGTGGTGCAAGGAAAACCAGAGCCTATCGTCCTAGCAAGTCCTTAAGAGCCCCAGCAAAGCAGTTCAGCAGCACAGACTATCTAACGCCTGTCAGTTTCTGACACCAACAGCACCAACAAAACTATTTTTTACAAAAGAACAAATAAAAAGTTATCAACAATGTGTATTAATACATTACCTCTTTAGGCTTCTTGCTGCAGTCACCTTGTGGGCATAACGGGTTAGATAGCATCCCATCTAAAAGAAGAAACAAAAGCAATGTTCAGCACACACATATATAAGCATTAACATGCAGCATAGTATATGGATTAGTTAAGCTCAGCATCATCATATAGTGAGCACACAGGAGATGTTATCCATACATACCGGTACAGAGGCTGAGGCCAATGAGAGTGAAGAGGATAGCGATCTTCATGGTGGAGAGTTGTGGAAATCACACAGGTTGTGTCTCTTAGGCTGTCCCAGCTCCCCTTTTATAGCAGTTTAAGCCACTGACCTCATAAGACAAACAATACATCACTGCCCACACTGGAACATGTCCCAGCTACTGGCTACTTTAATTAATGCGCCTTCAAATACAATATTTTGGCAGCAGCTAAGAACACAATTAAAACTTGCCAAACATACTCAATGCCAGATTTAAAGTAAACTTAATAAGTCATGCAGGTGCTGCTGTTCAGAGATTAAAATTATATAATGTTTATCTGTTATTACTTTTGATCCCTTTTCCTCTTGGTCATTGGTCCCAGTGTCCATTGCAATTAAATGATGCTTATTCACACCTATCCATAGAGCAAGCAACACCAATGTATCTCCTTGTTCATAAGATCATGCCACACAATGCCAGGGATTAAACATCGCCAAAGTAAAGCAATGGTAGGGCTAGTTCACACTGGGCACTTTGGTAGCGTTTTGCTGATTGCCAGCAATCAGCAAAAAGCTGGTTTTTTTTTTGTTTTTTTTTAATCATTAAAGGAAGCTTTATTAAAGCATAAAAAAGTGGATATACAAGCAAACAAACAATAAACAGTACAATGTTCATAAAAAAACAACAAAACAGGAGGAGCATACACATACAACTTAACCGGTTCAGCCCCACAGTATCGGAAATCTCATGCATCCGAGCAACATTCACCTCCCATTCAGTGGTGCTCAGCAGAGCTCGAATATTCGAGTAGCTCACTGGGCACTTTGGTTGCCAGCAATCAGCAAAACGCTGTTTTTTGTTTTTTTTTCATCATTAAAGGAAGCTTTATTAAAGCATAAAAAGTGGATACAAGCAAACAAACAACAGTAAAATGTTCATTTAAAAAAAAAAAAAAACAGGAGGAGCATACACATACAACTTAACCGGTTAAGCCCCACAATGTCGAAAACCTCATGCATCCGAGCAACGTTCACCTCCCATTCATTCGCCAATAACTTTATTGCTACCTATCAGAATTAATTGATGTCTATCTTGTTTTTTCTGCCACTAATTAGGCTTTCTTTGGGTAGTACATTTTGCTAAGAATTATTTTTTTCTAAATCCATTTTAACAGTGAGATTAAGAAAGAAATGAAAAAAAATCATTATTTCTCAGTTTTTGGCCATTATAGTTTGAAATTAATATACGCTACCATAATTAAAACTCATGTGTTTTATTTGCCAATCTGTCCCGGTTAATACACCATTTAAATGATGTCCTTATCACAATTTATGGCGCCGATATTTTATTTAGAAATAAAGGTGCATTTTTTTCAATTTGCGTCCATCACTATTTACTAGCTTATAATTTAAAATAATATAATAATATACTCTCTTGACATGCATATTTAAAAAGTTCAGACCCTTAGTTAACTATTTATGTTGTTTTGTTTTGTTTTTTTATTTTAATTTTTTAATTTTTTTTTATTAAAAAATGTATTTGGGTAATTTTTGGTGTGGGAGGGAAACAGCTAATTTTAAATGTATAATAATGTAATTGTTTAATAAAAAATGCATGTGGGTTCAGTTTACTATTTGTCCACAAGATGGCCACAGACAAAAAAGCCCTGGATGCAAACAATCTCGCATCCAGGAACTACAAAGAGCCTGGGGAAACGTTTCTTGGGCAGAAAGACGGCAGTCTCTAATTGGAAACCGTCAGTTTTTCTGCTGGGGAGTTAGATCGGTGAATGGGAATTATATTCCCATTCACTGATCGGGGGGCTAGCGGCAGGCAGCGGGAACACGCGCCCGATCCCGCGCACCACCCAGCAGCAGAGTCTATCTGGACGAACTTACTCATCCAGATAGGCTGAACTGGTTAAATAAAGTACAAATCTGATCCACTTGGAAAATGGGGGACTAAAACCACCGTACTGAGATTCCAGGGATCATCTTAAACATAAGCTCCAATAAAGTCCATAAGCTCACTGTCAGGAACCGGCCCCACGGCAAGCCTGCAGAGACAGTTCCCGACTGGGATTTGACCAGATCGAGAGGGGAAGCAACTTTATTCAAGCTAACACAAGGCTGTCACCCCTCACAACACACTCTGCCAACACTAGCAGCTGCTAGACACCTCGTCAATTCCCACTCTGCTGTCGAGTGGTCTGCACCCAGACTGGCGTTCACGTACTTTGGGTCAGCTTCGAGCCTTAGGCCAAAAATACGAGAATACCACACACACAAAATCTCACATGGTAGCGATGCACAATCCGAACACACAGCCAGACGCTGAAGCGATGTACAATCCAAGCACACAGCCAGACTCTGAATTTGTAATCCAATCACACTGCAGTCTCTCTCTAGGAATGCGAGCTGAAAGGTCACTACAGTCACTTTCTCTATAGTGGCGTGAGCTACTTCTCAGTCCTCTTGGGAAATAGTACTGCTGACTGCTGTACTACCCCTTCCACATCAGATGGCTCTGGGAGATTAACCCCTCGACAAGGTCTGCCTTGCTCCCACTACACCCTCACTTTGTTATCCTCAGCTGGTGGCCTGTTAAACAAACTCCTGAGCTCCTGCAGGCTGTTATCAACTTGAACCGCCTCAGAGAACACAGGGCTGTCTGCTACAGGTACCAGGGAAGTAGCAAAGTGGGGGGCCTCTGGGCCATTAGGGCCAAGTTCTGAAGTGGAAGGTCCCAACCCGGCAGCATCAGCCCCTTCAGTGGACAGTCCCTCTGCTATAGACCCGCTAGCACTGCTGGTTACCACTGCAGCTGAGGGAGTGTCTGCCTTACACATAGCATTGTGTAGTACCTCACATATGATATCAGCATTATCTGCCTTGCACATATTGTCATTTAGTACATCAACATCACATAAACCATCTATCTTATCTGCATTACACACATTGCTACTCAGCACCCCACAAGTAATATCAACAGTTTCTGCTTTGATTGTATCAATAGGCAGCATGCCAGGAATGACATCATCAGTATCTGCATTCTTGGTATCAACATATCCCACTCAAGTCCTAGGCACTGGAGGCTTACTAGGGATGGCTACTAGTACACAGTCCTTAGCCCCTAAAGACTCACCAGCACCCCCATTTGCAAAGAGTTATCACACAGTACCTTACATAAGTCCGGGATTTCTGGTGGGGATACAGGCTCCAAGGGGGTTGGATTAGGCTCATACCGGGCTACTAACCATCCCAGGTCAGTACCCAACAAAACATTTGTGGGAATGGCTTCAGTGACCGCAGCTTCTCTCATTCCACTGCCAGCACCCCAGTCTAGGTGAACCAATGCGGTGGGTATGGCTGGAGTGACACCCCCAACTCCTTTGACAACAATCATTTTACGAGGAAGGTACTGTTCCGGATCTACAAAGTGGGGCTTTATGAGAGTCACTTTTGCTCCAGTGTCTCTCAGCACAGTGGCAACTGTTCCCCCTACCGTGACAGGCTGCAGATTCTCTGTATAGCTAACTGCATTCCTGGTAGCACAAAAAGCAGATTGGACTTCATTGGGGTTTGAGGCCTCATTGGATTTTGGGGCTTCCCTCTTCCATTCTGGACAAGTCACACTGATATGACCCACCTTGTCATATACAAAACATTTCCGGGTGTCAGTGGTTGGTGGCTTGAATCCAGGAGACGGCGGTGCTCGTTTCCTCTGGGTGATGGGGAAGTTGGTCTAGCGCTCTGTTCTCCCTTCCAGCTGGGCGCAGTAGTCCTCCGGGACTCGGATGCTCAATGCGCTCTGTAGGAACCTGCAATTTCAGCAGCCTCATCCACTTTGGCTTTCGATCCAGCACGAACAGCCGGACCTCAGCAGGACAAGTGTGTAGGAACTGGTCCTTGATCATCAGTTCCTGCAGGGCATTAAAGGTTTTAACAGAGAGTCATTTCACCCACTTCTGGAATGCAGTGTGCAGGCTACAGAAAGGTCTAAGTAGCTGTCATTAGGACCTCCCTGCACTGTACTGAAACATTTTCAATACACCTCTGGTGTGAGGTGGTATCTTTTAGCAATAGCCTTCTTAATGGCTTCATAGTCCTCTTCTTCCTCCTGTGGAAGACTCACAAACACCTCCAGGACCTTTCCTCTCAGCCCTGGTGTGAGATACCTGGCACACTGATCTCGGGGTATCCCATACTGATGACAAGTCCTTTCAAACCCCTGTAGGAAAGTGTCTATATCAGAGTCCTTGTCCATAGTGGGACACTTATCCAGGGGGGTTTGTGAACTCGCTCACCCTCACATTGGGCGGGTCCAGCAGACCACAGTTATGCTGCTGAAGTTTAGCCAGCTACAGCTGGTGTTGGTGATGGGCTCTATCCCTTCCTGCCTGGTGTCGATGCTAAGCACTTTCCCTTTTGGCCTGGTGTCGTTGCCTAGCTCTTTCCTTCTCTGCCTGTCGATGCATTAGGATCAGCTTTAGGCGCAGTTCTGGATCAGCTGAGCCCAGTAGTTGTAGATCAGCTTCCAGAGATGCCATTTCCATGTTAGGTGGATCATCCAGGACATCATCTCCACTTGCATCCTGTGGTGGGAGCGATTCATCCTCTGATGTGTTGTGAGCTACATCTGCTGGCAGTGGAGAATGGGCTTGCTCTGCCGCATCATACTCCTGGAGGGCAGGAACTAACTGCTCTTTAGTCTGGCCCCTCACCGTCTCAATGCCTCTGTGCTCACACAGGTTGAGTAGGTAGTCTCGACTTTGTTTCTTGTAGATGGTTGCTTTCTGAGCCATTGTATTGCCAAAAAAAATATATAGAAAAAGGGGGGAGGGGAAGCAAAATGCCAAGTGAGTACCTTTGTGGGAAAAAAAGTATATACATTCTGCATTGAGTAGCTGAGTAGACTTCTGTAGGCTAGTTGCGTCTAACAGCTTCCAGCCCTTAGTACACAGTATAGGGAGCTAAACTGCGTACTAATGTACTAAGCATTCCCACCACACTGCCGCCAATAAGTTCCGACTGGGGTTTTTCTAGTTTCGACCAGATCGAGAGGGAGAGCAGCCTTATTCAAGCTAACACAAGGCTGTCACCCCTCACAAAACACACTCTGCCACCACTATCAGCTGCTAGACAATTCCCACTCTGCTGTTGAGGGGCCTGTACTCAGTCCAACATTTTCGTGTTTGGGTCAGCTTTGAGCTTAGGCCAAAATGCAGGAACGCCACACACACACACAAACTCTCACACTGTAGTGGTGTACAAACCGAGCATCCAATCAGACACTGAACTTGTAACACAAATTACATTGCAGTCTCTCTCTAGGAATGTGAGCCCTGCTTAGTATCCAGAACACTAGCTTATTAAATAAAGATTTAATACTCCAAAAAAGTGGAACAGTGCAGAAAGAAATTTATACAAATATATTTACAGAAACAAAGTAAACAATACAAAGACACACAACAAGGCAGTTTGCTAAAAACAAAATAAAAGGGGATCAAACTTTCCTAGCATACAGGTCCTAGCATTGTTTGCGGGAGCACGCAGGTTCCGACCAGAAGCCGAGGCTCCCCTAGTGTGTTGCTAGCTCCTGAGAAGTACAAGTTCTGAATTTTCCCTGCTGACTTTTATAGGAAGATTTGTAGCCCAAGGCTACTCAATGTTCAGATCCAGAAATAATCTAATTTCCTCAGATTGTGATATCACCATTTTGCAGAGACCTCTGTCACATCCTTACTTGCTGGGATATGCAAATTCCAAAGGTTCCTGTTCTACTTTCAACTCTCCCAGACTTTAGGTTACATAGTTACGACTATATAAGACATACATTCATCGATTTCAACCAGAGAACAAAGTGCAACACCAGCCCACCCCCTCACATACCCCCATTGATCCAGAGGAAGGCAAAAAACCCTTACAAGGCATGGTCCAATTAGCCCCAAAAGGGAAAAAAATCCTTCCCGACTCCAGGTGGCAATCAGATAAAATGCCTGGATCAACATCATTGGGCATTACCTAGTAATTGTAGCCATGGATGTCTTTCAACGCAAGGAAAGCATCTAAGCCCCCTTTAAATGCAGGTATAGAATTTGCCATAACTACTTCCTTTGGCAATGCATTCCACATCTTAATCACTCTTACTGTAAAGAACCCTTTCCTAAATAAATGTCTAAAACGTTTTTCCTCCATGCGCAGATCATGTCCTCTAGTCCTTTGAGAAGGCCTAGGGACAAAATATGTTAATTAGACCCCCTCTAAGGCGTCTTTTCTCTAACTAAGTTTATCTAACCTTTCTTGGTAATTGAGACCTTCTATCCCACGTATCAATTTTGTTGCTCGTCTCTGCACCTGCTCTAAAACTGCAATATCTTTCCTGTAATGTGGTGCCCAGAACTGAATTCCATATTCCAGATGTGGCCTTACTAGAGAGTTAAACAGGGGCAATATTATGCTAGCATCTCAAGTTTTTATTTCCCTTTTAATGCATCCCAAAATTTTGTTAGCTTTAGCTGCAGCGGCTTGGCATTGAGTATGATTGTTTAACTTGTTGTCGATTAGTACTCCTAAGTCCTTCTCCAAGTTTGATGTCCCCAACTGTATCCCATTTATTTTGTATGGAGCTAGTCTGCTAGACCATTGGTACGACCAAAATGCATGACTTTACATCTTTCAACATTGAATTTCATCTGCCATTTATGTGCCCATATAGCCATCCTATCCAGATCCTGTTGCAATATGACCCTATCTTCCTGAGAGTTGATGATTCTGCACTCCCTGAGAGTTGATTCTGCATAGTCCAATTGTGTATTGGGAACAACCGGTGGCTGTATACAGACGTTAAAGCAATGCAAACACCTCCAGCACATCAGACTATTCAGGACAACTGGTTGGTTAATTATCTAATTAACTGTTTCCTTGATGGAGGTTAGGTAAATACACAATGTCCAGGTGTCTGGGAGCTATTTAATTTAGCTGGTCTGTTCAAATGAGATTTATAGCCCTTTTCTGAGAGATGCAAATTTCTTTCAAAGTCAGCAGCCAGGCTGTCTCTAACAGACATACACATATGACATAGTACACAGCAGACAGAAAATGAAAAAAACATGGCTTCCATGAGATACCAGTTCAAAAATGGCAGCTATATCTCTACAGTGAACATCCATCTTCCAAATCTGCGGCTCTTCCATTAGCCGCACACACAAGTCACACAGGCACCGACGTGCCATGCGCCAGAAGTGGGTATGGGACTGATGGAAGAGCGGCCGATTCAGACTATGGACAGGCACTGTGCCACAGGACAGGTAATGGATAAATGCAAACATGTACATTTATACATTAGGGAAACATCGCTGGGGGTTTTGTCACGTTTGCCGCTACCATCACGCATCAGATCGAGCAAGTTGTTCATCTTGCAGCATGTCAGACCAATTCATGCAACCACATAGGGCACCACAGTCCTGAATTGGGTGGGACCATCCCAGGGCCCCGCCCCCCACTCCTTGTAACACCTCCTACTCTTTACGTCCCATTTTTCTATGGATAGACTGTGAAATATTTTAGATCCTGCATGCAGAAACAGAAAGATCAGCCTCACACTCCTTCCTCTCCTCTGTGTGTACTTCCTGCAAGCTGGTGCCGCCCTCCAACCAATAGAAACTGAGAGGCAGCTGTGTGCGCCCCGCCCCCACATCCTCGTCCAGGCTAGGAGAAGCAAAACCCTGCATCCAGGAAGATCAGCATTGCTGAACACAGGAGGTAGGCAGAGGGGCAGAGGAGAGGACACAGCTCAGTCACACCAATCACTGCAGCCTGTCCCCTATTGCAGAGACTGCCTATGAGTGTGACAGAGACAGACAGACCTGGTAATTTAACTCTTTCAGGTCAGCCAGGGTCAGGAGCCTGGTAATTATCAGTTGTCAGCACCAACAGACAGCAGCACACTGAGCACAGTTAATCTTTATTTTTTTTAAGAAACAAAAATAAATATTTAGGGCTACTATTTTACTTGTATTTTTACTTATTTCCTAGCAACATTGCAATGTTTTCTATGTTCACCACGGAGCTTAGACTATGGCTTCAATTCATCAAAGGGTGTTCGATAACAAAACCCCAGTCCTTAAAATACCGCATTCGGTATTTTACACTTCACTGTGCTAATTCATCAATATTTTCCCATGTGTGGTAGAGGTTCGTTAAGTTACCGAACTACTAGGCTTCAATTCATCAAAGGATGTTTGATAACTGCAGAGTGGTGCAGACAGAGCAGCTTGGAATGTCCTTGTGTTGTTACAAGCTGATAACAATAGAAGGCATCCAGACATCCCTTTAGATGTAAAGGTGTTATAGTTACTGTTATTTATACTGCCTCTGCTGCTCTGAATCTGTCGATCAGTCTTTCTTAACATTTTATTTATTTGCCACAACGTAGATGAACTTCCTGGAGACATTACAAATGCCATGCTTGGTGATTTCACCACCAGCATCTTTGCATTATCAAACAGGGCCTGAAAGGGTTACACCACCGAAGGGAATCTGGGGATATATTTTGACCCGTTCTCTCTGCTCACTGCTTGGGGGGTCTGAAAGCTTGTGTGGAGAAGCCTGTGTGACCTATCAGCGGCACTTGCAGGAGAACAGGGGCTGTTTCTATTGGCTGCCTGCTCCTGCTAATCATGAAAACATTCACACAGAAGGCTTTCGAAGCCTGTAACGACAGGGGAGAGCTTGAGATAAACACCGAATGTGTTATCGAATGTGGGAACCTTGATGAATTAACATTTGTTGAGCACATGTCGGTAATTTATCTCATTGCTGTGTCATTTCAGCTTCTCATTCGGTAACAGCTTTGATGAATTAACATTTTCTAAAGTGCTTCGTTAAGTCAGCTGTTTTCAGCATTACCGAATGCGGTAATGCTTGATGAATTGAAGCCTATGTGTGGTATTATAGCCATAGCTACCAAGGGACAGTCCCTCTTTGCAACCCCTGTCCCTTTGTTCCTCTTTCTTCCTCATTTGTCCCTCTTTCAGGACTCCCATACAGTTCTATGGAAATCTATGAATTTTCTACTAAAAATGTTATATTTTTCCTTTGAAAACTTTATAGTATGCAAGACTAGGGGTGTGGTCGGGGCAAGGTTAGGGATGTGGCAAGGGTGTGACTTAAGTGTCCCTCTTTCTTTCTTATCGGAAAAAGTTGGGTGGTTTGCAACCAATTTCGACCCTAAATGGGTTGCATCATCAATCGGGCATGCACTTGGCCGCACCGATTTTCATCCAATGTGATTAATATCAAATTCGGTGGTCAATTGGCCGCCAAGTTGCCTGATGCATGGCCACCTTAGGTTAGCAGAGAGAGGGAGGGAGCAGCGTTGAGCAGAGAAAGTTTCAGATGGGGGTGGGAAGAGAGAGAGAGAGAGAGAGAGAGAGAGAGTGCAAATATACAAAGCAAGAGATCATATTACACTAATCTCTCCCTCCTCACCCTTTGAAGTCCACCGTCCCATGCTGGCTGTGAGGAAGTCTGAGGGGGAGAAGGATTGTACTGCATCCCCTGCAGTGCTGGTCCTGGATAGAGTTGTTGGAGGGGAGGTCTGAAAGCAATCTGATATGTCATATACCACCACTCTAACTCCCTCTCTGCTCCCATGTGCTGTAGTCTCATAGTAATTGCTATGGGACTACAAGAAAATGGCCGCCGTGTGAAAATATGTCTGCACATGCAGACTCTGGTAGCCATTTTCTTAGAATCCGCCATCTAATAACCCTGTACAGCGCTGCAATCTAAGGGAGTGCTGTACTGGGGACAGCTGTGTGACACAGCTGTCCCCTTACGTGATACACAAGTAAAGCCTATGACAGCCGACCACACTGATTGGCTGGCCAGGGAGGGAGGTAAAATAAATTAAAAAAGACACCATTTTATTTTAGAAATAATGAAATACATATTTATAAAAAAAAAATACATCTGGGGAGCAATAAGACCCCCCCCCCCCGCCAGCAGAAAGGTCTGTTGGTGGGGAGAAAAGGAAGGGGGAGGGGAGAAATCACTTGTGTGCTGAGTTGTGCGGCCCTGCTAGGCCTTAAAGCTGCAGTGGCCCGCTTAGTAAAAATGGCCTTAAGTGGTTAAGAAGGGGACCCCCAGATACCAGTCCCCTCCCCAGGAGACATAAGTATAGGGTACATGGTACTCCTTACTCATTTCCACAAAGGGTTAAATTAAATAAAAAAACAACAATGAGAGCAATATTTTATTAATCTTAATTAACCTTAAAAAAAAATAAGGTTCCCACGCCAATATCCTTGGAAATGTCCCGCTCCTATATCCTCAGTTACCTTGATTAAAGATCTCTGCTGCGCACCCACCGCCACAAGTATAGCTAGAGCTAAAGCATCTTTAAATTTTGTCCCAAGGCTCCCCATTGGTCTATAAACAGACTAATGGGAATCCGCCAGATTAAAAACAAAAGCATTATGTTGTTGTATGCTCAAATTCAGAGATCACTTAAAGGAGTCATCGGTAAAACCCCCCACAACTAGTAACCTGGGGCTTCCTCCAGCCCCTTGCTACTGACATTTCCAGCACCGCAGCTTCGCTCACAGCCACTGGCCTGGGGTCCCCGCAGCGGGGCTTGCACAGACGCAGTACAAGGACAACCCTGGGGTCGGCCTCTTGCAACGGCGGGAAATGGGGGCCGGTGGCTGCAGGCGGAGCTATGGCACTGGATGTGTCGGCGACAAGGGGCTGGAGGAAGTCCCGGGTAAGTAGATCGGTGGGGGCGTGTTTCGCTGATGACTCCTTTAAAGTAAATCACACACGCACACACACAATTTTTTTAACTACTTTAACATATCCTGCAAATTTGGTGTTTCTAGCATTTGCTATTAACTGCTAAAGTCGATGGCCATTAAACTTTAAAACTCATTCAGAAATCATTTGCACATAAAACATATTTTTGGCAACTATTTTGCAGTTGATCCTCCTCCGTCTTGTCACTGTCCGAGTTTTGGTACGCTTTTTTCATCAGTTTTAAAGAAATTGTGGCTGTAGAGATGCCCTGAAAGTTTTAAAGTTCTCCTGCCTATTAAAATCTATGGAGCCCAAAATGAACTTCCTGTTTGAGGACATTGGCAGTAAATTTGTGTTCGAGAACTGAAAATTTGGTGTTTGCTACATCCCTATTAGTGAATATACCCCAGTGTCATGGTTCAACTAAGAGAGGAGGAGGCAGGGCCACCTACAGTCAAATGATTATGTTGCAAATCCTAGAATTAAGATACAATATATATTAACGTATTTTCCTTCTTATGGTAAATGACTATAGTGTGGGCAGCAGGGTTGCTCGGATACCCCCAATCACGACTCGAGTGAATTTGAATCTGGGTACACGGAAATCCGGATTCAGTCATGATCACGATCACGGAAACCGATTCGAAATAGAATTCGAGTCATGATTAGGCATTGAATCTGGAATCACGAGTCACAATCAAGAATGGCCTTACATTGCTTTCAAAACTTCTTTTATGGTGCATCATGTATTTTTTAAAGAAAAAACGTAGTTAAATACGAGTGGAGGTGTAAAAAAAATTATGGAAAACATTTGTTTTCTGTATTTGTTTCTTCTTCTTCTTCTTTATCTTCTTCTCTCCATCTTTTTTTCACCTTCTTTTTCTTCTTCACCATCTTCTTCTTCATCACCTGGTTCTTCTTCTTTTCTTCATCTGGTTCTTCTTCTTCACCTGGTTCTTTTTCTTCTTCACCATCTTCTTCTTCTTCTTCTTCACATTCTTCTTCACCTGGTTCTTCTTCTTCTCTCCATCTTTTTCTTCTTCATCATCTTCTTCTTCATTTGCATCATTTTCTTATTCTTCCTCTCTTTTTTTATCAACAACAAAATATGTGTAATGTAGCTATTGTAGTGGCGTCATAGCTAGTGGCACATGGCAGCAGTACGTTATTCTGTGGACCCTGGCAGTGGGAGCACAGACATTAGGAGGCTAAATACAGCAGCAGCAGGAGGAGGAGGAGTAGTGACATTACATATGGCAGCAAGCAATATAATAGGCCATGGCACCGAGCGGTGGTACCATGGCTGTGATATAAACACCGAGCTATTAGCAGGAGGTTCCAGGCAGTGGTCGTGAAGCCCACATTGTGTCCAATACACAATTGGGACAGCACAGATTTAATATTTATTTACTTAATTTTTTTACAATATGGTAGCTATTGTAGTGGCATAATAGCTAGTGGCACATGGCAGCAGCACCTTATTCTGTGGACCCTGGCAGTGGGAGCAAAGACAGCAGGAGGTTAAATTCAGCAGCAGCAGCAACAAGAGGAGGAGGAGAATTCACGTGCGGCAGCAGGCAATGTAATAGGCCATGGCACATAGCGGTGGTACCACAGTTGTGATATAAACACCGAACAAACAGCAGGAGGTTTTCAACCCAGACACCTCAGAATTGTTTTTTTCAACTACAAAATATGTATAATTTAGCTATTGTAGTGGCGTAATAGCTAGTGGCACATGGCAGCAGTGCACAATTCTGTGGAGCCTGGCAGTGGGAGCACAGACAGCAGGAGGTTAAATGCAGCAGGAGGAGGAGTAACGTGTGGCAGCAGGCAGCTTAGGCCATGGCACCTTGCGGTGGTACCACGGCACAAGCAAAAATTAACAACCATGAGGTTCCAGGAAGTGGTCACACAGCCGCAGTTGGGTTCTCCCCACAACTGGGACAGCACAGTTTGCATCCCAGACACCTCATAATAATTTTTTTCTTTTTCACAACAAAAGTTGTAGCTATTTTGATGGTGTAATAGCTAGTGGCAGAAGCACATAATTCTGTGCACCCTAGTAGTGGGAAAACAGACAGTAGGAGGTTAAATGCAGCAGCAGCAGGAGGAGTAAGTAACATACATGGCAGCAGGCAGCATAGGCCATGGCACCTAGCCGTGGTACCACAGCACCTAAAAAATAACCGGGCCAAATTAGCAAGAAAATGAAGGTTGGTGTGCAAAAAACATTTCCAGCCACCTCATATCCCCCTCTTGCCGACAGCAGGGGCCAGGAACGTGCCTTCAATCCAGGCATGGTTGATCTTGAGGAAGGTCAGTCTGTCCACAGACTCTAGGGACAGATGAGAGCGCTTCTCTGTGACCACGCCACCGGCCGCACTGAAGCACCTCTCGGACAGCATGCTTGAAGGGGGCAGGCCAGGACTTCCAGGGCAGTACGCCCTGGAAGTCCTGGCTTGCCCCCTTCAAGCATGCTCCCTCCAGATCTCCAAGCACTTAACCCAGTACTCCATGGGTTCCACAGGGGCCTCTGTGTCAAGCCTGCTGAAGGACCCCATGAAGTCGGCCACCATCTGGGTTCAGGTGCTGGCTCTGACTAGGGATGATCGGAAAGAGCCAGCCTTGCATGTACCATTATGATATATCCAAGAGAAAAATGAGCTTGCTTAGGGATTTGTGGGATGTAAAAAGCAAACTCACATACATTGGCTAGGAATCAAACCCAGGCCTACCGATTGGTAGACTGCTATCCTAACCATTATACCACCAACACAACACACTACAATGCTACATGCTGAAGCCAGCCTAGCATGTACCATTATGATATATCCAAGAGATACATGCTGAAACTTCTTGGAGTAGACTTACTTCCTCCCTCCAAAAGACACACATACATCCCCATAAAATCATTCAACAGCAACTGTGTGCACAGTCTTTGTGGTACACAGTCTCTGTGGCAAAACTGTTTTTTTCTCTTGGATATATCATAATGGTACATGCTAGGCTGGCTTCAGCATATAGCATTGCAGTGTGTTGTGTTGGTGGTATAATGGTTAGGATAGCAGCCTAGCAAGCGGTAGGCCTGGGTTTGATTCCTGGCCAATGCATGTGAGTTGGCCTTTGACATACTCCAAATCCCTAAGCAAGCTCATTTTTCTCTTCGATATATCACAATGGTACATGCTAGGCTGGCTTCAGCATGTAGCATTGTAGTGTGTTGTGTTGGTGGTATAATGGTTAGGATAGCAGCCTACCAAGCAGTAGGCCTGGGTTCGACTCCTGGCGTATGTATGTGAGTTGGTTTTTGACACCCTACAAATCCTTAAGCAAGCTCATTTTTCTATTGGATATATCATAATTGTACATGCTAGGCTGGCTTCAGCATGTAGTGTTGGTGGTGGCATAATGGTGAGGAGAACTGCCTACCAAGCACTAGACCTGGGTTTGATTCCCGGCCAATGTATGTAAGCTGGCTTTTGAAATCCTACAATTCCCTGGAAGACAAGACCCTCCTCTTCCAGAAGAAGGAAGGGAATAAGGAAGTCTGTGGAGCAGAAATTCTTATTATTAGGCAGAAATTCGCTTGGTGAGGAAAACAATTTGCATTCCGTACAACTCCGCGGAATTTCAAATTTTTCTGCGGAAACTCCGCCATAGTAATATAGCAATTCCATTCCATGGCAATGGAACGGAATCACCTAATTCCGTCCAGAATCGCGGAAATCTTAATCCCGCGGAATCCAGTGACCATCCCTAGCACTGACTTACAAAGGAGGATGCTGCTGCAGGCACCTCCTCTCTCGGCAGCTTTACCATCATGCAGAGTGCCTTAGTCAGAGACAGCAAGTCTCCTGGTTGCCTGCTTCTGCTGCTGGCCGCAGGCACCGGCTGCCATGCTGGCTGCACAAGGCCAGAGGGGGTGGGAGGCTGGGGGAAGGCTTCCTCCAATCTGCGAACAAGTATCCGCTGCAACTCCCTTGTTCACTGCTCAGGGTCTCCAGCAGGCAGGAACTGAGCCACATTCCCCTTCAGCCATGGGTCCAGGATCATGCTGATCCAGATGTCCTCCTGAGCACGCATCTGGATCACCCTGTGGTCCCTGCGCAGGCACCATAGCATGTGCGCTGCCATGGGGAACAGGGGAGAGACAGCAGAGACATCCCCAGAGCCGACAACGCTCTCCTCTCCCGGCCCCTGAGCCTCTTCTTGCCCTCTCTACCCTCACACCACTGCAGCTGCGCTCTGAAGTTCCCCCTCAACAGCCACGTCGGGGACCTCTAGCTCCTCCTCCTCCAACAACTCAAACTCCTTCTCAGAGGTGGACTGCGCAGCCACCTGCTGATCCAGCTGGGTCAGGGCCTCCTCTTCCTGCAGCAGCAGCAGAAGGGGGAAACCTGGGTTAACCTGTTATCACGAATAGAATTTGAGTCAAATCACGGGTGCACTCGAATTCAGACCCGTGATCGATTACGATCACAAGATCCAAATACCGAGCTCATGATCGGGGAAAAATGCTCATGATCACGGGCTAACCATGATCGCGAGCTCGTGATGAGCAAGCCTGGTGGGTAGAGGAAGGAGATATGTAAAAGAAAGAAAAAAAATAGCCCGGAGAGGTGCTTTAATTTAATCATACACATGCTGTGTTTTGTGAAGTGGAGGAATGTATTTATTGACATTCATTATTAAGAAAAGATGTTTCCTTATACGCACATAGGAACAAATGCCTGCGGGATTTGTTTTGTGTGAAGTTCAGTACATAAAAAGTTATCTAAATGAAAATCTTGGTATCAGAGCAAATAATAACACTAAAGAGGATTAGCATTATCCCGGAAATACTTAGCTACTATTCGAGCCTCTGATGCTGCTACTGGGATAGATATTTGGGAATCTTAGGATCCTAGTAAATGTGTATAATCATATTGTACGTGGTTGCGTGCTCCTTTTCTATGACCTCCTTGTACTTGAATTACTGGACCCACCTAACCAGCCCAATATTGCATGAACATGTATTTTGTACCCTGGGTGCCTTGTATAGCTTTGTCCTATGTTGTATAACGTTGTTATGTTATGTCATTCTTTGTGCCACTGTATGTATTTCTTATCCAGCGCTGCATAATAAGTTGGCACTTTATAAATGCATTACATACATTAAATACTCACGTATAAGCCTAATTTTTCAGCACAAAAAAAAATGTGCTGAAAAGTTACCCCTCGGCTTATATGCGAGTTAGTGGGCCAGAATAGATGGTAAAGTAAGTTTTGTTACTGGCAGAGGAGCGTAAGGATCTTGCACTAGTGAGCATGCTCTTGCCCTCCGGTTCCCTGAAGGTCTGTGCCCCCCATCCTTTGCAACATGGTGTGCAGATTGTGCTGCTTCAGAAGATGACCTGTGTCCCCTGGCTTTTGGAGCAGGGCATGCAAGCAGAAATTCTTATTATTAGGCAGAAATTCGCTTGGTGAGGAAAACAATTTGAAATGATCAGGAATTCTTCCTGTGTGGCATTCGCTGTCTCATATCTATGACGCCATCTAGTGGCATCTTGAGACATAGCTGTATCATCCTTGGGGCACATCTGGCTACGGGGATGTGGGCTGACTTGTACTGGGTGCACATCTGGCTACTGTGGAGGAGATATACTTGGGAGGGGCTTATACACAGGTCAATCACTTTTTCTTGGTTTCTGAGGGAAAAGTGGGTGCCTCGGCTTATACGCAGGTCGGCTCATACGCAAGTATATATACGGTAATAATATTAGTGATCCTACAGAGGAGAGAAGGAAGGAAAGACAAATCTGTTTAAGGTTTTTTAATTATTAATCTTCATTCATATAACATCAGCTTCTTTCATGGTGTTTAACAAAGGCATACAGGGTATATTAACCTCCTTGGCTGTAACCCCGTGTGTGACACGGGGTAAGCCGCTGGAGGGTGCCGCTCAGGCCCTGCTGGGCCAATTTACATAATTTTTTTTTCAAACATGCAGCTAGCACTTTGCTAGCTGCGTGTGTGGTCTGATTGCCGCCGCCCACCGCCAATGCGCCGCTACCCGCCGCGGATACAGCCCCGCATACCCCTTGCGCAGCCTGGCCAATCGGCGCCAGGCTGCGCTATGGGGTGGATCGGAGCTCCCTGTGATGTCAAGACGTCCATGACATCGATGACATCACTCCGTTCGTCGCCATGGCGACGGGGGAAGCCCTCAAGGAAATACCGTTCAGAATGGGATTTCCTTATGGGCAAGCGGCGCCGGCGGCGATCGGGGAATACGGGGGGACGCCGCAGGGAGGGGGGAAGCATGTAGCTAGCGTTAGGCTAGCTACATGCTAAAAAAAAGGTGAAAAAAACCCTCCCGCGGCCGTGCAGCCGCTGGAGTCATACCGCCAGAGGGGTTAAAATAACAATACAATACATGAAGGATATAACAATACAAAATAAACAATATAACAGTTAACAATACAAGACAAAGGTGGAGTACCACTGAAGCAGCAAACAAATCAGCTACAGATATTTACACAGGAGTGGGAGGTATGGACACACATTACACATCATTGTGAGACAAATTGGGAAGAGAGCCCTGGCCAGAAAGCCTTACGGGTTAAAGGTTTATAGTATAGGACAGTAGGTGAAGGGAAGCTGTGTATGAGATGGTACAAAATGGTAGTCTGTGGCTGGAGTGTCCTAGGTAGGAGAGTATGCTTGCCTTAAGAAGTGAGTTTTTAGGTTGCGCCTAAAAAGGGTAAGTGAGGGTGAATAGAAGATGAATTGAGAGCGGGTGTTCCAGAGGAGGGGAGAGGACCTTGAGAAGTCTTGTAAGCAGGAGTGAGAAGAGGTGACCATAGAAGAAGACTGGAGAATATTGTTAGTAGAGCAGAAATTGTGTGACGGGTGGTATCTGAAGATTTAGAAAGACAAGAATGAGTAAACGGAGAGCCAAATCTGGTGTAGTATTTTTGAAAAATTGGGGATATAGTGAAATAAAAAGTTATACTCACAAGTCAGGGTTACCACCAGGGCCGGATTTGTACTTTTTACTGCCCAAGGCCAACTATACCATCTGTATGGTTGTAATCTCTGTGTGCCCCAATGAGAATTCGCCTTACTTTCCATCATTGGTGTCACCGACAATAGCTATTTTAGTAATACGTATATAGATTAGAAGTTATGTTTTGAAATTTTATGTTATGTTCGCCATCTCATTAATGATGGACCTATTGCGTCACCATGAGAGTTAGAGTGATGTATACCTGCAGGATAGAGCTTACAGGTCTTGCAGGGACGGCACAAGTACAGGACAGAGAGTTCAAAGGTTAAAGCTGTTCTTGTAGATAGGGATGACTGCATAGAACAGCTTTCCTGCCCCTCACTGAGCCGCCCCTAAACTTCTGGTGCCCTAGGCCATGGCCTATGTGGCCTTGCCAGAAATCCGGCCCTGGTTACCACGTAGGCAACCACTGATACAGCAGGTGGGGAGAATTGTTACCTGACCCCACTCAGGTTTAAAAAGTCGCTCTCTATAGATAAGAAAAATTCGGATACACCCCTCCACCAAGGGTGGACTAAGATATTGAATAACGAGAGTAACAGAGGCGCCAAACAAGTATAAAATAGGTTAAAAACCGTCTAAAAAGAGGGAAATGGGTGGATTCACCTCCCCCACATACACAAATGATAGATAGAGGCGCTCTGGCTACAGATTGACCTGCATATGTGTTCTCCTTGTTATATTGCCTGATGAAGCGGGATGTTTGCCCGTGAAACGCGTTGCATCACTATTGGAGAATTGTTTTAATAAATAGAATTATAAATCTTACGGCTATATTAGCCTGGTCATTTGTGTATGTGGGGGAGGTGAATCTACCCATTTCCCACCTTTTAGACGGTTTTTAACCTATTTTATACTTGTTTGGTGCCTCTATTACTCCCGTTATTCGGTATCTGAAGATTACTTAGATAAGAAAAAGACAGGTGCTAGGTTGTAAATAGCTTTGTAGGCGAGAGTCAGGATTTTAAACTGTATCCTTTGTGTTAAGGTAGCCATACATCTATCGATGCTGCGCTTCCAAACAGTAGCTGCACCCGAATTGACTACCTGCAATAGATGTGCAGAGCTCCACAATTACCTCTGTTGGTCTACAATTCAGTTGCAGCCTATGAGCGCTGTCATTTGTTTGATGTCTGTTTCAGAAAAATGTGTATACCATTTTATGACTAGCAGCACTAGGAAAAAACCGTGCCTTTATCGTTAGACTAGCGGTAGGTCTTCCCAGAGAGGACCCGTCATCGCCGTGGGGAAGTCTAGTAGGGTATAATTTGTGGACATATTATTTATACTGAAGCTAACGTCCTCCTTTGCTGTACCTGGTTTGAATGCATGTTGTGAATTTTAGTCCACAATTGTGGAGCTCTGCACATCTATTGCAGGTAGTCAATTCAGGTGCAGTCTCTGTTTGGAAGCGCTGCCAATGTCTCCTGCTGTACGTAACTCATGTAAGTATACTTATGGCTAGCTGCATCCATGTGCATCAATTTGCATTCAAATTATAGATTAGGACTAGTACATGATTTGCATCTGATTTGCATTCAAGGCATGTATTTAGCCCTGTGGGGCTCTGCATGCCTCTGTTGGTCTACAATTCAGTTGCAGCTTATGAGCGCTGTCATTTGTTTGATGTTTGAGACATCTAGCGATGATGGGCAGATTTGAGCGCGAGACAAATCTCTATCTAATTCAATCTGATTACAGAGAGGGGTCTGCTGCCCATACACTGCATGCTGATTCCCTATCATTTTCAGCATGAAATCTCTTGGGAATCGGCTGAGTCCATCGCATGTGCCACCTTGCTGCTGTTCCCTAATGTATAAATATAGCCAGTATGAAAAACAGAGGCGCCAGCGGCATATAATCGGATAAAATTCTTAAAAATTGCTTGGAGGAAGTGGTGGTCTGAATAGTAACAAACACATTTATTATACGGTTCACCAAAGGTGGCACCTTTGGGGTGCCGTATAATAAATGTATTTCCTAATGTATAAATGTGCATGTGTGCGTTAATACATTACCTGTCCTGTGTGGTGGTGAACATCCATCTTCCAAATCTGCGGCTCTTCCATTAGTCGCATACACAAGTAACACAGGCACCGGTGTGCTATGTGCCAGAAGTGGGTATGAGGCTGATGGAAGAGTGGTGGATACGGACGACGCACAGGCACTGTGACACGGGACAGATAATGTATAAATGCACACATGTACATTTATACACTGGAGAAAAAGCGATGGGGGTTTCGTCGCACTCGCCGCTACCATCATCCAGCTCCTTCGAGCAAGCTGTACATCTTGCAGCATGTCCGACCAATTCATGCAACCAAGTTCGGCTGTAAATTGGTTGCATCATCGATCGGGCATGCACTTGGCAGCACCGATGTTCATCTGATGCGGTTATAATCGAATCAGGATCGGAGGGGTGGGGGGGATAGCAAAGGGAGGGGGGAAGGATGTAGCTAGCGCTAAGCTAAAAAAAAAAATTAGCAAAAAAAAACCCTCCTGCGGCCGTGCGCCGCATAATATCATAACGGCAAGGAGGTTGAAAAAAAAAAGAAAAAAAAAACAGCAAACAGAGAAGCTTCCCCATATTGGAGCATTGGATTTGGTAAAGTCTTAAGCCAATGTGTTGTAAGCCACAAGTAAGCTTTAGGTTAGCAGGAATGGCCACCTAGCTTTTCATCCTTCCCACCATTGCCCTGGAACCTTCCAGACTTCAAATTGATGTCCTTTGCTGCATGGGTTACACCAGCATCATCCAGGGGGGTACATGATCTTTCTTGAATTGAAGCCTGTAAGCAGTATCACCATGTGTCCCACTGCTTTCATCTAGAAAATTAGGCAAATAAGCAAGCTCATTTTTCTCTTGGGCATCTCACAATGGTACATGCTAGGCTGGCTTCAGCATGTAGTGTTGGTGGTATAGTGGTGAGCATAGTTGCCTTCCAAGCAGTTGACCTGGGTTTGATTCCTGGCCAATGCATGTGAGCTTGCTTTTGGGAGCCTAAAAATTCCTGGAAGACAAGCCCAAGATCCATGAACAGGAGAGAGAGAGAGAGAGAGAGAGAGAGAGAGAGAGAAAGAAAGAGAGAGATTTTACCTTTGTAATCGGTTTGGGAGCATTTATAAGGCCACTTCCGTTTTTTTCTCCCCTCCGATACCTAAACTAACTATCCGGCTGGATTTCGGATTTTAGATAGGAAATCAGAGTTTGCCGAAATAGTCAATTCGAATTTCAAAAAATATCTGAATTCTATTCAATATTCGGATAGTGGAAAAAGTTTGGATTATCTGGGTAGTTCGGATATCCGAAAACTGGATGAGCACCACTGTTTAAGAAGTGAGTTTTCAGGTTGTGCCTAAAAGGGGTGAGGGTGAGTGGCGGATGTGTTGAGGGAGGGTGTTCCAGAGGGGGGGGGGGAAGGATCTTGAGAAGTCTTGTAAGCCGGAGTGAGAAGAGGTGACCATAGAAGAAGACTGGAGAATATTGTTAAGGGGCACATACACCTAACGATTTTCCCGCCGAAATACGGCCGTTTCAATCACAGTGATCAAAACGGCCGTGAAATCGCCGCGCACACCGCTGACAGAACGATTGATTTCCGTCCGAAATCCATCGTTCCCGTCGACTCCCATCGATCCATCCGTGCGGAAGATTTTTCTCGGTCGCCGGCGGGTTGGGAGCGGGTCTGGAGTGTGTTTGAATGCCCGACGACTGACGCAATACAGCGGGTATACATTACCTGCTCCGCCGCCGCGAGTCCCCTGGTCCACCGCTGTCTTCTCCGCCTGGTCCCGGCATCTTCTCTGTATCAGCTTCTGCATCCCGGCATCCGGCATAACTTCCTGTGTCACTGCAGTGACAGCGGAAGTACAAATAGAGGGTGCTCTATTTGAACTTCCGCTGTCACTGGAGTGACAGAAAGTTATACGCGGATGCCAGCCGGGAGCCGATGCGGGGGGGCGGCAGCAGCGGCAGCTCCACAGATTGGGAACGGTTTCAGGCTGAAGTCGATTCACTATCTGTTTGCAGTAAAGGTGGCCATTCGATCCCTCTCTGATCAGATTCGATCAGAGAGGGATCTATCTTTTGGTCGAATCTGATGGCAAATCGACCAGTGTATGGCTACCTTTAGTAGAGTAGAAATTGTGTAAATTGTGTGGCATCTGAAGTTTATTTAGATAAGAAAGAGTTAGGTGCTAGGTTGTAAATAGCTTTGTAGGTGAGAGTCAGGATTTTAAACTGTATCCTTTATGTTAAGGTAGCCATACCAGGGGTGCTCGGATACCCCTTTTTAACCTCCTTAGCGGTAACCCCGTGTGTGACACGGGGTAAGCCGCCGGAGGGTGCCGCTCAGGCCCTACTGGGCCGATTTACTTAATTTTTTTTTGCTGGACGCAGCTAGCACTTTGCTAGCTGCGCCAGCACCCCGATCGCCGCCGCCGCGCGCCCGATCGCCGCTATCCGGTGCGGCGCGCGGCCCCCCCCCAGACCCCGAGCGCTGCCTGGCCAATCAGTGCCAGGCAGCGCCGAGGGGTGGATCGGGTCTCCCAATGACGTCCCGACGTCGCTGACGTCGGTGACGTCATTCCGCCCCGTCGCCATGGCGACGGGGGAAGCCCTCCAGGAAATCCCGTTCTTTGAACGGGATTTCCTGATCGCCTATCGCCGGAGGCGATCGGCGGGGCTGGGGGGATGCCGCTGAGCAGCGGCTATCATGTAGCGAGCCCCCGGCTCGCTACATGATTTAAAAAAAAAATAATTAAAAAAAAACTGCTGCGCTGCCCCCTGGCGGTATTTTTCATACCGCCAAGGGGGTTAAAATCACTCTTTCTCTCTCTCTCTCTCTCTCTCTCTCTCTCTCTCTCTCTCTGGAAAAAGTTCAGATTATCTGGGTAGATCGATATCCGAAATCTTGCTGAGCACCACTGAGCCATACATCTATCTATCCAATTCAATCTGATTACAGAGAGATGTATCTGCTGCCCATACACTACAGGCAGATTCCCGCTCAATTTCAGCATGAAATCTCTTGAGAATCGGCTGAGTTCATTGCATGTGCCGCCCCGCTGCTGTTCCCTAATGTATAAATGTGCATGTGTGCGTTTATTCATTACCTGTCCTGAACTTCCTGTTTGAGAACATTTGCAGTAAATTTGTGTTCGAGAACTGAAAATTTGATGTTCGCTACATCACTATTAGTGAATGTACCCCAGTGTCACAGCTCAACTAAGAGAGGAGGAGGCAGGGCCACCTACAGTCACATGACTATGTTTCAAATCCTAGAATTAAGATACAATGGGCTTGATTCACTATGCGGTGCTAACCTACTTTGCACGTCTAAAGTCTTTAGGCGCGCTAACCAGGGTGCTAAGTAGGTTAGCACCGGTTTTCTCAATCAGATCGCGCGCTAAGTACCGCGCGCAAAGTTTTGCACGCGCAAAGTCCTATGCGCGCGCTAAGTCCTATAGGCTTTAATGGGCACTTCGTGCTGAGCGCCCTGTGCAGTACGCGCACAAAGTTTTGCATGCATAACTTTGCGCGCGAAGCGGTTCGCACGCAGATTCGCTCGCGAAAAGCACTTTTAGGCGTGCTAAGGGGGTTTTCACAGGCGTGCTAACAGTTAGCACCGCTTTGTGAATCAAGCCCAATGTATATTAACATTTTTTCCTTCTTATGGTAAATGACTATAGTGTGGGCAGAGGAAGGAGATATGTAAAAAGAAAGAAAAAAATAGCCCGGAGAGGTGCATTAATTTAATCATACAGACACTGTGTTTTGTGCAGTGGAGGAACGTATTTATTGACATTCATTATGAAGAAAAGATGTTTCCTTATACGCACATAGGAACAAACACCTGCTGTGTTTGTTTTGTGTGAAGATCGGTACATAAAAAGTTATCGAAATGAAAATCTTGGTATCAGAGCAAATAATAACACTAAAGAGGATTGGCATTATCCCGGAAACACTTAGCTACTGTTCAAGCCTCTGATGCTGTAACTGGGATACTTGAATTACTGGACCTACCTAACCAGCCCAATATTGCATGAACATTTACTTTGTACCCTAAGTGCCCTGTATAGCTTTGTCCTATGTTGTATAACGTTGTTATGTTATGTCATTCTTTGTCCCACTGTATGTATTTCTTATCCAGCGCTGCATAATATGTTGGCACTTTATAAATGCATTACATACCTTAAATATTTGTGTATAAGCCTAATTTTGCAGCACAAAAGTTACCCCTCGGCTTATATGCGAGTTAGTGGGCCAGAATGCATGGTTAAGTAAGTTTTGTTACTGGCAGAGGAGTGTAAGGATCTTGCACTAGTTAGCCTGCTCTGGTCCTCTGGCTCCCTGCGGGTCCGTGCCCCCCATCCGCTGGACCATAGCATGCAGATTGTGCTGCCCAAGAAGACTACCTGTGTCCCCTGGCTTGTGGAGCAAAGCATGCAAGCAATGTGTCAGTGGTGTAATGATCAGGATTTCTTCCTGTGTGGCATTTGCTGATTCTCATATCTTTGACCCCTGTAGTGGCGTCTTCAGACACAGCTGTATCATCCTTGGGTCACATCTGGCTACGGGGATGGGGGCTGACTTGTACTGGGGAGGGGGCTTAACCACATTTACCACACAGCAAACAACTGCAAAGAGCTTTAGTGATAACATCAGGTGAGCAAATAATTGTTTTTATTAGTTGATACCTCAACGACATAAATGTTAGTCTCTATGTGGCTATAGAGAAACGACACACTCTAGTTATTCTTCGGATAGAGAGGTTGTGTGCAGAGGAGCTCCTGAGAGACTTCCAGAGCAGCAGCTGGCTTATACCTGGCCCAGCAGAGAGGAAGTTTTTCTGGACTTTTGGAGCTACCTGAGGTCCCTGCTTAGGCCTTGGCCTGCAGGGGCCCTCTCTACTCTAGCCGGCTGCTTCCAGCCATGGAGCAGCTGGCTCATACCCCCCCTGACCTGTCTTACCTAGGGGAAGGGGGGAACACCTGTGATGGAGGAACCCGAGATGTTGTAGCAGATGTGGTGGCGTGGAATAAACTAATCAAATTCCACACTGACCTGTATGACCAACTGTGCCTACAGCTAAAACAGAGGATCCATCGTTTTGGTGTAAAATGGAGGCCCGAATTCCTGGGTGAAGATCCTGTGACAACAGAGCTGCAAAGGAAAGTGGCGGACCAATGGAGAGTAATCTCGGAGTTGGAAGAGAAAGGAGGACCTTTTCGGGAAACCCGCCAGAATGCGGCCAGATTTCGCTTGATGTCCGCCGACGCTGTCGTGGAAAATGCAGTAAAAAGCATAAGATCAGCAACGGTAAAGTCCGCACCTACCCAATCCGTAAGACCCACAGGTAAGGTTGAGGGTGGGAAACCCAGCAATACCCGAAGTGGGCAGAAGGTGGTGATGAAAGTGACAAGCAAGGAAAATATGAAGAAATGTGAAATAGAAACCTCAAAAAATGAGAAGCCGGTTGAAGCTGCAAAGTTTTCCCGCACTGTACTAGTCAAAGCAGATGTGCATGCAGAACAAAATGCCGAAAAATCTGGAGCTTATCAAGTACAGAGTGAGACTATGAGACCTGTGACAACAGCTGAGGAAGACAGAAATAGTACCAAGAAGTGCAGTGTGGAAGGAGTTAAAAAAAAAGAAACTGACAGATCAACAGCGGAAGAGGGCGCTGAAGTGGAAAATTCCATAGAAACAGATGTGCCTGATGTGCCTGTAGAACGAGTAGATATGGAGGTGGAGGAATCTGAGGCATCCCAGGTAACAACGGAGAGTGTGCAGCAAAAAGAAAGTAAAAATGTTCCTAAAAAAAGAAAGAAGAGAGGAAGTAATGCAGGAGGCAGAAGAAGATCCACCTACGTGCGGAAGTCTGTGGGGATTGTGAGACAGCTCGCCGCTGCATTGTCTCAAGCTGGTGTAGCGGTGGCGCAAACCGGAAGTGACGTCACCGGAAGTGACGTCGGCGGAACTCCGGTGTGCGTTCCAGCGCCTTCTCTGTGCGTACCAGGAGTCCTTCAGCGTGGCACGAGTGCTGCTGAGCGCACAGGAGCTGACAGGGAATCCCCAGCACCTGAGGAGGAGAAGGGGTTTGTTCCACTATGTGACCAGCGTCCTTTGGCACACGAAGGTGATGTCTTACAGCGGCCTGATAGTACTTCATTTCCAACGGACAAAGAAAAGGGAGAGGGTGAACGGAAAGCTGTGGAGAGCAGTAGTAATGGAGGACCACATGTAAACATCCCTGAACACCAGGAGGACAATCGAGACCCTCAAATGGAGGTGAGCAACAGTTTTGATGTAACTCCCATTAAAGGTACATCTGCAGAGACAGGTGCATGCAGTAGTGTTATTGACAACAGCATGGATACACAGTGTCCTGACGAAAGCAGTAGTCATACCAAATCAGAGGAAAAGAACCCTGATGTGACATTAATAAATGAAAAGGTATCTGAGAGTGATGCAGTGGTAAATACAATTGATACCATTTATGGGAAAGTAGAAACTGTTTTAATGACAGGATCGACTGTACATCATGTGGTCAAAAATATCTCGACAGTCTTGTCTGATGTAAATAAATTTGCAGAGTCAGATGTGCGTCAGGGTGTTTCCGGCTCATCTAAAGTAGTTGAAGGAGATGAGGGGGGTAGTGTCAAAGGTGCAGTTTTTGACCCAAAAACAATGGTGATTAAAATTATTGGCGATTTCATAGCAGGAAGCAAGCGTTACATTGTTGAACCAGATTTGATGTATGTCCTGGAGAAAGAAACCTGTAAATTGTTAGATTTTTTGCCTATCAACGAAAATGCAAATTTAAGTAAAATCGCCTCTGCTGGTTTAGGAGACGCAAGTTTAGGTAAACAAGCTAATTTTGAGGCAGGAGATTTCTCATTTTTAATAAGGAATGAGGTAATTTTTTGCTATAGTAAGGAAGGCAAAGAGATTTTCATGGAGGTTATTAGTGGCATAGGCGAATGTCACCCATCCATCCGATCTGAGTTTGCCTCATCCGCCATGCCTGGTCTGGCCTCCATTGTTAGGGGGGGGTAAAACATCATCGGCAGCAGCTCGGCCTAAAACCTAGACGCCCAAAACACCGTCATATGCCCAGGCTATGGGGCAGATAGGTGGGGGAAGGCTTGGTGGGAAGAGAGTGCCTGCTCCCTTGGATAAGGGGGAGGACGCGCCCGTATCTGGGGGGAGGAGGAACGTGGTCCGCCTAAAGTGGATGGGGGAATCACGCATCCCTAACAAACAGGATTTTGCCCGTCTCCTCTTGGGTACGGGTGTGAAGGCCCAGGACATATATGCCATCATTGCTCCTGGTGACCCCCCTGAGTACTATGACGTTAGTTTTCTTACACCGGGGGGCCAAGAATTTTTTATGCAAGAAAAGGAGAAGAGGAGATCAGAATGGAAGCATTTTGTGGCCTCATATATATCTGGTCAGCCCCTGGTGAGGAAGGCTAACGTCATGGTGACAAACGAGTCCATTCCAGTGCAGGATATTGTCTTCTGGCTCTCTCACTATGTTGATGTAGTGTCCTCTCCTCAAAGGGTCCTGGATGACTTGGATATCTGGTGGGGAGGCTATGAGGTCTCCATTAAGATGAAATATAAGAACGGTACTTACTCACATGTTCCCCGTACAGCCCTGCTGGGCAGAGACAAGATTACCGTTTTTTATCCAGGTCAGCCCAGGATCTGTAACCGTTGTGGAGGGAGGGGACACTACAGTTATGGCTGCAAGCAACCTCGTTGTGGTTTGTGACAGGAATTTGGACACGACGCAAGAGATTGTAATACTATTAAATGTAACCTATGCCATACTTTCGGGCATCCTTGCAGCGTGTGTCCAAATTCCTGGTCAAATCTGCCTGAGTCAGTAAAGGAGGCCCTATTGTCAAAAATGGAGGAGGAGGGGATACAGTCATACGTTTCCAACCTACCTCTTGAGTTACCCCCTCAGCCCCTTTCCTCACAGTCCAATTCCCAGCCTACTCCGCCAGTATCTACTCCCGGTGTATCAAATCCTGTGTCTGTGCCATGTAAAGATTCTGTAACAGTACCCTCCTCTGACAGTATACCATCTAGTGGGGCCCCTGAGGCTGCATGGCAAGTAGTGAAGAGAGTCAGGGGAAGACGCCGCACTATGAATGAGTCTGAGGGAGCAGGTACTCTCCAGGAGCAGTCAAAACCCCGGTTTCTGAAAAACCCAAGAGATAGCCCCCCACCAGAAAGGATCCAAAAAAAAGTTCCAAGAAGAGAAGAATCCCAAGTTGCAGTCAAAAGTGGTTTGGAGTTTGAAACCCAATTACCTAAACCAAGGGTTTCCCAATCTGATTCCAATCCTTCTCCAATCCTTCTCCCATCCCTGTCCCCTCCGCCTGATTCACTACCCATCCCAGATCCTCCTCCTCCCCTTCCTCCCGATGTATCCCCTAATCCTGCATATTCCCCCGCCCAACCCTCTGGATCAGGAATAACGGCAACTTCCCTTTCTGTAGGAAAGGATAAAAGAAAACAGCTGGATTTGAGGTCTCTTCACCCAGATGACCTAAAGTATCTGGAGGAGAGACTTCAGAGTGTAAAAAAGCGTAGGCCTAAAACAATAAAAGATAGGCGAGTGCAAAAGAAAAGTGAGGTGGCAGCCAAAAGGCTGGTCCACCAGTTAGCAAATAGGTTTAGTGCCCTAGATGATCAGCAGGAAGAATCGCTTTCTGAAGAAAGTATGGAGGCAGAGGAGTGTGAACAGGAGAATACTTCCTAATGTTGTCTGTGTGGATTGTGTTTCTTTTTCTTTTTGTCCTGTGTGGAGTAAGCTGGAGTGAAACTATCTCAATTACTCAAATGGCTGTTCCCCCACCACTTAAACTGGCGACCATTAATGTCGCCAGTATTAAATCAGTAAGAGCTCGTAACCTGGCCTTATTTTTTCTCAGTAGTTTTGATGCTGACATTTTGTTTTTGCAGGAGACTAGGCTCACCTCCTTGGCCGATATCCATCTGGCCAGGAGGGACTGGAGATCCAGTCCGAGCTATTGGTCTCTTGCGGCCGAGCCTTACAGTGGTGTGGCAGTGCTTTTCAGAACTGAAATGGTAACTTGCCGGCGGGTAATTGAAGTAGAGATGGGGAGATGTCTGGTCCTAGACGTCGTTGTGAGGGGACAGAACCTCAGGTTAATAAATGTTTATGCACCACAAACTTATTGGGAGAGGAGACGTCTTTTCACAGCGATCAGGCCGTTCCTTTTTACGACGCAACCGATAGTGTTTGGTGGTGATTTTAACACCATTGTCAGGTTAATGGACAGGGGAGGTACCAACACTCGGTTGCGTCCGGATAGTATATTCTTAAATAGGATAGTTAAAGAGGCGGGTCTGGTGGATGTTCATGTTCAGCATTCACCAGACCTCACTGGGTTCACCTATCAGCGAACAGGGATTCAGAGTAGAATAGATAGGTTTTTTGTTACAGAGAGTTACACTGCTTCTGCCCCAAGGGTCCAGGCAGTGGAATTCTCGGATCACTGTATTCTGTCGGTGGATCTGGGTGCGTCCTGTGCTCCTCCCAGAGGTAGGGGTACCTGGAAGTTAAATTCGTCTTTGCTGTTGGAAGAGAATGTGAGACAGTCTGTTGAGGAATTTTTTCAGGCACAGATCACTATCCTGGAATGCTTTGACAACAGGTCAGAGTGGTGGGAGGTGGTCAAAAGTCGTGTCATCAGACTTTTCAAGAGCCTAGCCAGGAAGAAACAGATTGGTAGAAATATTGCTTACCAACAACTGAGAAGAAAGCTTGAGATCCTTGTCTCGGAGAACGGAGATCAGGGGGAGATCTCTGAGGTCAAGGCCCAACTCAAGCAGCAGCAATATGACCGTCTGACCTCTCTGTATTTAGAGAGGGATTATGGCAAATACCACTCGCCTGATCCCTATCAGAATTGCAGACAAGGTGCAGCCCTTAAAACGGTTACTGGGCTCAGAGATGGATCAGGTTCTGTGGAAAAATCCAGGCACGGAATCCTATCCATCGCTAGAGATTTTTATGCTGATTTGCTTGGGAGCAAGCCGATTGACCAGGCAGGAATGGAGACCTTTCTAGTCTCAACTCCAGGTCTGGGGAATGCAGATGTTTCTGACATAAGCCTGACAGAAGCAATCACCGCTGAAGAAGTAGAGAGAGCCATTGACAGTCTAACGCCCAAAAAGTCTCCTGGTCCAGATGGTCTGACAGCCGAGTTTTACAAGGCTTTCAAGACCTTTCTGGCACCTCAATTGGCAGATATGTTTAATCAGTGTCTTGCTGAAGGTGACTTACCACCCTCCATGAGAAAGTCAGCGGTCATTCTCCTGTCTAAAGGCAAAGATCCTGAGATGATTGAGAACTGGCGTCCCATCAGCCTTCTTAACATCGACAGAAAGATTCTGGCAAAAATATTATTCTGGCGTCTATCCCAGGCGACATCCTTGCTTTCCCACCACCAGCACTGCTCGATTTCAGGTAGAGGCACTTTCTCAGCACTTTTGTCTGTCCGGGAAGTCCTGGAACGATGCAGAGCTGAGGGTTGGGGAAAGTACTTGCTGGCATTGGATCAGTCTAAGGCTTTTGATCGTGTCAACCATGAGTACCTATGGCGGCTACTTTGTGTGTATGGCCTGCAGGAAGGGTTTGTTAATTGGCTTCGCATTTTGTATAAAGAGGCGGAGAGTTTCATGCTCATAAATGGCTGGGTTGGCGAATCTTTCAAGGTTTGTTCTGGAGTGCGTCAGGGATGTCCGCTGAGCTCCCTCCTGTACGTATTTGCAATCGACCCCTTCGTAAGAAGGCTAGAGAGCAGTGCGCTCAGTGGAGTTCCTGTGGGCATTTCTGATGTGCCTCCCCTAAAGGTTGTGGCCTATGCCGATGATGTGACGGTGATAGTTTCTGGGACAGAGGAGGCGGAGGTAGTGGTCTCGGAGATTGCGCTGTACTCAAAGGCATCAGGGTCACAAGTCAATCCAGACAAGTGTGAAATTTTCTGGATGGGGAATGATGGAGAGAGCTTTGAGCTTCCTGGCTCCTTTCCCGTGCCTCAACAGAGAATTAAGATTCTTGGCATCGAATTTGGTCCTGGCGATTACGGTCATCAAAATTGGGTGTGTAGGCTAGATGATGTCGACGCCAAAGTAGCACGCTGGAAGAATTGGTCTTTGACCTTCAGGGAAAAGGTGGACCTGATCAAGAGTCATCTGGTTCCAATATTGCTTTACGTCAGTTATGTCGCAATTTTGCCTCAATCTCTGTATACGAGGATCTGTGGTCTGTTTTTTCAGATGCTCTGGGGAAACAGATTAAACATTATGCGCAGGAATATCACCTACAAAACCAAACGGGAAGGTGGCCTAGACATGGTCAATCCAATTGTTTTCTTTTCTCTGCTGTTTATTAAACACAATCTTGGTAGCATGCTTGCAGAGGACCCGCCTGGTTGGGTAGGCATTTTTCGAGCCTGGTTTGGGACTTCACTCACGAGTTGGGAAAGCGGTGGCTCAGTGAAAAGTCTGGGGTCTCGCCGTGACTATCTCCCGGCCTATGTTGTCATGTGTTTGAAAAAATTAAGACAGTGGGGATTGACGGTGGAGGATGTCAAATCGGTCGGGAGGCGTGACCTAACGAAACGAGTGATAGACTCTCATTTTCATGTCTCACTGTACTTAAAAGACTGCCCAAGCGTGCAATTGGAAGAGGGTTTGAGGATGATTAATTCCCCACGCATTCCAAATAAATTGTGCGATATTGCTTGGCTTTCCTTCCATGGCAAGCTCTATGTTAGGAGCAATGTTAAGCACTTGAATGTGGATACACGTGGATGTCCTCGTGAGGAGTGCGGTGGTGTCGAGGAATCCATGGACCACTTTTTACTTCATTGTCCCTTTAATATAAAGGTGTGCAAACAGGTGGGTGGGATCCTAGGTATCCCCTTTCTGGAGCATCTGAGTTACGCTGAGTGGGCATATGGAGTATTCAGGTCCTACCAGGGTTATGATTTATGCACTTTATATTTAGTCAGTTTAGCCATTAGACAGCACACATGGTTGGCACGGTGTCAGCTAGTTATTAGACAAAAATCCATCCCTGTCCAGGTGGTGGTGAACAATGTCCTAGGTGAGGTGTCCAGGATTCGGTGCTCGGAGAGGCGCAGGATGGGCAGGAGTGCTTGGATTCTGGCGTGGCAGAATATCAGGCCTCCTTAGCTCATCCATGTCTCTCCTGGGTGGGCTTTCTATTTCTTTAACTCACCCTGCTTAGATTTTGATTATTTTCTCTATATTTTTTATGTTCGGCCGCAGACATAACTGAAGTCATCCCTCCAGCTTACTTGGGGGCCTTTGTTTTGTCTTGTTACAGTTTTTGATTATTTTTTGTCTTGTGTATGTTACCCCTCCTGGTGTGAGTGGGTTGCTGCATGCTATGTGTTGTTGTACATGTCTGGTGTGTGGTCACTAGTGGGTTGGTGTATGGTGGTAGTTCATGTTGTCTAGTTTTTGCGTCGCATGGATGTAGTATGTATGGTTCTCCTGTTCAGGATATGCCCTGTTTATGATCATCCCTAGGGACTCAGAAAGTTTCTTTAAAAATGAGTTTTTGTTTGTAAAGATGATTTATTTTGCTTTATTGTTTTGGGCGTAAAAGTCCCTGTATATATGAGCTTTGCAAAAATAGCATTACGGTCAACACTGACTTTATGTTTTTGTACATGTTTGTACAGAATGTTTATGCAGAAGTATGCGTTTTTTTTTCTTTGATGTTGTGTGACCAAGGTCACTGCATTTTATTATTATTTATTGTATTGTAAATTTGTATATATTTTTTACAATAAAAATCCTCTATGTGGCTATATTTGTGTAGTGGTCATCGTGTTGTGTGCACATTTGTGGAAGTGCATGTGACTGTACGGTCGACTGTACGGTCGGCATAACTCGAAAAAAAGTAGGATCGGTCTTATAAAAAGACTATCGGGTTGTCTACTTGGTTCTGCCATTACTAGTGGCAGAACACTTCTTCAACAAACAAAGAGCACTGGACACACAAAGCAGCAATCTACCTAAGCTATCCCTCACTCAGCAGAGCTCTCTCCCCATTATACCCAGTACAGCAGTCACAGACAGTATGTAAAATGGCTGCTGTGCTTGGGTTTTTATAGGGGGGGGAAGGGGTCCAGGAGGGATAAATACCTCATTGGTTGCTATGTGTCTCCTGAGTCAGGAGACACATAGCAACCAACGAGGTATTTATCCCTCCTAAACCCCCCCTCGCCCCCCCCCCCCCCCCCCCAATTTTTGACTCTGTGTAAAAGAATGGGGGCTGATCGAACATCACGATCTGTGAATTTCATAAATGGTTCTGTCCATCACTATTTGCAGATAATTGGGAAAAAAGGACTCCAGGGAATCAAGAGATCATCTCAAAGCAAAGACCTCCAAGGTGGTGTTTACAGAAAAAACTGCCACTGTATCCTGATACACCAGAGAAAGGCAGAAAGAGATTATGGAGTAAAATAAGCTTTTGATAATTTGGTGTAGGAAGGAATGCTTTGGGATCTTGCAGATTTTCAGGCAGGGAACACACTTGACTGCACAGAAAGACTGAGAACTCGTGTTAATCAATGGGCTAGTTCACACTTAAAGAGAACCCGAGGTGGCTTTGTATTACATTAGTGGGGCACAGAGGCTGGTTGGGCACACTAACACCAGCCTCTGTTGCCCCATCGTGTGTCTCAAAGACCCCCCTGCTCGCCGCTATACCCCCGCAGTGCTGGCGACACGCAGCGTGTCGCTAGCACAATGTTTACCCTAGCGCTGTCTGTCAGCACCGCTCCGCCGCCTTCTCCGCATCGCCGCTACCCGCCCTTGTCCCTTCCCTCCCGCTGATTGGAGGGAAGGGACGAGGGCGGGTAGCGGCGATACGGAGGAGGTGAGGGAGCGGCGCTGACAGACAACGCTAGGGTAAACATTGTGCTGGCAATGCGCTGCGTGTCGCCAGCACTGCGGGGAGGATAGCAGCGAGCAGGGGGGTCTTTGAGACACACGATGGGGCAACAGAGGCTGGTGTTAGTGTGCCCAACCAGCCTCTGTGCCCCACTAACGTAATACAAAGCCACCTCGGGTTCTCTTTAATATGTTGTTCGGGCGCAGAAAAAAACCTGGCATTCTGCATCCTGATTCTGCTCATTTTGTCAGTTTTCTCTATAAAATACAGTACATCAGCTGCTGTTCAAAAACTTGCGTGTTTTCCTGCATAGAAACACACTTTGTGTGTAGAAAAAGTACGCAGAAAAACCTGCGCAGAAAACTGAAAGACAAGTGTGTTCCCTGCGTCAGTCAGCTTCATGCTGTACCCTAGGGGAAGCCTGCAATGGTAAGGCAAACCTAAATTGGCCTTCTTAAAACAGAAGGTATTTGTAATAATTCAGGTTGGAGTGAGCATATACTGTAAGGTCTCTCACAATGCATTACTGCCAAATAGTCCAATTGTCCATTTGTTGTCCCTGAAAGCTAAACATACCTCCAAAAGCTGCTAGAATGCAATGATGTGTCATTGTATAGAGCCACACTAATCCAACATGAGTACAGACAGATTCAAAGTGGCTAATCCTCATCAGTGCATGACATGGATTAACATGGCATTAGGAGGGAGGACTTGAGGACTGATTGCCCAGCAAGCTCACCGTGGGCCAGAAGCCACTTTTTTTTAAGGTTTTTTTTTTAAGGTTTTAAGGTATTCATGGTTAATTGAGATTTCTCGTTGTTTTTTATTTTTTTTAAATTTAATTTAACCTTTTGTGGAAGGGGTTTGGGAGGAGGGACCCCACATCATTTCCCACACTCTGAACATAGGTTAAGAAAAAAAAAAAGAAACACATTTATTTACATGTTTATACCTTATCTGTCATTTTGCCACATTCAAATCACACATTCAAATCACACATTTTTTCCTTTCACTTTAACATTGATTTTCTCAAAAACTACAAGTTTTTTTTCCTCTTGTTCCCACTGTCACCCTTAACATACCCAAAGCCGCCTTCAGACCCTCACTCCCAGGACGTAAGGGAGGGACCTGGTTAATCTTGGGGCCCAGTGAACACAGAGCTGGACACACAGGACCCCAGAAACTGCAAGAATGTACTTCCAACCCTGCAATTCCCCCTTCTGACCTGGTGGGTCATTACCTTACCACCGCTCTGCCTGCACTTCCACTTGCATCACATGTACTGTAGCCCCATAGAAATTACTATAAGACTACAAGAAAATGGCCGACAGAGTGCATTTGCAGACATATTTTCACATGGTGGCCATTTTCTTGTAGTCCAATAGCAATTTCTATGGGGCTACAGCACATGGGAGCGGAGAGGGAGGCAGAGTGGTGGCATATGGCATATGAGATTGCTCTCAGACCTCCCCTTCAACAACTCTATCCAGGACCAGCACTGCAGGGGGTGCAGTACAATACTTCTCCCCCTCAATCTTCCTCACAGCCAGCATGGGACGGTGGACTTCAAAGTGTGAGGGGAGAGAGATTAATGTAATAAGATCTCTTGTTGTGTATATTTGCTCTCTCTCTCTCTCTCTCTCTCTCTCTCTTTCTCTCTCTCTCTCTCTCTCCCCCCCCCCTCTCTCTCTCTCTATTTCTCCTCACCCTATCTGAAATGTTCTCTGCTCAACGTTGCTCCCTCACTCTCTCTGCTAACCTAAGGTGGCCATGCATCAGGCAACTTGGCGGCCGATCGACCATCGGATTCAATAATAATCACATCAGATGAAACGGTGCTGCCAAGTGCATGCCCGATCGACGATGCAACCAATTTAGGGCTAAAATTGATTGCATACCTCCCAACTTTTTGCGATAAGAAAGAGGGACACTTAAGCCACGCCCTTGCCACATCCCTAACCACAACCACAACCACACCCCTAGTCACGCATACCATAAAGATTTTAAAGGAAAAATGTAACATTTTTTTTGTAGAAAATTCATATATTTACATAGATCTGTACGGGAGTACTGAAATAGGGACAAATGAGGAAGAAAGAGGAACAAATGGACAGGGGTCCCAAAGAGGGACTGTCCCTTGGTAGCTATGACTATAATACCACAAGTAGTCTAAGCTCTGTGGCGAACATAGAAAACATTGCAATGTTGCTGGGAAATAAGAGCAAAAATACAAGTACAATAGTAGCCTTAAACAATCTTTAAAGATTAACTGTGCTCCGTGTGCTGCTGTCTGTTGGTGCTGACAGCTGATAATTACCAGGCTTCTGACCCTGGCTGACCTGAAAGAGTTAAATTACCAGGTCTGTCTGTCTCTGTCAGACTCATAGGCAGTCTCTGCAGTAGGGGACAGGCTGCAGTGATTGGTGTGACTGAGCTGTGTGTCCTCTCCTCTGCCCCTCTGCCTACCTCCTGTGTTCAGAAATGCTGATCTTCCTGGATGCAGGGTTCTGCTACTCCTAGCCTGGACGAGGATGTGGGGGCGGGGCGCACACAGCTGTCTCTCAGTTTCTATTGGTTGGAGGGTGGCACCAGCTTGCAGGAAGTACACACAGAGGAAGGAGTGTGAGGCAGATCTTTCTGTCTCTGCTTGCAGGATCTAAAATATTTGACAGTCCATCCATAGAAAAATGGGATGTAAAGAGTAGGAGGTGGGACATGGGGTGAGGTGGGCGGGGCCCTGGGATTGTCCAATCCAAATTGGGACTGTGATACCCTATGTGTTTGCATGAATCGGTCGGACATGCTGCAAGATGTACAACTTGCTCGATCTGGTGCGTGATGGTGGCAGAGAACGTGAAAAAATCCCCAGCGCTGTTTCCCCAGTGTATAAATGCCAATGTGTGCATTGCTAGGGGGGGAGGGCATAATACATAGATATGCCCCTGGCTACTTAATACTGAAAACTGCCTGGGGCACATCTGGTTACCTGATACTGTGTTATATGTTGAACGTTTTGAGATTTTAATCAAATGATATAAAATATTTGATGACTTGATTTCTGCACATGGCTAGGGCCCTGCCATTTGGAAAGTTAAGTTATTGGTATACGGTGTCATGAGATTGAGATATCAAAACTATTGTTTAACATAGTGATACTTATTGCAATAAGTATATACTTATTATACTTAATACAATATTGGTTAATATATATACAGTATAAGGTTTACAATGAACTGTCAGAAGTCTGCTGAGCTTAGAACATGTGGTCTTTCCTTGTGGAATTTAAGGTCACAGAAGTCATTAGAAAATAGATCTCTGCCAAGCCAGGCTTCTGGTTGCAGGAATTGTAACCTGGTTACATAGTCGATAGCTGGTTGTTATGTGACGTGACTCAACCCTACGTTATTCTTAAGTTAGGAAAAGAGGCTTCGTTCCATATAGAGTGAAAACTCAAGAATTACAACACAGCATTATTGCTGGTCCAATCAGAAGGCAGAACAGTAGGAATACCGAGTACTAACATGTATAAGAACCAGCAGTAAGGTCTGGTCACTCGGACTCACTCACTCTCACACACACTCAAACACACATTCATTCATTCATTCTCTTTACATGACAGACACGTATACACATATGCTCAAATAGAAGACTACTACAAACAATAGATTTGATATACAGATTATACAGCAATTTACTCATTCTGTTTTTATATCTTTTGTAACTGATTTTTGATGTACCAAAGAACTGTACCTTATTGAATATTGAATATCTATGAAGATCAATAACGTCTAATTAAAATCCACATTTTACTGTCTCCTGAGGACTTTGTTTTTTAAAGGAACATTTTTTTATCCCATTTTATAACATTTGGTGAGCCAGCCACTCGCAAAATTTTTGATTCATGAAGATCAAATCAGCCAGTCGCAAAACTAAAGCAGCCTCACCGCAAAATAGTTTCAAAATCGGGGAACGAGGACAAGAGAAGTAAGCTGAGCTGGGTGCTTGTGAAACTCTATTGCGCTGAACCTGAAGTGGGGAATGTGACAAAGTCGACAGGAAATCTGATGATTGACGTCCTGTGGATGTGAGCAGGAATCCATTTGCAAAAGGTAATTATGTTTTATTTTCTGTTGAATTGGCTAAAAGTTTAAATTAAGTCAGATAGCGTTATCCAAAGTAATTCAAAGTAATCCAAAATTATTATTTGTAAGCTAATTTAGTGAAAATGAACAGCATGCAAAGGAAATTTTATCCTTGTTTCTATGTAGTATGCTTTTAGAGTGGCAGACAGAATGCAAACCTTGTTAGTGGGTGTGCATATTTAAAAATGGAACCATTCTTGTTTACAAAGCTGCAAGCTAAACTTGGGAAAAAATGGTTTAAATTGAAGCTTTCAATAGTGTAATCAAAATGTAATTGAATTATAGAAGCAAAACTTACCATAATAGCTTCTATAAGTAAAGTAAGGGTTTTATATATATTCTAGTTGGCCACTTGTGTAGAAGGAAAAGTATAGACCATGTATGAATGATAATTTATATAAAAAAATATATATTTGTAATAGTGATGTAATATAAGCACAGCCTGCAACCCTGAAAGGCAGAAAAATAAAAAACTTAAATTAGAGAATAAAATAATTGCATAAGGTCACTTAAATGTATTTGCATTGCAAGCTATATATGTAATGAAAAAGTTCATTCAAGTTTCAGAGTTGTTGTCCTATACTTTCATTTGAGTATTGATAAAAAGCATAAAATATAGTAATGAATGTTATAATTGATATTAAATTTTAATTAATTAAAATTAAGCCTATAATATTGCCTAGGATTGTTTATCATCATAGCTGGATGATAAACATATCTGTCTCTGTATTAGGTGATTGATGAAGATACTGTGGTAAAGGTCAGCATTCATAAGTAAGATGTGATTGCTTGTGACCATAGACAGACAGATATTGTAACAATCGTTTTTTTTGTTTTTTGTTTTTTTTTTGCATAAAAGTTGCTAAAAGGAGGTTTTTAAGGTATAGGTTTAGTCAGGAAGTTATTCTTAGTAATATTACTGTGAAATAACATGATTTGGTTTAATTTAGACTAAATAAATTTGAATTGTTGCAAACGATTGCACCAAGAATTTGATCAAAAGGAATAATGCAGGGCCGGGCAGAGGCAGAGGCGAGAGAGGCTCCAGCCTCAGGGTGCAGTGCAGGAGGGCACGCACAACTCACTCAGCTATCATTCACTAGTTGTGTTTGAAGTAGAGTTGGGCCGAACGGTTCGCCTGCGAACGGTTCCATGCGAATTTCCGTGGTTCGCGTTCGCATCCCACAGGCGAACGTTTTCGGAAGTTCGGTTCGCCCCATAATGCACCATGTAGGGTCAACTTTGACCCTCTACATCACAGTCAGCAGGCCTAGTGTAGCCAATTAGGCTACACTTGCCCCTGGAGCCCCACCCCCCTTATATAAGGCAGGCAGCGGCGGCCATTACGGTCACTCGTGTGCCTGCCTGCATTAGTGAGAGTAGGGCGAGCTGCTGCACTGTCTCTCATAGGGAAAGATTAGTTAGGCTTAGCTTGTTCCTGGCTGCATACCTGTTCTGTGAACCCACCACTGCATACCTGTACTGTGTCTGTGAACCCACCACTGCATACCTGTTCAGTGAACCCACCACTGCATACCTGTTCTGTGAACCCACCACTGTATACCTGTTCAGTGAACCCACCACTGCATACCTGTTCAGTGAACCTGCCACTGCATACCTGTACTGTGAACCCACCACTGCATACCTGTTCTGTGAACCCACCACTGCATACCTGTTCTGTGAACCCACCACTGTATACCTGTTCAGTGAACCCACCACTGCATACCTGTTCAGTGAACCCACCACTGCATACCTGTTCAGTGAACCTGCCACTGCATACCTGTACTGTGAACCCACCACTGCATACCTGTTCTGTGAACCCACCACTGCATACCTGTTCAGTGAACCCACCACTGCATACCTGTTCTGTTCAGTGAACCCGCCACTGCATACCTGTTCTGTTCTGTGAACCCACCACTGCATACCTGTTCTGTTCAGTGAACCCGCCACTGCATACCTGTTCTGTTCAGTGAACCCGCCACTGCATACCTGTTCTGTTCAGTGAACCCGCCACTGCATACCTGTTCTGTTCTGTGAACCCACCACTGCATACCTGTTCTGTTCAGTGAACCCGCCACTGCATACCTGTTCTGTTCAGTGAACCCGCCACTGCATACCTGTTCTGTTCAGTGAACCCGCCACTGCATACCTGTTCTGTTCAGTGAACCCGCCACTGCATACCTGTTCTGTTCAGTGAACCCGCCACTGCATACCTGTTCTGTTCAGTGAACCCGCCACTGCATACCTGTTCTGTTCAGTGAACAGTTTGGTGTGTCAGTGTGAAGCAGTACCTTAATTACACTACCTGATTGATGTATACACATGCAAGATGTTTTAAAGCACTTTAGGCCTGTCATTTAGCATTCAATGTGATTTCTGCCCTTAAAACGCTGCTTTGCATCAAATCCAGATTTTTCCCGGGGACTTTTGGCGTGTATCCCACTCCGCCATGCCCCCCTCCAGGTGTTAGACCCCTTGAAACATCTTTTCCATCACTTTTGTGGCCAGCATAATTTTTTTTTCCAAAGTTCGCCTCCCCATTGAAGTCTATTGCGGTTCGCGAACTTTAACGCGAACCGAACCTTCCGCAAAAGTTCGCGAACCCGGTTCGCGAACCTAAAATCGGAGGTTCGGCCCAACTCTAGTTTGAAGCAGAGAGAAATAAGAAAAAGGGGATACATGGCGGTGACTGCAAGCCAGATAACTAGAGATGGGGGGGGTTGGATGCCCTTAGTCTTAGTCTAATAGCAATCAGTGTGTGACTGCTGGGGTGGGAGGGATGGAGGGGCGCACTGTGGTGTCTCAGCCTTGGGTGCTGGAGGACCTTGTCCCGGCTCTGGAATAATGTGTTAGGTAAATTTAGCAACACATGACTATAGTTATAAATTTGATTATCAAATGCATTATAGAATTGAGAAGATTTATGATACTTTATAAGGTAAAATATTATTTGAGAATCAATATGTGTGTTCAGTCTAATTTGATCAGTGATTAATTATTTGATTAATGTAAGCAGGGTATGCTGAGTGCACAGTTCCATAAGTTGTTGATCATGAATAAGTATTATACTTATATATATTTTCGTATAAGTCTCTTTTTTCTTACCGGAGGAAAAATGGAAATTTATGAAAATATAATTGATGAATGGTGACAAATGTTTTATATCTTTTTCTGGTCAGAGGTGTGAAATCAGATGTACCAGTTCTAATTATTGTTATACAGGGGAACATTGTGCTAATGTAACAGATATCTGGATTAAAATGGTATACTTTGATCATTGCTGTAAATTGTCAATACAGTAATGCATGCATTGATATCCTAGACTGTACACAATAGAATACTTAAGTTAAAAGGACAGCATATTAGAGAAAAATGCTGATAAAAGTAATTGTTTGTTTATTTTATATGTGCTTAAGTGATAACATTTTTTATTTCCCCTTATGAATTATGTAGACATGTATTTTATCTCCTTAAAGGGATACTGTAGGGGGGTCGGGGGAAAATGAGCTGAACTTACCCGGGGCTTCTAATGGTCCCCCGCAGACATCCTGTGTTGGCGCAGCCACTCACCGATGCTCCGGCCCCGCCTCCAGTTCACTTCTGGAATATCTGACATTAAAGTCAGAAAACCACTGCGACTGCACGCCCGTGTTGTCGCTCCCGCTGATGTCACCAGGAGTGTACTGCGCAGACACAGACCATACTGGGCCTGCGCTGTGCGCTCTTGATGACATCAGTGGGATCAAGGACACGGCAACGCAGGCGAAGTGGTTTTCTGACTTTAAAGTCTGAAATTCCAGAAGTGAACCGGAGGCGGGGCCGGAGCATCGGTGAGTGGCTGCGCCAACACAGGATGTCTGCGGGGGACCTTTAGAAGCCCTGGGTAAGTTCAACTCATTTTCCCCTAACCCCCCTACAGTATCCCTTTAATTATTAAATTTTATTTCCTGAGAAATATGTGTAGAAGATCAAAGGTAGTGGTGACCCCCCCTCCCCCTTTTCAATAAATTGATGAAATCTAAGGTACGATAGTAATTAAGATGGGACATTAAAATAATTAGAATATTAGTTGTTTATAGAGAAGTTGATTTCATGTTTCATTGAGTTTATTTTGGATACGAGCAATTTAATACGTCTAGTTGCTATGTACTTTAGTACGCGCAGTTGTAATGAAATATTTGGAGTGTCATGAGGTATATTTCAAGGGACAGCTGTAGTTATGTCATCTGAGCTGTTGTCATCTAATCTGCAATGGTACAATGTAGTTTAAGAACAATTAAAAAATAGTTATAGATACATCAGAAAAGTCTTTATAGAAATGATGTATTGATCATTTTTGAGATATTATTGTGTAAGAAATGCAAAGGTGTCATTTTTATGGTAGAGGAGTTTCATATAGTTTACTTGCAATTTGCACTCACACAGCAAGTAAATTAGCTGATAAAAGAAACGAGAATACACACAAAAGATTCATGCTGTGAGAAACATAAAAGATGTAATCACACTTGATATTAAAACATACTAGATAAGCATGTTATGTAAACGCACACACACATTAACATGCTATTAAACATTTACATAAGACAAGATATTATGAAGTTATGAAAATATAACTTTGTTGTCCTAACAATAAGATGTGAGAGATGATTTAAGATGACATTGTAGTTTTTTTTAATTGAACTTTTATTAGGTTTATCTAAGGTTATGTTTATTAGATAAACGAGATGTATAAGGTTCATGGTAAAATTTGTGTCCTCATCAAAGGATTGCAATTGTTTAGATAATGTCATAGGAGTTTAATATTTTGTTTGTTTAAAGGTGGAACAAAGGTTTAAAAGAGTTATGATGCTACACTTTCTTGTTATAGATTTTAATGATCCATTCACGGTTGGAGATGACATGCAGAGGTAGCAAAGTCACATGACACAAACTAAAGAGCTAATTGAGATGAAGGAATGAATGGCATTTCTGAGGTTTGCAAGGAACAGGGCTTAGGCCTGAAGAACTTTGAAAAGTTTTTTTTTTCTCCTCATGAACTGAGTTACACTGAGTTTTACATAGTTTATACATTGAAGATGAACTGAACTGGAGAAGTGAAATTTAATATCTCTAGTCTCTACACACATACAACTGACTTGACACATATGAAGAATAATTTTTGTATTGATGTGTTTTGTTTAATTGTTTGTTTGTTTTGTTTGTTAGTGAACAGGGTTCATAGTGAACATTTTTAAGGACGTTTTTTTGAAATGTATTAACATATAGATCCAGTCATTTTTTAATTAAGGTAAATGTATGATTATTGTTTGGAAATTGAATATTTTGATAGAGAAAATTTCCATAATATATTTTGTATGCAAAGTTATTTTGCAAGTTTGATGGAATCATTAATGAACAAGTTTTAGATGGTGTAAAAAGTATTTATTCTATAATTAATGGTTTGTATTTAGAGATTTTGAAATCAGATTTAAAGGCAAAGACCTTAACAGAAAGCAAAGGACTAGATAGATAGCATAATTATGTCAATTTAAATCAAATGATATAAAATGGCATCAGTATCATGTCCTTCAATGATACATTTTTTATGATATTTTTTTAATTTTGATCAATAATGAGCAAAAACATAATGGTCAAGTATATGTTTGAAAGATCAAATTGAAAATATTACACATTTCCAAACAATAATACAAACGTCTTAAGGAGATATAACTTGATTAAAAAAAATACAAGGTATACATTTTATCATATAGATTTGGGATAGATAAATTATATGAATGCTATCAAGATGAATATATAGCATATTAATGATATCAATAACTGGAAGGCAATACATTTTAATATCTAACATTATTAATGTGATCTAATGAGTTATATACATTATTATTATTAATTTATCAAAGGTTTTATGATAATTTTACAGTGGATGAAAAAGTAATGAAATTCAAAGTTTAGATTTGTCATCATGCTTGCATGCTTAGTCCAAGGATATTGGTTTGATTTTAAAGAGTCTATCATTTTTGTCTAATGTGAAGATTTCTGTACACTAACTAAAAGGGTTAACTTACACACTGACACATGAGAAACAAAGAACAGTTGCTGTTAAATAAGGTCCAGCAAGAGAGTAGTTAAAAGTTGTTTTTTGCCTCTGAGTTCTCACAAAGGAAAAGTTATATTATATAGAGAAGCATATGCATGCAATTAGTTTAAATAAAAGTTAACGATTTCTCTATATAATATATTGTTATACATAAATTAATACATTTTCCGAATAAGATGGGTGAAAAAAATTGAAATTATTAGAATTCAATGATTGTTATTAGCTTATCTAAAAACAAGAGGTAGCAAAGTTTAAATATAATTATCAGTAAGATATGATAAAATATAATTTTATTACATTTTTATTACATTTTTGATAGTGATAAAATTATACAAAAATGTATTTATAGAAGTGAAAGTAATTTTAATAAATGATTTAACTTCTATAAACAGGGGGATGTTATATGTTGAATGTTTTGAGATTTTAATCAAATGATATAAAATATTTGATGACTTGATTTCTGCACATGGCTAGGGCCCTGCCATTTGGAGAGTTAAAGGGATACCGTAGGGGGGTCGGGGGAAAATGAGCTGAACTTACCCGGGGCTTCTAATGGTCCCCCGCAGACATCCTGTGTTGGCGCAGCCACTCACCGATGCTCCGGCCCCGCCTCCAGTTCACTTCTGGAATTTCTGACTTTAAAGTCAGAAAACCACTGCGCCTGCGTTGCCATGTCCTCACTCCCGCTGATGTCACCAGGAGTGTACTGCGCAGACACAGACCATACTGGGCCTGCGTTGTGCGCTCTTGGTGACATCACCGGGATCGAGGACACGGCAACGCAGGCGCAGTGGTTTTCAGACTTTAAAGTCTGAAATTCCAGAAGTGAACCGGAGGCGGGGCCAGAGCCTCGGTGAGTGGCTGCGCCAACACAGGATGTCTGTGGGGGACCGTTAGAAGCCCCGGGTAAGTTCAACTCATTTTCCCCCGACCCCCCTACAGTATCCCTTTAAGTTATTGGTATACGGTGTCATGAGATTGAGCTATCAAAACTATTGTTAAACATAGTGATACTTATACAATATTGGTTAATAGATATACAGTATAAGGTTTAAAATGAACTGTCAGAAGTCTGCTGAGCTTAGAGCATGTGGTCTTTCCTTGTGGAATTTAAGGTCACAGAAGTCATTAGAAAATAGATCTTTGTCAAGCCAGGCTTCTGGTTGCAGTAATTTTAACCTGGTTACGTAGTCGACAGCTGGTTGTTATGTGACGTGACTCAACCCTACGTTATTCTTAAGTTAGGAAAAGAGGCTTCGTTCCATATAGAGTGAAAACTCAAGAATTACAACACAGCATTATTGCTGGTCCAATCAGTAGGCAGAACAGTAGGAATACCGAGTACTAACATGTATAAGAACCAGCAGTAAGGTCTGGTCACTCGGACTCACTCACTCTCACACACACTCAAACACACATTCATTTATTCATTCTCTTTACATGACAGACACGTATACACATATGCTCAAATAGAACACTACTACAAACAATAGATTCGATATACACATTATACAGAAATTTACTCATTCTGTTTTTATATCTTTTGTAACTGATTTTTGATGTACCAAAGAACTGTACCTTATTGATTATTGAATATCTATGAAGATCAATAACGTCTAATTAAAATCCACATTTTACTGTCTCCTGAGGACTTTGTTTTTTAACCACTTGAGGACCCACCCTTTACCCCCCCTTAAGGACCAGCGCTGGTTTGATTGATCTGTGCTGGGTGGGCTCTGCAGCCCCCAGCACAGATCAGGGTGCAGGCAGGGAGATCAGATTGCCCCCCTTTTTTCCCCCCTATGGGGATGATGTGCTGGGGGGGTCTGATCTCTCCTGCCTGCTGTGGGTGGCGGGGGGGGGGCACCTCAAAGCCCCCCTCCGCGGCGAAATTCCCCCCTCCCTCTCCTACCTGCTGCCTCCCCCGGTGATCGGGGCTGCACAGGACGGCTATCCGTCCTGTGCAGCCAGTGACAGGACGTCCCCTGTCACATGGCGGCGATCCCCGGCCGCTGATTGGCCGGGGATCGCCGATCTGCCTTACGGCGCTGCTGCGCAGCAGCGCCGTACAAATGTAAACAAAGCGGATTATTTCCGCTTGTGTTTACATCTAGCCTGCGAGCCGCCATCGGCGGCCCGCAGGCTATTCACGGAGCCCCCCGCCGTGATTTGACAGGAAGCAGCCGCTCGTACGAGCGGCTGCTTCCTGATTAATTAGGCTGCAGCTGGCGACGCAGTACTGCGTCGCTGGTCCTGCAGCTGCCACTTTGCCGACGCACGTTATGAGTGTGCGGTCGGCAAGTGGTTAAAGGAACATTTTTTTATCCAAGTTTATAACATACTGATACCCTAGATCAGAGTTCCCCAACCCTGTCCTTAAGGCTCACCAACAGTGCATGTTTTGTGGAAATCCACAGAGGTAGGTAATCGACGCTGCTGAGACACTAATTACCCCACCTGTGATTGTGTGTGATTTCCTGCAAAACATGTAGTGTTGGACAACCCTGTCCTCAAAAACTTGAGGACAGGGTTGGGGAACTCTGCCCTACATGACTACTTAATTATTCAATCTGGGGGAATATGGCATTTAGTGGCACTTTACTTGGCCTGAGGAAGTTGGCGAGTTCGCACGAAATGCGTTGTGTGTGTTTGATACTAATAAATAGTTCATTTTCATGAATTTGTCATCATTGAGGTAAGCCACCTCATTTTCTTCTTTTTATTTTTGTTTTTAATGTATTTTATTTTCCCTGGGCGCCTCTTTTCCCTTATCAATGCTGTATAGATGCATTGCTGTGTTGTTGCCTAGCAAAGCCTCTGTACAGCACTGGGTACTTGACATGTAAAAGTTAGGAAGGGGGAAACATGAAATAAATGTGTGATTTTTAAGTTTACGCCTAATTTTCCCAGATGAGTTGAAATTAAATAATAAGCCTGGAATTTACTGAAAAAAACCAATGGGCTCAATTAACTAAAGGGTGCTAAGTGTTAGCACGGCAGTGAAAAACTGCTTTGCACGTGCTAACATGCGCGTAAAGGTTTGCGCACATAAAGTTTGTGCTTCGCGCATAAAGTTTTGCACGCAAACGCTTCACGCGCAAAGTACCGTGATCTGCACTGACTTCACATGCTAAGTATACTTAACACATGAACTCAGTGCAGATCACGCGAGTGCAAAGTAAATTTTTAATTATTACTGTGCATATTTCTTTATGTGGTGCGCGTAAGACTTTGCGCGTGCCGCGCTACAGTACCGCACTTGTTAATGTAACCATCATTCATGATTACATTAACAAACTCTATTTTACAGATTGTGCTAACTGTCATTCATTTCAATGGCGTAGTGCACTTAGCGCCTGCCGCGTAATGCCGTACGCGCTAAAACTTAGCGCGCAACCAGCAAAAGCTTTGCAAGTGCAAACTACTTAGCACCCTAGTTTGCACGTGCAAAGCCTTTACACATGATAACTCAGTTATCACTCTTTAGTGAATCAAGACCAATATGTGTATCACTTTGATGGTATAGGTATTAAAAAGTTTTTTCTGTATCAAAAGCGACACAGCTGATATGCCAAAATTGTCAGGAACCTTAAAGAAATCATCAAGCGAAGCGTGCCTCCCATTCTTTCCTCTGGTTCTATGATTTATATTGAATTCAATGCACATGTTGGGTGGATAGTGCGGCACACAATCTTTTGCTTGGCTACTAATCACAACGAAATTATCTATTTTTTTTCCACCACAAATTAGGCTTTCTTGGGGTGGTATGTTTTGCTAAGAATTATTTTATGTTAAATGCATGTTAACAGGAATATTAATAATAAAAAAAAAATATTTCTCAGTGTTTGGCCATTTTAATTTCTAAAATAATACATGCTACTGTGAATAAAACCCCCCTATTTTCTGAGAGTGGATGAAACAATGCTCACATTTACTTCTGATTGAGTCAAGGGCCAAGTATAATTTTTTAGATGGCTAGTGAGATATGGGATGGGGCATATGGGATGGGGCAAATAAGACATATGAACAGACAATGACAAGGGTACATGGGGTGGAGAGGTGAAGTGGAAACTAGTTAGGAGGAGGGAAAATGTGCATATAGGTCTGATGGGTGATGGGTCTATAGCAGGGAGGAAGATATGTGGATGAATCAGGTTAGCATGAAAATGAGGATATGTATATAAGTACAGATGAAGGGGTGGATGAGTAACCATCCTACATCCAGGATGCTTTAGCACCCAAATCAAGAAAGAAACATGAGAACCTATTTACGCTAGGTGGTGAATGGGAGGTTCATTGTGCTCACGGGAAGATAGAATATTTACTAGGATGACTGGAATGGAACTATGGGGAGTGAGGTCAAATGAAACAAGGCATATATAATCCTATACATTATGGAATTGGAAGATGGTAAACGATTAATTACTTGTATTTTTTATGCTTTGCCATTTTCTTAAAAAGTAAACAAAAAATTATCAAACGATGATGCACAATGAACCCAACATAAAGGGCTTTGATGAAGCGCGCTTGATTTAATTGGGTACAGTATAAAAGGGTATGCTGAGTTTGAAAAAAAATTAAATAAAATAAAACCCACCTATTTTATTTGATTGTTTGTCCCAGTTATTACCACGTTTAAAATATTTCCATAGTACAAGGTATGGGGCCAATATTTTATTTGGAAATAGGGATCCATATGTAACTTCTTTGCAGATATTGCAACATATTTGTTGTTGGGTTTGAGACACTCGGAATGATGCTGATATGTACACTGTATCCTTATGACAGTTACTGTGTACTTATGACACCTTTATCTGCACTGTTAATGCCTATGGCTCTGGCAGAAGAAGACTTGTTGACTTTTTTTTGTTTGCTTTTTTTTCTGGCAAGTGGTAGCGGTAAATCATAAAGATGTGAAAACATCACGTGGAGGCTACCTTCACAAGCCTGGCTGAGCCCCAACCCTGTAATAGCTTCCATTCCTACCACCTGTTTACTTGTTTAATTGTACAGCAGCAGGCTTAATTTGCACACTTAGATGCACTTTTAGACATTTGCACTTTTACTTTATTTTATTTTCCCTTTTAGGAGTGGTGTATATAAACCACACAATGTTTTTATAATGCATTTATCTAAAGAATGTCACTGACTGAAGTTATGAATTTATTTAAGGTTATGTATTGTAATATAAAAAAGGATTGGTTTTTTTTGCTATGGCTGTGTGGTTAATTGTGATATATATTGAATGTAAAACTAGATATCTGTATTGAATTTAGGTTTTCTGTTTGTGTTGACTTGATGCAGAATCCTGTGAAACGCGTTGTCCACAGTTCTTGTATAATCTTTTTTTCCCCACCCATGTGAGTCTTCATTATAAGTAAGACACCTATTTATATATATATATTGGTATAGATATATAAGTCAGCTCCAATATTCAACCCTCTTAAAGTGAACCTCCAGACTAAAAATCAACTCAGCAGCACTGAAAAGGCTTGGTGTTTCTTTAACAGTTTCACAGCATCAGAACTTTGTTTTTCTTATACAAGCCTCATTTTTAGCTGCACAGAAGAAAACTGCCCAGGCATTTTTCCCCTGATGCTGTGCAAAGCATGATGGGATTTCTGATGTTGTTGTTCTCATTCTGCTGTTTTGGTGCAATTTTTTTTTTTACATTTTGAATTTGGCATTCAAAGCCTAGCGTGTGCAGCTAGGAGGGGTAATCAGGACACGGGATAGTTGTAACTGTGTCTCCTGCTCCCTGTCACCTCCTTTCAACCAAAAAGATGGCTGCCCCCATGACAAAGATGGCAGCCCCCATGAATCACAAACATTTGCATGTTCTTTTAAAACAGGGTGGGTAAGAGATTATATTACCTATCTATTCTAATTAACATTACTAATGTAACTTATTGACAGTATGTTTGTTTAGGCTGAAGTTCCCCTTTAAGCTGGAATGTTTTATCGGCTCAAGTATAAGTCTACCCAGCAAAGTTAATGGCTGCACCTGGGGAACAGGAGGGGTTAATGACTGCACGGCATGCAGTATTGCAGCCATTAACCCCTCCTGTCCCTTAAGTGCAGCCAATACCAAGGCCAATACCAAGGCCCCCAAGTGCTGCAATTATTCACTCCCTTTTATGCAGCCCAGTATTTCCCTCCCCCCTGTCCCTTTCCTTGGTAATTGTTGTGGCCAGGACTTTCGGACCTGTGTTTTCTTGGCATTTCCTTTCCTCAAAGTATTACTTACCACTGGGTAAATTGCTGCAAATGGGAATGTCACTATTAGTACACACATAACTCAGTGTGCTCAGTGTTGCCCGTGACTCGTGTATAAGTCGACCCTCTGCTTTTATGAAGTGAATCAGACCTAAATTTTAAGACTTGAGTATATACAGTAAGTCTCACCTATCATATACATTGGGTGCCTCCCCAAATAGCCTTAATCCTGTTTACTTTACACCTACTTGTCGATCTGGTCCACTAATAGAGAAGACCCAAGGAGGAGAGTGACCTTCCAGCTCCAGAAGGATCTGGGACACCGAGCAGGAACAGTTTATTTACGCATGCGCATACGTTGGTTGCAGGACTGCAACCCGTCTTTGTGAGTATCTGCTACCCACAATAATCTGCAATATTTTTTACCTGATGATGCTGCACCATTGGGCTCCTGGTCTCCCCTTTTTTATAGGGCAAGGGATCTCCACTCCCCTTGTGAAGGGACTCCATGCCACCTGACCCACTATCAAAGAAACAGTTGTCCTGTAAACCCCACATACCTATAGAGCTTTTAGCCAGCATCACTAGCAAGCTTTTCTCAGGTCTCTCAGCACAGCTTCTGTGAAACAATTACAGCTTGTAACAATTGAGTCAGCGTCAAGGCTAGAGCCATACCATGTGGGAAGGTTACACTTCTCTGTCACTATTCACAGATGAATGATTTACTGTTTGTTTATGCACTGTTCACACACACTGCTTTATCACAGATTATATGATAACAGGTGAGAGATTTTATATAGAACTATAGAACAGCTTTTAAAGAGGAGTATTTCATTTATTCCTGTAAGACTTGGAAGTTTACAACCCCCCAATCCAGAATGGGCTGTTCCTGGCTGTAAACACTGTTTACTTTAGACTCTGTGAGCAGACTCAGGAACACCATTTTCTTCACACAAATGAAAAGATGAAAAAAGTCCTTGTATAGCTATTTGCTAGTAATTACTGGAAATATATGTGGCATTTAGAATTTTAGTTAACTTTTAATAGTTGTCCTTTAAGCAGACTGTTATTGTCTATTGTTGAGACTTAGATGAAGATCAGATCACTTTTTATTAACAGTTTGTGCAGAAATCCATATAGTTCCAAAGAGATCACATACTTTTGATTGCAACTGTAGTTCCATGTTTTTGTATCTGTTCTAAAATTTTGATGTCCTTCCTATGTGGTGCTCAAAACTGTATCCCGCACTCCAGATGTAACTTCGCCAGTGATTTATACAGAGGGAGAAGTATACTGGCATTTCAAAGTTTAATTTTCCTGTTTATGCATTCCAGAATTGTATTTGTTTTTGCTGATGCTCCTTGGCATTGAATACATTTGCTTGAGGTCTACCTAAAGCAAAAAAAAAAAAATAGTTATCATATGCCACAGCCTTGAGAAATGGGGACCCTGTGAGGCCTCCAAAACAATTGTCGGTACTCATTGTGGTTCATGGCACATTAAAAGTGTGTTGCATCTAATGACAACTGGTGTACTGGTGAACTTTGTGGATTTACTTTAACGTAGCAACATTGCCTATGGTTGCATTACCTAGCACCGAGCACCAGATGGTGTGCCTGCTTCATCTTTTATACAAAAAATGGATAATTACCTTAGGCAAAACAAAAGTTGGCCTTCTTAACCACTTCAGCCTACAGTAATGTTTCACCGTATGCATCCGAGTAACTTTCACCTCCCAGTCATTTGCCAATAACTTTATCACTACTTATCACACTTAATTGATCTATATCTTGTTTTTTATGCCACCATTTAGGCTTTCTTTGGGTGGTACATTTTGCTAAAAATTATTTTATCCTAAATCCATTTTAACAGGAACATTAAGAAAGAAATTGATAAAAAATCATTATTTCTCATTTTTTGGCCATTATAGTTTGAAATTAATACATGCTACCGTAATAAAAACCCATGTATTTTATTTACCTATTTGTCCCGGTTATTACACCATTTAAATTATGTCCCTATCACAATTTATGGCGCCAATATTTTATTTGGAAATAAAGGTTTTATTTTTACTTTGAGTCCATCACTATTTACAAGCATATACTTGAATTCTTTTTTTTATGTTTTATATGTTGTTTGGGAAGGGAGACATCCACACTCTTCTAGCAACTGTGTATACATGTTTTCATTAATTTATTTATTTTTTTCATTTTAAATTTGTATTGAAGAAAATATGCATCAAAAGCTTACAGCAACATTATAGCATTTTCTTCAAATAACAAATCAATGACAGTATGAATAAGTGTAGCAGATACACCATTTTCTGCTTAACATTCTTTATATAAGTAAAACTTGTGATATACAGCTTTGACAGTATCCTTTTGGCTGAGCCAACACAGTTAGTTCAATATGGTGTCACAAGAGATACAATATAACTACTATATTATTTCATTACCTGTATACTTACTGAATTATTGTGTATCATGGTCTGGATTGGTGATGATTTTGTATACATACTATAGACTAATTGCACTTAGCACCTTATACTTTTGTTTTTATGCGCTTCCCATTGCCTACGTTGTTGATTTACTAATTACGCACGCATATTGATACTTCCCTATGTATATTGTTAGGCTCCAGCCACATACGCATTCTTCTCGGCCACCTGTACTCGTCCCTTTGGTTTTAATGGTTATTGTATCCCCCTGTTTTGGATTCCCTATTGTGGGTTCCTTGTCTTGTTTATTTTAATGGAAATGATCAAAAATAAAAATGATATATTTACATTTTCGTGCATTTGGTGCATTGTAAGATCTATTTTCTCCTAAATGTGTATGATTTTCTTTGCTCTAGATACGAACACTTGTACATAGATTGTTTTTGGATGTAATTTGGCTGTGCTCTCTGGTTCTTGTTTCTTTATTTAGTAGCTTTTTAAACTTTATTGGTTCTTTTTCTTTCCAGATGAAAGCACGCATATACCTGTATTGAGAATTTTTTATGAGAGTGGCCAAGGGTCTTGGAAATCTTATATTTGGCTTTGTGATTGTGATATTGCTGTACTAATATTATGGAGTTCCTAGATAGACTTGAAAGTGGTTGCAATAGTAGATTTCAGAGGATTTTTGGACGTAATTCTGAAAAGAATTTAGGAAATTATGCTTTGTAAATAAGGATGCACACATAAGTTATTTAAAAACATGGTGGAACACCCATAGCCTAGAGCAGTGTTTCTCAACCTTTTTGAGCCCGGGGAACACTATCGCGACCAAACTTTTCTCTGGGGCACCCTGGGAGCGTGGTTGGGGGCGTGGTTAGTGGCGGCGGCAGCACCCCCCTTTCCCCAATTTTGAGTATAGTTACCCCCAATAGTTAGTATAGTAGTTACCCCAGTACAGCAAATACAGTTAGCCCAGTATAGCAAGTATAGTTACCACAGTACAGCAAGTACAGTTAGCCCAGTATAGCAAGTATAGTTACCACAGTACAGCAAGTACAGTTAGCCCAGTATAGCAAGTATAGTTACCACAGTATAGCAAGTACAGTTAGCCCAGTGTAGCCAGCAGTTAGTCCAGTGTAGCTGCTAACTGCTGGCAGTGTACTTGCTACTCTGGGCTAATTATGTAGCCCGGCCTGCCGCCGTCCTGTAGGTCGGATGTGGAAGGTCTCACAGAGGGGACCGGGGGAGTCTCATGGGAGCGCGTGCGGGACCCGTCCTGAGGCCTAACACCGTGTGCTGTCACACAACTAACTGCTGTGCCAACCCCACTTACGCTTTCCGTCCTCCAATTTGACTCTCGCCGGCACCGCATCAGCCAATAGGAGAGCCAGGAGGCGGAACTAGGCAAATGTAGTTTCCATGTTACGGCGAGCCCGATATGTGCGTTGGCGTCCACTCAGCGCTGCCTGCTAATACTGTGCACGCACACTGTGCACGCATTGCCTGCCACCTTTCCACATACTTATGACGTCACCTCGCCTCCTGTCACGGCACACCTGATAACCTCCCACGGAACACCAGTGTGCCGCGGCACACTGGTTGGGAAACACTGGCCTAGAGAGCTATAAAAAAGAGGAGATATACCCTCAGGGTCTATGTGCACAAATCTTTCCCTCCTGGGAGGTAGATGCCTAGGAGAAAGAGGATTGGGAAACAGGTCTGAAGAAATGTTCCACAATTATAAAAGATATGTTAATAGCACATGATAAAAAACATGCAGAAACTAAAGAAAGGAATTGCTAAATTACAGACACCGATTGACACATTTGACTAAATACAATAAATTCAGCCTTTTTAGAACAGTTCAGACGGGATTGGAATAAGAGAGAACAAACTATTGTGGATGGAAAAAAGAAGAAGAAATTGGATAGAGACAGAGAGGACCATGCCTGGAATCAAGCTTATCGATGGAGACATAAGGGGAATAGGAAAGGCTAAATATATTATAGACGAAAACCAAGCAAAAAACCGTCAATCTGGAACTCCCAGCAATGTCTTACAATCTTTACAACACACAAAAATAGGGTCAGCACCAAACACCAGCCATATAGTAAATAGCCAAGTGTGCAAAACAGATCACAAACAATGCAAGTAGCCACAAAGGAAAAGTAGATCTGAAAAGCACCACACCCCTCAGATACATTTAAAAAGATTCTATCTTTATTCAATACCAAAAAGTCAAGGATAACAATAAAAACAGTTGCAAACCAAATAACAGGTGGAATATGCTGACATAATATTAATATTTCCAATTAGCGTACATAAAAACTCTATCATCCAACCACAACAGTAGGCTCAAAGAATGCACATAGGTAACAATGTAAATCTAAAGCATATTTCATATAGAAAAAAAGCTCGGCGTATCCCTCAAAAAAAAACGAGTCTATATCTAAAAATACAAGGGCATAATAGTCACATCTGGAAAATAATAAGAGACTCCCCAAAAACAGCAATGGAGATAAGTAGGTGCAATATATACTACTGTAGAGTGTATTACATGGAAACCAAAAGCGTGTGAAGTGTGCAATAGTTAATAAAAAAGTGTGAGTAATGTGAAAGACATAAAGGACTGGGTGAGTAGAAATGGACCCAGATGAGAATAAAGTGCTGATATACGTTGTATAACAGCCAAGGAAAGTGAGAGGAGATTGTGGAGCCAGACCGCAGTGAACAATGCTAAGAAAAGGAGAGGGGAGAATGAAGGCTGAGCGGGCAAACAAGCCTTACCGAGTGAAGGGGGGTGAGAGAGACAGTGAGCCACCTATGACATTGCGATTCTTCCGGGCTGATGTCATTTCTTATGAGGCCCATATATATACAGACAGAGGGGAGGGGGCTGTAACTATCTAAAAATGTTGTGTGCAGTTGCACACTGGAATACTGATAGATAGTTATGTGGCAAACTGTTTACTGAATTGTTTGCAGCGAACAGGCCATGGGAAATGACCTCGGGGTGATTCCGCATTCAACATATTACACATTACTGTGTAGACGCTTTCCTGGTGGCCGCGAGTCCTTGATTGGGTGCCTTTCCCCCGGGAGTGCTCTGCGCATGCCCATGACATCACGCAGAGCACTCCTGGCTGCACGCCTGCAATCAAGGACGCACGGCCACCGGGAAAGCATCTGCACAGTAATGCATAACATTACGAATGCGGAAATGATCCCGAGGTCATTCCCCATGGCCTGTTCCCTGAGAACAGTTTGGGCCATCTCTACTGATATATACTTACTAATCTCGCATCCCCAGCATCCACCCGGTCTGTGAGTAAGCCAAGGAGAGGGGACAGAGGAAAGGAAAAAATATGAGGTATAGCATAAGAATAGAATCAAAGTGGGAATAGTAAATTTATCTCCCAATGGAAATAAGAATATATAAAAACACTGAAAAAATCATACAGTAAAAGTACATATAACTTTTTATAAATACTGAATGATCTGATGGTAATACAAAAGAAGTAATGCTGGTAAACTTGTGTAATAACAGAGCCATCTAGTGGTCCACCATATAATGACATGTAATATGATAGAACAGCACAGAAGCTTTGTATAAGCAATAGATGTAAAAACATATATGTATTTACAATTAGCTATGCTGACAAATACGAATACACTTAGAGGCCATTAATGCAAGAAAAGAGGCTGTCTTCAAGATAAAAATCCATCTTTGTACACCACAAGACCTTGTATATCCATATATACAGCCTGAAGAAACTTCAAGGCTAGTAAGGTGCTAGCTGCAAGGGATAAAATAAAAGAAACATTAAATAAGTATACACATAATTCAATGAGGATGTGTCAATCACTCACAGAGGGAGGTGAAAGACCGTCCAAAGGAAACCACAGTCCAGATATACATATACACACATTAACCCACAAATGGGTGAGAAGATAGCCTGTTGTAAAATCCCCATGAAACAAAATCAAGGGACCCATAGAAAGCATTATAAGATCAAAAAGCAAAATGGGGATAGGGGTATTAATCAGAGGGTCTACTCACAAAACGCCTCTTTAAGAAGGGCAAATACCTAGAATAGAACTGCAAGGAGAGTCCAAGAGAAAATATACATTCATGGTGACTATAGCCACATGCAGGGAATAAAGTGGAACAAAGATGAATATGAAAAAGGAGATGGTGAAATGTATTACACAGCACTACACACCAGGGGTGTAAACCTCCATTCACCTTGGAGGTAGTCCATACCAATACAGAAGAAGATAATGATAATGAACTCAGTGCAGAAAACTCACAAATTAAAAATCCTTGTTGAGGCCTACTGGATAAAGTGATCCCAGATCGTAGATCCACCGAGTTTCGTTTTTCAGTAGCTGCTGTGTTATGTCACCGTCTCTAGGAGATGGAAATATATGTTTAAGACCACTTACTGTCCAACCTCTTACTGAACCTCCATGTTTTCTTAGGGCATGATCTGCTACCGATGTAAGGGTCGTAGCCTCTTCCAAATCTCTTGATGCCATACGGATTGTCGAAAAGTGTTTCTGTATCCTTGATTTTAGTTTTTTTTTAGTTTTTTTTTTTTTGTCTAACCTACACAAAACAGACCACATGGGAATTTCATGAGATAGACAACTCCTTTTATCTGACAATTAATAAATTCATTAATGCAAAAGGTTTTATTAGTTTTTGGGCTGACAATTGTGTTTGTGGGGCGCATATATGTACACACATTGCAGCCACCACAGGGGAAGCTTCCTTTTGTTTGTACTTTGTGTCTTTTTCTCTGAACATGGCTCCTACAATGGAGATCGATCAGGGTTGGTAATAAATTCAGCCAGAGTTGGATCCGTATGTAGGATTGGCCAGTGTTTGGTCAAAATTCCCCTCAGGTCATTATTAAAAGGGGTATAAATGCGAACCAGGTTGTCCCCTTTCCTAATTTTAGTACACAACAATTTAGTCCTCTTGGAATGTGTAGCCTAATTATATGTTGTTTAGTATGGAAAAACTAAAAAAAAATGGAGCAAACTGTTGACTGTCATGGTTTTTCAATACAATGTGATGGCAATTTGTCTCATCTCTGTAAATGAGAGATGTAGGTCAAGAAAATTCACAGAGGTGTTTGAGATGGTTGAGATCAAGACTATATTTAGATCATTATGTCCCAGATATGTGAAAAATTCCTGTGCCATACTTTCTGGGCCATCCCATAAAATCAGTATTCATCTACAAAATGGTACACCAAATTGTGGGGGCGGTACTGTTCAAGGAGTTGGCCCCAGGCAACCCTCCCACCATCCAAGAAATATTAGTGATGGCAGGTGCACATTTTTCTCCCATTAAAACACAGTATGTTTGTTTCTTGGGGAGTAAATAAAAGGTTGTTATGACCAGTTTATTTACCATCAAAAAAATTGTTCCCACTTTTGTAGAGCGAGGTTTAAACTTACTTTTCTGCAGTATATGCACACAGGGAGAGGTTGCTTGCTTGGCAGTTTGAAAAAGCTGTTATTTCCCACAATGCAATGATGTTCACAGACAGAAAACTGTGAAGTCTGGAAGCAGGGACACACATACACACAGGGACAGGATGCAGAGACACAGGGGTTTTATTATATAAGATGACTCATTCTATACACGCCCACTTCGAGATGGTATACTGGTAGGCCAATTTCTAAAAATCTAAAGAAATTGTTCAGGGGAAGAGGACTTTGAAAAGGAAGCAGATGCTTTACAGAGAAGGTTTGAGGTAAAAGGCTATCCCAATCATATGATTAAGAAGGTCCAAACGAGACCTAGAAACGCTGATAGAGAGCTCCTTTTGAGACAACGGAAAACTAGAAATCAACCTCTTAACCCATAAACGATGGCTTCTCACTAACAACTATGCTATGCAGAACATCATATATTGTGACTCTACAACTTGCTGCTGGCTTCAACTTTATGCATTGAATTAACTTTATACTGGCTTCTGGTCTATCACGCAGGAGATTCTGTGAGTGGGAATCCGCGGTGGACTCCCTGTATATTGAGTCTTATTTGTCTTGACCTCAGGAGAATTTAATAGCCTTTGAACTTGCTGGAGTTCTAAACTCTATATCCTACTAGGGGAAGAGGAAAAAACTGTGCAAATAGCAGCCTGATATTCACTGCCTTCCACCAATTGAGAGGAACATGATACCACATGGACTATATAGCCCCATACTCCCCTCCCCTATGGACTATATATCTCATCCCGCCATACCATACATTACATCCTCCACACTCTTATGGACTGTATACCTATATCCTTCCCTTATTCCCACAATCTCTCCCCCCCCCATGTTAATGTTTTGATTTGCCTTGGCAATGCTAAATGTATTTAGTCCTGCCAATAAAGCTTGTTTGGATGGAATTGAATTGTATTACCTGTTCTCAGTGTTTGCCTGCAATTGGAGATGGACACTTTTTTGGAGTAGGATTTTTTGTCCTTTTCAAGTGTTCAAACAACATAGGGCTTATCCAGTTTTTTGTTGGATTTGGGGACTGCAGCCCCTTTTCACTTTTTTGACCAGCTATTTTTGCCTATATGTTGTATGTATACTATTTATACAGATACTATTATATTACTGTTAAAATAAAGTAATTTTCTAATCCCATATACACCCAAGAGTCAACCCTTTTCCGTGTGCTTGTACATTATTCAGTGTTGACATGGTGCATGTGGGTTCTTCATAAGTTTTTTCTTATTATTTATTCTCTTTTGTTTGGTCTATTAGTCTCATGGGCTATTATACCTGCCATATTTAAGTAGTTTTTTTCATGCTTTCCCAATCATGTGATTAAAAAGGTCCAAAGGTAACCTAAAAATGCTGATAGAGATCTCCTTTTGAGACAATGGAAAACTAGAAATCAACCTCTGCTCTGTCTAGTTACTAAATACAACCATAGTTGGTCAGAAATAGTCTGTAATTGGAAACTGCTTAGGGCATACTTACCAACGATCCAATTCTAAAACAATACATAGCTCAGAGACCTAAATTATTGCCTAGAATGGCCCCCACCGTTGGTGAATAGAAGCCACTTTAGTAGATCATCTGTAGGAAACTTGAAATGCAAAGGGAGCTTCACTTGTGGGACTTGCAATATCTATTAATCCACGAAACCCACTAAATCTGTGTGGGATTCAGAATGAAGAAAAGAGTACCATGTACAACACTTCATTAACTCTGGAGTCATATGCATGATGGAATGCTTTTGTGGTATAAAATACATTGTTTAAGCCAAAACTGAGTTAAAGAAATGTATACAGAAACATTTCTCTATGAAAGATTGGCACAGAGAGGCCATGAGGAGGCAAGCATTAAATGCTTAACAGAAACATGGTGGCCAAGCCTCTGGCTGGAAAGTCTGTGGTTTGGAAAAGATTTATCCATCCCCACATCATGGAGGTGACATCACTACACATATGTTACGTAAAGAGACCAGATGGATACATGATTTAAAGGGGAACTTCAGCCTAAACAAACATACTGTCATTCCCCCTCATCCACGCGTGCGCACGGATCAATTCCCGCTCTTCCCCGCCGACGCTCCTTATCAACTGCTCGATTCCCCGCCATTGTCCGCCAGTGGAGATCGAGCGGGGAATCTATCCGGCAGGTCATCGGACCTGTCTGATATTATCAATCGAGCCCATCAGCGGCTCGATTGATAAGGAAAGAAAGTGCCGTGTATGCCCAGCATAAGTCTATATAGCAGTCAGGATGAATCACCGGAGAAACATTACTCCTCCACAAGTGGGACCAAAAGGATCGAGACACAAGGACCGGATCAACACCAAACACAAACCTCTATCAACAACAGCAAAAATCTGATGTGTATTCCTCCCCTACTTTCCGAATGTACTACATCAGCACAACAGAATCAAGGACCTAGGGGACCAAGGAACAAACATATTAAAGAATTATTTTTACCTACACAGGAACAAAGCAGTGGATCAGAATACAACACAACAGGATGCACCTCTTCTAACTTTTTTTTAGAGCTTCCCACTATTCTAGAGGGAACACCAACACTGAGACCCCAAATTCGGAACCCAATATTCCACCAGGCACAAATGCCCAAAACGTTCCCAATAAACCTGGATACGGTACCTATGGGAGGTTCAGAACAAGGAAGAGGAGCTGCAGAGGGGGCAAGAAGAAAAAAAAACCTCGGAATTAGATCAATCGAGACTGCCAAGGAGAGTAAAACTGACAAAGAAGGAAAGAACTCTATCTTCAACCTGCCAACACATAAACTCAGTCATGCAGAAGAATCTGTGTTAAGTAGGGGCCTTTCTTTTTGCCCCTCAAAAACAGCCGATCTTTTCGAAATTGTTCACAGGCTTAAATTATTTCACAAGAAAATTAACGTTGAAAAGATACTTCGCTTGTAAGAAATTACAGAATCTTTCAAACAATAACGATGGAAACCTTAATCCAATTGTTGTCAATACTGATCAAACAGAGGGATATTATATCGATGAAACAGAATTAAATTTGGAACGATATATACATACACACCTCAAAAGTTAATCAGCTTTTTACCCCACTACACATTGGGGGACGTATGTATAGAGAGTTTCTATACCCAGGTCTTGGAAGATTTTAGGAAGTTTGAAAACACTAGAAAAAAAGTGTAGCCTCACTAGACAAGAGGAACGGGCAATTAGGGAACTACAGAACAATCCATCCTTGGTCATCAGGTCAGCAGATAAGGGGGGAGGAATTGTAATCATGGATAGAGTTGACTACATCAGAGAAGCTGAAAGGATCTTGGGGGATACAGAATATTATACCATACTACATGAGAATCCTACAATCATCTACATGGAAGAACTGAAAACACTGGTCAAGGATGCTAAGGAGGAGGGTATCATCAACTCAACAGAAAGAGGTTATTTACTCATTAACAACTCTAGCATGGCTCACTTTTACCATCTCCCAAAGATACACAAGTCAATCACAAACCCATCGGTCGACCCATCATAGCAGGGATACATTCTCTATCTTCACATTTATCCGAACTTATAGATATACACCTAAAACCACATGTACTGGCACTACCCTCGTACCTTAAAGATTCAACACGACTGCTTCTGGAACTTGAAGAAATAACTTGGAAACCGACATACAGATGGTTAACTTTAGACCTAGCATCATTATATTCCAACATACATCATCAGATAGGTCTGTGAGCTATCTGGTATTTCTTAAATAGAGACGAAAATATGCCTATAAAACAAAAGATCTTTCTTCTTAAATTGACAGAATTTTTTCTAACACACAATTTTTTTTTAATTCTTAGATACCACATATCTACAGACGAGGGGTACAGCAATGGGGGCTAATTATGCACCAAATTATGCTAATTTAACCATGGGGTTTTTGGAGAGTATTATTCTTGGACCCAATAATCCGTTCTCTAAGAATGTGATATATTATCGAAGATACATAGATGACTTGATCTTGGTCTGGGATGGCAATCTCGAACTACGAATAGGTTTGTCCAATACATGAATGATAATAACTGGGGTATCTCCTTTACATCAAATACCAGTAACGAACATATAGAGTACCTTGATGTCACGCTATACATCCAAAAAGGAGAAATAAAATCACTGAACCACTTCAAATCGGTGGATGTGAATGGATATATAGACTATAGGAGTTGCCGCCACAAGCCATGGAAAAATAAAATTCCGTATGGGCAATATCTACATATCAGGAAAAATTGTACCGAACTTCGAACCTTTGATAAACAAGCTGGGATTTTAACGAATAAGTTTAGACAAACACCCTTTCCTGAAAAAGGATGCTGAAATGAAGTCAAGGAGAACTGAAAGACGAACCCTACTTGATAAAAAGAAACACTCCCATGTACCTATGGAACCTTCATCTCAACCTCTATTCATACCCAGATTTTCAAATAACCACTCTTCTATCAAAAATATCTTAGGTAAACACTGGTAGGTACTTAACGATCAATTTTTGAAAGAGGAACTAGTCAATGGCCCTAGATGTGTATTCAGGAGAGCAAAGACGCTGAAAAATATCTTAGCCCCTGGTAATATAAAAACCACAAGAACTGTCGTAAAAGCAATAAACGGGACCCACAAAAAGGGTGTGGTTAGATGTAAACAAAGAAGATGCCTCTGTTGTCAAAAGATCGAGGAAGGGCAAAAAAAAGTTCATCTCTGCCGTTACAGGCGAAAGCTTTGAAATCCATAGACACATTGATTGTTCCTCTAAATTTATAATATACCTTATCACCTGTACATGTAATCGGCAATATGTAGGCAGAACCACTCAGTCCCTTAGGGAAAGATGGGGACAACATAGACGTAACATTCTAAAGGGCTATAACAAACATGGCCTATTTGACATTTTAGGGATGTACATAGCTGCCTGGGATCCTACTACTGTAAGAATTTGCCCAATTGAAGGACCATTCTATGTATACGGATACCGTACTTTGGTTCCTTATACAAATGTGTTGTGATATATAATAATGCATTTTGAGGTTCCTAAGCTCCTCTTCCTCCCATCGCCTTATTTCCCCTCCTCTCTTTCCTCCAACCCCCCCCCCCCCTTCCCATAATTTTTCCCCTCGATCCCTTCTCCTTCTTCCCCCCCTCCATTTCCCCCCTACCCACCTTTCCTTCTCCCGTATTGACCCTTTACATTCCCTCCTCCCTTGTTCATATGAACTTATTCTGTGCTAATAATTATTGTGATAGGGTTGATGAGAATTATTGATATATACAGTATAGATACCGTCTTTCCCCGAAAATAAGACAGTGTCCAGGATTTATTTTCAGGGGATGTCTTATATTTCAGTTCATGTGCTGAGTGTCCTCCTGACTTCCCCATTGTGACACCTTTTCCTCTGCTGGATCCACCTCTTGTGTGCCACTTTTTTGTACCTTTAGTGTACCCCTCTGCACCTGTATCCTCCTCTATCCCCTGTCCTCCTGTGTCCCGTATCTACTTGCCTGCAAGACTATGGGCTCCAGTAATAACACAAGTTTCCATATTTTTCCCCCTTATTGCCACTAGGGCTTACTTTCAGGGTAGGGTGTCAGGAAGCACAGAAGCGAAGCCGCTCGCTCTCAGAGTGGGGCGGCTGCTTCCACATCCAGCATGGCAGAGCACGGTGAGGCAGCCGCCTCCACTCAGTATGAGGCGGCTGTCCCCGTGCAGGGCATGGCGGAGCGCGGAGAAACCGTTGCGTTGGACGCGGCGGTTAGCGCGCATGGCCCCATTGCGGAGGCACCGCAGAGCGGTGCTGGTGTGGCTGGGACACGTAGTCCCTCTAGCTTTAGAGTAACGCGCACGCACTGAGGCAGGGATTATATGGAAACCAGAAGTGAGTCAGCTGACCAGGCTGGTCAGCTGACTCTGGCTCCACTCCTCATTGGTCCAGCACTTAGGGAGGTGCTGGAGAGGTGCCTGTGTATATATACTGCTGGCTGTTCAGTTGCTGGCTGTCTGGAGTTGCGAACACAACGTGGGAGCACTCAGACCCTTAGTCAGATCCTTTTATGTGTCGGGACCAGCTGGAGCTGTAATCCTACACTTAGCTAGATTCTGTTGATAGCTTAAAGTACTAGTTTGATTGTGATTATCTGTTATGACCCTTGCCTGCCTGACTATCCTCCTGAACTCTGATCTTGTACCTTGCCATTCTGATACCCTGTTGCCGAACCCTGGCTCGTCCTTAGACTCTGCTTCTGCCTCCTAACCTTGTACCTCGATATATCTGATACCCTGTTGCCGAATCCTGCCTGTACCTTAGACTCCGCCTCTGCCTTCTGAATCTGTACTTTATCTGTCCGTGTGTTTACGACCTGGCTTGTCCGACCTCGAGAACCGACCTTACTATTGGAGGCGGTTCCCCGTCCTGTCAGTGACACTTCCTCCAGAGTGTCATTTTCAGACAATCCTTCCTATTCTCAGCCTGACTCCTCCCATCTTGGAGAGTTCAGGTCTTCAGAAGGAATCCGTGCAGTACTCCTTACTGCACTGAGGCCTAGTCCTCTAAGTGCTACTGTTACACCAAACACTACACTCTACTCAGGTGAACAGAGGTTAGCTGGTATATCGGATTATCGGTGATACTGCAGATCACTTATAATCTGGTATATATCTGTATTCCCAGTGATACTGCAGATCACCGGTAATCAGATCCTCTCTGTGCTTCACCGATCATTACAGAACGCCAGACCTAAAACAAAATGGATGCACGCACTGGTCCTCTGGGTGAACTTGCCACTTCGGTGGATAATGTCAATCGAGTGCTGGGTGAACACAAAGCATTGATTGAGGCTTTGTCAGGGTCTGTACGAACCCTCCAGATGTCAGTGGATGACGTGCGATCCCCTCCTAGCGCAAACATACGTATGCCCGTTCCTGAACGGTTCTCTGGCCACAGATCTGACTTCCGCAATTTTAGGAGTAGAGTGTTATCATATTTTGAATTGAGACCCCGATCCTCTGGTACTGAGGCCCAGAGAGTCACGTTTATCAAAACTTTTTTGGCAGGTGACTCCCAGACCTGGGCATATAGCCTGCCCCCCAGAGACACAGCTCTAACCTCGGTAGAGGAATTCTTTAAAGCCATGGCAGTAATTTATGACGACCCAGACCTTGCTGCGACCTCTGAGCAGAAGCTCAAGCTTTTACGGCAAGGCAAGGGTCCAGTCGAAGATTATGCAGCCGAATTTCGAAGGTGGTCAGTTACGGCCAGGTGGGACACCTATGCCCTGTTGGATTGCTTCTTGTCTGGGTTGTCGGATGAGGTCTCCGACTTAATGTTAAGTCAGCCCGAGCCCAAAACAGTCGATGAGGCCATCTCATCGGCCATTCGAATCGACCGTAGGCTACGCCATCAGAGACAGACTAGGGGCAGTCATTGTGTTAGGTTGACATCTTACGCGGGGCCTCCCGCTGCACCCCTAGTAACTCCATCTCCTTCTATCTCATCTTCTCCGGTCTTGCCTCCACCTGAGCCGATGCAGATCGGTCGGTCGAAGCTGACCCAAGTGGAGAGAAGACGGAGAATGTCTGAACAATTATGTTTGTACTGTGACGAAGGGGGGCATAGGGTACGAGACTGTCCCATTAAGCCGAATAAGCCGGGAAACGCTACCGCCTAGGAGTTGTAAGGGGTAACACCCTAGGCGCCCAACTCATACCCCTAGAAGAAAAACGTTTGCTCCTTCCTTGTACGATTACGTGGGGGGAAAAATCTGAAGCCACGGAGGCCTTTGTTGATTCAGGCTCCGCGGCTAATTTTATGAGTTCCGAGTTTGCAGAGAAGTTGGGCATTCCACTCACCCCAGTAAAACCATCTATCCAGGTTACTGCAGTGGACAACTCCCAGCTACAAAGGGACCGTCCGCTGTCTCAGACACCAGAGGTGAAAGTCACTATTGGGGTGCTGCATACTGAAGGTTTAAGTTTTTTTGTGTTACATATGACTACCTCCACAATTGTTTTAGGTATGCCCTGGCTGCAGCTCCATTCGCCACAGATTAGTTGGGCTGCAGGACAATTAACCAGTTGGTCAGACTTCTGTTCCCAGCAGTGTTTAGGGAAAGTGACATTAGGGCAGACTAAGATTCATGTAGAGGGTGTTCCCGAGCAATACTCTGAATTCTCGGATGTATTCTGTCCCAAGGCTGCTGATAAGTTACCTCCTCATCGCCCTTTCAATTGCCCCATCGATCTCCGTGCCGGTTGTACGCCCCCTAGGGGTCACCTGTATAATTTGTCTGGACCAGAGAAAGTGGCTATGCAGGAGTACATCCGTGACAATCTAGCCAAAGGGTTCATTCGCCCCTCCCGGTCGCCTGCGGGGGCCGGTTTCTTTTTCGTTAAGAAAAAAGACGGAGATCTCCGACCTTGCATCGACTACCGTGGCCTGAATAAAATCACAATGAAGAATCGTTATCCGTTACCATTGATAGACGATTTGTTCACGCAGGTCACAAACGCTAAGATCTTTTCAAAATTAGATCTGAGGGGTGCATACAACCTGATCCGCATTAGAAAGGGCGATGAATGGAAGACGGCCTTTAACACACCCAACGGGCATTACGAGTACTTAGTGATGCCCTTCGGGTTGTGCAATGCACCAGCCGTCTTCCAAGAATTAATCAACGAGGTATTCAGGGAGGTGTTGGGTAGATTTGTGCTGGTATACCTCGATGATATACTAATCTATTCCAACAACCTCCCCGAGCACAGGGTCCACGTTAAATTTGTGTTGGATAAATTGAGACAAAATATGCTTTATGCCAAGGTGGAGAAGTGTATTTTTGAGGTGACCACTGTCACATTCTTAGGGTATGTGATTTCCACCTCGGGCCTGTCAATGGACCCTGCCAAGGTCACAGCTGTCTTAGAATGGCCACAGCCAGTGGGGTTGAAAGCCCTGCAGAGATTTCTGGGTTTCACGAACTACTATAGGAGGTTCATAAAGGGGTACTCCACGATAATTGCCCCCCTTACCAGTCTCACAAAAAAGGGGGCAGATACCAACCACTGGTCCCCTGAGGCTGTGGCAGCCTTTTCTCACTTGAAAAAACTGTTTTGCTCAGCACCTATTTTGAGACACGTAGACACGTCCTTTCCCTTTATTGTGGAGGTTGACGCCTCGGAGGTTGGGGTAGGGGCGGTGCTGTCTCAACGTCAGGGTTGCAGGGCAGATTACATCCATGCGCTTATTTTTCCCGTAGGTTTTCACCGGCAGAAAAAAACTACGATATAGGCAACCGGGAACTTCTGGCCATTAAATTGGCATTTGAAGAATGGCGCCATTGGTTAGAAGGGGCAGAACATACGATCACGGTTTACACTGATCACAAGGATTTGGAATACATCGAGGGGGCTAAGAGGCTTAATCCCCGTCAGGGCCGTTGGTCTTTATTCTTTACAAGGTTCAGATTTATTATCACGTACACTCCAGGCAGCAAAAGCATCAAGGCAGATGCCCTGTCCAGATGTTTCGAACAGGAGACAGCACAGCCCCCCGTTCCTGAGTCCATCATCCCACAGAGGCTAGTGTTAGCAGCCACAGAGACCTGGGAGGATTGTACAAAAGTTCTGGGTCCCTTTCAGCATGATGTCCCTGAGGGAAAACCTGAGGGGGTTTTGTTTATCCCACTGCCATTTTGTTTACAGGTTCTACAAATGTTTCACGCCCATAAGAATGCTGGTCAACCTGGTGCTGCCAGAACGCAGGATCTGATTGCCAGGTGTGCTTGGTGGCCTTCCATGGCAACAGACTGCAAGGAATATGTCAGGGAGTGTGCGGTATGTGCTAAAAGTAAGCCCTCCCGGCTGGCACCTGTGGGAAGGTTACAGCCTTTGCCCACCCCGAGTGAACCATGGACCCACCTGTCCATGGATTTTGTGGGGGAATTGCCCAGGTCTGAAGGCATGTCGGTCATTTGGGTGGTAGTCGACTGCTTTAGCAAAATGGCCCATTTTGTGCCCCTGAAAGGACTCCCCTCGGCTCAGGAATTGGCCGAGTTGTTCATCATTCACGTCTTCCGGCTGCATGGCATTCCGGAAAACATCGTGTCAGATAGGGGAGTCCAATTTGTGTCTGGATTTTGGAGGGCATTTTGTCATCAAATGGGCATGGAGCTGTCATTCTCGTCAGGCTACCACCCACAGACCAATGGGCAAACGGAAAGGGTCAATCAGTCTTTGGAACAATTTTTGAGGTGTTATGTTGCGGAGGCACAGAGCGATTGGGTCAAGTTCTTGCCTTTCGCGGAGTTTGCACACAATAACTTGAAAAGCTCCTCCTCGGGGTTCTCTCCATTTCAGATAGTAAACGGGAGGTTGCCTAAATTCTCCCCATTGCCAGTGGCCTCCACTCCGTTTCCAGCACTGGAGGATTGGCAGAGGTCACTCAGGGATAATTGGGGAATGGTTAAAGAGAATTTGCAGAAAGCGTTTCAAAGTCAGAAGGGTCAAGCGGATAAGAAACGTTCCTTGGAATGGAAGTTTCAGCCAGGGAATTTAGTCTGGGTGTCCACACGTCACTTGACCCTGAAGCAGCCATCTGCCAAACTGGGCCCTAGGTTTGTGGGTCCATTTTCTGTGACTAAAAAGATCAACAACGTAACTTATGCTATTGATCTTCCTGCCAGCATGCGGGGTGTAAGATCTTTCCACGTATCCCTGCTTAAACCTGCAGTCCATGTGGGGTCCACTCCTCCTCCTCCTGTGTTGGTGGATGACCAACCCGAGTATGAGGTAGAGAAAATCTTAGATTCACGCATTGTACAGAACTCAGTACATAATCTGGTGCATTGGAAAGGGTATGGCATTGATGAGAGACAATGGGTACCTGGGAACCGCATGCATGCGGACGAATTAAAGAAGGAGTTTCACGCCTTACATCCCGAGAAACCTGGTAGGAGTTGTCCGGAGTCCACTCCTCGGGGGGAGGGGTACTGTCAGGAAGCGCGGAAGCACAGCCGCTCGCTCTCAGAGTGGAGCGGCTGCTTCCGCATCCAGCATGGCAGAGCACGGTGAGGCAGCCGCCTCCACTCAGTATGAGGCGGCTGTCTTCGTGCAGGGCATGGCGGAGCGCGGAGAAACCGCCGCGTTGGACGCGGCGGTTAGCGCGTATGGCCCCATTGCGGAGGCACCGCAGAGCGGTGCTGGTGTGGCTGGGACACGTAGTCCCTCTAGCTTTAGAGTAACGCGCGCGCACGCACTGAGGCAGGGATTATATGGAAACCAGAAGTGAGTCAGCTGACCAGGCTGGTCAGCTGACTCTGGCTCCACTCCTCATTGGTCCAGCACTTAGGGAGGTGCTGGAGAGGTGCCTGTGTATATTTACTGCTGGCTGTTCAGTTGCTGGCTGTCTGGCGTAGCAAACACAACGTGGGAGCACTCAGACCCTTAGTCAGATCCTTAAGTGTGCCGGGACCAGCTGGAGCTGTAATCCTACACTTAGCTAGATTCTGTTGATAGCTTAAAGTACTAGTTTGATTGTGATTATCTGTTATGACCCTTGCCTGCCTGACTATCCTCCTGAACTCTGATCTTGTACCTTGCCATTCTGATACCCTGTTGCCGAACCCTGGCTCGTCCTTAGACTCTGCTTCTGCCTCCTAACCTTGTACCTCGATATATCTGATACCCTGTTGCCGAATCCTGCCTGTACCTTAGACTCCGCCTCTGCCTTCTGAATCTGTACTTTATCTGTCCGTGTGTTTACGACCTGGCTTGTCCGACCTCGAGAACCGACCTTACTATTGGAGGCGGTTCCCCGTCCTGTCAGTGACACTTCCTCCAGAGTGTCATTTTCAGACAATCCTTCCTATTCTCAGCCTGACTCCTCCCATCTTGGAGAGTTCAGGTCTTCGGAAGGAATCCGTGCAGTACTCCTTACTGCACTGAGGCCTAGTCCTCTAAGTGCTACTGTTACACCAAACACTACACTCTACTCAGGTGAACAGAGGTTAGCTGGTATATCGGATTATCGGTGATACTGCAGATCACTTATAATCTGGTATATATCTGTATTCCCAGTGATACTGCAGATCACCGGTAATCAGATCCTCTCTGTGCTTCACCGATCATTACAGAATGCCAGACCTAAAACAAAATGGACGCACGCACTGGTCCTCTGGGTGAACTTGCCACTTCGGTGGATAATGTCAATCGAGTGCTGGGTGAACACAAAGCATTGATTGAGGCTTTGTCAGGGTCTGTACGAACCCTCCAGACGTCAGTGGATGAAGTGCGATCCCCTCCTAGCGCAAACATACGTATGCCCGTTCCTGAATGGTTCTCTGGCCACAGATCTGACTTCCGCAATTTTAGGAGTAGAGTGTTATCATATTTTGAATTGAGACCCCGATCCTCTGGTACTGAGGCCCAGAGAGTCACGTTTATCAAAACTTTTTTGGCAGGTGACTCCCAGACCTGGGCATATAGCCTGCCCCCCAGAGACACAGCTCTAACCTCGGTAGAGGAATTCTTTAAAGCCATGGCAGTAATTTACGATGACCCAGACCTTGCTGCGACCTCTGAGCAGAAGCTCAAGCTTTTACGGCAAGGCAAGGGTCCAGTCGAAGATTATGCAGCCGAATTTCGAAGGTGGTCAGTTACGGCCAGGTGGGACACCTATGCCCTGTTGGATTGCTTCTTGTCTGGGTTGTCGGATGAGGTCTCCGACTTAATGTTAAGTCAGCCCGAGCCCAAAACAGTCGATGAGGCCATCTCATCGGCCATTCGAATCGACCGTAGGCTACGCCATCAGAGACAGACTAGGGGCAGTCATTGTGTTAGGTTGACATCTTACGCGGGGCCTCCCGCTGCACCCCTAGTAACTCCATCTCCTTCTGTCTCATCTTCTCCGGTCTTGCCTCCACCTAAGCCGATGCAGATCGGTCGGTCGAAGCTGACCCAAGTGGAGAGAAGACGGAGAATGTCTGAACAATTATGTTTGTACTGTGGCGAAGGGGGGCATAGGGTACGAGACTGTCCCATTAAGCCGAATAAGCCGGGAAACGCTACCGCCTAGGAGTTGTAAGGGGTAACACCCTAGGCGCCCAACTCATACCCCTAGAAGAAAAACGTTTGCTCCTTCCTTGTACGATTACGTGGGGGGAAAAATCTGAAGCCACGGAGGCCTTTGTTGATTCAGGCTCCGCGGCTAATTTTATGAGTTCCGAGTTTGCAGAGAAGTTGGGCATTCCACTCACCCCAGTAAAACCATCTATCCAGGTTACTGCAGTGGACAACTCCCAGCTACAAAGGGACCGTCCGCTGTCTCAGACACCAGAAGTGAAAGTCACTAGTGGGGTGCTGCATACTGAAGGTTTAAGTTTTTTTGTGTTACATATGACTACCTCCACAATTGTTTTAGGTATGCCCTGGCTGCAGCTCCATTCGCCACAGATTAGTTGGGCTGCAGGACAATTAACCAGTTGGTCAGACTTCTGTTCCCAGCAGTGTTTAGGGAAAGTGACATTAGGGCAGACTAAGATGCATGTAGAGGGTGTTCCCGAGCAATACTCTGAATTCTCGGATGTATTCTGTCCTAAGGCTGCTGATAAGTTACCTCCTCATCGCCCTTTCAATTGCCCCATCGATCTCCGTGCCGGTTGTACGCCCCCTAGGGGTCACCTGTATAATTTGTCTGGACCAGAGAAAGTGGCTATGCAGGAGTACATCCGTGACAATCTAGCCAAAGGGTTCATTCGCCCCTCCCGGTCGCCTGCGGGGGCCGGTTTCTTTTTCGTTAAGAAAAAAGACGGAGGTCTCCGACCTTGCATCGACTACCGTGGCCTGAATAAAATCACGGTGAAGAATCTTTATCCGTTACCATTGATAGACGATTTGTTCACGCAGGTCACAAACGCTAAGATCTTTTCAAAATTAGATCTGAGGGGTGCATACAACCTGATCCGCATTAGAAAGGGCGATGAATGGAAGACGGCCTTTAACACACCCGACGGGCATTACGAGTACTTAGTGATGCCCTTCGGGTTGTGCAATGTGCCAGCCGTCTTCCAAGAATTAATCAACGAGGTATTCAGGGAGGTGTTGGGTAGATTTGTGCTGGTATACCTCGACGATATACTAATCTATTCCAACAACCTCCCCGAGCACAGGGTCCACGTTAAATTTGTGTTGGATAAATTGAGACAAAATATGCTTTATGCCAAGGTGGAGAAGTGTATTTTTGAGGTGACCACTGTCACATTCTTAGGGTATGTGATTTCCACCTCGGGCCTGTCAATGGACCCTGCCAAGGTCACAGCTGTCTTAGAATGGCCACAGCCAGTGGGGTTGAAAGCCCTGCAGAGATTTCTGGGTTTCACGAACTACTATAGGAGGTTCATAAAGGGGTACTCCACGATAATTGCCCCCCTTACCAGTCTCACAAAAAAGGGGGCAGATACCAACTACTGGTCCCCTGAGGCTGTGGCAGCCTTTTCTCACTTGAAAAAACTGTTTTGCTCAGCACCTATTTTGAGACACGTAGACACGTCCTTTCCCTTTATTGTGGAGGTTGACGCCTCGGAGGTTGGGGTAGGGGCGGTGCTGTCTCAACGGTCAGGGTTGCAGGGCAGATTACATCCATGCGCTTATTTTTCCCGTAGGTTTTCACCGGCAGAAAAAAACTACGATATAGGCAACCGGGAACTTCTGGCCATTAAATTGGCATTTGAAGAATGGCGCCATTGGTTAGAAGGGGCAGAACATACGATCACGGTTTACACTGATCACAAGGATTTGGAATACATCGAGGGGGCTAAGAGGCTAAGTCCCCGTCAGGCCCGTTGGTCTTTATTCTTTACAAGGTTCAGATTTATTATCACGTACACTCCAGGCAGCAAAAACATCAAGGCAGATGCCCTGTCCAGATGTTTCGAACAGGAGACAGCACAGCCCCCCGTTCCTGAGTCCATCATCCCACAGAGGCTAGTGTTAGCAGCCACAGAGACCTGGGAGGATTGTACAAAAGTTCTGGGTCCCTTTCAGCATGATGTCCCTGAGGGAAAACCTGAGGGGGTTTTGTTTATCCCACTGCCATTTTGTTTACAGGTTCTACAAATGTTTCACGCCCATAAGAATGCTGGTCAACCTGGTGCTGCCAGAACGCAGGATCTGATTGCCAGGTGTGCTTGGTGGCCTTCCATGGCAACAGACTGCAAGGAATATGTCAGGGAGTGTGCGGTATGTGCTAAAAGTAAGCCCTCCCGGCTGGCACCTGTGGGAAGGTTACAGCCTTTGCCCACCCCGAGTGAACCATGGACCCACCTGTCCATGGATTTTGTGGGGGAATTGCCCAGGTCTGAAGGCATGTCGGTCATTTGGGTGGTAGTCGACTGCTTTAGCAAAATGGCCCATTTTGTGCCCCTGAAAGGACTCCCCTCGGCTCAGGAATTGGCCGAGTTGTTCATCATTCACGTCTTCCGGCTGCATGGCATTCCGGAAAACATCGTGTCAGATAGGGGAGTCCAATTTGTGTCTGGATTTTGGAGGGCATTTTGTCATCAAATGGGCATGGAGCTGTCATTCTCGTCAGGCTACCACCCACAGACCAATGGGCAAACGGAAAGGGTCAATCAGTCTTTGGAACAATTTTTGAGGTGTTATGTTGCGGCGGCACAGAGCGATTGGGTCAAGTTCTTGCCTTTCGCGGAGTTTGCACACAATAACTTGAAAAGCTCCTCCTCGGGGTTCTCTTCATTTCAGATAGTAAACGGGAGGTTGCCTAAATTCTCCCCATTGCCAGTGGCCTCCACTCCGTTTCCAGCACTGGAGGATTGGCAGAGGTCACTCAGGGATAATTGGGGAATGGTTAAAGAGAATTTGCAGAAAGCGTTTCAAAGTCAGAAGGGTCAAGCGGATAAGAAACGTTCCTTGGAATGGAAGTTTCAGCCAGGGAATTTAGTCTGGGTGTCCACACGTCACTTGACCCTGAAGCAGCCATCTGCCAAACTGGGCCCTAGGTTTGTGGGTCCATTTTCTGTGACTAAAAAGATCAACAACGTAACTTATGCTATTGATCTTCCTGCCAGCATGCGGGGTGTAAGATCTTTCCACGTATCCCTGCTTAAACCTGCAGTCCATGTGGGGTCCACTCCTCCTCCTCCTGTGTTGGTGGATGACCAACCCGAGTATGAGGTAGAGAAAATCTTAGATTCACGCATTGTACAGAACTCAGTACATAATCTGGTGCATTGGAAAGGGTATGGCATTGAGGAGAGACAATGGGTACCTGGGAACTGCATGCATGCGGACGAATTAAAGAAGGAGTTTCACGCCTTACATCCCGAGAAACCTGGTAGGAGTTGTCCGGAGTCCACTCCTCTGGGGGAGGGGTACTGTCAGGAAGCGCGGAAGCGCAGCCGCTCGCTCTCAGAGTGGGGCGGCTGCTTCCGCATCCAGCATGGCAGAGCACGGTGAGGCAGCCGCCTCCACTCAGTATGAGGCGGCTGTCTCCGTGCAGGGCATGGCGGAGCGCGGAGAAACCGCCGCGTTGGACGCGGCGGTTAGCGCGTATGGCCCCATTGCGGAGGCACCGCAGAGCGGTGCTGGTGTGGCTGGGACACGTAGTCCCTCTAGCTTTAGAGTAACGCGCGCGCACGCACTGAGGCAGGGATTATATGGAAACCAGAAGTGAGTCAGCTGACCAGGCTGGTCAGCTGACTCTGGCTCCACTCCTCATTGGTCCAGCACTTAGGGAGGTGCTGGAGAGGTGCCTGTGTATATTTACTGCTGGCTGTTCAGTTGCTGGCTGTCTGGCGTTGCGAACACAACGTGGGAGCACTCAGACCCTTAGTCAGATCCTTAAGTGTGCCGGGACCAGCTGGAGCTGTAATCCTACACTTAGCTAGATTCTGTTGATAGCTTAAAGTACTAGTTTGATTGTGATTATCTGTTATGACCCTTGCCTGCCTGACTATCCTCCTGAACTCTGATCTTGTACCTTGCCATTCTGATACCCTGTTGCCGAACCCTGGCTCGTCCTTAGACTCTGCTTCTGCCTCCTAACCTTGTACCTCGATATATCTGATACCCTGTTGCCGAATCCTGCCTGTACCTTAGACTCCGCCTCTGCCTTCTGAATCTGTACTTTATCTGTCCGTGTGTTTACGACCTGGCTTGTCCGACCTCGAGAACCGACCTTACTATTGGAGGCGGTTCCCCGTCCTGTCAGTGACACTTCCTCCAGAGTGTCATTTTCAGACAATCCTTCCTATTCTCAGCCTGACTCCTCCCATCTTGGAGAGTTCAGGTCTTCGGAAGGAATCCGTGCAGTACTCCTTACTGCACTGAGGCCTAGTCCTCTAAGTGCTACTGTTACACCAAACACTACACTCTACTCAGGTGAACAGAGGTTAGCTGGTATATCGGATTATCGGTGATACTGCAGATCACTTATAATCTGGTATATATCTGTATTCCCAGTGATACTGCAGATCACCGGTAATCAGATCCTCTCTGTGCTTCACCGATCGTTACATAGGGCTTATATTTCGAGTATGCTCAAAATTCCTACTAGGGCTTACTTTCAGGGGCTGTCTTAATTTCGGGGAAAGAGGGTATATACCTCGTAGACAGGTTGTCTCTAGTTGAAATCACGCTTTTTCTGGATGTTCCCTAATCGGGATCAACGTTATTACCTATTTTTAATTATGAGCTTACAACCTCCTTACATCTATTTTCTCAGCATATAGATTCAGATTTAGCCCCTTTTTGCTTGCCTTGAGTTTCCCTATACTGCCAAGCCCCATCTCACATTCATCTGCGGCTTTTAATTACCCTGTTTATTAACATTTAATCTATTTTATCCATGATGATCATTATCATCATTATTATTATTTATATGGGCTAAAAATGTCTTACACTATCCGAACCTCTTATCTGGGTCATTTCCCTTGTCGCCTTGCCACCCCATCCCTCTATGAATCCTTTTTAGTCATACATTTAATATTTACATCAAAGGTCAGCGCAGGTTTAGAAAGTCATTATATGTAGGGAATGGTAAATTCTTCACCACAATATATCAAATGCTCAGAGGTAGATATCCGCCAAACATCAAAACTAGAAAAGGCTTACCAGCTCCCAACAACCCACATTATAAGGTTGTAAAATGGCTCAGGTCACAGATAACGTCCAGGGAACATCAGACTAAACCTCAAAGTTTGGGTCTAATATAAAACACCATGATAAGTGCTTCTCAAAAGTGAATATAAGCTACAGTACATACAAAAAAGGAACTTCTGATGAAGAAAATACAGACATGTACGACAACCAATGCCTATAATTAGATTATAACTTTTATTGAAGCCATCTACAAAAAACATAAAAACATTAAAACCAATATGGCGTGGCAAAAGGGGAGTGAATACAAAGTTAGACCCCTCAGTTAGGAGGTCTATAACCACAGTATCAATCACAAAATGACAGAGTAATAACACAATGAACAATATAATATTCTATAAACACAATGCACGTCAATAGCTGGCAGCTGTATTGCTAAAGGTAAATATGATGTTAATAGATCATATGAGCAAAAGCCTACAATCTCATGGTTCTATTGGTTACAGTACATACGGACCTCAAAGGGTAAGCAAACCATCTAACATGAGAAAAAGGCTAAAAATAAAGACTGCCACCGCCATGCGATAGTGGAAAGAAAATAGAAAAATAAATGACAAAACAATTACCTGCCGTTAAGGAGATGGAGATGGTGTGGCCCCCTATGCTCTATCCCTCCACGCGTATCGCGGCAATCCCGCTTTCTCAAGAGGTAACCCTCCATGAAGATGTGCCCCATTATATAGCCAGAATAGAAATGAACACTGAGCGCCGAACGCCGTGTGCGCAAGCCGTAATTACGTCATGCGTGGCCACGCATGAACGCGATGACGCAGGCCGCTCCGCAGAGCAGCCCACCCCATCCCGTATCTATAGTAACATTGAGCGGCGCCGTCAGATTAGAGAAAAAGGCGGTGGCTGTCAGCTGAGAAATAAGAGAACATCTACTATTAGTATCAGTTAGATATTGTACTATCAAACTTGGAAATTAAAATCAGAAAATTCAAAAATAACCATTTTCTAAGTATTTGCTTGGTGGAAATACATGTTATAAATAGTATTGAAAAAAAATTTTTTCACAACTAATCATGCACAGAGAGTTTGCTGCCACCTAATGGCCAAAGTTCATAAAATAAGAAACACACTTATGCTTAGAGCTACATTAAAAGTGGAACAGAGCGGACTGAGGAAAAGCTATATGACAATGGGATAACCTATATGAAAAGAAGATATATACATGTATTTATACACATATATATATCTCTATTGGAAGAATAAATGTTGTGAATGGTGTAAAATTAATTAATAAAAACAGGAATGAAAAAATCTCTCTACCACTATGTGTATATAAATATTAGTGCAAGACATCCACATCAAGGAATCCTTGAGTTTCTCTGCGTGATAAATCAATCTTTACAAAATCTATCTAGAGTGACAAAGTGACTAGCAAGTATAAATAAAAAGAGAAAAAGAGAGGACATGGATACACAATCATCAAAACAACACAATATCTCTCTCTTCTTCAATAGTAATGTTGTGAAACCAATCTTCATGTTCTTGATCCATGTGAATAGACGCTCCCAAGAAAACTTGCAAGAGACGAAAGTGCATCAATGCTAATAAAGTGCTCAGTGCAAACAAGTGAAAAAGAATTTTTATCTGTGACAAAAAAAAAAATATATATATATATATATAAATACAAAATTAATACATAAATGTGAAAAACATTGCTAATAAGGGAAAAATCCCACAAAAGTGCTTGTGCACGTGACATTCCATGTGATTCGTGGAATATGAAACAGTAATCAACCTGGTGTCAATATAGACGTCAGGGTCATACTTACTAGGACCCATATCATCTCACACCATGTGCTAAGTGCATAGTCACAAGAGGCCACTCACCAAGGCCGAGCCAACACACAGACTGTGTGTTGGCTCGGCCTTGGTGAGTGGCCTCTTGTGACTATGCACTTAGCACATGGTGTGAGATGATATGGGTCCTAGCACATGGTGTGAGATGATATGGGTGAGATGAAACAGTAATCAACCTGGTGTCAATATAGACGTCAGGGTCATACTTACTAGGACCCATATCATCTCACACCATGTGCTAAGTGCATAGTCACAAGAGGCCACTCACCAAGGCCGAGCCAACACACAGACTGTGTGTTGGCTCGGCCTTGGTGAGTGGCCTCTTGTGACTATGCACTTAGCACATGGTGTGAGATGATATGGGTCCTAGTAAGTATGACCCTGACGTCTATATTGACACCAGGTTGATTACTGTTTCATATTCCACGAATCACATGGAATGTCACGTGCACAAGCACTTTTGTGGGATTTTTCCCTTATTAGCAATGTTTTTCACATTTATGTATTAATTTTGTATTTATATATTTTTTTTTTTTTGTCACAGATAAAAATTCTTTTTCACTTGTTTGCACTGAGCACTTTATTAGCATTGATGCACTTTCGTCTCTTGCAAGTTCTTGCACTCCCCTTTTGCCACGCCATATTGGCGTGGCAAAACATCAGACGTCGTGAAGATCCAGTGGACATCCGTATGGAGGTAAAGTTTCAGGAATTTATATAGGAAAACAAAAACGGCAATATCTAAGCGTAACCCGTTTATTTAGATAAAATTTCTTTAAAAGGCAGTAGATATAAAAACGATAACTCACATACGGGGCCCATAAACAGGGAACCCCGGAAGATTAGCGCGCATGTAATGGTCAATCGTAGATCAATAGACAATGGTGCCGCCTGTTACCTTCCCGACCGGTTTCGCAGTCTTGCGTCATCAGGGGAGAAAAGGCGAACAGGCTGCAGGCACCAAATTTATAGCTTTTAGTCTGGGAAAAGAGGGTGGGGTGAAAAAACTTCCTCAGAAGGGCACCACTAATCAAAGTAGGAAAGAGTCACCCAAATATGTAAATAAAGTGAAAAACAGAACAATATGTAAATAGCATATTAATAGCAAAGAATGGTGTAAAAAATATAATGATATCAGTAGTAAAAACAAGTTTACAAACAAAAAACACCTAGACTTTTGAAGATCAATAGGCAGCTTGATTACTCTAGTCTGCACAGGGAGCAGAGCAAGGGGGAAAAAAAAAAAGGGAGGGAATATTGGAACATACACTTCCTCTCTACACACAATAAGGAAGTGTCTATTGGGACATACAGGCACCCCTGCATATCAGCAGAAGAGGCATATAGAACACACAAAAAAAGATTCATTTCCACACAGTGGTAAGATAGTGCAATGGTCAAGGGCTCAGACTACGACACAGGAGACCTGGGTTCAACTCCCGGCTCCTCCAGCCCAAAAAACCAGACCCATAAAGCAAGGGACTCTCGAAGACAAGGGGAGAGTCACATGGGGCACACAAAGAGCCCCCAATTTTAAGGGGGGGAAAATAAATAAATAAAGTAAAAGAGCAAAAAGCGCTATGTGCTAACTAATATTAATTTATATAAAAAATATCGACATTCTAAAACTCATAAACAAAAGTGTGTATGAGGTATAGATGTGACTAGAGCTACGCACGTCACAAAGGGTGAAAAGTGCAAATACAATAAAATGCGACTTGCACATCGCAAAGGAAAAACAAGTGTTTCTATCTGGATAGCTCTAGGGAGCAAGCTAGTGACAACAGGGCAAGTAAAGAGTACATGTGATTATGAGAATGGTGTAAAGTAACCCACATATTAAATAGTCAGGGTGACTCGGGAGATTAAAATTGTGTATATAATAAATTTAGCATAAAAATCTGTACGTAGCGATGATTCGACCAGTACATGAGCACCATTACAGATAATACCACTAGATACATAAATAAAGAATAAAAAATAATAAAAAGTTGCTAAGAATCATTAATAAAACAATTAACGTCTAATTCAATATTCAACCCTGCAGGGCATGATGTGTGAAGTTTAAAAATCCATTCCGTTTCAAGTCTGGAGACCTCCCTCTCTAGGTTTTGACCTCTCCAATTAATCCGAATAGCGTCAATGACGCAGTATTTCAAAAGTGCAGGATTTCTATCGTGTTGTGCTGCAAAGTGTTTGGAGACGGAATGTCTCCCAAAACCTTTACCAATCAGATATATATGTTCCCCTAGTCTTTCTTTAAAAGGTCTGGTAGTTCTACCAACATATTTTAACCCGCAAGGGCATTCCAGTAAATAAATTACAAAGGTGCTATCGCAAGTAAAAAGACGCTTGATCTGAAATGTAGGGGAATAGGGGTCCCCACCTGAAATCTCCTAAATTGACCACTTCTATCCATATTGTGGATACTGTTCTACAATTAATATGGCTGCCGTGTTTATTTCCCAACACAATATGGCCGCCACCTTTCATTCCGCCCTATGCCACACTCTATATGGGCGTTTTCACCTTACACTATTGCCACACTCCCTATGGCCGCCACCTTTATATATATCTACCTTGGCCACACAAAATATGGCCAACGGCAGCCCATTACGGAGCTTTGCCACACTTAATATGGCCACAACTTCCTTTACTCATACAATGCCGGGTTATACCGGACGTGACGTAGTAAATCTCCGACGTCACAGGATTCCCCCTCTGGGGACGGATAATTTTTTCCCGTACACTCATTTAATACCCAGTGCAGCGTCTAGCCACTATGGTGCCCAGGCTCCTTACATGCTTTTTAAGGTGAGCACTCGCTGCGGACACTTAGCTCTAGGTCCTACGAGGCTTTGACGTTCCCTCTATAGGGGACATTCTTTATCAGCTGCTTCACTAGCAGCCGCCCTGCCTGCTGATTTTATCGGCACATTCCTGTTATTTAGTTTATAGCAACGGCACCCCCACCTGCCCATACATTATATACCCTCTCCTTGCTCCTACTTAACCTCTTGAGGACCGCAGTGCTAAACTCCCCTAGTGACCAGGCCATTTTTAGTAAAATAGGCCACTGCAGCTTTAAGGCTAAGCTGCAGGGCGCACAACATAGCACACAAGTGATCCCCCACCCTTTTCTCTTCACCAACAGAGCTCTCTGTTGGTGGGGTCTGATCGCTCCCCATGTTTATTTTTTTTTTATAAATATTATTGTTACTGTTTTTCATTAAAAAAAAACCCTATTTCTTTAAATATCTACCCTCCTTCCCCCCCTCCCTCTCCACAGCCAGCCAATTATGGCAATCGGCTGTCATAGGCTTCTGCCTATGAGAGCCGATCGCTCTCTTGTCCCCCAGGGGGACAGCCGTGTGACACGGCTGTTCCCAGTACAGCGCTATACATGTAAATAGACGGCAATCACGCCGTCTAACAGTCTCCCGAGCAGCAATAGCCGCTCGGAGACTGAAGGCGGGGCGGAGCTCAGCCCCCCAAGCAGGAAATGCGCGCGCAGCCTGCGCGCGATCTCCTGAAAAACAGAGCCCCAGGACTTTACACCAATCTGCGTTAGGCGGTCCTGGGGCTGCCGCCACGACTACGTCCATCGGCGTGACGCGGTCGGCAAGAGGTTAAATGTATATACAGTACATGTTGCTAACACTCTGGGGCTTACTCTAACCATCCTCCCCTTTTATCAATAGGCTCACTCCCATAAGATTATACGTATCCTAAGCCCAAAACTAGTCCCAGATAACCTTGATTCCACTCCATTGAACAGCAGAGGGTTTACTAATCACTCTTTTTCTTGTTACATTTATAGAATATTTTTCATGCATCATATTAACATTGGCACCTTGTAATGATATCATATACCACCATGTGATAGAATGGGAATGTAATTAGAGCATACTATAGATAGAATGCTGGTTCCAGGGCATATATGCTGATTTCCTTTTATTGCAAAATGGATTTTTTATATATTCTGTGTCATAATATGAATTTGATGATTGTACAAAGGTTGAGTTTATGTTTTTTATGTATTTTTATGTAATTTTCTTTTTATGATTTGAGTCTGAGTGCCATCCTTTTTCTTTTTAAAGTACGTTAATTGACCTGAGGAAGCGACTGTTGGTCGAGAAACGCGTTGCCCAGTGCTAAATAAACTATTAATTTCTATACCTGTAACGATTGGTGTAACACAGAGAGAATCTGATTATTGGTGATCTGCAGTATCACCAAAAATACAGATATATACCTGATTATTGATGATCTGCAGAATCACCGAATAATACAGATATATCACTAACCTCTGGACACCTGAGTGATATGAGTGTTTGGTGCAACAGTAATACTTTGAGGAAAGCACCTGGAGTGCAGGTACAAAGGCAGTAAGGAATACTGCACTAGAGAACCAGGACCTTCCAGTAGCCTGAGAATCTCCCGGGGGGAGGATTCAGGCTGGGAGTAGGAAGGACCAGAGAGTGAGTGACACCAATGGGTGGATGTCACTGACTGATCTGGGAACTATCTCTAAACTGGGGAGATAGCTCTCGAGGTCGGGCAAGCCAGTTCGGCAACACACAGTCGGATAAAGTACAAAGACAGGAGGCTGATTCGGTAATCCTAAAGCACGCAGGGTTTGGCAACAGAGTATCAGATTAGCGAAGTACCAAATCAGTGATCAGAAGATTGGTCAGGAAAGCAGAAGGTCATAACAGATAATATACAATGCCTAGTCTTGGGTGTGAGCTCCGCGATCATCAACACCCTGGAACTAGTCTGACATATAACAGGATGGTAACACAAATCCCTAGTCTTGGGTGTGAGCTCCGCGATCATCAACACCCTGGAACTAGTCTGACATACAACAGGATGGTAACACAAATCCCTAGTCTTGGGTGTAAGTTCCGTGATCATCAACACCCTGGAACTAGTCTGACATATAACAGGATTGTAACACAAATCCCTAGTCTTGGGTGTGAGTTCCGTGATCATCAACACCCTGGAACTAGTCTGAAGTATAACAGAATGGTAAATACAGATTTTGACGAAAGGTCTGAGTGCTTCCACGTAGTGATCGCAACGGCAGACAACCAGTGAATAACCAGCACTCAGTATATATAGCACAGCGCCCTCAAGCGCCTCCCCTAAGTGCTGGACCAATGGGAACTGGTACAAGCATCAGCTGACCGGCCTGGTCAGCTGATTCCCTTCTGGCTGTCATAAAAGTTCTGCCTCTCAGCGCGCGCGTGCGTCCTTCTGAACCTGTGTGGACTATCAGTCTCAGCCACACCAGACATATGTTGTGTACCACCCGCCGCGCTGGACGCGGAACCAGCCGCACCGCTATCAGGGCATGCGGCGGTTTCTCTGCATTCGGCCATACTAACAGATGTAGGCCTGCGCGTGCAAACCGCCGCGTTGGACGCGGAATCAGCCGCCTTGTTCTGAGCACATGCGGCGGCTTTTCCGCGTTTTCTCACAATACCTGTCTGAGTCTTCATCTCAGGTAAGACTTTAAACTCTTACCTGTTTGAACTGAAATTGATATACCATGTCATTATATAACTAAAGGGCGCCTCCTACTGTTTGAAATACTAAAATCTTTACCCCACCTGCTAGGAGTTGCGATCCTATTTGTATATAGGGCACTTTTTTTTTAGGAGCAGCGACTTACAAGGCCGAGTGGAGAAAGTTCTTCTCCACTAGGGATGGTCGCTGGATGATTCCGGCCAGAATTTGGTGATTCCGGTTCTGATATGATGAAACGGAATTGCTATAGCTCTAAAACGGAATTTCGCTGAAAATTTTAAAATTCTGCGGAATTTATTTCCCCACCTAACTGATTTCTGCCTGATAACCTGTATTTTTCCTCCTCCCTTCCCTCCCTCCTGGAGGGTCTCATCTTCCAGGGAATTGTAGTATTTCAAAAGCCAACTTACATACCTTGGGTGGGAATTGAACCCAAGTCTGAGTGTATGGTAGGCAGCTCTCTTCACCACTATACCACAACCAACACTACATACTGAAGCCAGCCTAGCATGTCCCATTATGATATATCCAAGAGAAAAATGAGCTTGCTTAAGGATTTGTAGTATGTCAAAAGTCAACTCACATACATTGGCCAGGGATCAAACCCAGGCCTACTGCTTGGTAGGCTGCTATCCTAACCATTATACCACCAACACAACACACTACAATGCTACATGCTGAAGCCAGCCTAGCATGTACCATTATGATATATCCAAGAGAAAAATGAGCTTGCTTAAAGCGGATCCGAGATGAAAAACTAAATATAACAAGTGACTTGTCTATATATCTTATCTAAGGTTTAGATAGTTTACACAGCAAATCTATCTTCAAACAGCTTCAACAGTATATTAATATTTTTTCTTGTGATACAATGGGAGCAGACATGTTTTCTGCTTGTCACTATTACACAATTACACACACAGGCAAGCTTATCTGTATCTAGGCATGCTAATCTGCATATTCTGTGAAAACTCCACTCTTATCTCCTCCATTACACAGGCAACTGATCTGTATCTGCACTGCAGCTCTCAGATTGTGAAAACTCTGCCTCTGAAATCTATAGCTAGTAACACCTTTTTCACCTGCCCAGACTGAAATCCCACAATCCCTGGCAAGCGCCAAGGCACTCTGGAGAAGCTGTGGGTGTGGCTTGTTTAGTTTATAGGAAATTAGGGTATTAAAACAAAACAAAAACGTATTTGGCTTGAGGAATGCCCTATAAACAATAGGAAAGGAACACAATTATGCAATGAGTAAAAGTTCATCTCGGACTTTAAGGATTTGTAGCATGTCAAAAGCCAACTCACATTGGCCAGGAATTGAACCCAGGTCTAGTGCTCGGTAGGCTGCTATCCTAACCATTATACCACCAACACAACACACTACAATGCTACATGCTGAAGCCAGCCAGAAGGGAGGCGGGAGGAAGGGAGGAGGGAGGAATGGAGGAAGGGAGGAGGGAGGAAGGGAGGAGGAAAAAGACTAAGGGAACAGTTAATAGGGTCTATGGGCTACCATTTAGGATAAACAAGGTTACTTTTGCGATTATTTTAATTTTTCCCGGCGGAATCCGGAATTCCGCGGAATTTCGTAAAAATCCGGCGGAATTTTCATAATAATAATTTAATGCTGACGGAATCCATGAATTCCGGTGGAACGGAATTTGCTCTTTCCGATCATCCCTATTCTCCACACGCATTGACAGTGGTTGCCTTCACAAGCAATCTACATTTGTGAGTATAACACCTTTTACAATTGACCAAATACTGTGATCATGTTATGCGATATTGGGCTCCCGGTATCCCTGCGTTTTTTCATTTCTACTAGTCTGATCTTTTTCATGGGGGCAGCCATCTTTTTGGTTGAAAGGAGGTGACAGGGAGACACAGTTCCAACTGTCCTGTGTCCTGATCACCCCTCCCAGCTGTGTGTGCTAGGCTTCAAATCTCAAGTTAAAAATAAAAAAAGCACCAAAACAGCAGAATGAGTACAACGACATTAGAAATCCTATCAGGCTTGCACAGAATAAAGGGAAAAATGCCTGGGCAGTTTTCTTCTGTGCAGCTAAAAATGAGGCTTGGGTAAGAAAAACAAAGTTTTGATGCTGTGAAACTGTTAAAGAAACACCAAGCCTTTTCAGTGCTACTGAGTAGATTTTTAGGGCTTGATTCACAAAGCCGTGCAAACTGTTTAGCACGGGTGTGCTAAACAGTTAGCACGTGAAGTGCCGTTCGCTGACTTTTGCGCGCTCAAAGTACTGGGATTCGCGCGACTTTTGCTGGGATTCATGGCCTTTTGCCAGTGCAAAGTCCCGCGATTCGCACGATCGCGGTCTTTTGCGTGCGCAATTTGCCGCGATTCACCAACACAACACACTACAATGCTACATGCTGAAGCCAGCCAGAAGGGAGGAGGGAGGAAGGGAGGAGGGAGGAAGGGAGAAGGGAGGAAGGGAGGAGGGAGGAAGGGAGGAGGAAAAGGACTAAGGGAACAGTTAATATGGTCTATGGGCTACCATATAGGATAAACAAGGTTACTTTTGCGATTATTTTAATTTTTCCCAGCGGAATCCAGAATTCCGCGGAATTTTGTAAAAATCCGGCGGAATTTTCATAGCGATGGAATTTAACGCTGATGGAATCCGCAAATTCCGGCGGAACGGATTTTGCTCTTTCCGATCATCCCTATTCTCCACACGCATTGACAGTGGTTGCCTTCACAAGCAACCTACATTTGTGAGTATAACACCTTTTACAATTGACCAAATACTGTGATCGTATTATGCGATATTGGGCTCCCTGTGTTTTTTCATTTCTACTAGTCTGATCTTTTTCATGGGGGCAGCCATCTTTTTGGTTGAAAGGAGGTGACAGGGAGACACAGTTCCAACTGTCCTATGTCCTGATCACCCCTCCCAGCTGTGTGCGCTAGGCTTCAAATCTCAAATCGCAGCAAATTGCACGCGTAAAAGTCCGCGGTCGCGTAAATTGCGGCACTTTGCACTCGCAAAAGTCCGTGAACGGCACTTCACGTGCTAACTGTTTAGCACACCCGTGCTAAACAGTTTGCATGGCTTTGTGAATCGAGCCCTTAGTCTTAAAGATGGGCCGAACCTCCGATTTTAGGTTCGCGAACCCTGTTCGCGAACCTCCGGGGAAAGATCGGTTCGCGAAAAAGTTCGCGAACCGCAATAGACTTCAATGGGGAGGCGAACTTCAAAATGAAAAAAAAAATGTACTGTCTGGAAAAATGATAGAAATCATGTTTCAAGGGTTCTAATACCTGGAGCTCCTCCCTCCTCTGCTTCTACCTCCTACCACAGGGAGGAGGGTCTCATCTGCCAGGGAATTACAGTATTTCAAAAGCCAGCTTACATACCATGGCTGGGAATTGAACCCAGGTCTCAGTGTATGGTAGGTAACTAACATATCCATTATACCACCAACACTACTAGCTGAAATTAGCCGAGCATGTACCTTTTATGCTCAATCCAAGAGAAAAATTAGACAAGACAAATAACATTTATATTGCGCTTTTCTCCTGGCAGACTCAAAGCGCCAGAGCTGCAGCCACTAGGGCACGCTCTTTAGGCAGTAGCAGTGTTAGGAAGACTTGCCTAAGGTCTCCTACTGAATAGGTGCTGGCTTACTGAGCAGACAGAGCCAAGATTCAAACCCTGGTCTCCTGTGTCAGAGGCAGAGCCCTTAACCATTACGCCATCCAGCCACTGCTTAAGGATATGTAGCCAGGCATGGCCTTGCCTGTTGTGTTCAACAGTTGTCAAGAGAAAAATTAGGCAAGACAAATAACATTTATATCGCGCTTTTCTCATAGAAGACTCAAAGCGCCAGAGCTGCAGCCACTAGGGAACGCTCAATAGGCAGTAGCAGTGTTAGGAAGACTTGCCTAAGGTCTCCTACTGAATAGGTGCTGGCTTCGAACCCTGGTCTCCTGTGTCAGAGGCAGAGCCCTTAACCATTACACCACCCAGCCACTGCTTAAGGATATGTAGCCAGGCATGGCCTTGCCTTTTGTGTTCGACAGTTGTCCAAAGAGAGCCCCAGATAGCCAGGTAGATTCATCTCTTTCTCTCTCTCTCTCTCTCTCTCTCTCTCTCTCTCTCTCTCTCTCTCTCTCTCTCTCTCTCTCTCTCTCTCTCTCTCTCTCTCTCTCTAGTAGGGATGGTCACCGCTTTCCCCGGAATTGTATTTTTGCGCATAAATGGATTGAGCATAAATGGTACATGCTAGGCTGGCTTCAGCATGTAGTGTTGGTGGTACAGTGGCACTGGCGCTTTGAGTCTGCCAGGAGAAAAGTGTGATATAAATGTTATTTGTCTTGTCTAATTTTTCTCTTGGATTGAGCATAAAAGGTACATGCTAGGCTAGTTTCAGCTAGTAGTGTTGGTGGTATAATGGATATGTTAGTTACCATACACTGAGACCTGGGTTCAATCCCCAGCCACGGTATGTAAGCTGGCTTTTGAGATACTGGAATTCCCTGGCAGAAGAGACCCTCCTGTAGGAGGGTAGGAGGTAGGAGGTAGGAGGTGAGAGGTGGGAGGAGAAGCCTACAAGAGGCTAATTAAACTCTCCCTAGCAGCTGTCCCTTAACTAATTAGTGTAGGCAGATGAGTGAGTGAAATGGTTCAAGGACATTGCCTTGTATAAGGGGGGTGGGGCTCCACCAGTGAGTGCAGTCTGATTGGCAACAATCTGACTGTGATGTAGAGGGTCAAAGTTTTGCTCAATAGAGCATTATGGGGCGAATCGAACTTCTGGGAAAGTTCGCCTTTGGCAGGCGAACGCGAACCACCGAAGTTCGCCGGCGAACCGTTCGGGCCATCTCTACTTAGTCTGAAAGTTCACTCACTTTAAAGACTTTATCACCATGAAGTATAAACAAAGACTTTTCAACTATTAGTTATTTACATGACAGATCTTGAAACTCTTGTGTAAATATCTTTGTCTTTTCCGACTGTGGTTCTCCTTCTGATCATCCAGGTCATCCATTTATCTTATGCTTATGTTTTCTCGGGTAAGCCTGGCTTGGCCCATAAGGCCTATTTATTTTTTTGGGGTGAAGCTGGTTGGGCCTTCAAGGCTAATTCACTCTACTGGGGTTACGGTATACATCACAATCTAGTCTCTTCCCTTCTTCTCATACCTTTTCTAAAGTGGCATATTATTTCACTTTTTGGTATACTCACATTCTGGTGTGTTTTCCAGCTGTAATGCTGGCCTTTCATTCTTAGTATGTATTTAGGGGGCTTGTTGTAAGCCTGCCTCCCCTTCCTTCACTGTTTGCTTCTAATTGTATTATTGAGGCATAATTCCCTGCTCACCTTTCCCCTTGGTACCCCCCTTCCTTTTATTTGGACACAACATCTTTGGCCTGTTCCCTCCATCTCTCCCCCTCCCCTCCCCCTGTATTGTCCTTTTATATTAATCTGGATTATCCTAAATATATTCATTTCGGTGTGAATAATATCTAAATGTTTGTAAATTTGCAACCAATTATTTGCACACTAAAGCATACTTTATTTTCCTTATAAAACATATATATCTGATCTGCTCCACAACCACAAGATGGCAGCATCTCTCCTGTTTATTCATGCCTAAGCTGACGTTCTCAAGTCGGAATGGAACTCAGTTTACCTCTCATCAGATCCTCTCTTTTGTTCTAAATGTTATGGACAGCTCACTAATGTTCATATATACATATTTCTTCGATCATCTTGAATTTAAAAGCTGTATGTGTAGCATGAATGTGTAGCAGGTAGAAAGAGGGGGGATCTATTTATTTTTATTTTTATATTATTACCTGGTCAGCAGCTTTAAATAGAGGCGCTGCTGACACAGGTTTGTTAAGTACAGGCATTTTTCCCTTAGTTGTAATGTGTAATGTGTGTGTAGGCAGAGCTGATGGCTGAGGGAAGGTTGCTAAGCAACCAGACACACAAGCAGGGGAGCCGTTAGGGAAGATATAACAGCTTTCTGAGGGGTTGAGTTGGCAGTTGGAGCAGACAGGAGAAGGGGAAAGATGCAGCAGGCACAGCTGAGGAGAAGCAGGCCAGACGATGCGATAGCTGACATTTTGGGAGAAAATTACTGGGCGCTAGTCTACTTTAGGGGACCCACCGCAAATCCCCATAGACACTTTCAGCTGGGCTGCAAAACGGAACAAATGGCTTCCGTTTGCTTGTTGAAACCCCCACAAGCCATATACCCATGGATAGGTAAGCATGCCCTGTAACGAATTGGGAGGTTTTCGGTAACAGAAAGTTTAAATTGGCCGTGTAGGAGCCACCGAACGGCCTAAATCTCGGTTCCGTCGGCCATCTTAATTCTGCTGTGCAGGTCTCTTTCTTCCTCCTCATTGGAGGGTTTGTTAGCTGGCACGCCCCCACCTAACAATCCCTCCAATGAGGAGGAAGAAACGACCTGCAGAGCAAAACCAAGATGGCCGACGGACCCGAAATTGCGGTCGTTCCGAGGCTCCTACACAGTCAGTTCAAACTTTTTTTTTTTACCGAAACCCGCAAAATTCGTTAGAGGACATGCGTAGCTACCCGGGGATATAAGGCTTGTGGGGGTTTCATCAAGCAAACGGAAGCCATTTGTTCCGTTTTGCAGCCCAGCTGAAAGTGTCTATGGGGATTTGCGGTGGGTCCCCTAAAGTAGACTAGCGCCAATTACTGAGCCATGATGATTCTTCAATCCTCCATAAGATAAGCCAGCCAACAGTCCTGTAAAGCTGACAAGGAGTGGGAAAGCCAGGAGAGAGATTTCAGACAGAGGAAAGATGATAGCCAGTGATTCTTGACACTGAAGTGCTGGAAAAGAAATCATTCAAGATGACACGTATGAAATGTGATCAATGTGTTGATAAATCAGCATGCCACAAGAAAGATTTTTAAACATTTTTAATTACAGTAAATTTGGCTCTGGTAATATCCCCCACTTCTGAAGTGTAGTGTTAGGAGGCTGAGAATTCAGAATTATCCTCCCTACTGTGATGAATATAATCTCACTTGTATTTCATTTTGATTTTTATAAGTAGCCTGAATGGTTGCTGTAATGGAAAAACAGTTGTGTTATGGAAGTCAGAAACTGCATATTACCCATATACTAGGCCTGAGACTAAGAGATAGTGAGATTGAGAGAAAAGTGAATCTGCTTAAGGAAATGAGCTACTGTCCTGTCTGCTAGAGGCCTATCTTAACATCTTATAGCTTACTGACTTTACCAAAGTAATAAATGCAAGAAACCATTTCGTTTTGGTTATTTTATGTGTGGTGCACAAGACAGTGCAAAGTTATATTGGAAGAAATATTTACCTATGGGAAGAGTCGTTCGGCTGGATTCCTGTAAAAGAAAGGAGAAATGATTAATATGTCCATTTACCAGTAGTGTTGAAAGATTTAGAAGAAGTACCTGTTAATAGACTGTTTCTCTGGCAATAGACTGGTCCTGCAAAAGAACAGAAGAGATTACATACAGGAGCGGCAGAAGCTGAGATTTATAAAGAAACTGTTGTGTTTTTATTTTTCTGCTGTTTTTTGGGCAAGCATATTGAGTAGTTTTGCTCATAGGAACAAGTGACGGAGTTATTTTCTTCTTATTATTTAATTCTAGTAACCTTATTAATTTACTAAGAATTTAGTAATTCACTAACCAATTTTATTTATTTTATTATTTACTAGCTGATTGCCCGGCGTTGCCCGGGTATGTATTTGGCTGGTGTTGGCTCCGCCTACTTTTTCTAACCCTAACACATAATTACTCACTGACCAAGTTTGTGAGCTTTGCGGTCTTTGGTATCAATAATCTGCTTTGAAATGAAACAAATCTGATTGGCTGTGTGTGGCTCCACCCCTTTTCTGAATTTGAACCCCAGTCACACAATAACCAACTGTACCAGGTTTGAGGCCTGTGCCATTAACAGTTCAAGAATGGTAGCAATTAAATATTCCCCTTGAAAAGCAACAGATGAAGTTTGATTCACTTTTGTAGGCTCCACCCACTTTTCTGAATATTAATCCCATTAACCAACTGTGCAAAGTTTAAAAACCCTGGCATTAACAGAATGGCTGCAGTTTACATTTTCCCAGTGAAATGTGTATTTGTCTCCACCCACTGATGATTCGGCGTTGCCCGGGAATGTATTTGACTGGTGTTGGCTCCGGCCACTTTCTAACCCTAACGCACAAACACTCAATGACCAAGTTTGTGAGCTTTGGGGTCCTTGTCATCAATAATTTGCATATTCCCATAGAAATGAAACAAATCAGATAGGCTGTTTGTGGCTCCGCCCCTCTCCAGCATTCAAACCCCAGTCACCCAATGACCAACTGTAGCAGGTTTGAGGGATCTGCTATTAACAGTGTAAAAATGGCAGCAATTTAAATATTCCACTTGAAAATCAACAGGTGAATTTTGATTGGCTATTATAGGCTCCACCCACTTCCCTGAATATTAATCTCAGTCACCCAGTGACCATCTGGGCAAAGTTTGAGAGCCCTGCCATTAACAGTGTAAGAATGGCTGCAGTTTATATTTTCCCAGTGAAATTTGGTTTTGGTTCCACCCACTATTTGTAACCTGGACACACAGTCACTCAATGACCAATTTTGTGAGCTTTGGGGTCCTTGGCATCGATAATTTGTACTTTCCCATGAAATGAAACAAATCTGATTCACTGTTTGTGGCTCTGTCCCCTTTTCTGAATTTGAACCTCAGTGACCCAATGACCAACTGTACCAGGTTTTAGGCTTGTGCCATTAACAGTGCAAGAATTGCAGCAATTTTAATATTCTCCTTGAAAAGTGACATGTGATTTTTGATTGGCATTTTTAGGCTCCACCCACTTTTCTGAATATTAATCCCAGTCACCCAGTAACCAGCTATGCTAAGTTTGAGAACCCTGCCATTAACAGTGAAGAAGGGCTGCAGTTTACAATTTCCCAGAAAAATCTGTTTTTAACTCCACCCACTTTTTATAACCTTGACACAGTCACTACTCAATGACCAAGTTTGTGAGCTTTTGGGTTCCTGGCATCAAAATTGTGCTAATGGAAGCAGTTTATCCAGCAAAGAAATCTGGTTCTTTTTGGCTCCGCCCCTTTACTGAATTTGAAACCCAAACACTTAACAACCGACTGTAGCAGGTTTGAGGCCTCTGCTATTAACAGTGTGAGAATGGCTGCAGTTTCAATATTCCCCTTGAAAATCAATAGGTGAATTTTGATTGGCTCTTGTAGGCTCCACCTACTTTTCCGAATATTAATCCTAGTCACCCAGTGACCAACTGTGTGAAGTTTGAGGACCCGGCCATTAACAGTGTAAGAAAAGCTGCAGTTTACATTTCCCCATGTAAAAAGTTAGTTGTTTTTGGCTCCGCCCACTATTTCTAATCTTGCCATACAGTCACTTAATGACCAAGTTTATGAGCTTTGGGGTCTTTGGCATCAATAAGTTGCATTTTACCTTTGAAATTAAACAAATCTGATTGGCTGTTTTTGGCCCGCTCCCTTCAGAATTTAAATCCCAGTCTCCCAGTGACTGGCTGTAGCAAATGTTAGGCCTCTGCTATTAAGAGTGTATGAATGGCAGCAATGTAAATATTCCCCTTGAAAATCAAAAGGTGAATTTTGATTGGCTGCTGTAGGCTCCACCCACTTTTCTGAACATTAGTCCCAGCCACCCAGTGGCCAACTGTGTCATGTTTGAGAACCCTGCCAATAACAGAATGGCTGAAATCAATCTAACAAATCTGATTGGCTGTTTGTGGCTCCACCCCTTTAGTGCATTTGGACCCCAGTCACCCAATGACTGACTGTATCAGGTTTGAGGCCTCTGCCACTAACAGTGTAAGAATGGTAGCAATGTGAATATTCCCCTTGAAAATCAATAGGTACATTTTGATTGGCTGTTGTAGGCTCCACCCACATTTCTGAATATTCATCCCAGTCACCCAGTGGCCAATTGTGTAAAGTATGAGAACCCTGCAATGTAAAAAATGAAGTTGTTGGCACCGCCCACTTTTTCTAACCTTGACATACAGTCACTCAATTATCAAGTTTATCAGCTTTGGGTTCCTTGGTATCAATACTTTGTATATTCCCATTGAAAAATAAACAAATCTGGCTGTTTGTGGCTCTGCCCCCTTCCTGAATTTGGGCCCCAGTCACCCAGTGACCAACTGTACCAGGTTTGAGGCATCTGCTTTTACCAGTATAAGAGAATGGTAGCAGATGAAATATTCCCTTTGAAAATCAAATGGGGAATTTTTATTGGCTGTTGTAGGCTCCACCCACCTTCCAAAATCTTAATCTGTCACCCAATGACCAACTGTGCAAAGTTTGAGAACCCTGCCATTAACGGTGTAAGAATGGCTGCAGTTTATATTTTCCCAGTAAAAGTTGTTTTGGCTCCGCCCACTTTTTGTAACCTCAACACACAGTCACTCAATGACCAAGTTTGTGAGCTGTCAGGTTCCTGGCATCAAAAATGTGTGAATGGAAGCAGTTTATCCACCGAGGAAATCTGATTGGCTGTATGTGGCCCCGCCCCTTTAGTGAATTTGGACCCCAGTCACCCAATGACCGGCTGTAGCAAGTTTGAAGCCTCTGCAATTAAAAATGTAAGAATAGCAGGCGCATGCGCGGCGGTGACGAGATGGCCGCTTAGACTCTCTGCTCCGATCTGCCCCGCTCCTCTTTCTCGCCGCAATTAGCTCCCACTCCGCCCTTACAGCGCGGCTCCACCGGACACGGACACAGGAAGCTTCCGAGCACAGATGGCCACGAAAAGCAGCCAGAGAACAGCATCACAGGCCGGCTCCATGGACCGTTTCGTCCGCCCGCCGCAGTCACAAGATGGCGCCGACTGCGCCACAACCACAGTCGCCACCCACCTCTCCCAGCCCACACAGCAGGCCCCATCTCACCCAGACCTGGGCTCCACATCCATAAGCCACATACCGCTGACCGCTGCCACTCTTGAAATAGCTCTGGACAAGCATTACAGAGCCCTCCACGACTCATTGCAACAGATGATCCTATCCGCAGTGAAGGACCTCAGAGGTGACATTACTTCCCTGAACGAACGTTCCACAGCTCTGGAAGATAGGATGGACTCTATTTCCCTAAAACAACACGATATGGAGGACGAGCAACGCCTCATTCAAACCGACCTCAAGGCAATTAGGTCTGCGCAGGAGGACTTTGAAAACCGTGAGCGACGTCAGAATATTCGCATCAAAGGTATGTCCATGACTGTCACAGCCGACAAGCTCCCCACACATCTGCTAGATCTCTACAGATCACTAGTACCTGAACTTACTGATGAAATGTGGCGAATGGACAGGGCCCACCGCTCACTAGGTGAACGCAGACCTACAGCCCAACGCCCTAAAGATGTCATAGTACGACTCCATTACTATGAGGCAAAAGAGGCCCTCCTAAAAGCCATCCGAAATACCTCCACAGTTTCCTTTAAAGGAGATGAACTCTCAATTTATAATGACCTTTCACTCATCACTCTGGCCAAGAGAAGGGCCTTTAAGCCGATTACTCAACTTCTAAGAGATGCAAAAATCCAGTACCAATGGGGTTTCCCCTTCCGCCTTACTGTCAATAGAAATGGCGCACGCTTCACGGTGTCGGATTTAGATGATGCACCAATGTTCCTCAAGCAAATGGGCCTTCGCCTACCTCCGTCCCATTACACCCAGCAGAGCCTAACCCTCTCCCCGAGTTCACCCCCAAGAAAGATACGTCACATGGCCGACCATTCCAGAGGCACCCTGAGAAGCCTGACCTTCCCGGAAACACCTGAGGACATGGAAGCCCTTCCTACCTGATCTTACTGCCTTCATAACAGATCTTCATAACTCCATCGTCTTAGAGTCTCAGCTTGTTCCTGCTCCAGACTACACGCAAATATATATTTATCTATAATTGTCTATTTTTACTATGCTTTCTTCCTTCTTAGGTTAAAAGACGTTTAGCCATCTGTGCTCTAGTTAGTTGTTAACTTAACGTTAGTCCTTATAGACTGTTCATATATATGGAGGATCGTTGGGGGAGATCTGGGCGGCCCTTTTGGCTCACCCGCATGTACCTCCGTAGAGTCGCCACATTGTCCCACCGTTCTTCTCAGGGACCATGCTTTTTTTGGCGACTCTTCCCCTGGCAACTTTTTTTAGTTGCCCTGCTTTGCTGCCACAATTTTTGCAGTGGCTACACCTTCATCATTGTTTACCCATTGCTGTCGAGTACAACTTATCTTCCCTGGTTCCCCACTTCCCCCTCCCCAACCTTACTCGCTGACTGTTCACACCACAGCCGTCCTGGCCTTCTATACACTTACATCTTCAACATGAATAATGGTTAATCTTTATACGCTTAATACTAAGGGCCTAAATATCCCCCAAAAAAGGAAGTCCTTATTAAAAGACCTCAGAAGACTAGATAGTGACTTGGTTTTCCTGCAGGAAACCCACCTAACATCCAGGTGTACTACACGTCTTACTAACAAACTCTACCCCAATGTCCACCTGGCCTCCGGTCCGAAAAAACGTGCTGGTGTGGCAATTCTGTACAAGAAAGACCTACCTTTTCAGGTTGACAAAACCATCGCGGACCCACAAGGTCACTTTCTAATTTTGGTGGGCACTCTGGCAGGAAAGCCTGTCACTCTAGCTAACACTTATGTCCCCAATACACACCAGATTGACTTCTTATCCTCTTTCCTCACAAAACTGAGCAAAGCAGTGAAAGGTTCTCTCCTGTTGGGTGGTGACTTCAACTTGGCTTACTCCTCTACAAGAGACAGAAGCAAATTATCCTCTACCCTTTCCCAGGCCTCACACGACAGAAATTCACGTAAATTTAGGATACTTCTTAGAAAACACAAACTGTTTGACCTTTGGCGCATAGCTAACCCCACAAGCACAGAATATACCTTCTACTCTCCTCCTCATGCTTCCCATTCCAGACTAGATTACTTTTTTGCCAATACACCAGTTTTACCCATTTTAATCAACTCATCTATTATTCCTACAGCTTGGTCTGACCACCAAGCGGTTACAGTTGATCTAGACTGGCTATCCTCCCCACACAAACCCACCCATTGGAGGCTAAATGAGTCACTTTTCAGGGATAAAGCGCTAATCAACAAATGTTCCGATGAACTTCAATCATTCTTTGACACTAATTTAGACTCAGTCTCCTCTTACGGCCTGCTGTGGGAATCTCACAAGGCTTTTATAAGAGGGTTCTTCATTGCAGAAAGCTCCAAACGTAAGCGCTTCTCTACTGAAAAACTGACACATCTAAACTCCTCCCTCGTTAAGGCTTTTTCCGCTTATAAAAGTTCCCCCACTCAAGACAATTTCTCCAACATCCAACGAATCAAGCTTGACATCAGAGCCCTCCAATCATCCCAGTTAGAAAAAAGCTTGAAATGGACAAGGCAGCTCTTTTTTGAAAGAGGTAACAAACCACACACTATTCTTGCCCGTAAACTCAACCCTAGGGGGTCTTACCAGGCGGTCCACTCACTAAAAGACTCACAAAACACCTTACATCATGACCCCTTAAAAATAGCCCAAATATTCACAGGTTTTTATGAACAGCTTTACAACCTACCAGACCCCTCCTCCTCTCCAAATTATAACACAAGAGTCCTCTCCTTCCTCACAGATCTTAACCTCCCAAAACTCACAGATCAAGAACGCCTTTTACTTAACTCTCCATTCACCACAGAAGAGATATCCAAGGTACTCAAATCTCTTCCCTCCTCTAAATCCCCTGGCCCAGATGGTCTCCCTTACTCTTACTACAAAAACTTCTCCGATATCCTGGTCCCACACCTTGTAACTCTAGCTAATAAGATTATGAAAGATGACTTCCCCCCCTCCTCTATGCTTTCCTCTCTCCTCACTGTCATCCCAAAGGAAGGAAAAGATCCTCACCTACCCCAAAGTTACCGTCCCATCTCCCTCCTCAACTCCGACCTAAAAATATTGACGAAAACCTTGGCTAACCGCCTCAACCCCATTCTTACCAGAATTATCGATAATGACCAAGTTGGCTTTATCATGGGAAGGCAAGCAGGAGACAACACCCGCCGGGCAATAGACCTCATCTCACTAATGAATAAATCAAAGCACCCTTCTCTGCTCCTCAGTTTGGATGCAGAGAAGGCCTTTGACAGATTGTATTGGCCTTATCTATTCCACGTCTTATCTCACCAAGGCTTCACAGGCCCTGTCCTCTCCATGATAAAGTTCATCTACTCATCCCCCACAGCTTCACTCAAACTACCTTTTGCCTCTTCATCTCCCTTTCATATCCGAAATGGCACTAGACAAGGCTGCCCACTCTCTCCCCTGTTATTTGCCTTAAGTATTGAGCCCTTAGCCACAGCCATTAGACAAAACTCTGACATCAAAGGGATTTCCCTTGGCAAACAGGAATACAAGATCTATTTATTTGCTGATGACATATTACTAACTCTCACTCACCCACTCACTACGTTACCAGCCTTGCATAGTGTACTGAAAACTTTTGAACTTATCTCAGGCTTTAAACTCAACCAAGATAAGACGGAAGCCCTCCCTATAAAAATCCCTCCCAATCTACTCTCATCTCTCCAATCTTCTTTCCCTTATAAATGGCAAACTCACTCTCTGAAATATCTGGGTATCCATCTCACCCCTACGTACAACACACTATATAAACATAACTTCCCCTCTCTCATACAAAAAATACTACAAGATCTCCATAAATGGACCGCCTATAAGATCTCCTGGTTGGGCCGCATTTACGCACTTAAAATGAACATTCTCCCTCGCCTCCTTTATCTATTTGAGACCCTCCCAGTTACAGTTCCCAACTCCCAACTATCAAGCTTACAATCCGCCTTCTTCAAATTTATCTGGAACCACAAACACCCTAGGGTTCTTAGGTCGACCCTCCTTGCCCCCAGAGACCAGGGCGGCTTGGGCGTCCCTCACCTGCGATATTACTACCAAGCTTCGCACCTCCGCCAACTACCCGAGTGGTCCAATTTTAAAGTCTTTACTAAATGGGGCCTCATCGAAGCAACTAGCATCCTCCCTATATCCTTAGCATCTCTTATTTGGACCCACCCCCAACCCAAAGTTTCCCAACAAGATTTTCTCCCCACCATCAAATTTACACTCCGCATCTGGGGATCTACTGTCCACTTAGCCAAGTTGAGGTCATCACCCTCCCCTCTATGCCCGATCCTAGGCAACCCACATTTCTTACCAAGTCTATCTAGGCCTTTTATGACTGAATGGTTTAGCTTGGGATACTTCAACCTTAAGGATTGGCTTAACCCACTCACAGGTAAAGTTTTACATAAATCCCACTTAGAAGATAAAATTACATTCACACCCCAACTTCTCATGCAATACAAACAGATATCCCACTATCTCCAATCTCTAGTGAAAAACCTTCAAACAACTCCTACATTGTCCCCTTTTGAGAGATTATGTAATAGGTCAGCTCAACAGAAGGGTCTGATCTCTCAGATCTACTCTATCCTACACACAAAATCGGGTTCAACAATTCCCAACCATTCTTACATGGCCAAATGGGATAGCCTTCTATCAACTTCTATCTCAATAGAAGACTGGTACGATATTTGGGATAACGCGAAACATTCCTCACAATGTATCCAAATTCGAGAAAATATATATAAAATACTTTTCCATTGGTATCTTACACCTGACAAATTAGCAAGGATTTACCCAGGCTCATCGGACCTCTGCTGGAGGGGCTGTAATTACAAAGGTACTATCGAACACGTCTATTGGTCCTGTCCTCGGATTTCCCCCCTTTGGTCGGATATCCAAAAACTTATTAAGTCATCCACTAATATTACAGTCCCCTTGGACCCCTTATATATGATCCTGGGCAAATCACCACAAAACAATACTAATAAATATACCAACCGGCTAATAACCCATATTCTAACTGCCACCAGACTATCCATTGCTTCCAATTGGAAGAACATAGCCCCCCCAACACTATCAGAAGTTATCCACAAAATCAATTGGACAAAAAATATGGAACAACTTACGGCTTCACTCAGAGACACAGAATTGAACTTTCACAAAATTTGGGATTCCTGGCCGTACTCCTCTCCCATCTATCAACCCCCCTGAAGTATACCCATCTCTTCTACCCTTCATTAGCTTACTATTGAACTGACCTAACAAGCCATATCCCCACCATTGGACATCCACCCTTGCTAGATTTAGCTAGGTCCTTCCCAAACAGCTCATGTCTCCCATACATAATACAGGCCATCAGGGCAGTGGTGTGACTCCTCTTTCTCACTTCTATATCTCGAAGCTTACTATCTCTTCCCCCCCCCCTCTCTTCCCTATACCCCCCCCCCCCCCACTTCTCAGAATGTGGCTTGAAACTTTTCAGTTACCCATTTATCATGGACTCCAGACACTTGCCACGTCTCCAGCTGGAACTTTCCGTCTTCGAATCAAGATTTAATCCTCCTCGATTTATTCTGCTGTTTCTCCAAAAGCTTCAAGGTTGGACATTGATTGGGACTTCTCTAGATCTACCTCTGGGACTCAACCTAAAGCCCCACTCGTCCTTCCTTTTGTATCCCCATATTCGTTGTACTATTATCTTGACTGTTAACTCTGTGAAACCAGTTCCTGTTATTTCCTATTATTCTCAAAATAAAAACAAGTATGATAAAAAAAAATGTAAGAATAGCAGCAGTTTAAATATTCCCCTTGAAAATCAATAGGTGAATTTTGATTGGCTGTTGTAGGCTCCACCCATTTTCTTGAATCTTAATCGCATTCACCCAGTGACCAAGTGTGGCAAGTTTGAGAACTCTGTGATTAACAGTCTAAGAATGGCTGCAGTTTACATTTTCCCATTTAAAATGAACGGCTGAAATTTGATTGGCTGTTTTATGATCCACCCACTTTTCCTGGATTTGTAACCTCGGTCACCAAGTGACCAACTGTGCCATGTGTGAGGACTCTGGCTTTATTACTGTGAGAATGGCAGCCTTTTACATTTTTTCCATTGACTTGAATGGGTGGAATCTGATTTGCTGTTTGTCGCTCCGCCCAGGTGTGCAGGGGGGCCGCGAGACCCCCAGAACCTATCATCCCAGGTAGTAAGGGATCTGTGTACCAAGTTTCGTTCAAATCAGTCAAGCCGTTTTCGCGTGATCGCGGCACATACACACACACACACATACACACACACACACATACATACATACATCCGATTTTATATATATAGATTATTAACTTATTAACCAACCAATTTATTAACGTCTAACCATCTAACTTATACATTTAATATTCTGGCTTTTCCTAAGAAACGGCTGAACTATTGAACAAGAAAAATAGCCAGAATAATTGATCAGACTGAGAACAAAAAAAAAACAAGAGTACTCTATTTACTATTGAGTTATGAAAGATTTTGCTGATCAGCAAACTTAAAGGTTAAAGTACTATATAATGGTTTTGTCAGGGAAGCATTAAACTGAAATTACTTTAGTACTCAGGGTTTAGGAAATCCAAATAAGGTCCATTTTTCATTAAAGTGGGTGGGAACGCTGAGAAAATACTTACCGGGTGGGAAGGTTATGTGTTATTGTTAACCAGTTGTTTTCCTCCTAGCTTCCGGAAGTGTTCTATAGAAAGAAGACAAGAAGATAATAAGAAGACTGTGATATTAGATTGTGTTGTTTGTAATTCTCATTGGTTACATGGAGTAGAAAGTGTATTTTTTATCTTTTATTTTGAATAAAACTTTTGAATTTTACAACCTGCATTGGTGTTTGTGGAGTTCTCCTTCAGTTGGCGGTTTGAAACAGTTTACAAATGCTCCTCCTCTAACTCCCTAATTTGATGCTAGCCATGTTACTATGGTGACACAGGCCTCACATCAATTGCTGCGTGGCCATACAGCGTCTTTCTTTCCCTGTCATTTGACCTCTGACGGCACTTAACCACTTAATCCTATCTGAATGGATATTTCCATCCAGATAGGTGCTGCTAATTTCTATCTGGAAGGATATTTCCATTCAGTTTTTAAGCAGCGATGTGCGCACACACGCGGAGTGTGCCCTGGCGTTTTTCCGTGTCGGCGGTTGGGGAAGATAAGCATGGCTTCTCCAAACCAACTGCAGTGCCTGTGATGAATGGACATGACCCCGATCAGGAGCCATGTCCATTCATAATAAAGAACGTGAATAAACAGAAAAAAAATGGTAAACCAGGAACTGTTTCTAATGCCATCTGGTGGCGAAAAGTTAAATTACACACTACACATTTTTTAAATTAAAATATTAATATATTTTAGTCATTTTCAAAGCCCCTTCCCCCACCCCAGTTACCAAGTAAATACATTGGAAAAAAAATAAAATCCATAAATAGTTGCCTTAGGGACTCTATTTTTTATATTTATGTCATGATGGTATATTACTGTTATGTTTGTGCATAAGGGCTTACAATTGACGGGACATGAAAAAAAAACCTTAAAAAAAACCTTTATTTCCACATAATATATTAATGCCTTACATTGTGCTAGGGACATAATTTAAATGTTGTGATAGCCAGGACTAATGGGAGAATAAAATGGGTGGGATTTATTTATAGCAGCATTGTTTATTTTCAAAACTATAGGGGATGGAATTGGAGAAACAGTGTATTTTTCTTTCATTTGTGTGTTTGCCTATAAAATGCATAGAAAATAAAGTAATAACTGAAAACAAATATCACTCACGAAAAGCTTAATTTGTGGCGAAAAAAAAACAACAAGATATAGATCATTTACATGTGATGAGTAAGGATAAAGTTATTGGCGAATGAATAGGAGGAGCGCTGACAGGGGAAAATTGCTTCCGTCCTGAAAGTGAATACACCTGCAGGCTAAAGTGGTTAAAGGACATCTGAGCTGAAAATAAACTGATGAGAAAAACAATTGTATCTGTCCTCCTTCTCCTAAAAATTACTTTTTTTTTTAGATATCCTATGGTTTTATTTCATAATTACATGTAATTTTTACTTTTTTTTGCTGTTTCATTGTTCCTGCTTAATGACACCTTCATTGAAGTATGCCGGAGCTCAAATCTATGAATTATTAACCCTTTTTTTAATCTTTTTCCTGCTCACAGAAGCAATTTACTGACAGGAAAGGGTTTTATGCTTGTAATTACTTATCAGTGAGGACTGAGCTATCATCTGACCTGGTCCCAACCTGGATAGAAACTGTCACTTCCATACCTGATGTTTTACTCTTTCAGGCAGTGAAAAAAAAGAAAACAGCCTTGTTATTTGTGAACTTGGCACTGTACATGCACCTGTCTATCTCATCATGTCACCTGTCACCTCTGTTGTTCTAAAGGAACGGAACACTGCTGGGGGAGTGGTCTCTGAGTAAGCCGGGCTTCTCTGGCGACACGTGTTAGACCTAGAAGGTGGCTGCAGCATGCTGTAGTGGAGTGGTGTGCAGAAAATATGGCGGTTTGGGCTTATCACTTTATGTAGAGTTCAGATTCTTCCAGGACATCACCTGACTGGGAGCATTTATGTGTGCATACCTGTATGTACATACCTGTATGTAATATAGATATATATACTGGTGTTTTTTACCCAGATTTGGCTTGTACATTTGCACTTTGCATCTTGAAAAAAATTACTTAAAGAGACTTATTTCTTCTATCCTATAAGTTCCTATACCTGTTCTAATGTGCTCTGGCTTACTGCAGCCTTTTCTGGTTGTACTGTCTCTGCAATATAGCTAATCTTCTTTTCTTTGTCAAGCTTTGTCGACCCAGAGAGGAATGCACTGCCTCTGCTGTGATAGGGAGAAGTTATGCACACCTCCTCCACGCCCCCTGCAGACTCTGTGTGTTTTTATGTGTATTGTGTGTTTATCCCTCACAGACAGGTCTCTGCTCTCAGTTTTCTGAGTTTGTGAGGCTGAGGGGGGAAGGAGCTGCTGCCTGACACATGCCAATCCCAGACTGGAGTGCAGATAATTCACTATGTAATAAAAAAACTTTTAGTATACTGTAACATGATATACAGTATGTATATATCTATATATATAAAATCGGATGTGTGTGTGTGTGTGTGTGTGTGTGCGTGCGTGCGTGCGTGCGTGCGTGCGTGCGTGCGTGTGTTATGATCATGTCTGCAGCGTTTACTGCTGGCTGCAGTGGTATTGCAACCCAAGCAGTTCTGATGTCATTACATGCATTTGCTTGCATAGTTTGGTTTGCACTTAAACTAGTTGCTGATTCCATCTGCAGTCGCTCTGAAGTTAATGACAGTTTAATATGCTTTTGTGTAAACAAACATTGTCTGCTGCAATGGAGGGGCAATCCCTTTCCTGCAGGCTGCATATCATTGTCTGCCTTTTCCTGCTGTCAGCCTGTGATTAATTACCATTCACTTGTGTGGGAATCTGCAGGTCTGCTCCCATTGGATGACCTCAGTATAAAGAACTGCTTCCTGCAATGCTTGATGGGCTACCATAGTCTCAGATTCTGTCTGTTACTCTGCTCGTGCCCCACCTCGTTCCTAGTCCGTGTGGACTGCGCTGACTCCTGCGAAGGGGTCAGCGAGTCCTCCTAGTTCTGCTCTTGTTCTAGAAGTTGTTACTCTGCTTGTCTTGTGTCATATATTGGTTAATCGCCAATATATACGCATACTTGCGCATTTTGTTATTTTCCTTGTATTCGTGTTACGTTGATACATCAGTGTCGCTGATATATACGTACACGAACTGTTTATATTCTGTGTTCCGTTAGTCAGCTTTCCAGCACGTTTTGGTAGTTTGCGTGTATCGTGAGCACCCGTGCTGAGCTAGTATCCTGCTCCTGGTCCTGTTTGTGGATTGCGTTCATCTCTGCGAGGAGATAACGAATCCTTCTGAATCCTGTCCTGTTACCGTTTGTGGATTGCGTTCATCTCTGCGAAGAGATAGCGAATCCTTCTGAGTCCTGTTCCCTGTATTGCTCCAGTGCTAGTCAGTGTTCCTGCTTATGTCATATATCGGTTCATTGCCGATATATACATATGTTAGTCAGACGTTACAAATAGTTTCATTGATAGCTGTAATTGTAATACGCTAGGAAAACATACTTATTGTATATTTGTCTGTGTTACGTTCATCTATCTTGATCCTGCTATTTCCTGACTATCTTGTCCTGTCTTTGTGAGGCACGCCATCGCTGCAAACGCATTGGCTGCCTCATTCCAGTCTGTCTTATTGTGGACGCTTGCTGTCACTAAGTAGTGGCTAGTTAAGCAAGCGTTCATTCTGTCTACCTGTCCTGATCTCCTCAGTCCTGGTTTATGCGCTCAGCGCTACTTTGCGCTGAGACGTTATTACGAAAGTGTTGTTTGTGGCTGTTCGGATCTGCACTGGCTCTGTGCACCACAATCTCCTATTGGAGTCAGTACTCTCCTCCACTAAACTGGGGATATCCTGATCCCTTGTGCTGGTGTGTGTACCTCCTTCACGTCAGCTTATGTGTTGCATGCTGACTGTGGAGAATACACCCTCCAAGCTTAACCACTTCAGGACCACAGTCTTTTCGCCCCTTAAGGACCAGAGCCTTTTTCTCCATTCAGACCACTGCAGCTTTCACGGTTTATTGCTCGCTCATACAACCTACCACCTAAAGGAATTTTACCTCCTTTTCTTGTCACTAATACAGCTTTCTTTTGCTGCTATTTGATTGCTGCTGCGAGTTTTAGTTTTTATTATATTCATCAAAAAAGACATGAATTTTGGCAAAAAAATGACTTTTTTAACTTGCTGTGCTGACATTTTTCAAATAAAGTAAAATTTCCTATACATTTGAGCGCGATAGTTATTCTGCTACATGTCTTTGATAAAAAAAAAATTCAGTGTATATTTATTGGATTGGGTAAAAGTTATAGCGTTTACAAACTATGGTGCCAAAAGTGAATTTTCCCATTTTCAAGCATCTCTGACTTTTCTGCGCACCTGTCAGGTTTCATGAGGGGCTAAAATTCCAGGATAGTACAAATACCCCCCAAATGACCCCATTTTGGAAAGAAGACATCCCAAAATATTCAGTGAGAGGCATGGTGAGTTCATAGAAGATTTTATTTTTTGTCACAAGTTAGCGGAAAATGACACTTTGTGACAACAACAACAACAAAAAAAAAGTTTCCATTTCTTCTAACTTGCGACAAAAAAAAAATGAAATCTGCCACGGACTCACTATGCTCCTCTCTGAATACCTTGAAGTGTCTACTTTCCAAAATGGGGTCATTTGTGGGGTGTGTTCACTGTCCTGGCATTTTGGGGGGTGCCTAATTGTAAGCACCCCTGTAAAGCCTAAAGATGCTCATTGGACTTTGGGCCCCTTAGCGCAGTTAGACTGCAAAAAAGTGCCACACATGTGGTATTGCCGTACTCAGGAAAAGTAGTATAATGTGTTTTGGGGTGTATTTTTACACATACCCATGCTGGGTGGGAGAAATATCTCCGTAAATGACAATTTTTTTATTTTTTTTACACACAATTGTCTATTTATAGAGATATTTCTCCCACTCAGCATGGGTATGTGGAAAAATACACCCCAAAACACATTATACTACTTCTCCTGAGTACGGCGATACCACATGTGTGGCACTTTTTTGCACCCTAACTGCGCTAAGGGGCCCAAAGTCCAATGAGTACCTTTAGGATTTCACAGGTCATTTTGAGAAATTTCGTTTCAAGACTACTCCTCACGGTTTAGGGCTCCTAAAATGCCAGGACAGTATAGGAACCCCACAAATTACCCCATTTTAGAAAGAAGACACCCCAAGGTATTCCATTAGGAGTATGGTGAGTTCATAGAAGATTTTTTTTTTTGTCACAAGTTAGCGGAAATTGATGTTAATTGTTTTTTTTCACAAAGTGTCATATTCCGCTAACTTGTGACAAAAAATAAAATCTTCTATGAACTCACCATACTCCTAACGGAATACCTTGGGGTGTCTTCTTTCTAAAATGGGGTCATTTGTGGGGTTCCTATACTGCCCTGGCATTTTAGGGGCCCTAAACCGTGAGGAGTAGTCTTGAAACCAAATGTCGCAAAATGACCTGTGAAATCCTAAAGGTACTCATTGGACTTTGGGCCCCTTAGCGCACTTAGGGTGCAAAAAAGTGCCACACATGTGGTACCGCCGTACTCAGGAGAAGTAGTATAATGTGTTTTGGGGTGTATTTTTACACATACAGATGCTGGGTGGGAGAAATATCTCTGTAAATGACAATTATTTGATTTTTTTTACACACAATTGTCCATTTACAGAGAGATTTCTCCCACCCAGCATGGGTATGTATAAAAATACACCGCAAAACACATTATACTACTTCTTCTGAGTATGGCGATACCACATGTGTGACACTTTTTTGCAACCTAGGTGCGCTAAGGGGCCTAACGTCCTATTCACAGGTCATTTTGAGGCATTTGGATTCTAGACTACTCCTCACGGTTTAGGGCCCCTAAAATTCCAGGGCAGTATAGGAACCCCACAAGTGACCCCATTTTAGAAAGAAGACACCCCAAGGTATTCCGTTAGGGGTATGGTGAGTTCATAGAAGATTTTATTTTTTGTCACAAGTTAGTGAAAAATGACACTTTGTGAAAAAAACAATAAAAATCCAATTTCCGCTAACTTTTGACAAAAAATAAAATATTCTATGAACTCATCATACACCTAACAGAATACCTTGGGGTGTCTTCTTTCTAAAATGGGGTCACTTGTGGGGTTCCTATACTGCCCTGGCATTTTACGGGCCCAAAACTGTGAGTAGTCTGGAAACCAAATTTCTCAAAATGACTGTTCAGGGGTATAAGCATCTGCAAATTTTGATGACAGGTGGTCTATGAGGGGGCAAATTTTGTGGAAGCGGTCATAAGCAGGGTGGCCTCTTAGATGACAGGATGTATTGGGCCTGATCTGATGGATAGGAGTGCTAGGGGGGTGACAGGAGGTGATTGATGGGTGTCTCAGGGGGCGGTTAGAGGGGAAAATAGATGCAATCAATGCACTGGGGACGTGATCGGAAGGGGGTCTGAGGGGAATCTGAGGGTTTGGCCGAGTGATCAGGAGCCCACACGGGGCAAATTAGGGCCTGATCTGATGGGTAGGTGTGCTAGGGGGTGACAGGAGGTGATTGATGGGTGTCTCAAGGTGTGATTAGAGGGGGGAAATAGATGCAAGCAATGCACTGGCGAGGTGATCAGGGCTGGGGTCTGAGGGCGTTCTGAGGTGTGGGCGGGTGATTGGGTGCCCGCAAGGGGCAGATTAGGGTCTAATCCGATGGGTAACAGTGACAAGTGGTGATAGGGGGTGATTGATGGGTAATTAGTGGGTGTTTAGAGGAGAGAAGATCTGCGGGCGATCTATTGGTGTGGGTGGGTGATCAGATTGCCCGCAAGGGGCAGGTTAGGGGCTGTTTGATGGGTGGCAGTGACAGGGGGTGATTGATGGGTGGCAGTGACAGGGGGTGATTGATGGGTGATTGACAGGTGATCAGTGGGTTATTACAGGGAATAACAGATGTAAATATTGCACGGGCGAATTGATAAGGGGGGGTCTGAGGGCAATCTGAGCATGTGGGCGGGTGATTGGGTGCCCGCAAGGGGCAGATTAGGGTCTAATCTGATGGGTAACAGTGACAGGTGGTGATAGGGGGTGATTGATGGGTAATTAGTGGGTGTTTAGAGGAGATAAGAGATGTAAACAATGGATTTGGGAGGTGATCTGATGTCGGATCTGCGGGCGATCTATTGGTGTGGGTGGGTGATCAGATTGCCCGCAAGGGGCAGGTTAGGGGCTGATTGATGGGTGGCAGTGACAGGGGGTGATTGACGGGTGATTGACGGGTGATTGACAGGTGATTGACAGGTGATTGACAGGTGATCAGGGGGGATAGATGCATACAGTACACGGGGGGGGGGGGTCTGGGGGGGGGGGGGTCTGGGGAGAATCTGAGGGGTGGGGGGGTGATCAGGAGGGAGTAGGGGGCAGATTAGGGACTTAAAAATAAAATAGCGTTGACAGATAGTGACAGGGAGTGATTGATGGGTGATTAGGGGGGTGACTGGGTGCAAACAGTGATCTGGGGGGTGGGCAGGGGGGGGTCTGAGGGGTGCTGTGGGCGATCAGGGGGCAGGGGAGGGGGAAATCAGTGTGCTTGGGTGCAGACTAGGGTGGCTGCAGCCTGCCCTGGTGGTCCCTCGGACACTGGGACCACCAGGGCAGGAGGCAGCCAGTATAATAGGCTTTGTATACATTACAAAGCCTATTATACTTGTTACATGCGGCGATCCGGGTGCTAGTAACCCGCCGGCGCTTCCGAACGGCCGGCGGGTTACAACGAACGGTGGGCGGAGCCAGTCCCCGGCGGCTGATCGCGTCACGAATGACGCGATCGCCGCACAGCCACTCCCGCAGCCGCCCCCGCCGATGGGCATATTGCGGTCGTTTGGGCCCGGTCTTTGCCGCCGCCCATCGGCTGGGGGCGGTCCTCAAGTGGTTAACATTATGGTAGCCCCATTACCAATCCCCATTGTGGGGGGGGGTTCCCAGCAAAAATGACACTGTTTGTTATGGTTCCTGTTCCTTTAAGAAATTTGAGAAACTTAATTCTGAAACCGCAAATGAGTTTTTTTCTGAATGTACCAGGTTTTTGGCCAATCCCGAGCTCCAGGCTACTCCTGTTTCAACGTGGGCCCCCCAGTTAATTTATGTTTTGTTTAAGGGAAATTTGTTCCAGTGGGCGTACGATGTCTTGGATCATACGAATTTGAAAGAAAGACCGCTGGAATTTCTAGCGTTTGTGATCCATAACTGGCTGCGCAAAACCGATTTGCCTAGCCCTTTTGATAAGCTCCTGGCAGCTTGTCAATCAGCTGCTCCTTCTACTGCCTACAAAAATAATCAGCAAGCAGATAATTGTTCTGATAACTTTTCTTCTGCTTTGAATAAATCACCTAAGGCAGCAAGGTCTAAAGCCAAACGTAAACGCTCCAAAAGAAAAGCGTTACAATCAACGGAGTCGTTGCCGTTAGCGACTGCGCATCAGATCTGTAACGAGACTCCGCCGTTAGCAGATAATGAAGTTCAGTCACCATTCAGGGGAGTCAAATGGACCTATGAAACTACTAATGAACTTTCATTGCTAGCCAGGGAAAATAAAAGTTCTTGTTTAAATGAATTATCTGAATATGATTATGAAGATATATTACAGAGTATTGAACAGATCAATTTATTCGTGCAGCAAGGGAAATTTGCATACACTACAGTTCAACACTTGCTACAGGTATTGGAGATCCTTAGGAATAAGAAATCGGCCAATCGCCTGCTAGATAACCCAATGTATGTTTCTGCCACAAACACATTTGCCAACTGTGATCAGCTGGAATGCTCAGCTGTTAAATATGCATGGGATCCTCCATTTGAGAAAGGAGAGATGGAAGCCCTGGTCTATGAATGGAAGAAAGATGCAAGTTCGTTTTGTCAGTTTTACAGTGCAAAAAGTGAATTAGTATTGAATGCATGCATTAAGTCGGCTTATAACCTAATAAAGACTGGTGTGTGTGGGTATGACTTTGTGGCTCCATTGATCGATGTGTGGAGAATGATTTTGGACGATTTTTATGCGATTCAATCAGTTGATACCAGGGAAGACACACTGTCAATTGGAGATTGTTCCACTTCCTCAGTTCCTGAGGACTCGCCTGCTTCAGCACCTTTGGCTGATTCAGCGAGTGATTCAGAGCTCCTTTTGTGTGAAATTGAAGTTCCTGTAATTCCACCCTGTACCATGGATAACTCAGTGTTACTTCCCAGTAAGACAGAAATTACTAATACTTCCTTAACCTTGCCCTGCACACATTTTTCAGCAGAGGACCCAGAGTTCCTGCTGACTTCTGAGTCCAGCCTAGTCAGTACTCATGAGTCTTTGTTCAGTGAAACAGACATTAGAAAATCTTTGCCTGCCTCTGCAAACACTTCTGTAGAATTTACCTGTGTTAATAAAGTTCAACTCCTGTCTGATCCAGCAGATGCCAATAGATGCACTACATTAGTTTTTGAGTCCCAGCAATCCTGTCTAGAAACCTCAGAACCCCAGCATCTGAATTTCCCAATTTTACAATTGAATAGTGATTTAGATGCACAAACATTGTGTCTTGATCTTCCTGTCCCTACACCTCGCTCTAGTTTCGTGAATAGCTCAGAGCATCTGCTATGTGAACCTGAAATCGTAGAATTATTACCTTGTTCAGAAAATGTTCCAGTAAATTTGCCCTGTACCATGAATTGTGCAGTAGATCTTCCCAATGAAGCTCAGGTCACAGAATCATTATGCTGTCCAGCAGGTGCTTCCATGGTTCTGCCCTGCGATATGGCCTGTTCAGTGATCCTGTCCAGTGAAGCTGTGGTCGCAGAGTCTTATGCTTCACCCAGTACTTTGGATACTTCAGATCCTCTAATAGAGGAGTCTGAGACACTGCTTACTTCAGTGGGTGTTGCAGTAGTATTCACTTGTTTAGCAGCTGTTTTGAAATTACAGTCTGCTCTAATAAAACTTGATGAATCTCTGCCCAGTGAAGCAGAAGCTATTGAAACATTGTCTTTGTCAGCAAGCGTTTTTGATACCTTGCCCTGTACACAGTCTGATTTAGCTAAAGATGTTGAGTCCCTCTCTGATATCACAGTAGTCAGGGAACTTCAGCCCTGTCCTCTGAATGTTTCAAAAGTATTGCCCTGTAACATGGATAATTCTGACTCGCTGGAAAAAATAATAGAAATCTCAGAATTTCAGTCCGGGTTAATGAGTTTCTGAAACCCAGCCCTGTATCCTGGAAAATTCTGGTTCTCTGGCCGGTGTGGCAGTAGTTCCAGAGTCCCCTTCCTGTCCAGTGAGTTTCTCAGTTTTGCCTAGTTCAGTGGGGATTGCTGCAATACTGACTTGTTTTGCAGCCCTTCATGAGCTCCAATCCAGTGTATTTGATGAGTCTCTGTCTAGTCCAGAAGAAGTTATGGGAACCCTGTCTAGTTCGGTGCATACATCAGAAGATTTGTCCTGTCTTGTAAATGCCCCTGAGCATGATTTGTTAATAACCTTGCTGGAATCAGAGACATCTAAGTCTGATCCTGCATTTTTTAGTGAGAATCCAGTAACTGTGAAGTCTAGTCATGATGATTTTTTTTTGCCCAGTCCTGGTTTCGGTCCTGTCTTGACTGACTTTGAGGTTCGCAGTTCCTTGACATGCCCAGAAGTCTCTCTTGTGCCGGTGTGCCCAGATGTGCTTCGTATGCCAGAGTGCCCAAGTGTGTCTGTGTTAGCGTGCTCACATGCTTCCCTAGTGGAGACATGTTCTGATGTTGCCGGTTGGCCTGCATGCCCGGAGATGGTTCTGGTCCCTAAAAGCCCTGATCTTGATGTTTGTCCTTGTGACCCTGACTCTAGAGTTGCCCTGGGTTCCATAGGGGTTCTTGATAGTTCTCCATGTGAGCCTAAGGGGCGTTCTGACCTGTGGGGATCTCTTTGGAGCTTCCAAGTGTTCTGGGAGATCTCTGAGGAAACTTGTCCTGGTACCTTGGACTGGTTCAACAGTGGGTTTTGTGTTGGTAAGGGCAGTTCCTGTGGGCATTGCAAAGGCTTTGGCGTTTTTGGACGGTCCCTGGAAGGCGGTGGGTATCGCTCAGAGAGTTTCTGTTTTTTTTTTTCTGGAAGTCGTGGTTCTGATGGGTATCACACTGAGGCTTGTAGTGCTGACGGGCATGGTTCTGTAGGTTCTGGTTCTGATGGGTCCAGTCTTGTGGGGACTGATTCTGGAATTTGGTCTTGCCGGGCTGTCCCGGTCATCATGAATTATCAGTCAGATTGTTTTGTTGGGAATTTCAGTTTTGAAAAGCGTCTGGTATCCGCTTTTAAGGGGGGGGGGGGGGGGGGGTAATGTTATGATCATGTCTGCAGCGTTTACTGCTGGCTGCAGTGGTATTGCAACCCAAGCAGTTCTGATGTCATTACATGCATTTGCTTGCATAGTTTGGTTTGCACTTAAACTAGTTGCTGATTCCATCTGCAGTCGCTCTGAAGTTAATGACAGTTTAATATGCTTTTGTGTAAACAAACATTGTCTGCTGCAATGGAGGGGCAATCCCTTTCCTGCAGGCTGCATATCATTGTCTGCCTTTTCCTGCTGTCAGCCTGTGATTAATTACCATTCACTTGTGTGGGAATCTGCAGGTCTGCTCCCATTGGATGACCTCAGTATAAAGAACTGCTTCCTGCAATGCTTGATGGGTTACCATAGTCTCAGATTCTGTCTGTTACTCTGCTCGTGCCCCACCTCGTTCCTAGTCCGTGTGGACTGCGCTGACTCCTGCGAAGTGGTCAGCGAGTCCTCCTAGTTCTGCTCTTGTTCTAGAAGTTGTTACTCTGCTTGTCTTGTGTCATATATTGGTTCATCGCCAATATATACGCATACTTGCGCATTTTGTTATTTTCCTTGTATTCGTGTTACGTTGATACATCAGTGTCGCTGATATATACGTACACGAACTGTTTATATTCTGTGTTCCGTTAGTCAGCTTTCCAGCACGTTTTGGTAGTTTGCGCGTATCGTGAGCACCCGTGCTGAGCTAGTATCCTGCTCCTGGTCCTGTTTGTGGATTGCGTTCATCTCTGCGAGGAGATAACGAATCCTTCTGAATCCTGTCCTGTTACCGTTTGTGGATTGCGTTCATCTCTGCGAAGAGATAGCGAATCCTTCTGAGTCCTGTTCCCTGTATTGCTCCAGTGCTAGTCAGTGTTCCTGCTTATGTCATATATCGGTTCATTGCCGATATATACATATGTTAGTCAGACGTTACAAATAGTTTCATTGATAGCTGTAATTGTAATACGCTAGGAAAACATACTTATTGTATATTTGTCTGTGTTACGTTCATCTATCTTGATCCTGCTATTTCCTGACTATCTTGTCCTGTTTTTGTGAGGCACGCCATCGCTGCAAACGCATTGGCTGCCTCATTCCAGTCTGTCTTATTGTGGACGCTTGCTGTCACTAAGTAGTGGCTAGTTAAGCAAGCGTTCATTCTGTCTACCTGTCCTGATCTCCTCAGTCCTAGTTTATGCGCTCAGCGCTACTTTGCGCTGAGACGTTATTACGAAAGTGTTGTTTGTGGCTGTTCGGATCTGCACCGGCTCTGTGCACCACAATCTCCTATTGGAGTCAGTCCTCTCCTCCACTAAACTGGGGATATCCTGATCCCTTGTGCTGGTGTGTGTACCTCCTTCACGTCAGCATATGTGTTGCATGCTGACTGTGGAGAATACACCCTCCAAGCTTAACAGTGTGTGTGTGTGCGTGTGTGTGTGTGCCGCGATCATGCGAAAACGGCTTGACCGATTTGAACGAAACTTGGTATACAGATCCCTTACTACCTGGGATGATATGTTCTGGGGGTCTCGTGTCCCCCCTGCACACCTGGGCGGAGCTACAAACAGCAAATCAGATTCCACCCATTCAAGTCAAGGGAAAACATTGTAAAAGGCTGCCATTCTCACAGTAATCAAGCCAGAGTCCCCACACATGGCACAGTTGGTCACTTGGTGACTGAAGTTACAAATCCAGGAAAAGTGGGCGGAGCATTAAACAGCCAATCAAATTTCAGCCGTTCATTTTAAATGGGAAAATGTAAACTGCAGCCATTCTTACACTGTTATTCGCAGGGTTCTCAAACTTGCCACACTTGGTCACTGGGTGAATGCGATTAAGATTCAAGAAAATGGGTGGAGCCTACAACAGCCAATCAAAATTCACCTATTGATTTTCAAGGGGAATATTTAAACTGCTGCTATTCCTACACTTTTAATGGCAGACGCTTCAAACTTGCTACAGTCGGTCATTGGGTGACTGGGGTCCAAATTCACTAAAGGGGCAGGGCCACATACAGCCAATCAGATTTCCTTCGTGGATAAACTGCTTCCATTCATACATTTTTGATGCCAGGAACCTGACAGCTCACAAACTTGGTCACTGGGTGACTGTGTGTCAAGGTTACAAAAAGTGGGCGGAGCCAAAACAACTTTTACTGGGAAAATATAAACTGCAGCCATTCTTACACCATTAATGGCAGGGTTCTCAAACTTTGCACAGTTGGTCATTGGGTGACTGAGATTAAGATTTTGGAAGGTGGGTGGAGCCTACAACAGCCAATAAAAATTCACCTTTTGATTTTCAAAGGGAATATTTAATCTGCTACCATTCTCTTATACTGTTAAAAGCAGATGCCTCAAACCTGGTACAGTTGGTCACTGGGTGACTAGGGTCCAAATTCAGAAAGAGGGTGGAGACACAAACAGCTAGATTTGTTTATTTTTCAATGGGAATATACAAAGTATTGATACCAAGGACCCCAAAGCTGATAAACTTGATAATTGAGTGACTGTATGTCAAGGTTTGAAAAAGTGGCAAACAACTAAATTTTTAACATGGCAGGGTTCCCACACTTTACACAATTAGCCACTGGGTGACTGGGATGAATATTCAGAAATGTGGGTGGAGCCTATAACAGCCAATCAAAATTCACCTATTGATTTTCAAGGGGAATATTCACATTGCTACCATTCTCACTCTGTTAGTGGCAGAGGCCTCAAACCTGATACAGTTAGTCATTGGGTGACTGGGGTCCAAATTCACTAAAGAGGTGGAGCCACAAACAGCCAATCAGATTTGTTAGATTGATTTCAGCCATTCCGTTATTGGCAGGGTTCTCAAACGTGACACAGTTGGCCACTGGGTGACTGGGACTAATATTCAGAAAAGTGGGTGGAGCCTACAGCAGGCAATCAAAATTCACCTTTTGATTTTCAAGGGGAATATTTACATTGCTGCCATTCATGCACTCTTAATGGCAGAGGCCTAAAATCTGCTACAGTAAGTCACTGGGAGACTGGGGTTTAAATTCTGAAGGGAGCGGGCCAAAAACAGCCAATCAGATGTGTTTAATTTCAATGGTAAAATGCATCTTATTGATGCCAAGGACCCCAAAGCTCATAAAGTTGGTCATTAAATGACTGTATGTCAAGATTAGAAATAGTGGGCGTAGCCAAAAACAACTAACTTTTTACATAGGAAAATGTAAACTGCAGCTTTTCTTACACTGTTAATGGCAGGGTTCTCAAACCTCACACAGTTGGTCACTGGGTGACTAGGAATAATATTCGGAAAAGTAGGTGGAGCCTACAACAGCCAATCAAAATTCACCTATTGATTTTCAAGGGGAATATTGAAACTGCAGCCATTCTCACACTGTTAATGGCAGAGGCCTCAAACCTGCTACAGTGGGTCGTTAAGTGTCTGGGGTTCAAATTCAGTAAAGGGGCGGAGCCAAAAACAGGCAGATTTTTTTGCTGTATAAATTGCTTCTATTAGCACAATTTTGATGCCAGGAACCCAAAAGCTCACAAACTTGGTCATTGAGTAGTGACTGTGTGTCCAGGTTACAAAAAGTGGGTGGAGTTAAAAACAGATTTTTCTGGGAAATTGTAAACTGCAGCCCTTCTTCACTGTTAATGGCAGGGTTCTCAAACTTAGCATAGCTGGTTACTGGGTGACTGGGATTAATATTCAGAAAAGTGGGTGGAGCCTAAAAATGCCAATCAAAAAATCACATGTCACTTTTCAAGGAGAATATTAAAATTGCTGCCATTCTTGCACTGTTAATGGCAAGGGCGTTTGTAGGATCCTAAAAGATCCGGGGCACTTTTGGGCACACGAGCTAAAAAAATGGGTGGGGCCAGGCACCAGAATGTGGGTGTGGTCATGGGTGGAGCCAAATTTACATGAACTTAACAGCGGTCTAACTCCCAGCATGCCCCCATAGAAGAGCCACACCTCCCTGCATGCCATTGTAAAGGCACCACGGCACCTAGCATGGCACCACAGCACCCAGCATACCCCCCATTGATGCACCACAGCTCCCACCATGCCCCCATAGAGTATCCAAAGTTTTGACTCTGCTTGGGGGACATCTGGGGCACCCCAGAATAAATCAGTGGCACGTGCCACTGATCTTTGGGTCTAGCAACGCCCCTGGTTAATGGCACAAGCCTCAAACCTGGTACAGTTGGTCATTGGGTCACTGGGGTTCAAATTCAGGAAAGGGGACAGAGCCACAAACAGCCAATCAGATTTGTTTCATTTCATGGGAAAATACACATTATTGATGCCAAGGACCCCGAAACTCACAAACTTGGGCATTGAGTGGTGACTTTGTGTCCAGGTTACAAAAAGTGGGCGGAGCCAAAAACAAATTTCACTGGGAAAGTGTAAACTGCAGTCCTTCTTACACTGTTTATGGCAGGGTTCACAAACTTTGCCCTGATGGTCACTGAGTGACTGAGATTAATATTCAGGGATGTGGGTGGAGCCTATAATAGCCAATCACAATTCACCTGTTTATTTTCAAGTGGACTATTTAAATTGCTGCCATTTTTACACTGTTAATAGCAGATGCCTCAAACCTGCTACAGTTGGTCATTGGGTGACTGGGGTTTAAATGCTGGAGAGGGGCGGAGCCACAAACAGCGTATCTGATTTAATTTCTATGGGAATATACAAATTATTGATGCCAAGGACCCCAAAGCTCACAAACTTGGTCAATGAGTGTGCGTTAGGGTTAGAAAGTGGGCGGAGCCAACACCAGTCAAATACATATCCGGACAATGCCGGGTCATCAGTGGGTGGAGACAAATACAAATTTCACTGGGAAAATGTAAACTGCAGCCATTCTTCAACTGTGCAAAGTTTAAAAACCCTGACATTAACAGTGTGTCACTGGGTGACTGGGATTAATATTCAGAAAAGTAGATGGAGCCTACAAACGTGAATCAAACTTCACCTATTGCTTTTCAAGAGGAATATTTAATTGCTACCATTCTTACACTGTTAAGAGCACGAGCCTCAAACCTGGTACAGTTCGTTATTGGGTCACTGGAGTTCAAATTCAGAAATGGGGTGGAGCCACAAACAGCCAATCAGATTTGTTTCATTTCAATGCGAATTATTGATGCCAAAGACCCCAAAGCTCAGTAACTTGGTCATTGAGTAATTGTGTGTTAGGGTTAGAAAAAGTGGGCGGAGCCAACACCAGCTAAATACATACCCGGGCAACGCCGGGCAATCAGCTAGCATATATATACAAATATCACTTCCTGGTTAGCGGCCATGTTTTTTGTTTGTAAACACTGCCTAAAACTGGTGATTAAAAACCAGGATTGCAGCGGGAAGCGGCATAAATGGCAAAGAGGGATCCAGGAGATCACAGTGACTGGTATGTTTTTTATTGTACAAATTGGACAGTACAGATTCTCTTTAAGAACTATATTCTATTAATAACTGTATACTTATTGAATTATTGTTTATCATGGTCTGTATTAGTTTTGTATACATACTATAGACTAATTGCACTTAGCACCTTATACTTTTGTTTTTATGTGCTTCCCATTGCCTGCATTGTTCATTTACTGATTATGCATGCATATTGATACTCTCTTATATGTATTGTTAGGCTCCAGCTGCATACTTATCCTTCGCAGCCACCCATCTCCATCCCTTTGCTTTTAATAGTTATTGTCTCCCCCTGTTTTGGTTTCCCTATTGTGGGCTCCTTGTCTTGTTTATTTTAATTGAAATTATCAATAATAAAAATGATATATTTACATTTTTGTTCAATTGGTGCATTGTGAGATCTTTTTTTCTCCTAAATATGTATGATTGCTTTGCTCTAGATACGCACACTTGTAGTGGCTGGATAGTGTACTGGTTAATGGCTCTGCCTTTGGCATGGGAGACCAGGTTTTGAATCCTGGCTAAGGTCAGTACTTATTCAGTAGAAAGTCCTTGGGCAAGACTTCCTAACACTGCAGGGTGACCCCTTGAGCACCCTCTTAGTGGCTGCAGCTCTTGAGCGCTTTCATTCCAACAGGAGAAAAGTGCTGTACAAATATTAGGATTATTACATAGATTGTGTTTGGATATAATTTGGGCTCTTGTTTCTTTGCATAATTTTGTATCATCTGCAATGTTTAATTATCCTTTAATCTAATCCCGTAGGACACATAAATAAGACCAGAGACATGTAATGTGTGATGCAAGAAATTTAATGTCTACAGAAAGAGAAATCACAGAGAGAATAAATCAGTATTTAGGGGTTACAAGGGGGAGCCTATGTGGAGCATTTGAAGGGAAATTGATTCGTTTCTTGTATTGATTAGAAGGAAAACTAATGATTCGTGTTCAGTACTACATTCTACTGTAAGTCTTCAGCTCCTGTGAAATAAAAACAAATAATAATGAATGATATGAACAGATGCATACAAGAGGATTTTTTTTTTTAAAAAGACTTTAAGTTTAGAAGAAAATAGATGTTAAAATTATGATAGGAAAAAAAATATATTTCAATGCAGTAAATGACAAATAATGTATCAACCTAACGGTAGTGCAAATTTACATAAAGTATATCAAAAGAAAGAGCAATGAATCTCATGAAGAGGTTTCCAGGGGGTCAGTACGCAGTGCTGAAACCTGTCCTGTAGCGGTAATGCTGCTACCAGCAATCAGGACAAATGCTTACGCCCTGGTACACACCATACAATTTTCTGTTAGATTTTCTGTTAGATTTACCTGCTAGATAGATATTTTCTAACATGTTGAAAATTATCTATCTAACCATCTATCTGCAGAGCAATTAGGCATTGTTCTACCCAGCAGGAGATGACCAGAAGACAATGTACCACAGATAATGATTTGTCTCTACAGAAAAGAATCTAACAGAAAATCTAACAGAAAAATCTAACAGAAAATTGTATAGGCATAAGACAGTTATAATTTTCTGCCAGTGGTGGTAAGTCCTGCTGATAGGGCTGGATTTCAGCCAAGGCAGCCTTGGGGCGATTAGTTTGCAAGGGCGCATTGTGGGGAGCAGGCTGGTACTGGCAATTTACCTGTCTAAACATGTGCAGCCAGCCAGACCCGATCTGTGCTTCAGGGTTTCCTATACACAGCTACAGGGGCCGGGTCTGACATTAAGGCATGTACGGGGTTGTGAGAGGTGTGCAGGCAGTGGCATCTATTCTTGCGGGATGTAACTCTCCTCCTCCTCCTCCTCCTCTCGTCACTGGGTGTTGTGCAGCCACGCCCCCTTCCTCTCCGGGCTGCTTGTCACATGCCGCGTGATTTAAGTCATAGAGCCATCAGCGTTATGGGGCAGAAACTTCAAAGCCTTGGAGGGATGTGTGACCAACTGACCTGTCACTGGAAAGTAACTAAACAACCCTGTGTAATGTGTGTGCATACCTCCCACCCCTGTGTAATTTGTGTACATACCTCCCGCCCCTGTGTTTTATATGTGCATACCTCCTACCCCTGTATAATGTGTGTGCATACCCGCCACCCCTGTGTAATGTGTGTACACACCTCCCACCCCTGTGTAATGTGTGTACATACCCCCCACCCCTGTGTAATGTGTGTACATACCTCCCACCCCTGTGGAATGTGTGTACATACCCCCCATCCCTTTGTTATGTGTGTACATACCCCCACCCCTGTGTAATGTGTATACATACCTCCTACCCCTGTGTAATGTGTGTGCATACCCCCCACCCCTGTGTAATGTGTGTACATACCCCCACCCCTGTGTAATGTGTGTACATACCTCCTACCCCTGTGTAATGTGTGTGCATACCCCTGTGTAATGTGTGTACATACCCCCACCCCTGTGTAATGTGTGTACATACCCCCCACCCCTGTGTAATGTGTGTGCATACCTCCCACCCCTGTGTAATGTGTGTACATACCTCCCACCCCTGTGTAATGTGTGTGCATACCCCCACCCCTGTGTAATGTGTGTACACACCTCCCACCCCTGTGTAATGTGTGTACATACCCCCCACCCCTGTGTAATGTGTGTGCATACCTCCACCCCTGTGTAATATGTATACATACCTCCTACCCCTGTGTAATGTGTGTGCATACCTCCCACCCCTGTGTAAAATATGTTGTTAATTTTGCTTACTGCATTCGCTGTCATACCCTCTTGTCTTATATCAACTGTTGTATTGCATATTTTTGTATTGTTATAACCTGTGTGTTATTGTACAGCGCCACGGAAGATGCTGGCGGTGGCGCTATATAAATCAATAATAATAACAATAATCATTAATCACCCTAAACTTGCAATCAGTAGCTGTTACTTAATTTAATCCTTTTTCCCATAAGTATATTCTCAAATTCATAGCTTCACCTAAAATGCCCAAAGGCCTAGCTTTTAGTCCATGTTCACAGTGACCCTTGTCACTATGAGACAGCAGTAATGCAGCAGATATGTACAGTGGCACCACACGCTATGCTCACATTGGGTCAGGTACAGTGAAGCATACAGTCAATAAAAATATGCTTCACTTCTACTGTTAACATGCATGCTTAGTAGTAGTGTAGTGCGTTGCAGTGCCACAGCCCATTATAATGTAGTGCACCTGGTGCACTGTGAACATTGCATAGATGGTGCATTGCAGTATGGTAGGCCATGTTACAAAGCGGCTCTTACTCTGCAAGGCACAACTAAGAACATGGTCTTTATCTCCTGTAACTGTATTTAGGGGGTCATGATGGCCCAAACAGTTCACCCGCGGACAGTTCCCGGCAAACAACGGCATTCACCGTGGAAAGAGCTTTAATGCAAACATTTTTGTCCAACATTTGTGTTTGTGTTAAAGTCTATTGCCTCCTAACGGTTAAATACAAAACCCCTATAAGTGCTAGAAACACCAAATTTGAAGGAGTTTGTATGTTCTCTCTGTGCCTCCGGTTTCCTCCCACATCCCAAAAAACATACAGTACACAAGTTAATTGGCTTCCCTCTAAATTGGCCTAGACTACGACACATACACTACACGATATAGACATAAGACTATGGTAGGGATTAGATTGGGAGCCCCTCTGAGGGACAGTTAAGTGTCAAGGCAATATGTACTCTGCACAGCGCTGCGGAAAATGTTGGCACTATATAAATACTAAATAATAATAATACGAGTAATAAAGGAGGACAGTGGAAACAAGAGGTAAAGCTTTTTCAAAAAGCTCTTGGGCTTGATTAACAAACCGGCGCTAAGTATTAGCGCCGGAGTAAAAAGCGGGAAATCGTGCGTTCGAAATCGCGTGCGCAAAGTTTCTTGCGTGCACAAAGGATTAACATCACGCGCAAACATTAGTGCTGCCCGGTGCGCCCAAAATGTCGAACCCGGTGCACTGAAAACATTGCACCCTGTGCGCCCTAAACGGCGCACCGATGCAACATTTAGGGCACACCAGGTGCAACGTTTTCAGCGCACCGGGTGCGACGTTTCGGGCGCACCGGGTAGCGCTAATGTTTGCACGCGATGTTAATCTTTTCTGCACACAAAGTAACAGCTTTGGACGTGCACACTAGTTAGCACCCCAGTTTGCACGTCTAAAGTCTTAAGACATGCTAGCTCAGTTAGCACCCTTTAGTGAATCGCGCCCCTTCTAATTTTTGAAAAAAATAAATGTTAAAGTCACAGGGAAAAAGTTGCTATTTAAATATGGTAAAATGACATATTTTTAAAGGTAAGCATATATGTTTAATTAAGATGAATAAAGGACTTTTTTTGTGTTTTTATTTTATTATTTTATTTAGAATTTTCTAGATTCTCATTGGTCTGTTAATAGACTAATAGGGAGCCTTGGAGGGAAATTTAAAGATGCCTTTGCTTTAGTTATACCTAGTATAACTAGAGCTGGGGCAGGGAGCGGCAGTGTGTGGCGGCGGCCGGCGGAGATCTTTCAAACAAGCTCATAGAGGATATTGGCATGGGATAATTTCTGAGGATATTGGTGTGGTAACATGTTTTAAAGTATTCAAGTTTAATTAAGATGAAGGACTGTTTTTTGTTGTGTTTTTATTTCTTTTAACCCTTTTTGGAAATGGGTAAGGGGTACTGTGTACTCATATTACCTGCCAAGGTGGCTGGCACCTGGGGGTCCCCTTCTTAAAGGGAAATTCTGAAATGCCAACATTAGCCCCCCAGTAGAGATGTCATGAACGTCACATTTTGGGTTCGCGAGCAGCGAATGTGTACTTCTGCCATAGACTTCAATGGGCAGGCAATTTTTAAAACCTACAGGGACTGTTTCTGGCCACAAAAGTGATGGAAAAGTTGTTTCAAGGGGTCTAACACCTGGAATTTGGGATGTCAGTGGGGGATGCATGCCAAAAGTCCCACCAAAAAATACGGAGTTGATGCAGAGTCGGGTTTTAATCCCTAAAGGGCAGAAATCGCATTACATTCCTACAAATAATGCACTGGAGTGGTACTGTGCCTGCAACTTAATATGGCCACAATAGCAGTAGTGTGCACAGCTATGGGAGTCAGTGGGCTGTGGAGTGTCACACATAAAATAAAAATCAGGAGACTGATGTACTAGCCCTCAAAAGGGCTATTTAGGGTGCTTTTAGAAAGTAGTCAGTGAGGATCAAGAACACAGGCCTAGCTAATGCTTTCCTTACCTGTCTGCAGCAAGTCTGACCCTGCTCTCACCAACAGCCAGCAGCCAGTAGAGAATGAATCCAATATGGCCACCACAACTGCTTTTTAATAGGGAGTGGGGGTCGAAGAAGGGGGTGCTAGCTGATTAGCTGCCATGTGTCTGCTGACTGTGAGGTAAGGGGTCAAAGTTTGGCTCCATGATGAAGTATAGGGGGCGGGTTAAAAACCCCAAATGTTTGCAGTTCGCTGAGAATGGGAACAGCAGACATTTCGACAGCAACTGTTCGCCGGCGAACAGTTTGGGCCATCTCTATTGTTAGCTCCCACCTCCTCCTAGGGCACCAGAGCCCCTTGTCCTTGGATTGGACAAGGGACTCCTATGCAATACCACTGTCCGGGTTTTGGTACACTTTATTAAACTTTTTTAAACAAATTGTGGCTGCAAAGATGCCCTGAAAGTTTTAGAAGTTTTAGAAGTTCGCCTGCCAATAAAGTCTATGGAGCCCGCCGCGAACGGCTGGATCACAAACATTTGTGGTAAATTTGTGTTTGTGAACTCAAAATTTGATGTTCGGGCCATCAGTAATCATTAGTGATGGGCGAACACCTGGATGTTCGGGTTCGGGAAAGTTCGCCGAACATGGCCGAGATGTTCGGCATGTTCGGGCCGAACCCCGAACTTTCCGAACATCCAGCTTTTGGGGGCCATATGGGGTCGCAGGCATAAGGGGGGAGCATGCCCCGATCGCGGGGGGGGTCGGAAATTCCCCCCACCCCCTCCGCTAGCACTCCCCCCTCTGCCCGCTTCCCCATTCAAAAGTTTAAGCAAAGTACCTGTAGTGGATGGCCTGGCAGTGGGCGGCACTGTGGAGTGAGGAGGAGGAGTCCGGAGAGTGACGAGTTGAGGGAGGCCGGGCAGCGGGCGGTTCAGCGGAAGTACCCTTGTGGTACTTCCGCCCTTTCTCTGACCTCACGCCCGCTGCCCGGCCTCCCTCAACTCGTCACTCTCCGGACTCCTCCTCCTCACTCCACAGTGCCGCCCACTGCCAGGCCATCCACTACAGGTACTTTGCTTAAACTTTTGAATGGGGAAGCGGGCAGAGGGGGGAGCGCTAGCGGAGGGGGTGGGGGGAATTTCCGACCCCCCCCCCCCGCGATCGGGGCATGCTCCCCCCTTATGCCTGCGACCCCATAGGGGGGCAGTATTCGGCCGAACAGGGCCCTGTTCGGCGGCCATTAGAAGTTCGGGGCGAACCCGAACTTAAAAGGCCGAACACCATCAGGTGTTCGGCCGAACGCGAACATCACCCGAACAGGGTGATGTTCTGCAGAACCCGAACAGTGGCGAACACTGTTCGCCCAACACTAGTAATCATACATAAATAGTCCAGTCCAGGGCTTGGACTGACCGGCTTTTCACTGGCCCAAACATGCTGACATCATAATGAGCCCTCCTCTACAGGAAGCTAGTCAAAAAAATCAGCTTTACAGCCAGGAAACTAGCAGTCTCAAAAGATGATCAGTGATGGCTGTTTGTATATTTTCATCATGATATTACTGGAATAATGGAATATGGTCAGCAATACGTTAATCATCAAAATGTCATTATTTTATTAAGTGTATATAGAAAGAACAAATGTATTATTATAAAACTTCTCCTAAGAAATAAGTGTTAAAATCAGAATATATTACGTACCACATGGATGTTGTGTGTCTTTGGGTTATTAATTGCCGCCACCGAGAAGTGGATTAAGGATACCTTCAACTAAACTTTTACTCTCAGTACCTCCAGCACTAAGAAGACCTCCAGCGCCACCTCCAGCACTACCAAGGGCATTATTGAGTAGATCATTTAGTTTTTTAACAAGGTCTCCACTGCATTTAGAGTCATTAAGGTCCTCTTTCTGCAAGACAATAATCAAGCAAATACTGAGCTTTAGATGCATAGATTTATATATAGATTTGCATGTGTAAATCATTGAAATATTATCTCTGTTAATCATTTACTAGATAAATAACAACATCTCCAAATTAATATCATGTGTAAATCATTGACATAGTATCTCTGTTAATCATTTACTAGATACATAACATTTCCAAATTAATATACAGTATATGGACAAAACAGTTGTATGATTATAAAATAAAAATAGTAACTTTCACTTCTATTTTTGTGTCAAAGGGGATTGAGACAGTCATGAAAATAACTTGTTTAGACTTTGGAAGAATTAGAACCTATGTCAGCTCTCTCTACTGTACCTCACTTCCTGTTCCAGGGACCTTCTACACTAGAGCCCAGATCCTCACTGGAACAGGAAGTCAGGGTAATGCTGCACAAATAACAGCAACAACCATTCACAACCATTAACATCAGAAGTCTTGACAAGCAAAGACCACTTGGTATCGCCCCTATACTGCCACCTGCCAGGCTTTTCACTAACTTTGTTCATACCACAGTCCATTAGACAGGACTTTAATGTGCTGGATGCACTGACCTATGGGGTTGTATGTAGTCACACATAGCCAGTAATGGTGCGGGGTATTGGTAAAGAGTGTGATTCATTGAGTAGATCGACCCTACATTGTGGTGAGTATAATTGCATTTCAAGAAGGGCTTTGGACAGTCGGGATGATTATGATGTGCTAATTACAATTTTGCAAAATTTGTGTAATTTTAAAATGGGGTTGTCAGCCAGAAAACTAAATTCTATTTAACCCCTGAAGGACTTCGGTCTTCAACAACCCCCCCCCCCCCCCCCCCCCCAAGTGACCAGGCATTTTTTTTTTTACAATTAAGGCCACTGCAGCTTTAAGGGCTCGCTGCATGGGCCGCGCAACTCAGTACACAAGTGAACACCCCCCCCCCCCCCGCCCCCCTTTTCTGCTGGTTGACTATGATTGCTCCCAGGATAATAATTTTTTTTTTTATTTAATATTTATTTATTTTTTACGATAAATTTGCCTATACTTTTTTTTTGTCTCTCCCTCCCCCCGCCAGCCAGTCAGTGCGATTGGCTGTCATAGGCTTCAGCCACCCAGGGGGGACACACGGCTTTCCCCAGTACATTTCTGCCATAGGGGCAGCACGGTGGCGTAGTGGTTAGCTATCTCGCCTTGCAGCGCTGGGTCCCTGGTTCGAATCCCAGCCAGGGCACTATCTACAAAGAGTTTGTATGTTCTCTCCATGTCTGCGTGGGTTTCCTCCCACATTCCAAAAAAAAAACATATGGATAAGTTAGTTGGCTCCCCCTAAAATTGACCCTAGACTACAGTACTTACACTAAATAATATAGACATATGGCAATGGTAGGGATTAGACTGTGAGCTCCTTTTAGGGACAGTTAGTGACAAGACAATATATATATATATATATATATATACTGTACAGCGCTGCGTAATATGTTGGCGCTATATAAATACTAAATAATAATAATTCACAGCGCTGTATTATGTAAATAGATGGCGGTTTTGCTGTCTAACAGTCTCTTTCCGGCAATCGTCACTTGGAGACTGATGACGGAACGGAGATGCATGCAATGTCCTGCAAAACCCTGCCTCTGGACTTCACGTCAATTGCCATGGAGTGGTCCTGGGACTGCCGCCACGTTCACGCCAATCGGTGTGGAGCAGTCCGCAAGAGGTTAAACACCGCAGTGTGTTTAAAATGGTGCCAGAAATCTCTCTCTGTAAGTACAAGCTCTTCAAACTATTCAGGAATCTCTCTGCTGTTATTATAGTTTCTCAGTCCCCCAGGCTCTTTTCTGTGCCATTCCCAATGACCCTCCCACCTTCCTGCTTCTCACTGATTGGCTGAGCAGACTGCTGCCTAGCTGAAACATTATCCTCTGCTCACTCCTGTTTACACGCAAGGCTGGGGTGACTCAGCGATTGGGGAGAAAAGTAAGAAAAGTTAAGGGAAGAAATTACATTAGGATTTAGCCTCAAACTGTGGTCAAAAGACACGTTTCCCAGCAGAAACAGAATTCTCTTCATTTACTATATACAAGTCACTGAAATCAAAACATAGACAGTACAATACATGTGTTATGTAAGTAGATCAAGTATTTATCTACTTATATATGTGCTTTTTTTCCCTGGCATAGTATGGGTAATCCTACTGCTTTAATGAATTTGATTACGATTGTAATGGAAATTCATAATCACAAATGATGACTAGACATTCAATTATCATTATTGCAATAATTTTTGTAATTACAATTATTTTTGTGACATTTTTGTAATTACAAAAAAAAAATTATAATTAGAATCATTTGTGTGAAGATCTTTGTATAAAACCATTACCATTTTGTTTAACTTGTAATTTCATGTAATTTTTTTTGTTATTACACTAAAATATGAAATTAGGAATGAAACATTAAATTACAATATAATGCAAAATTACGACATTAATTTACAAATCCCAAATTACGCATTGTCTAATAATTACAAATTATGATTTTGTGCTGTAATTATAAAATGTCATGTTGTAATTACACAAATTCAAAATATATGTGATGGTAAAATATATACCCTTAACACATACCTCAAGCCTGTCTTTGAGTGCTTTCACTAATGCCTATAAAAAATCAGGTAAGTTTCAAATTAATGATGAAAATAGAAAATATGATGATCAAAACACAACAGAGCAGTTCATTAGGGCATATAACCTGTCTGGTCATTTGGGCCATGGACCACAATGTAAATTGCAGTTATGGCAGCACCAACTGTATACTTTGGGAGCTGGTGGCACCTGACCTGAGTTTGGCCATTGTGGCAGCAGCGGGGGCACGTGATTGGTTGCCTGGGGTTTAGGCTATTACAGTATGTAGCCGAACCCCACATCACCTGTTGGCTACTATTAGGTGTAAGAGCCGGTTCACACGTGTTTTAAAAATGTATCTATGGGATACGTTTTGAGAAGCAGACAGAAAGGAGCCACGGATCCAAATGTTAAAAATAAAAAAGTGCTTCATTTTTACAATAATTATGTATACATGATTTAGTCAGTGTTTGCCCGTTGTAAAATCTTTTAAATCCCTGATTTACATACTGACATTTATTACATGGTGACATTTTTACTGTTGGCAGGTGATGCAGCTGCTGCATGCTTTTTTGGCAATTGGAAACAGCTGTAAACAGGTATTTCCCACAATGCAGCAAGGTTCACAGACAGGAAACTGCCAAGAGTACCACGGCCCTCAGAGTTTCTTGTGGGAGGGGTTTCACCTCAATATCAGTCATACAGCGCCCCCTGATGGTCTGTTTATGAAAAGGAATAGATTTCTCATGTAAAAGGGGGTATCAGCTACTGATTGGGATAAAGTTCAATTCTTAGTCGGAGTTTCTCTTTAAATATACTGGCCGTCTTTACTTGTACAGAAAAACTGATCCGTGTTCTCCGTGCTAGGGATGGCCCTGATTAGGAAGGAGAACTCATGGAGAAGCATGTGATCAGTTTGATCAGCTGATAGATTTGTAAGGTTCTGATTTGCGGTGATGACGCCCTGGTTTAACACATGATCAGGACCAGCAAATCAGAAGCTTGCAAATCTATCAGCTGATCAAACTGATCACATGCTTCTCAATGAGTTCTCCTAAGTGGGGCCATCTCTATTCCATGCTTGAAAACTGAACGGAGAGTCCGGATTTGGCACTTTTTTTCCAGGAGCTCAGATCCCCACAGAAGCAATGAATGGCAATACAATAATGGATCTCCTTTCACACACAGAACTTTGCACACAAAACAGAGACAACAATGGATTGCCTGCTTCCTTCCTATAGGCCAAAAAATGCTGGATGAAACACTCCTTTAGGTAGCCAGATGCCAGGGACAATTGAAAATGGCTCGGTTCACATAAAAACGTAAGCTACAAAAGTACAACCACTTTGAAAAACTGATTCGTTTTTCAGGAAAAAAAAACGTATCCCTTTGACACTGATCCGATCTGCGCACCCTCTTATGTGCACCATGCCTTAAAGAGACACTGAAGCGAAAAAATTTTTATGATAATGATCTTTATGTGTAGTACAGCTAAGAAATAAAACATTAAGATCAGATACATCAGTCTAATTGTTTCCAGTACAGGAAGAGTTAAGAAACTCCAGTTGTTATCTCTATGCAAAAAAGCGATTAAGCTCTACGACTTTCAAAGTCCTGGAGAGGGCTGTTATCTGACTTTTATTACCTCAACTGTAAGTAAACAAATGTCTTTTTCTCTGCTAGAGGAGAGGTCATTAGTTCACAGATTGCTCTGAAAGAATCATTTTGAATGCTGAGTGTTGTGTAATCTGCACATATTAGAGAATGATGCAATGTTAGAAAAACACTATATACCTGAAAATAAAAATATGAGAATATTTTCTTTGCAGCTAATCTTCTAGTAATTATTCATAGTACACAACCAATTCATTATATCATATATTTTTTTTCGCTTCAGTGTCTCTTTAAGGTGGCCACACACCATACAAATAAAAGATCCAATTTTTCACCAATTCGATAATTACAGTCGGTTGTCCCAAAAAATCGAGAGCTTTTTCTTTTCTCCGATCGGATTTCCCATTTTTATTTATTTATTTTTTATTTTTTGTTTTTATTTTCAGAGATTGGACATGTTGGAAATTTCAGACCAACTTTATCAAGTATTGTATGGTGTGTGAGGGATTGTCAATTGCTTGATGTACAGTTCCAATCGATTTTTGTTCTGAGCTTTCAATTATTTTATTCATGATTGGGGAGAAATGTAACATAGGTGTGTGGTACATTGGTCAGATTTTTGAACTGTTACAATCAGTCAGAAAAATTGATTGCTATTGTTGAATTGGACAGATATTTAAAACTGATATGGTGTGTGGCCACCTTATGAGAGAGATAGTAGAGATAGGTTAGGGAAGGCAATATTAGAATATTGTCATATTTTACTATTAGCATGATGCAGTGCCCAAATTAGTGAACAGCATGTTTTAAATGTGCGCTAATACCGGAATCCCTAGTTTGCACCGTCGGTGGCGCCGACGGAAGGCTGCCCCAGCACACAGGCTCCACAACTTTCTTCAATTTTCTGTGTTTTTTAGGTTTTATTTTTACTTTTTTTTGTTTTGTAGCCTTAGTTAAGTGTATAGTCGTTAGGTTAAGTGTTAGTTAGTTTTTGAGGCAGCCGACAGCAGGATCTCCAGCACCTCAGCAGCCTGCACGCTGAGGCGGTAGGCCACCCACGTGGTGAGACCGTGAAGATCCCTGCCTGCTTGCCATCCATAGGGTCGCTCCGGCATCACTTACAGAGGAGGACCCGGGCGCAACTCTCCTATCCAGAGCCAGCTCCCCGTACTCCACCAGCCAGACACAGAGCCAGCTCCCCGGACTCCACCAGCCAGACACCAGAGCCAGCTCCCCGGACTCCACCAGCCAGACACCAGAGCCAGCTCCCCGGACTCCGCCAGCCGGACACACTACAACCTCCGACGGAAGCCCGCCTCCTCCTCTAGCTACCTCCCGGGTGGTCCTGGTCTTCGGCAGGCTCCCAGCTGCAGCCTGCACCCGCATGTCGCCGGACAGCACGTGACTCCAGGGGACTCCTCCGACAGCCTCCGATAGTGACCCGCCTCCTATAGCCACCTCCCGGGTGGTCCTGGTCTCAGCAGGCTTCCAGCTGCACCCGCAAGTCGTCGGACATCACAGCTCCTACTGAAGCCTCCGCTCCTGCTCCATAGCCAGCCAGCCGCAGGCTCCACACGTTACCTGCTGCCTTCGGACTCCTCAGAGTGCTCTCAGCTGCTCCCGCCAGACGCCTGCCTCCACCGCTCCTGGTGCGGACTACAGCAGGAGCTAAAAGGTGCCCCCTGCCCTGTGGACTACAGCAGGAACTAAATGGTGCCCCCTGCCCTGCTCCTCAGCAGGCCCCAACTGTCCACCGGCCCCCTCACCACATGTGCTAAAGCTGATCATCATTGTCCAGCCAGATGCCCGGAGTAACATCACCTCTGTCTCTGGCTTCAGCAGGTATGTCTACATGCACATAACCCCCACCATGCCCAGCTGCTGGGTAGCTATGGTGTTGTTCCCTGCACTCTGCTCTGCTGCTTTGCTCCTCCTGCCAGCTCCCCTGCACATGTATGTATTCTACACAGGAAGGCTTGCTCTTTTAGTTCACTACTACGACACGCTCTAAACCAGTCTGCCTTGTCCACAAGCCCCCAATCATGTCTGCAACCACAGTGACGGTAACCCCCATGCCATCCCACACCCCACGCACTGCTTTTACAAGGGCACAGCTCATACAGTGGGAGCATTGTGGGGCCCCTCAGTTGGGGCACGGGCTCCTATGCGAGCCTGTCTGGAGGCACATCCAGCGGATTACCAGCTCCACCCCAGAACCCAGAGCGGTCCAGCGCCGACGGGGCTGCCGTGCAGGTGCCCTTGTAAGACTGAGGAAAAAGGGCCTGCGTTCAGCCATCCCTTCAGCACTCCTGGCAAATGTTCGCTCCCTCCCCAATAAGCTAGATGAGCTTCGCCTCCTGGGCGACAAGCGGGAGATTGGCAGCAATACCCCTGTCCTCTGCTTCACAGAGACATGGCTTCATGAGGACATTCCTGACAATGCCCTTCTTCTCCCGGGCTTCAACCTCATCCAGGCAGACCGCGATAACACGCTCTCAGGGAAAAAGAAAGGCGGTGGGGTCTGCTTCTACATAAACTCCTCATGGTGCCAGAACACGTCACTACTTGCCAGGAAGTGTACCCCCGAACTTGAACTCCTACTTGTCAACTGTAAGCCGACCTACTCACCCAGAGAGTTCTCCTCCTATGTCCTCGTAGGCGTCTACATTCCGCCTGACGCTGACGTCAAACTCGCCGAACATGACCTTAGCGACATCATCACTCACTGGGAGACGACTCTTCCAGACTCCTTGTTCATTGTTATGGGCGACTTTAACAAGGCTAACCTTCGCCGGGAGCTGCCACGGTTCCACCAGCATGTAGCCTGCCCCACCAGGAATACCCGCACTCTTGACCACTGCTACACGGTTCTGAGAGAGGCCTACAAGGCTATCCCCTGGGCTGCATTGGGTTCCTCTGACCATTGCCTCATCCACCTGGTCCCCACCTACAGGAGACGACTGGAATCGGCAAAGCCGGTGCTAAAGTCCACAAAAGTGTGGTCAAACGAGGCGAAGAACAAACTCCAGGCCTGCTTTGACAACACGGATTAGAAGGTCCTGGAATCGCCAAACCTGGACGAGTGGGCAGACACTGTCACTTCCTACATAAGATTCTGCGAGGAATCCTGCATTCCCTCTAAGTCCTTCAAAATCTATCCAAATAACAAACCTTGGTTTTCTAACAGCAACTACGACAGCTGCGGAAGCGCAAAGAAGCTGCTCACAAGTCTGGCTCCCTAGAAGACTTCAGGACAGCCAGGAACTCCCTCAGCAAGGAACTGAGAGCCGCAAAACGGGAGCATGCGGAGAGGTTGAGACAGAACCTCAGCTCAAACGACCCAAGGGCCGTCTGGGAAGGGCTCAAGTTGGCCACAAACTACAAGCCTCCCCCCCAACATGCCACACCAAGCATTGAGCTAGCCGAGGAACTCAGTAACTTCTATTGCCGGTTCGAGGACTCAACAGAACTGCAGGGGCATCCTACACACTCTGCCCCCCTCTCTGCAAGCCCGAGCTCTCCCACCCCAGCAGTAAGCGAGGTGGTGGTCTTGCGCCACCTGTCCACGCTGAATGCTAGGAAAGCCTCAGGCCCTGATGGTGTGTCCCCAGCCTGCCTGAAAACCTGCTCACGGCAGCTGGCCCCCATCCTTACTCCCATATACTCCAAGTCCCTAAATGAAGGCAAGGTCCCTACATGCTTTAAAAAGTCCACCCTCATCCCTGTTCCCAAAAAGCAAGGTGTCACGGACATTAATAATTTCAGACCAGTGGCCCTCACATCCATTGTCATGAAGATCTTTGAGAAGGTGATCCTATCCTTCCTTAAGGACTCCACACTACACCAACTGGACCCGTTTCAATTTGCGTACAGAGCGAATAGATCCACTGACGACGCGATCAACATCTGCCTGGAGTACATCACAGACCATCTGGACAGACCGGACTCATATGCTAGAATGCTCCTCCTGGACTTCAGCTCGGCCTTCAATACCATCAGCCCCGGGATACTGCATAACAATCTTGTGGACCTTGATGTCCACCCCACCCTTCGCTGCTGGATCATGGACTTCCTAACAGGCAGGTCCCAAATTGTGAAGCTGGGCAACATCTCGTCCAAGCCAAGAACTACCAACAACGGAGCACCTCAAGGTTGTGTCCTGTCACCTTTCCTGTTCTCGCTCTATACTAACAACTGTATATCCATGACCAACTCCGTTAAGGTAATCAAATTCGCTGACGATACCACCATTGTTGGCCTCATTAACAAGAACGATGAGCAGGCTTACCGGCAGGAGGTGGACAGGATCTGCCACTGGTGCCGGGAGAACAAGCTGGTTCTTAACACTACCAAAACTGTTGAGATGCTCATTGACTTCAGAAGGCAGAGCACCAGCCCCGGTCCGATGTACATAGATGCATGCGAAGTTGAAAGAGTATCCAGTGTTCGCCTCCTGGGCACAACAATCTCAGACAACCTGAACTGGAAGGCGAACACTATCTTAACCCAAAAGAAGGCCCAGCAGAGGCTGTTCTTCCTGCGTCAATTAAAGAAGTTCGGCATGGCCCAAGAACTTCTGAAGTCCTTCTACTCTGCCACTATCGAGTCGGTCCTCTGCTCCTCCATCCTCGTCTGGTATTCTGGTGCCTCTGGAAGTGACAGATACAAACTACAGAGGGTCATCAGAACAGCGGAGAAAATAATTGGGAAGCCCCTCCCCCCACTGGAGCTCATTCACAACTCCAGGTTGGGGTCCAGAGCAAAGAAGATTGCCAATGATCCATCACATCCAGGTCATCGTTTCTTTACATGGCTACCATCGGGCCGAAGGTTTCGTGCTATCCACACCAAAACAACGAGACACAGAGACACTTTCTTCCCTACAGCAGTGAGACTCTTAAACTCCAACTAAGCCCCCCCCCCCCCCCCCAAGGATGCACCTTTCTAGTTGCTGAGCCCATGTTACTGAGAGTATTATTTTTAATTTTATTTAAAAGTCTGTCCTTTTGTCCTTCATTGTTACTTATCTGTTTCTTTTGCACTGTTATTGTTTTGCTACCACTGCACTGTCCTTTTCTCGTTGTCTCTTTTGCTTGCTGCAGCAACATATCTTCTACTGTCCTTGTGTCACTGAAATTCAATGTATTGCCAGTTTTGAGCCTGTTTGTTGCTAAAACCAATTCCGGGCATGACCCAGTCGTGCTTGGCGAAATAAAATGATTCTGATTCTGACAAAGTACATGTTTCAACTCAAGTAATATTAATGGAGTTCATCACACTAGACTCTAAATCCCTCCTTCATTTCCCTAGCAGAGCGCCCCCTGTCTGTTAGCCGGGGGTCTCGCTGTTCTTCTGCTTCCTCATCTCAAAATTTACACTAACTTCTCAGATCCTTCCGCCTCTATGACATCACAACATTAGGGGGATCAATCAACAGTATCTTTATCAAAGATTTGCCATTGAATTGGATTTACAAACAAAGCCTAACACTAACCTTCACCCTTCAACAACCATGCCTGCCTCGCACAGTCCTAACCCAAACTCTAACACTAACCCTAACCTGTCTCTCTACCATAACTCTGTGTGCACTGATTCTTATAAATGATGTCAAGCACTAACCTTCCACATAAATTATCAACAACACACGGTACCCAGCGATGTTACTGAGAACCCAAATCATCAATCCTTACATGTGCCGGCCTGACCTATGAGAGCAAAAGAGAATGGTGGTTCTGCCCACTGTCCTAAAATAATGCCTTGTGGGCTTATATTTTATACAAGTGCTTGAACTGTTAACTTTTTGGTGTAAAGGTATCAGTAATAGTAACTTCACCAAATATCATTGCACAACTATAACTAATGATTAATTCCCAGACTAACCTAAACATAAGACTAATATGATTTGGGACCCCGTACTAGCCTTCTACAAATCCCAACGTGAGCTATACTTCCAGATTTCTAAAGCCAGCACTACCCAGCTACTAACATTAGGGGTGCCAATATTTGTATAGCAACCACTAGGGGACACCTGCAGTATTTCCCCTCGGTTCTGTCCCATGGTTCCCTGCTATCTTTGTCACTCTTTGGCAACACATTCCCTTGTTTCTCATACTAGCTGCACTTCTCACTTATGGGGATGAGTTTTAATAAGAAAATGTAAACCGAGAACTGTGGCTGGATAGTGTAATGGATAGTATACTGATTAAAGGGAATCTGAAGTGATAATAAACATATGATATAATGATTTGTATGTGTAGTACAGCTAAGAAATAGAACATGAGTAGCACAGATATGAGTCTCATATTGTTTCCAGTACAAAAAAAGTTAAGAAACTTCAGTTGCTATCCATGCAAAAGAGCTTCTCTGAGCTCTCTGACCAAGCATGGTCGGCTACCGTTCTGTTTTCTGAAGCACTTGTCTCAACCTGTTTTTTGTTTGTTTAATATTTTTTCTGCAGGAAAGTTCAAAGGATCATTAGTTCTGTTTCATAGTTTAAAAAACAGAGTGTAGTTTAAAAAACTGGAAACGTTAAAGAGACTCTGAAGCAAGTAAAATTTGCCATTTTTACCTTGTATTTCACTTCAGAAGTCTCAGCACAGGTAAACCGCTGCGTCCCCACCGCAAAACGAGGGCTTTAGACCCCCAAATCCCCGGGGGGCAATCCTGACAGCGCTTCCTGGAAGATGCAGAGCTTTCTGTGGTAGCTCTGCCTCTACTGATGTCAATCGCCGCTGATCGCTGCCTCTCCCCACCCCTCTCACTCTTACTTCACAGAGAGGGGTGGGGAGAGGCGGAGATCCGCACGGCGATTGATGTCAGGAGAGGCAGAGCTACAGCTGAAAGCTCTGCCTCTCAGGGCAGCACAATCCTCGACCAAGATGGTTGTGGATGTTTGCCCCGGGATTTGGGGGCTCTAAACCCCTCGTTTTACGGCGAAGGCGCGGTGGTTTACCTCTGCTGAGACTTCTGAAGCGGAATACAAGATAAAAATAGCAAATTTTATTTGCTTCAGAGTCTCTTTAAAGAATGATGCAATGTTATAAAAAAATTCTATATAACTAAAAATAAAAATATGAGACTCCTTTCTTTGCTACCAATATTCTGTGAATTATTCGTACTACACATACAATTCATTATATCATATATTTACAAGTTCATTATATTTATATATTATATCAAGTTTTTTTAAGGGCTCTGCCTCACACAGGACGGTTTTGAATTTTGGCTCTTACTGTATCTTTTCAGTGAGAAGACCTCAGGCAAGACTCCCTAACACTGCTACTGTCCTAGTGGCTGCAGCTCTGGTGCTTTGAGTCCGCCAGGAGAACGCAGGATATAAATCTTCTGTGTGGGCTGGTGCACACCAGAGCGGTTCTGAAGCGTTTTTAATAACGTTAGCGGTTTGAAAAGCGCTTGGCTAATGTATTTCAATGGGATGGTGCACGCCAGAGCGGTTCGCTTTTTCCACAAACACAAACTCGGGTCCTGCAGAATTTTTTAGATTTCTGAGGCGTTTCTGCTTCATTGTAAAGTATAGGAAAGTGGAAAACTGCTCTGAAAAACGCCAGATCTGAGCAGTTTTCCAGGCGTTTTTGTTACAGTAGCTGTTCAGTAACAGCTTTACTGTAACAATATATGAAATCTGCTAAACAAAAAACGCTCCAAAAAATGGTAGGATGTTTCAAAAACCTCTCTAAACATGCCTAGAATCGCTCTAAAAAATCTGCTTTAAAAACCTCTAGCGTTTCGTGGATCTGCTAGAGGTTTTTGGTGTGCACTGGGCCTAAGTCTAAGTTTACCCTAAACAGAGGGGTTTGTTTGGTTTTTTTTTGTTTGTTTTTTTGTTTTTGTTTTTACAAAAATATGAACTGTATCATATCTTATTTTGACTAATACATTTTTATTAAAAAAAAATCTCATCTTTTAAAAAATGTAATTTCTAATTCTTGGGAAACCATTGCCAAATTAACACTGGTTATATTTTCTTATCATGCCATATTATACATTATACAGAACTCTTTGTATAATGTAATTATGACTTACCTTAGAATCACCACTATTACACTCAACACAATCGACTTGCTCCTATAAAAAGAGAAAAAGTCACTTTCACAGTCCTTAATAATGTTACATTAGCATGGCAAATAAATGTCAGTCATCCAAGAGGAATATTCCTAAAGATGCATCTGTAGCACAATGTCACTGCTATACAATAACTTCAAGGCATTCATGCAGCCTCAAAGTGACTGCCCAGTGTGGCTTTATTACAAAGTGTGCATCTGGTGATTGTGCAATAATGATGTAAAGTCATATAGAAGTAAATGATATATTTTTACTTATAAAGGTGCAAAATTTTATTTGTCACAGAATAACATCAGCACAGTTTAAGAGAGTCTGAAGCCTTAAAAATTACCTCTTTTTATTTCAGAATGCTCTTCAGCCTTAAGAGCAAAGATGATTCGTTGCATCCCCGCGACAGTACGAGGTCTTTATCCCCCCCAAATTCTATGACTTTCAAAGTCACAGATTTTGCTGCCCGGGGAAGCAGAACTTTGTGCTGTAACTCTGCCTCCAGTCCAGTCAATCACCACCGATCGCAGCCTCTCCCCACCCCTCTCAGTCTACTTTCAAAGAGAGGGGCGGGGGGAGGCGGAGATCGGCGGTGATTGAATGGACTGGAGGCAGAGCTACGGCACAAAGCTCTGCCTCCTACAGGTAGTACCGGAGGATTTTGCCACAGGGATTTTGGGGGATGATAAAGACCTTGTACTGTCGCACAGATGCAGTGAATCATCTTTGCTCTTAAGGCTGAAGAACATTCTGAAATGAAAAGAGGTAATTTTTAAGGCTCAATACTGTTAACTACTTTATCCAAAACTACAGTATATGGACGTCCTCTGTGACTTCATCTAAGCCACAAGGAGGTAGATATACATCTTGTAGCAGAAGCACAGCTGTGCACAATTGGGCATTGCTCCTGTGCACACCCCCGGCACTATCTGCAGCAGCACTAATTGGTGAATATATGTTCCCTGAGCCAATAATAATCAAATATGCTCACCATAAATTGTGACAGGAACATAATATAAGTTTTTTTGTTGTTGTTGTTTTTTATAAACAGTAGTAATAGCCAAAGAGAATGTGTGCTTTTTATCTACAGTAGTGCTTTTATTTTTAAACTTTTTTATCATTATACTCCCCCCTTCCTCCCTCCCTCCCCCCGCCAGAAAATCCCCGTGATCAGCTGTCATAGGCTATGACAGCCGATCACCTCCGAGCCCACAGAGGGGACAGCCTTGTCAAACAGCTGTCCCCAGTATAGCACTGCCGTGGCTTGCAGTGATGTACAAGCTAATTAGACGGTAGTTTCACCATCTAACAGTCTCCTAGTGGCGATCGCCAGTGTGAGGCTGAAGGCAAAGCGGAGCCTACCAAGTGGAGATGCACGCTCTAATCCTGCAAAATGGGCCCCAATGACTTTATGCTGATTGCCGTTAGGCGGTCCTGCTACTGCTGCAGCGGCCACGCCCATTGGCGTGACGCGATCAACAATAGGTTAAAAAGTTATTCTCTGAGCTAGTCGACTAACTTGTTTGAACTCATAACTGTTTTTTTGTGTGTGTTTTTTTCCCCCTATTTCCAGCAAACTCTCAGTTGATTTGTAGACCTATGTTGGCCCAGCAAGGGTAAGAGGCTTCATCAGCTAGCTCTTATGCTGGACACGCATGGTGCGTTCCCGCACTCGATTTCCCGCTCGATTCCTGGCCGCTCGATTATTTTTGACATGTCCGATTCACTTTTTGATGGATTGTTAGGTCGATTCGGCATACTTTACATGAGAATCAACCTAACAATCATCGAAATGCACTCGGAAATGCTCGGAAATAATCGAGCGGCCAGGAATCGAGCTGGAAATCGAGTGTGGGAACTCACCGTGTGTATCCAGCATTAGAGCTTGGCCTTAAATTCACATCATGGTTTGCTTTGAAACAGAGATTAGAATAGGAGGAGGGAAAGAGTAATGCTGGGGAAACACGGTACGTTTCTGTACCGTGTATCGAGCCGCTGATGCTGGGAGCTGACCATTTCTGACAGGTCTGATGACCCGCTGGATCGGTTCCCCACTCGATCCCCGCGGGCGGACAATAGCGGGCAGTCGAGCGGAAGATAAGGAAGCGCCCGCGGGAATCAAAACGGACGGCGGCAGGGACGCGCGGGGACACGGCGGGAGTCGATCCGGTGGCTAATCGAGCCGCCGGGTAGACCCGTGTATTCCCAGCATAAGACAGAAGTTAAAAAAAAAAAACAGCCAGTGAAAAGTGTACGGAGAGAAGAAAATATTGAGAGAATAGGTGAAGAAGATGAAAAAAGGGAAGAAGAAAACAAAACAACAAAAAAAAAAGGAACAGCATGCTTACAACCTCCCATCCCCCAGAGAGAGAGAGAGAGAGAGAGAGAGAGAGAGAGAGAGAGAGAGAGAGAGAGAGGAAAAAAGAAAATCTGAATATGTTTGTGGAAAATTTTGTTTCAGTTTCTTATTGTATTCCAGATGTTTGTTGTGTTTTTTTTCTCTCTAGCCAATGCTGTCAAACAGTCTTCTATCTCTCCCCAGGATGTACAGACGCCTGGTTTACCAAAACAGGCTTGAGGCCTGTTTTGGTAAACCAGGCCTCTGTACATCCTGGGGGGAAATAAGGTTATTGGCAGAAGCTAGCAAAAGAGATGGGTCAGGTAGTGCATTAATGTGATATATCAGTACCATTAAACTGGGACTTATTAATAGATGGGTATCAATTCTTAAACCAAGCCCTTCAGTGAAGTCAAGTTCCATAGTGCGTGGGCACATTAATCTTGTTGTTCAATTTCTACCCATGGACTGCTTTTTTCCCCCAGTCTCCAGCAGAGGACCCTTTCCATGTGGACTGCCTGGTAATATTTTCCTGCTACTAGTACACCTAAACACCCATTTTTCTTTTTTCTGGACTTTGTGTGAGATTCTAGCCCTTTTCCCTTGCCATATAAACTGACGGAGAACTGTCTGGCATATTTTAAACCAAGAGGTAGGGATGCTAATTGGCAAGTGCTGAATTTTAGGCAGTATAGTCATTTTAATGATCGCGATTCTACCTAGGTTGTTAAAACATCCACGATCCCAGCTATCAAGCATTTTCCTACTATCATCAATATGGGCATAATAGTTGAGTGAGAAAAAATGATTAAGTTTCTGCTGATCTTAATCCCTAAATATTTGATGCAATATTCCTTCCATTTATAATTACAAAAATATTTAGTGTATTGCTTTAGCGTGAGGGTACAGCCTAGATTAAGTATCACAGTTTTATTAGAGTTTATTTTAAAGGTGGAATGGAATGCCTGTAAAAAAGCGACAACCCTCTTTACCGAGTCCCCTGGGTCTAAAAGTGATAATAGTAAATCATCTGAAAAGCCCATTACCTTAAAGGATACCCGAACTGAAATGTGACATAATGAGATAGACATGTGTATGTACAGTGCCTAGCACACAAATAACTATGCTGTGTTCCTTTTTATCTTTCTCTGCCTGAAATAGTTAAATATAAGGTATGCAAGTGGCTGACTCAGTCCTGACTCAGACAGGAAGTGACTACAGTGTGACCCTCACTGATAAGAAATTCCAACTATAAAACACTTTCCTAGCAGAAAATGGCTTCTGAGAGCAAGAAAGAGGTAAAAAAGGGGAATTTCTTATCAGTGAGGGTCACACTGCATTCACTTCCTGTCTGAGTCAGGACTGAGTCAGCCACTTACATACCTGATATTTAACTCTTTCAGGCAGAGAAAGAAAAAAAAGAACACAGCATAGTTATTTGTGTGCTAGGCACTGTACATACACACACACGTCTATCTCATTATGTCAAATCTCAGTTCGGGTATCCTTTAAGTTGTGCACCATTACTCTCTAATCCATGAATGTCTGGGTCGGCCTGCACAGACTGCAGCAAGGGTTCCAGCACTAGATTAAAAAGATATGGGGACATTGGACATCCCGGCCTCACTCCATTTGTGACCTGGAAGCTGTTACCGTTGATCAAGGTGTGGGCTGATTGACATAGACCCTTCACCATGATGACAGATTTTGGTACAAACCCAAACATTTCCTTCAACGAGAAGAAGAATTTTCTATTCAGTCAGTTGAATGCCTTTTCAGCATTGTGGATAATAAGTACTTATTTACTACTTACTGCATTTTTTAACAATATATATAAAATTGATTGTTATTTACAGTATAGTATATGCTTACTTGTAACCATTTATTTCTACAGAAACCAATTTGCTGATGGCCCAGTAGTGCATCAGGGGCTATAAACACCCTTTTCGACAAGATTTTAGAGTACATTTTGGTGTCAATATTTATAATAGAAATAGGCCGAAACTTGCTACAGTCCATGCTCAACTGACCCTTCTTAGGAATAACTGAAATCAATGCCTCATTTGTTTGATTTGAGAAGGTTGGAAATCATCTTTATCATTAACCAGTGTACACAAATGGGTGAGGCTAGCTGGTCCATAAACGCCTTATAAAATGTGGCATTGCAGCCTTCAGGTCATGGGCTTTTGTTTTGTTCAGCTCTTTGATGGCTGCTACCACCTTACCTTCACTAATTGGAGCCTCTATGGAGTCCCTTAGTAAGGGGTCAAGTTCAGCAAATGGGCACTTTTTAAGGAATTCATGTCTTTCATCTGAGTATCTGTCTTCTTTTAGGTTGAACAAATGTGTATAATAGTCAGTGAATGTCATACCCATATTGTTAGTGTTAATTAGTGGCCTACCATCGTGGCCTATGCGGGTTTGGATACATTTGTCAGCTTTTCCTTTCTTAACAGTTCTGAAAGTACCTTTCTTGACATATGCCTGCCTAATAATTGTTGCTTTCTATAAAAAACTGAGATGCTATTCAACTTTTTTTTTCTAGTATTTTATTACTGAATGCTCTGGTATTTTTGAGTTTATTTAGGACTTGAATGGAAGCACCGGCCTTATGTTCTGCCTCTAGGTGGCTTAATTGATTATATAGTGACTCAAGCTGTGAGAGACAGCTTTAGATAAGGTTTTACTGCAGGAAAGTTCTAAGGGTTGTTAGCTCTGCTTTGTTTTACAGCTTAACATACAGAGTGGGGATTCTAAACTGCAAAGGTTACAGTATGATGCAATATTATAAATAAAGCTATATAACTTAAAATACAAATATGAGACTCTATTTACTGCTACTAATGTGTTATTTATTATCTGTACTGTACATACAATTCATTATTTTATAAGTTTGTTTTCGCTTCAGATTTGCTTTAACTATATACATTGACGTTATCGATGTTGCTGTAAACTAGTACATAGGTAGGGAGGATCCTTTACTCGTTATGAAGCCAAAAAATCATGCAGATTAGTTAAGACGTACCCATTCAGACAAGCTTAAAGCCAGTGGTTACCTATTTAAAAATCAAAAAGTCAGATACTCACCTAAGGAGTGGGAAGGCTCGGTCCTAATGAGTCGTCCCTCTCCTCTCCCGGTGCCCTCGGTGCTGCGCTGGCTCCCCCGTTCGCGTCCGCCGCCGCAGGGACTTCGGAGGTCTTAGGGAGCACTCGGGCTTCCGAAGATGGGCCGCTCCATACTACGCACGCGCGAGTGCGTCATAGAGGGCGCTCGCGCATGCGTAGTATGGAGCGGCCCGTCTTCGGGAGCCTGAGTGCTCCCGAAGGCTTTCGAAAGCTCCCTTCGGCAGCGGAAGTGGCAGTATTTGACCGAACTGGACGAATACTGCCACGGGGGATCCTGCACGGGATCGGGCACCGGGAGAGTAAGTATCTGACTTTTTGATTTTTATAATGGTAAACATTCACTTTAAATATAGCTATAGCTAAAATCTGAAGCTCAATGCCTCCTCTGCTAAACCTATTTGTCCACTCCCCCAGTATCTCCAACCTCACTACCCTCTAGACTGTAAGCTTGCAAGGGCAGGGACTTCCTCCTTATCTTTCCTGTTTCTGTGTATTTTATCAACATCTATCAGTATTGGTGCTGATTTTTTTTTTTTTTTTTAAACTAGACATCAGTTGTATGTATCAGTACTCCTGTCACTGGTGGTCCAGATTGTACAGTATGTTGAACTGCTTATAGATCTATGTTTCACGTTATTGTAAGTTTTTTGCAAAGCTGTTAATTTCGGCATGTGGCGCTGAGCGCCGAAGCTGGGAGCCGTCATAGCAGCAATGCTATGCTGTCAGGGCTGGATTTACCATAAGGCACTGTAGGCACGAGCCTACAGGTGCCTGGTGATGGAAAGGAGGCTCACTCCCCTCCCCTAGCTCCTCCCTCCTTCCCTGTGCAGAGTCCCGAACGGAGAGTAAATGAGAGGTTAATGACCCGGGTCTCGGCAATCCACTGACAAGATCCCCCTTCAGTCTTGGGCACCTCTAGCTACCTAATACTTGAGGGCACCTCTACCTACTTAATACTGAGGGTACCTCTGGCTACCTAATACTAAAGAGCACCTGTAGCTACCGATGACAGGCAAGGGAAGTTAGGGAGAAGTGACAGCTGGGACAGCCAGCACACTTGCGCTGTGGTTCGGTGGGCGTTTGTAGGTTCATGGAGGGCGGAGTCTAGGGTGCCAGGACATCTGTGCCTATAGGCTCCTGTGAAGTAAATCTGGGCCTGTATGCTGTGCACCCCACATAACAGTAATTATCAGACCACTAATAACATCTCCCTCCAAGTTGCAACAACTCCGAGGGGGAATGGTATTTAACGCCACCGGGGAGTTTAGCAGCAGCGGGAAGAGCCATCATTAGGCTAGTCCTGTGCCAAACTGCTTGGTGCCCATGAGATGCACTCTGTTTTTTTGTGCATTGTACAATGCCGTGGAAGTTGCTATATTAATAAAAACAATAGCTACCTTCTCCAGAAATTACCTTAGTTTATGATAGTCATATGACTATGATAGAGATTCGATTGTGAGCTTTTCTGAGGACCGTCAGTGACATGACTAAATACAATTTCAATGCTATATTAATAATTATATAAATATACTAATAATTATACGGCCCCCATTGCTTTGGTTGAATGATGTCATGTATGAAGGCATTGGCGCTGCTCTGATTTGCCTTAGTTGGCTTGTAGGACATAAAATGAAACAATTCTAGTGGTTTGTTCTGGTCTCTGGGGAGAAGTCATGGGACCAAATGCCCCAGAATGGCATGAGAAGACCATAGTAGGTAATGTGGTGGGGTGGGACACTTTTTTTCAGATATAAATCTTTTCATTCACAGCTCTGTAAGGTCCTCTTTTCCACTTTACTGGTTGTGTCTAATCAGTAACAATTTATGTTGGTGTTACATACTTTCCTCTGCAAGTAAAAACTTTTTGCTAAATACTTAAAGAGACACTGAAGCGAGAATAAATCTCGCTTCAGTGCTTATATTCAGCAGGGGCATGTGTGCCCCTGCTAAAACGCCGCTATCCCGCAGCTAAACGGGGGTCCCTTACCCCCCAACCCCCCCTGCAAAATCTACGACCAACTTGGTCGTAGATTTTGCTGCTGTTGAGGCAGGGCTAACGGCTGCAGCCCTGCCTCTCAGCGCCGTCTATCAGTAGCGCATCGCCGCCTCTCCCCCGCCCCTCTCAGCGAAGGAAGACTGAGAGGGGCGGGGGAAAGGCGGAGATACGCGCTGACAGACTCGCGTGAGGCAGGGCTGCGGCCATTAGCCCTGCCTCAATGCGGAAGAGGGGATGCGCTGCACGGAGGGGGATTTGGGAGGTAAGGCACCCCCGTTTAGCCGCGGGATAGCGGTGTTTTAGCAGGGGCACACATGCCCCTGCTATATATAAGAGCTGAAGCGAGATTTATTCTCGCTTCAGACTCTCTTTAAGTTAAAATAAGGCATTTGCTTAGTAGTTTTATTCTCTTCTCCTGTTAATGTATCAAATTGTCTTGCCTTTGCATTGGTCTGCTCCTTCAAAAAGGGCCAAAAATGCTCTTATTTTAACACATGTAGTGAGTTGTGTTTGAGGAGTGTGTTAGAAGATGGGTCTTCCTAACCAACAGTTATCCTGGCCTTTAGAGCACAGGAAGAATATGAAAGAGGTGTTCCTAAAAATGTAGGTAGGCTTCAGTGCCACAGTAGAAAGTCCTGGAAGAGTCTCTCTGAAATAAAAAGCAAATGTTTTCCAAAACAGTTACCCTGTCTTTACCTCAGAGTCAATACTGGAAAAAATAGACAGAGATCTTCCTAACAGTAGGGCCATCCTCATCTTAGAGGCCAAAAGCCCTTGAAGGATTGGTCATAACAAAAGACAAAACACGTTGGTGTCAAGAGTAGCGACAGTAGGCAGTTTTCCTAAATATATTCAATGAAAGCATTTTCTTACCTTAGTTTTTGTTGTTACATCATCAAGGCTTTTAACCTGTAAAATAGAGGGTTAGATGATCATGTGAATCATAGACTGCAGCAGAAATCTACATCTACATTGAGGATCACAGATAAGCCCGATTTCACTTGAAAACAAGTTTTATATTTTCATCTGCAGAAGTGTGTGTTTAGGAGATCACACACTGGAAATTAACATAAATGTTAATTTTGCTGAAAAAAAAACTCAAAGTTGTAAGCTTACCTATCAGTTTAGCTTTTTACATTGCAAAGATTATTGCCTAATCTGTTACCAACCCAGCAGGGAGGATCGGGGGCTCCAATTCCCATTGTAGATTATTGGTCAAGGTGGCCTACAGTTGGTAGGAGCCTCTGGATAGTCTTCTGACAACTACTAAAAGAGCGCAGAGTTTACTGTTGCTATGGCTAAAAAGACAAGAAGTTCCAGCTTTCTATCCATACTTGAAAGTCTTATCTGGCTGCAGATTGAAACTAATGGAAACATTTGTCCAAGAGCATCATAGAGATGTTAAAGTTACAATGTATCCATATATAAAAGTTGCTCCTAAGGAATCATAACTGGATCATTAGTGACCACATAGTGTAATGGTGGCCACTAATGATCCAATCTTTTTCATCCAATCTTACCAAATCTATGTAGAATAAGGGTGAATTGAGTGAATATACTGAATGCATACTTCAGGCAGTTACCTTATATTACATAGAAATGGTAAGATTGGATGAAAAAGATTGGATCATTAGTGGCCACCTTAACAGTAAGGGCAACAGCACTGTGATAAACATGTCAATTGTGGTGCTGTTTTACCACTAGTGCAATTCATTTTTCCCAAATCGCAATCCTCGCCCTGCACAATTTCATTGCTGCAGTTGCACTCATATACTCTACAGATGGCAGCACAATCGTATTAATGGAAACTGAAGCTATTGCGATCACAACGCAGACCGATTGTGCTTACGAATGCATTACCCAGAGGAAAAGGGCCCTTAGTGTTGGTCTTTGAATTTGACATACAGAGTTTAGAACATCCAAATATTGCTGACCACCAGTACCATTTCAGTACTGGACAGGTGGATAGGATCAAAGGGGGGTTCATTCACTTGCGCATCATGGTGCATTCTGTGTGACTCCGATGCCGCCTCCTTCTAGGAAACATCAGAGTCATGGGAAAAACACCATGAAGTGCCAGTGAGTGAACTCCCCCTGACTCTGTCGGCTTGTCTGATACTTAAATAATGTACAGCAGGAGACATTGGCAGCACTTTCAGACAGAGGCTGTGCACGAATTAGCTACCTGCAAATATGTGCAGAGCTCCACAATATGGACAAAATTACACAACTTGCATTCAAAACAGGTACAGCAAAGGAGGGCATTAGCTTCAGTATAAATAATAGGCACACAAATTATTCCCTACTAGACTCCCCCATGGTGATTACGGGCCCTCACGGGGAAGACCTACCGCTAGTCTAACAATAAAGAAACATTTTTTTCCTAGTGCTGCTAATCATAAATGGTATAGACATTTCTTCAAACAGACAAACAGACAAACAAACGATGGTGCTCTAGGCTGCAACTGAAAATAAAACCATCAGAGGCATGTATGCCTTTGTTGGCTTTCATTTCACTTACAGCTTAGAGCGCTGTCATTTGTTTGTCTGTTTGATACTGAAATTATACTGAAGTGTGGCGGTCATCAGTAATCAGATGTTCCAATTTCCATATTCTACGTTCAAACACCAACACTAGCCACCAGGGGCGTAACAATAGACCCTGCAAGGGATGCCTACGCAGGTGGGCCCAGAAGCCACAGGGGGCCAATGGGGGGAAAGTTTGAGAGACTGACAACTAAGGGCATGGAGAGAAAAAACGTATTCTGCTTGCACACCATTGTTATATTAAGGTTAGAGAAACCGAGAGCCCAATATAGTGTAGTAAGTTCAGCAAAAAATTAGTAAAGATAATAAGTGAGAAGAGTATACTCACAAACGTGGGTTACCACAAAGGCAACCACTGTATAGGCAGGTGAGGAGATTAGACCTGTCCACACTCAGGATTAAGAAGTCGCTCTCTGTAGATCAGAAAAGGGGTAGATCACCCCTCAACCAGGGGTGGACATGGTACAGCAAACGGGGAACAGAGGCGCCAGCAGGGTAAAAGTGGATAAAACCTTTAAAATTTGCTTGGAAGAAGCGGTGAACTTACCTCCATGAAGCAGACACAAAAGACTGTATAATAGTAATTACATTTATTGTATAGTACCCCAAAAGTGCAACACGTTTCGCAGGCAACGCCGGCTTCATCAGGCAATAAACGTGGGGACAAACAGAATTTCAGCAGTAGCAGGAGTAGCGCCTCAGTGAACTGAGGCGCTACTCCTGCTACTGCTGAAATACTGTTTTGATAAAGAATCATACACACTTTGAAATTTGTACACTGTCCCTGCTCCCTAGGGATTTGTACACTGTCCCTGCTCCCTAGGGTTCGTAAAATAACATCTGTCTCACACTGCAGCAAAGTCCTGATGACTTCATGTACAACCTTACAAACAAAGGAGTCACAGATTAAGTTGTAGACTGTCCCTTATTCAGCAATCACTCCAAAGAGATTCCTAGATTCTTATCACACACAGGCTAATGACCTTATGGTGTCTGATTACTTTTGCAACACAGCAGAGTGGGTAAGACTGATGTCTGACTGTTGCTGCCTCATTGAGACCTTGTTGTCTCACATGGAGTCCAAGATCCTGTAACAGTATCAATCAGTGACATTCTGAATGTTTTGCCAAAGTTACAGTAAATACTATATATTATGTTCAGCATGTCATTGTTGTTCCTCCATATAGCATGTGCTCTCATGTAGTAAAATAATACAGCTGTGTGTGTATGTATGTACTGGGAACAGGGAGGGACTTGTCGGCTGCATGGGGCTGGAGGAAGCCCTGGGTAAGTATATCTGGGGGTAGCATAGATTGCCTGACATTTCCTTTAAGTCTAAGTGTTTTTACCTGCATGGGGAAAACACATTGTTCCTCAGTTTCCCTGTGCAGAAAGCGAGGGAGGTGGGGGGACCCCATCCAAAGTTTTGCAGGGGGGCCCAGTGATGTCTAGTTACGCCCCTGCTAGCCACAGTAGCACAGAAGAGTTTCTAAGATAATGTTTAGGCCAATACTGCTCACCAATTTAGTGACACATCTATTCCCTCCTCCCTCTCTCACCCACCTTCCCATTGTCCTCTCTATACAATAGGTGACAGTAAGTGAGACTCTTCTGGGCTGAACTATACATATTTAATTTATTTATGTAATATCGCTGCTTAAAATCATTAGTTACATCTGTAACTCCACCCAGCAACTACTGATCTGGCTTACCAAAATCTTTTACTGGTGCAGAATACATCCATTTTATATATACTTTAGGACCTTCAATGAACTACAACGTATTCACTAGTAAAGGAAGCATACTTACATCGCAAAGGGCAGATACCAGTGTATCTAATTTTTCTTTAGGTAGCTGAAATAAAATGTATCATGTATATGAAAAAAGAAATACATTAGAAAACACAAGAATACTGACCCCCACTCCTGCTATACCCATTTATCTGATAACATATTAGTTTCTAAGCATTCCCTAAAGATGTTCTGTCCATGTTCTGGATGTAGTGGATTTTCAGCAAACATGTCAGTATTAGGTGACTTTAGCATCTGTTGCTCCAGCAAAGCACAAAGCGTAATAGAGGCCATTGATGGAACAATAACATCAGTTGACCAATATTTTAGATAGATCAGATTGGAACAGGCTTAATGAAGATTAAGAATTCACAAGATTAATCATCTGATTCAGTTTCTGTCAATCTGGCATTGTCGGGTGATAATATGATGTTCTGATTGTTTAAATGTATTGTTCTAAAGCAAAGTGACTATTCTGTCTAATTTGATGTCTGTCGATTCAATCTATGTTATAGATCATACAAGACTGATGTTTATTTTTAAATCTATCTTCCAGCTCCTGCTCTTCCAGGAGGAGATTAGCAGTGCTTTCCAATGACCCAGTGATAAGAGCTGTGCACAGGAGATAAGCAGTGAGGGAAGACTGGATATTGTCAATGGAGCCAGCTGTCATGGCTGCTATGTTCCCACACGTGCTGCCCCATCGTAGATCCCTACCGGATCATAGAGGAGCAGCACTGAGCAGGCAGCTTGAACTGATGAAGGAGGAGAATTAGAGGTAATGTGATGCAGTGGGGAAGATTTATCTAAAGTGGTGCAAGGAAAATACAAGCAAAAGTCAAGCAGCTGTTCAAAGCAACCAATCTCCTTTCTGGGTTAGAAAGAAGATTTTTTTTTAATTGGTTGCTTTTAGGTAGCACTTTATTCCAGAGTCCTTTGCACCTGTTAGAATATGATCAGTTACAATGCAGTGCTGTGAACAGGCCAATAGGATTGTATTAGCAAGGGCTGGATATGGTACTGGTTAAGGGCACCGCCTTTGACATAGGAGACCAGGATTTGAATCCTGGTTAGGGTCAGTACCTATTCAGTAAGGAGTTCAAGGCAAGACTCCCTAACACTGCAGGGCGGCCTCTTGAGGGTGTCCCAGTGGCTGCAGCTCTTGAGCGCTTTGAGTCCAACAGGAGAAAAGCACTATACAAATGTTCGGATTATTATTATTATTAATAGCAGTGAGCTGACATGCAGAATTATTCTGCAACGCAACTGAGCACTGTGAGCTAGGCCTCAGTTCTGACATAAAAGTACTAACCTTTCCAAATGAAGGCATTTTACCAATCTGTTTGTAATCTGTGCTGAACGAGGCCTACAGGCCAAGCAAGTGCTTAGGAGCCCCAGCAAAGCAGTTCAGCAACACAGACTCTCTAACGCCGGTCACTTTCTGACATCAACAGCAACAACACAATTATTTTTTCAAAAGAACAAATAAAACAATCAACAATGTGTATTAATACATTACCTCTTCAATCTTCTTACTGCAGTCATCGTTTGGGCATGACTTTTCAGATGTTGTCCCATCTAAAAGAAGAAACAAAAGCAATGTTCAGCATGCACATATACAAGCGTTAACATGCAGCATATTAAGCTCAGCATCATCATATAGTGAGCACACAGGAGATGTTATCCATACATACCCTGACAGAGGCTGAGGCCAATGAGAGTGAAGAGGATAGCGATCTTCATGGTGGAGAGTTGTGGAAATCACACAGGTTGTGTCTCTTAGGCTGTCCCAGCTCCCCTTTTATAGCAGTAAAAGCCACTGACCTCATAAGACACACAATACATCACTGCCCACACTGGAACATGTCCCAGCTACCGGCTACTTTAATTAATGTGCCTTCAAATAGAATATTTTGGCAGCAGCTAAGAATACAATTAAAACTTGCCAAACATACTCAATGCCAGATTTAAAGTAAACTTAATAAGGCACACAGGTGCTGCTGTTCAGAGATTAAAGTTATATAATTTTTACCTGGTATAACTTTTGTTCCCTTTTCCTCTTGGTCATTGGTCCCCAGTGTCCATAGCAGTTTAATTACAAATGATGCTTATTCACACCTATCCAGAGAGCGAGCAACACCAATGTATCTCCTTGTTCATAAGATCATGCCACACAATGCCAGGGATTAAACATCTCCAAAACAAAGTAAAGCAATGTTAAGCTACCTTAAATATGACCAAGATATCATATCTAGTGTTGGGCCGAACCTCCGATTTTCGGTTCGCGAACCGGGTTCGCGAACTTTCGCGAAAGGTTCGGTTCGCGTTAAAGTTCGCGAACCGCAATAGACTTCAATGGGGATGCGAACTTTGAAAAAAAAAATAATTATGCTGGCCACAAAAGTGATGGAAAAGATGTTTCAAGGGGTCTAACACCTGGAGGGGGGGATGGCGGAGTGGGATACATGCCAAAAGTCCCCGGGAAAAATCTGGATTTGACGCAAAGCAGCGTTTTAAGGGCAGAAATCACATTGAATGCTAAATGACAGGCCTAAAGTGCTTTCAAACATCTTGCATGTGTATACATCAATCAGGTAGTGTAATTAAGGTACTGCTTCACACTGACACACCAAACTCATCGTGTAACGCACCGCAAACAGCTGTTTGTGTAGTGACGGCCGTGCTTTACTGGTGCGCACCATGGTATACAGTGGCGGTTCACTAAACAGAACAGGTATGCAGTGGCGGGTCCACTGAACAGAACAGGTATGCAGTGGTGGGTTCACAGCACAGGTATGCAGTGGTGGGTTCACAGCACAGGTATGCAGTGGTGGGTTCACAGCACAGGTATGCAGTGGTGGGTTCACAGCACAGGTATGCAGTGGTGGGTTCACAGCACAGGTATGCAGTGGTGGGTTCACAGAACAGGTATGCAGCCAGACAGGAACAAGCTAAGCCTAACTAATCTTTCCCTGAGAGACAGTCTGCAGCAGCTCGCCCTACTCTGACTAATGCAGGCACACGAGTGGCCGTAATGGCCGACGCCGCTGCCTGCCTTATATAAGGGGGGGTGGGGCTCCAGGGGCTAGTGTAGCCTAATTGGCTACACTGGGCCTGCTGACTGTGATGTAGAGGGTCAAAGTTGACCCTCCATGTGCATTATGGGGCGAACCGAACTTCCGCAAAGGTTCGCCTGCGGGACGCGAACGCGAACCACTGAAGTTCGCATGGAACCGTTCGCAGGCGAACCGTTCGGCCCAACTCTAATCATATCCATACAAGAGACTCACTCTTCAGAAAAGTCTCTCTATAAAAATATTACCAGAAAATAAAAAAAAAACGTTCCCTATTCAGATGATACAGTGTATAGCAGATGCAGAGGGGAGATTTGTAATATAAAGAGCTGTAGTTAACAATGAACCCTGTGTGTGGTAAACTCTTACCTTCCTCCAGACAAACCATACCAACATTTTTAGACCATTCTGAAAGAAAAAATGGGAGAACTAGACTACAGTTATCTAACTTAGTGGCAACTTTAATAGGTTACCTCTTAAAGCGGTTTAAAACCCTGACGTATTATTCAATGAAAACATGTTTTCCTACTTTTTATATGCCATACGGTTATCATATTTGCATTAGTGCATAAGTATTATTATTCATTTAGAAGTTATAGGTTTTCAAAAGTACAGTTTTTTGCTTTGTGAGCTGACTTTGCATTATATTAATAACTGGTTTTATTCATTGCTGTTTTGCAGGCAGACAAGCTTTCAGTGTCTCTCTGTCTCCAGCAGCTCCTGCGCAGTCAGAAAATGCGTCACATTCCTCACTTGATACATTTAAGTAAACACAAGATAACATTATCTGAAGTTGGGATGCAGCAGCATTTCACTGCACTGAACTTTCAAGCTCTGTGTGTAATCCTTCGAATGCTGGTCTAGTAAAAAAAAAATGCTGGATGCATATAATATGCTGTAAATAATGTTTTAGTGCAAAGATGAAATGCAGGGTTATATTCCACTTTAAATTCAATCTAAACCAAAAACTTGATAACACCTCAAAAAGCCAAAAAGACAATGCGACATATGCAAATCACTTTTTCTCCTAAGTTTTCTCCTAGAAGAAATGTTTTAAACTTTTGTTTAAAATAACTTTTTCGTACTCTGCATCTGAAAAAGTACTAAAACGTAGGTGTGAAAGTGCTGTCAAAAATGAAGAGTATTTTCGTGCTTTCTGATGGCTTCAAAGGCATTTTATTGACAGTGATGGGCAGATATTTTCCGTGATCACAGAATAGCCATGATTCATGAGCATCTTTTCAATATTCAGCTTCAGTATTCGTTGGCGTGAACGATTCTTGATCACAGAAATCCACCACGAGGCATGCCGTGATTACAAATATTCAGGCAGTGATCACTCTCTTGATCACGGGAAAAAGCCGTGGTTAGATAGGTAGTGATTGGGCGGAAATTACATCTCTGAGCCAATCAGAGGCCCCCCACGCAGGCTCTAGCAACCAATCATAGGAGGGGAGGCTATGCCCTCCAAACCTTTATATAAAGTGGCGGCCATGATGAAAAGCTCCTTGTCGCTAGACTGTGGCACTGAGAGGATCATCTCCAGGCCATTTCTTGCTTCAGCAAGCACGTATTTTTTGTCCAAAACATAGCATTATTACTCCTAAAAGTGCTCTTATACTGTACTATATACTTGTATTCAGCTAGCTAGCCAGTGAGTGATTACTAAAGTTAGTTGTAGTTCAGTGAGAATGTAGTGATTGCTGCTGTGCTTAGTGCAGTGCAGGCAGGCAGGTTTACTGATTCTATCTAATACTGTTCTATTACTGATTTTATACTTGTATTTAGCTAGCTAGTGAGTGATTATTAAGTTAGTTGTATTCAGTGTCAGTGACAGTGTACTGATTGATTGCTGTTGTGCTTAGTGCAGGCAGGTTCAGCTTCACACTGATTCCAGTGCTCTATTACTGTATACTTGTTAGCTAGCTAAGCCAGCCAGCCAGTGATCAACTTCAGTTAGTTGCAGACAGTCACTGCCACTGTTGTTCAGTCACTAAGTTTAGTCAGCGGCATTGGGCTCGATTCACAAAGCGGTGCTAACACAGTTAGAGACTTTAGGCATGATAACCATTGCACCACTCTGGTGAAACGCCAGTTTAGGTGTGATAAGTTTAGGGGTGATAAGTTTAGGCGTGATAAGTTTAGGCGTGATAAGTTTAGATAAGTTTAGCTCGCGCGCAAAGTCCCACTCGCAAAGCAGCGCCATTAAACTCTATGCAAAGTGCACCAGACTTTGCTAGCGCAAAACTTTTGATCAGCTGTGCGCTGCGGTGCTAACCCAGTTGGTGCTTAAACTTATCACGCCTAAACTTATCACGCCTAAACTTATTATGCCTAAACTTATCATGCCTAAACTTATCACGCCTAAACTGAGTTTAGGCTTGATAAGGGGCTTTTCACCAGGGTGCTAACTGTTAGCACCGCTTTGTGAATCAAGTCTATTGTATTGTTCTAGTAGTGCAAGCTGACCACTGTCCACTAGTTTTTGTGATCTATATTTTACTGTATCTGACACCTGTATTCAGCTCATAGCCAGTGATCAACTTCAGTTATTTGCATTCACTGCCACTGGTCAGTCACTAAGTTTAGTCAGTGACATTGTATTGTGCTAGTAGTGCAGGCAGACCACTGTTCACTAAATTTTGTGTTCTATATTTTACTGTATCTGACACTTGTATTCAGCTCATAGCCAGTGATCAATTTCAGTTATTTGCATTCACTGCCACTGGTCAGTCAATAAGTTTAGTCAGTACTGTGCTAGTAGTGTGCAGCCAGTTACTTTGCTGTACGCATAGTGCAGTCAGACCACGGCACTGTCCAGTGATTTTCGAGTTATATTACTGCATTCAGTATTTTTGAATTGCGCCATCTGCACATTTTTTTTGTTCTTTCCTGAAAAATCAATAAAAGCCCCATGTTATTTTCCGTCTGTCCCCAGGCCCACACATGTATTGACTGTAAAAAGCAGCACACTTTCTCCATCTTGAAATCTTGTGCATAGTATACAACATGTCTGGCAGGGGTCGTGGGTGTGGCAGGAGAGGGAGTGCCATTGCCTCCACCAGTTCTGGGACTGGTCCACGGCCAGAGAGAGGGGGCTCGGCTGTAGGGGGTGAAGCAGAGAGGCGTCTATCCGCAGCGCAGCCAGGGCCGAGTCAGCCGACACCGGTGTAACCCATTTTCAGCACCTTGGTTCAACCTCGTGTGGTCGTTCAGGAGCTTGACTCACAGGCATTGATAGACATGATGACGGAGGAGCAGCCCATCATGAGTTTCTCACAGACCTTCGCTGTAAGCAGCTCTCCCAGCAGCAGCAGCCAACGCCCCACGCAAGTTGTGACATCCACCCCAGCAGCCAGTGGTCAGCAGTCCTCCCCGGACGAGAGCGTTCTGTCCCTCAGTCCGGCGTCTGGGCGAGTATTGATGGCTGCCATTGAGGAGATAATGGGGCCTGATGTGGAGCAGGAGGTTGGGCTCGGGCCAGAATCCCAAGTTTATGTTGAGGACGATGAGGAGTCACAATTCTCGTGCTGTGGTGCCACCAATGAGGGGCCATGCCTTTCTGTGCTGCTGCTGCTGAGTCCTTAGTCCTCCTCTTGCTGGTGCTGATGTTGGAATGTAATACTTAAGTCTGTGTTCCCACTGCCAGGGTATGCATAAAATTTTTGGGCACAATTCTCATGCTGTGGTGCCATAAATGAGGGGCCATGCCTTTCTGTACTGCTGCTCAGTCCTTAGTCCTCCTCCTGCTGATGATGATGTTGTGTTTAACTACTAAAGTCTGTGTTCCCACTGCCAGGGTCCACGGATGCTACAATTTTTGGGCTGATTTATCATGTTGTGGTGGCATCAGTGAGGTGTCATCTTCTTCTTCCGTGCTGCCACAGAGTGCTGCTTAATCCTCCTGCTGCCACCTCTCATGTTGTACTATTGAACGACAACAGCAGTCTATGTACCCACCACCAGGTTCCAGGGATGCTACAATTTTTGGGCTGATTTATCGTGCTGTGGTGCCACCAGGGAGGTGCTATACTCTATTTCTGTGCTACCGCAGAGTGCTGCTTAATCCTCTTGCTGCCGCCTCTCTTGTAGTACTATTAAACGACAACAGCAGTCTATGTACCCACCACCAGGGTACAGGGTTGCTACAATTTTCGGGCTGATTTATCGGACGTCATTGCTATCGATGCAAGGGGGAAAAAAACAAAGAAAAAACATTTACAAAAACCTCTCTGGGTGTTTTTGTGGCATCGCCCACTCATCCTCCTCCATTGGTACCACCACCACCAGGTGCCATTCGGACTCACCATCACCTCTGCAATTGATTAAATTGTATTTCCCTGTTTAAAACCAATTATTACCCATTCATAGCCCCATTTAAAGTGTTGATTTAACTTCAAAATCCATTTTCTCAAAAACTAAAAGTTCTTTTTGGATTTTTTTGTTTGTTTAAGTTGTAGCCTCTTATCACCTTTATAATCCATGCAATTTTCAGTATTGTAGCATGTATGGGGGCTTTAAGAATAGCTTAAACACTATTCCGTGATCACGGCCATGTTTAGACATGATTGCCTCATTCACGGAAAAAAATCTGAGTCAAATTTGTGAGTCTGGCTGAAATCCGGAAATCAATCACGCCTTTTCCAGATTTTTTTTTCAATCACGGCCGAATAGTCGAATCCGTGATCGGGAGGTATCTGAGCATCACTGTTTATTGATAAGGGCCCACATGCATTTAAGTTTTTCTCCTAAGTTTTCTCCTAGGTGATAATTTTAAACTGTACGATTAAAATATTTTCAGTATTTTCTTGCTTGATGGTGGTTTAAAAGGGATTTTATGAAAAGGGCCCATACACATTTTACCATTTTCTCCTAAGTTTTCTCCTAGGAGAAAGTGTGTGCATCAAACACCAAGTGAAACCTGATATACCTGGTTTTGCAAACTTGGCCTTATTGGCTCAATCAAGAGGCATTGCTCATGCAAATTTTTTTGTAGACAATAGATTAAAATGCCAAAACCATCTATACAAAGCTCATGGATGTGTAGCAAACTCCATGATATCACCATGGCTAGGGCCAATGTATGTATAGTGTAATGTATGTATCATAGTCTTGGGCCATTTTTTTTTTTTTTAGGTGAAAGCTAATTCTGAATGTTTTGGGGTGTGGAAGGAGTGCCTAGAGGAAACCCATGCAGACACAGGAAGAACATACAAACTCTGTGCAGATAGTGTCCTGGCTGGGATTGGAACTGGGGACCAATCGCTACAAGGCGAGAGTGCTTACCACTACGCCAATGTGCTGAATTTTTCAGTATATACAGAGCAATCTTAACGATGTTCAGGGCAGTTTTTTTTTCCACCACTTAAACATGCATTATACTTATTACAAGTAGTCCTTAGAAAGAATAAAGATTATTATTGATATTATTAGCTTTGCTATCATTTATTTCTACCTAATATTTATAAGAAGGTGCGAAACACGTTGGGAGGATATGTGGGGAAGGAGGAGGAGTCTACATGAGACACGAGTTGCGACTGTGAGAGGTCTGGTGGTTTGAACTGCGTGCTGTTCCAAAGAATTGTATGGGGGAAATCCAGGACAAAACTCTATACTATATACTCAAACTGGCGTTTGTAAATTTTTACCCCTACTTTAACTATTTTAATAAACAAAACGTTATCACACTATATGGGGCTTGATTCACAACCTACTTAGCACGTCTAAAGTCTTTAGACGTGCTAACCAGGGAGCTAAGTAGGTTAGCACCGGATTTCTCAATCAGATTGCGCGCTAACTTTGCGCGCGCAAAGTTTTACGCGTGCAAAGTTTTACGCGCGCAAAGTTTTATGCGCGCTAAGTCCCATAGGCTTTAATGGGCACTTCGCGTGGAGCGCCCTGTGCTCTGTGCAGTGTGTGCGTAAAAACTTTATGCGCGAAAAGCTCGTTTAGACGTGCTAAGGGGGTTTTCACAGGCGTGCTAAATCAAGCCCTATATGGTATATTATTCCTTCTAAGGTCATCTGCATATTGAGTAGTATGTGGGATCACATTGCCCTTGCAGTGAAGGTCTGGGAGACTGGTGATTGCATAAGCTGAGGAGAGAGAGAGCCATAGAGGTGGAAGGGGAGCCATATCCTCTCAATGCTGTAATAAATATCTGAGATCCGAGTAGATATATTCAGTGAGTTCAGTCTGTTTTCACTTTGGGATGATGTAATGATGGTGTGTTGGAGTGATCTATGGTTTAAAGCTGGGCCTGTCACTTGGATTGATAGATGGTGGAAGCGCTGTTAGACAATGCAATTTTTCATTCAAAGAGAGAGCGATTTTGGGACAATAGCCCACCTTGCCCATACCAACCATGGTGGATTGGTGTTTTTTGATGTATTGTTTATTGCTGCAGCGCAAGGGAATCACTTATTGTTTTTTAAGGGTTCCCACACCAAGCACACCAAGACTTCTATTGCAGTGCAAGGCTGAGTGTCTTTTGCCCCCCTCATGCCAATGCTGGTCTTTTCTTCAGAGCCTAAAGAGAATCCATCATTTGCTGCTCTCTCAGACCTCTCATACAGAGCTCCAAACCTCCATAACTTGCACTGATAGGCCCATATGCAATTCACTTTTTCTATGGAGTTCTCCTATGTGATGTTTTTATGCCTTGTCTATATAATGCCTTTCAATACCTTTCAAACAAAACAGAAAAGGCTCAAAATAATTTTGATAGTACTTTGTCGTCTACTTTTTAATACTTTTTTCAAAGTTATGTCCTTGGAGATAATTTTCATCTTCTCTTTAAAATAACCTTTACAATTGAAAAAGTACCTAAAATTGATGAAAAAATACTATCAAAATTATTTTTATTTTGAGTATTTTCTTTATTGCTGGTGGTTTAAAAAGCATTTTATGACAGGCGTGAAAACCTGACATAAATTGTCTTTTGAGTCACCAAAAGCAAGAAAATACTCAAAATAAGTTTGATAGTACTTTTTCAACAACATATCACTATTGAAGCAGGAGATCATGCAGAGAATGGCCAATCCATAATACATCTAATAATAATCATAATCATGTACTTAAATAATGTTTCATGCATGTACCATGCCAACAAATAAAATATAAATGCCTACAAAATGCCTACAAAAGAGAAATTGGCTCTTGAGTGCATGCAAAAAAATACTTTTTATTAATCCAAAAATCTAAGTCTAAATAACATCGCAATATAAATTGCTTAAAAAATCTAATTAAAATGAGTCACCCAAACTACATATCCCACCTAAAGGAGGCGACAGTCTTCCAAACTAGCACAGTTCCTGGTACTAAAGTGCACAAAAATGGTCCTGAAGGGCAAAAAGGTAAGCTATGATGCCGACTTGTTTGTATTTAACTTCCAGCAATAGCATATATAGTGATAGGAAGCAAGCAGTTCATTTGACTCATTTTAAAAAGACTCCGAGCAGTGAATAAAAACAAAATCTGAACTTACCTGGGGCTTTCTCCAGCCCAGCGTAGGTCGGGAGGTCCCTCGGCATCCTTCTGGCTCTTCTCCCAGGCCTTAGCTCAGAAATGGCTCCCGGCGGCACCGGGACCGAGTGCCAGGCTCCTTCTTCCGGAAAGATGTTTCTCTGAAAATTTGTAATTACATTTTTTGCAATTCATTATTTTGTGGGAAATAATTTCATATTTTATTTTGTGTTTTCATGTAATTACCATATCTAGTATGTAAACTGCACCAACCTGTTTATGCATCAGTATCTGTTAAGCTTGGAGGTGTAATCTCCACAGTCAGCATGCAACACATAAGCTGACGTGAAGGAGGTACACACACCAGCACAAGGAATCAGGATATCCCCAGTTTAGTGGAGGAGAGGACTGACTCCAATAGGAGATTGTGGTGCACAGAGCCGGTGCAGATCCGAACAGCCACAAACAACACTTTCGTAATAACGTCTCAGCGCAAGTAGTGCTGAGACGCATAAACCAGGACTGAGGAGATCAGGACAGGTAGACAGAATGAACGCTTGCTTAACTAGCCACTACTTAGTGACAGCAAGCGTCCACAATAAAACAGACTGGAATGAGGTAGCCAATGCGTTTGCAGCGATGGCGTGCCTCACCAAGACAGGACAGGATAGTCAGGAAATAGCAGGATCAAGATAGATGAACGTAACACAGATAAATATACAATAAGTATGATTTCCTAGCGTATTACAATTACAGCTATCAATGAAACTATTTGTAACGTCTGACTAACATATGTATATATCGGCAATGAACCGATATATGACATAAGCAGGAACTCTGACTAAGACTGGAGTAATACAGGGAACAGGACTCAGAAGGATTTGCTATCTCTTCGCAGAGATGAACGCAATCCACAAACAGGACCAGGAACAGGATAACTAGCTCAGCGTGCTGGAACGCTGACTAACGGAACACAGGATATAAACAGTTCGTGTACGTATATATCAGCGACACTGATGTATCAACGTAACACGAATACTAGGAAAATAATAAACGTGCAAGTATGCGTATATATTGGCGATGAACCAATATATGACACAAGACAAGCAAAGTAAGAACTTCTAGAAACAAGAGCAGAACTAGGAGGACTCGCTGACCCCTTCGCAGGAGTCAGCGCAGTCCACACGGACTAGGAACGAGGTGGGGCACAGGCAGAGTAACAGACAGGATCTGAGACTATGGTAGCCCATGAGGCATTGCAGGAAGCAGTTCTTTATACTGAGGTCATCCAATGGGAGCAGACCTGCAGATTCCCACACAAGTGAATGGTAATTAATCACAGGCTGATAGCAGGAAAAGGCAGACAATGATATGCAGCCTGCAGGAAAGGGACTGCCCCTCCATTGCAGCAGACAATGTTTGTTTACACAAAAGCATATTAAACTGTCATTAACTTCAGAGCGACTGCAGATGGAATCAGCAACTAGTTTAAGTGCAAACCAAACTATGCAAGCAAATGCATGTAATGACATTAGAACTGCTTGGTTTGCAATACCACTGCAGTCAGCAGTAAACGCTGCAGAAGCGATCATAACAGTACCCCCTCCCTTAAACGCGGCCTCTGGACGCCTATGAAAACTGACATATTTCTCCTCAACCACCCAAACCAAAAAATCAGAAGTGGGAAATCCAGCAAACTGATCTGACTGAAAATTCATGAAGGTCGGATCAGTCCGACAAAACCAAATTCCCCAATCAGTCTCACCAAAACTAGACCAATTGGAACCAGAACCTACCGAACCATGCCCGTCAGCACTACAAGCCTCAGTGTGACACCCATCAGAACCACGACTTCCAGAAAACAACCCCAAGAAACTCTCTGAGCAATACCCACCGCCTTCCAAGGACTGTCCAAAAACGCCAAAGCCTTTGCAATGCCCACCGGAACTGTCCTTACCAACACAAAACCCACTGTTGAACCAGTCCAAGGTACCAGGCCAAGTTTCCTCAGAGATCTCCCAGAACACTTGGAAGCTCCAAAGAGATCCCCACAGGTCAGAACGCCCCTTAGGCTCACATGGAGAACTATCAAGAACCCCTATGGAACCCAGGGCAACTTCAGAGTCAGGGTCACAAGGACAAACATCAAGATCAGGGCTTTTAGGGACCAGAACCATCTCCGGGCATGCAGGCCAACCGGCAACATCAGAACATGTCTCCACTAGGGAAGCACGTGAGCACGCCAACACAGACACATCTGGGCACTCTGGCATACGAAGCACATCTGGGCACACCGGCACAAGAGAAACCTCTGGGCATGTCAAGGAACTGCGAACCTCAAAGTCAGTCAAGACAGGACCGAAACCAGAACTGGGCAAAAAAAATTCATCATGACTAGACTTCACAGTTACTGGATTCTCACTAAAAACTGCAGGATCAGACTTAGATGTCGCTGATTCCAGCAGGGTTATTAACAAATCATGTTCAGGGGCATTTACAAGGCAGGGCAAATCTTCTGATGTATGCACTGAACTAGACAGGGTTCCCATAGCTTCTTCTGGACTAGACAGAGACTCATCAAATACACTGGACTGGAGCTCATGAAGGGCTGCAAAACAAGTCAATATTGCAGCAATCCCCACTGAACTAGGCAAAACTGAGAAACTCACTGGACAGGAAGGGGACTCTGGAACTACTGCAACACCGGGCAGAAAACCAGAATTTTCCAGGATACAGGGCTGGGTTTTAGAAACACTCATTAACCCGGACTGAAATTCTGAGATTTCTACTATTTTTTCCAGCGAGTCAGAATTATCCATGTTACAGGGCAAGACTTCTGAAACATTCAGAGGACAGGGCTGGAGTTCCTCGGCTGTTACAACACTGGAGAGGGACTCAACAATATTGGTTAAATCAGACTGTGTACAGGGCAAGGTATCTAACACACTTGCTGACGAGGACAATATTTCAATGGCTTCTGCTTTGCTGGGCAGAAATTCATCAAGTTTTATTAGAGCAGACTGTAATTCCAAAACAGCTGCTAGACAAGTGAATATTACTGCAACACCAACTGAGGTAAGCAGTGCCTCAGACTCCTCTGCTAGAGGGTTTGAAGTATCCAAAGTACTGGGTGAAGCATAAGACTCTGCGACCACAGCTTCACTGGACAGGATCACTGAACAGTCCATATTGCAGGGCAAAACCATGGAAGCACCTGCTGGACAGCATAATGACTCTGTGACCTGAGTTTCATTGGAGAAATCTACTGCACAATTCATGGTACAGGGCAAATTCACTGGAACATTTTCTGAACAAGGTAATAATTCTACGATTTCAGGTTCACATAGCAGATGCTCTGAGCTATTCACGAAACTAGAGCGAGGTGTAGAGACAGGAAGATCAAGACACAAAGTTTGTGCATCTGAAGCACTATTCAATTGTAAAATTGGAAAATTCAGATGCTGGGGTTCTGAGGTTTCTAGACAGGATTGCTGGGACTCAGAAACTAATGTAGTGCATCTATTGGCATCTGCTGGATCAGACAGGAGTTGAACTTTATTAACACAGGTAAATTCTACAGAAGTGTTTGCAGAGGCAGGCAAAGATTTTCTAATGTCTGTTTCACTGAACAAAGACTCATGAGTACTGGCTAGGCTGGACTCAGAAGTCAGCAGGACCTCTGGATTCTCTGCTGAGAAATTTGTGCAGGGCAAAGTTAAGAAAGTATCAGTGGCTTCTGTTTTACTGGGAAGTAACACTGAGTTATCCATGGTACAGGGTGGAGTTACAGGAACATTCACAAGACATGGCAGGGACTCAGTAACTGGAGAAGTGGGACAGTCTCCAATTGACAGTGTGTCTTCCCTGGTATCAACTGATTGAATCGCATAAAAATCGTCCAAAATCATCTTCCACACATCGATCAATGGAGCCACAAAGTCATACCCACACACACCAGTTTTTATTAGGTTATAGGCAGACTTAATGCATGCATTCAATACTAATTCACTTTTTGCACTGTAAAACTGACAAAATGAACTTGCATCTTTCTTCCATTCATAGACCAGGGCTTCCATCTCTCCTTTCTCAAATGGAAAATCCCATGCATATTTAACAGCTGAGCATTCCGGCTGATCATAGTTTGCAAATGTGTTAGTGGCAGAAACATACATTGGGTTATTTAGCAGGTGATTGGCCGATTTCTTATTCCTAAGGATCTCCAATACCTGTAGCAAGTGTTGAACTGTAGTGTATGCAAATTTCCCTTGCTGCACGAATAAATTGATCTGTTCAATACTCTGTAATATATCTTCATAATCATATTCAGATAATTCATTTGAACAAGAACTTTTATTTTCCCTGGCTAGCAATGAAAGTTCATTAGTAGTTTCATAGGTCCATTTGACTCCCCTGAATGGTGACTGAATTTCATTATCTGCTACTGGCGGAGTCTCATTACAGATCTGATGCGCAGTCGCCAAGGGCAACGACTCCGCTGATTGTAACGCTTTTCTTTTGGAGCGTTTACGTTTGGCTTTAGACCCTGCTGCCTTAGCAGAAGAAAAGTTATCAGAACAATTATCTGCTTGCTGATTATTTTTGTAGGCAGTAGAAGGAGCAGCTGATTGACAAGCTGCCAGGAGCTTATCAAAAGGGCTAGGCAAATCGGTTTTGCGCAGCCAGTTATGGATCACAAACGCTAGAAATTCCAGTGGTCTCTCTTTTAAATTGGTATGATCCAAGACATCGTAGGCCCACTGAAACAATCCTCCCTTAAATAAAACATAAACTAGCTGGGGGGCCCTCGTTGAAACAGGAGTAGCCTGGAGCTCGGGATTGGCCAGGAACCTGGTACATTCAGAAAAAAACTCATTTTCTGTTTCAGAATTGAGTTTCTCAAATTTCTTAAAGGAACAGGAACCATAACAAACAGTGTCATTTTTGCTGGGAACCCCCCCCCCCCCCCCCCCACAATGGGGATTGGTAATGGGGCTACCATAATGTTAAGCTTGGAGGTGTAATCTCCACCGTCAGCATGCAACACATAAGCTGACGTGAAGGAGGTACACACACCAGCACAAGGAATCAGGATATCCCCAGTTTAGTGGAGGAGAGGACTGACTCCAATAGGAGATTGTGGTGCACAGAGCCGGTGCAGATCCGAACAGCCACAAACAACACTTTCGTAATAACGTCTCAGCGCAAGTAGTGCTGAGACGCATAAACCAGGACTGAGGAGATCAGGACAGGTAGACAGAATGAACGCTTGCTTAACTAGCCACTACTTAGTGACAGCAAGCGTCCACAATAAAACAGACTGGAATGAGGTAGCCAATGCGTTTGCAGCGATGGCGTGCCTCACCAAGACAGGACAGGATAGTCAGGAAATAGCAGGATCAAGATAGATGAACGTAACACAGATAAATATACAATAAGTATGATTTCCTAGCGTATTACAATTACAGCTATCAATGAAACTATTTGTAACGTCTGACTAACATATGTATATATCGGCAATGAACCGATATATGACATAAGCAGGAACTCTGACTAAGACTGGAGTAATACAGGGAACAGGACTCAGAAGGATTCGCTATCTCTTCGCAGAGATGAACGCAATCCACAAACAGGACCAGGAACAGGATAACTAGCTCAGCGTGCTGGAACGCTGACTAACGGAACACAGGATATAAACAGTTTGTGTACGTATATATCAGCGACACTGATGTATCAACGTAACACGAATACAAGGAAAATAATAAACGTGCAAGTATGCGTATATATTGGCGATGAACCAATATATGACACAAGACAAGCAAAGTAACAACTTCTAGAAACAAGAGCAGAACTAGGAGGACTCGCTGACCCCTTCGCAGGAGTCAGCGCAGTCCACACGGACTAGGAACGAGGTGGGGCACAGGCAGAGTAACAGACAGGATCTGAGACTATGGTAGCCCATGAGGCATTGCAGGAAGCAGTTCTTTATACTGAGGTCATCCAATGGGAGCAGACCTGCAGATTCCCACACAAGTGAATGGTAATTAATCACAGGCTGATAGCAGGAAAAGGCAGACAATGATATGCAGCCTGCAGGAAAGGGACTGCCCCTCCATTGCAGCAGACAATGTTTGTTTACACAAAAGCATATTAAACTGTCATTAACTTCAGAGCGACTGCAGATGGAATCAGCAACTAGTTTAAGTGCAAACCAAACTATGCAAGCAAATGCATGTAATGACATTAGAACTGCTTGGTTTGCAATACCACTGCAGTCAGCAGTAAACGCTGCAGAAGCGATCATAACAGTATCAATGCACCTCAAAGTATTCGCTATCAATTTGTCCAAAGTCACATATAAATAAAATCAATTAAAAGACAGCGCTCCACTTCAACTAGTAGTCACTCCTTTGCCTGTAAAATGCAAATAAACTGGACATAGTGCATTACTGTTGCAACTGAACTGACACCATGCAAACACCCCAATGTGTCCAGTGGTAAAACGTGCTTCACATGCAGTGTATATCCACACACTCCCCTGTACAAAAGCAGCTCACCAGAGAGTAGCCACCTCAGTCCTCAGATCCAGGTGGGTCTAGCGCTCAATTTCAAGAATTGCACGATCAATGCTCCTTACTTCAATAACTTAGCAAATGTATTCCATTGTTGCCATGTAAAAAAACAAAAGTAAAATTCATAGCGTAAAACAGTTAAAAAAGCCGGCTTTATGCCCCACGCTACTCCCGCGCACTCACGTGTCTCTGAAGTTTTCAGGCCTATCGGGCTTACATGCCCAATGGTGTCAATGGCGGTCATTTAGTTTGGTCACGGCGTCCCGTTTCCTCCTAACCGCGCTATCATCCAAGTCCAAGAGTTTGCAGTGCCATCTAGAAAAAAAATACATACATAATTGCCTTAGGGTCTTAATTTTTTTTTTTTAATATGTATGTCAAGAAGGTATATTACGGTGGTTTTACTATGTAAGGGCTTGTAATTATAGACTGGACACAAAAACAAAAACAGAAAAAAAGCCCCCATATTTAAAAATAAAATATTGTCGCCATAAATTGTGATAGGGACATAATTTAAACGGTGTAATAACGGGGCCAAATTGGCAAATAAAATATATGGGTTTTATTTATGGTAGCATTAAAACAAGGTATAGTTTATTTGGTTGTGTTAAGCACAAGTGTGGGGAGGGCTGATAGGGGAAATTACTCTAGTCCATAAGTTTAAAAACCCCTTGGGGGTGAAGTGGTTAAGTGGAAATTCACCATGAAAATATCGTAATCATCTTAATTACAAAAATTTCTGTAATTACATAGATAATTATGAAAATTACATGAAATTTAGCAAAATCATTCATAATTAGTGCATTACGATTATCCCTGCTCTCCAATAACTGGAGATTGTCCTCAAGACTGGAACTTGGCCAAAGCTAGATCCCACCAAGGTACAGACATGCGTTTTATTATTAATATTATTATTACTATGAATTTTGCAAAGTGCTGACATTTTCTGTGAAAGGATCAACAGTTAGCAACGGGCATTAGCACTTTAGCAGGAGTCCAGCAGTGAGATGGAGGGGAGGGGCCTTTATGAGAATAATGACCTTATTACGATTACGTGAAATTTTGCGTAGTTCGCCATTTTCGTTTATGCAGAATTTTTTAATTACGATAGCTTTTTTGTAATTACGATCGTTTCCGTAAGGGAAACAAATCCAAATTCGTGTTTACCGTGGAAATCTGGCTGTTCTGGAAATTGTGTTCCAATCCAGATCCTCCTGATACATTTAAAGTGACAACACATGCAGGGACCTTTGCATTCTCAGATACTGCAAGGCCCAAAGCCAAGTGTCTCAGCATGCATGACCGCTAAGTGCACCATTACAAAGATAATTATTTGCTCTGGACCAGTGTTTCTCAACATTTTATTGTCACGTACCCCTTTTAAAACCCTGTACTCATCAAGTACCCCCTAGCATAGTAAACATTATCAAAAGTACCCCTTGACAAATACATATATAATCGTAGTACATGATAATTGGTTCTAAACAATTTCCAAGCATTTACTATTGCTTTTAACTAACTTTAACTAGCTAAAATACTAATTTGGTGTTTAAATAAGATTCATCATTTTCTTAAACTCTAAATGTGTTATTCTTGGTTAAGTACAGTATATCAAGCCCGAGTACCCCCTGGAACCATCAGAAGTACCCCCTGGGGTATGCGTACCACATGTTGAGAACCTAGGCTCTGGACCATAACTAGTATATCAATCTAGTCTAAACCAGGATATCATATGTCACCACTCTAACACACCGGCATGGTGCCCATACACTCACACGGGATGGCCACTGCATGAACCAAAATCAGTTCATAATATACGTGCTTCCCCATAAGGGGCAATAAGTCCACCTGCACAGCAGTGATGATGTCTCAATTATCTCTACACAATGTAGCGTATGATAGGCAGCAGTGCATGCATACAGTAGGGGAGGTTTTAACTGTTCAACGTATAACTCACCACCCTTGTCCGACTGTTGCGTCTTGTGGGTTCACGTGTCAGGCATCTTGCGACTTAGTTTGCCACTTTCAAGGGTCATACACAGCAGGGCTTTAAAGTGTACCAGAGCTGAAAAAAAAAACGTTTCGGGAACTGGGTCCCCGCACTTCCGTCAGTCGGAGCCAGTCTGACATAAGAGAAGTGCGCTGTTTGCGTATCTCTCCAGCAGCCGCTGATGAGAAACGTAGAGGGCGCACTTTTCCGGCATAGACTGGAGCCGACTGACGTAAGTGATGGGACCCGGTTCCCGAAGCTGCGGACAGCGGCATGGGAGTGATCCGAGCAGATGGGGCTTGAAGAAGCTCCAGGTATGTATAAAACATTTTATTTTTTTCAGCTCTGAGTCTCTAACTTTGCCGTGATGTGTGTGACTGTCATGCCGGCAGTAGGTCTCCTGGTTAGAAAGACCGTACGGGACGCTAAGGTGATTTAGGCTAAGACGCTAAGGTGACTAAGCAGCGTGAGGTAGATGTTGCCGTGATGTGGTAGCTCTGCCCATAGAGCCTCCTGATACATTTAGAGTGACAGCACGTGCAGGGTCCTTTGCATTATCAGGTATTGCAAGGCCCAAAACCAAGTGTCTCAGCATGCATGACCGCTAAGTGCACCTCGGCAAAGAGCACCTGTCTTAGAAGTGACTGCAGATAGAGTCTTCTGATACAAAATCGACAGCAGGTGCAGGGGCCTTTGCATTATCAGTAATTGCAATCAGTAATTGCAATCAATGAGTGACTTTCCTGAGTTTTGTAATTACTTAAATTTGCATAATTACTATTAAAAATGAAATTGCGTCCATTTTTGTAATTCCGAAATGACAAAATTTGCGCTGAAAACTTGAAATTAAGCGACAGACATTACACTTCCGGAATTCCACATTATGGTTTGTATGGCAATTACAGAATTCTGAATTTGCGACGTAGCAAAATCCGTGTCCGCAGGGCAGGATTTCTGGGAAGACCACAAAGGTCATGGCCTAGGGCGATAAATTCAGCAGGGAGCAGGACTTGGAGAGATAAGAGGTCACATGTCAAAGTAAATCACTTCTGCTTTGCTCTATTCTGCCTGAATTCCAGAGATCCCTGCATCTCTCTCACTGTAGAGTGTGTGTGATGACAGTCAGCATCTGTTGTCATCTGAGGATCTTGTCCAGTATAATGAGTGGGGACATACAAGCTGTTGTGAGAAGAAAAATATATGGGCTCAAGTAGTATAACTTTTGAGTTCAGATTAGTTTCTTTATGCATGCATTCACTGACAGGAATTATCAGCTCTCCTCTCCCCCTGACTGATGTTTATTACTTGGTCAGAGCTGTTAAAGACCTGAGACCTGTTACATTTATGGTTTGTTTTTCTTTCCTAGGGAATGACAGCAACATTCTCTGTGCTACAGTTTAACTCTTTCCTGACATGTTTTAGAAGCAGCAAAGCATTGTACTGTGTTAGCCATCAGTGAAAGCAGGATGTTTTGAAACAGAATGACAACTGTATTACATTTATTTATATTTACAAAACAATGTATTCATCTCCTGCTGACTGTATATATAGCTCTGTGTCCTAACATCTTGTATACAGGGACAAAGTCTGAAGATGGCTCATTAGCGAAAGGCTCACTGTTTTCTTTTGGTTAGCAAATAAATATTATAATTCTATTACAAAACTTAAAAACTTCCTGCTGACTGATTAAGATCTGTCTTAACTTACCCCAAGTGCTAAATTGTTACTGTGTAAAGTACACCTGAGCTTATGCTAGGTACACAAGATGCAATTTTCTGACAGATTTACTGTCAGATCGACTATTTCAAACATGTCCGATCTGCTATCCGATAGATTTTCTGAATGATTTTTTAATAGAAATGAACGGAAAATAGATTGAAAAATTGATCGTAAATCAGATCAGACATGTTGGAAATAATTGATCTGACAGTAAAACTGTCAGAATTGCATTGTGTGTACCTAGCATTACACTACATCTATGCCAGCATGTATAGTTTGGGATTCTTCTACTTACCTGGTCTCTGGTTTGGATAGGCTTCTCTCCTTTGCGCTGCTCTGTCACCTATTTGTGGCTCTGACTGCAGCTAGTCACACAGAGGATAAAGAAGCAGTGCATACTCTGTCCTCTCTGGCTTCTTGTAATTGCGCACTCCTGTATGCATGTGCACAGCAGCCGAGGCTGGGAGTGTTATGGGTATGCGTACTTGACAAGTGCTGCTCATATATGAGCATCATTTCTGAATTATGCAAGCCTAGAACACAATCGGCTGCTGTGCATCCAGGCTGGAGTGCAAAATTACATGGAGTGGCCAGAGCATGCACTGCTTCTTTTTTTAATGGGGGGGGGGGGGGGTTGGGCAGCAAAACAGAGGGGAGCCTATTCAACCCAGTGATCACTAGTTAGAGTTGGACAGAATGGGGGGAGGGGGGGGGGGGGCAGTTGGTGACAGCCAGCCTAGGGCGCTGGAAAGTACAAATCCGGCCCTGCGTGTCCGTAATTGTGGAAACGTGAAATTATGCACATTTTGTCTCAATACTACTCTCTAGTAAAGGAGGCTTCAGTTCTAGGTGCTAGAAGACTTGTGTTAGAGACTTTAGACCTACTCCTAGCTAATGCTCATGTTTGACAGGAAGCATTACTTCTCAAACATGTGAAAAGGGGTATAGGACAGGGTGTAAAGAACTTTCTGGGCAAGTGAGTTTTTTTAACGCTCTCCTGAGTGCTAATTTTGATTACGGGCTCAGACTTGAACTTTGAGCCCCAAAGATCAGTGGCATGTGCCACGGATCTATTCTGGGGTGCCTCGGATGTCCCCCCAGGCAGAGGCAAGCAGCGGGTGGCAGTACTCATCTCCGTCTGCTTGGTCTCCAGATTCTGCAGACATCTCTTCTAGGCTTCTCCACTTAGTGTCTGAGAAAGAATCAGACATTAAAGCTCCTAGTGTCTGATTCTCGGATGCTAGGAGGAGAATTGCCAGCTACAGAGGATCTGTGGAGAGTGGATGGAGGAGACGAGTAATTCCTCCCGCTGTCCTACTCTTCTGGGGGAACAGGGGGAGAGGGGAGGAACAGTGAGGACACACACAACCATGCATGCTCCCTATGAAGGCTCCACAGCCTTCAGCATGTCACCACAACACCCAGCATGCCCCATAGAGGCACCAAGGCACCCAGCATGCCCCATAGAGGCACAGTACCCAGCATGTCACCACAACATCTAGCATATCCCATAGTGGCACCACGGCAGCCAGCATGCCCCATAGAGGCACCACAACACCCAGCATGCCCCATAGACGCACCACGGCAGCCAGCATTCCCCATAGAGGCACCTCAGTACCCAGCATGGCACCACACAACAACCAGCATGCCCCAGCATGCATTTTTTTTGTATTAATGGAGAGGGGAGCTTCATCCAACATTTTGCTGGACAGGCCTACTTAGACCGCTCTTAAGTTCATGTAAATTTGGCTCCACCCATGACCACACCCACATTCTGGTGTATGGCCACACCCATTTTAGGGCTGGATTGCCCAAAAGTGCCCCGGAACTCTTAGGATCCTAGCACTGCTGCAGTGCATTACCTCTAAACACACACGTTACCAGGTACAGGAAAGCACAGTTTTCATTGCCTATATGCTTTATTGTATCTACTGTATGCGGCAGTAATGCAGCGATAATAACTAACTGGCAACACTTCAATCCCTACTGAACTCACTGCTTGGCTTATTTATTTTTCTTCTCGCTCTTCCTCTGCTGCTCCTCTCTGTCAAGCTCTTTATTGGTTGCCAATTGATCAAACAATCCATTTCAAACTCTTAACCTAACCTACAAAGCTCTCAGTCTCCACAATCTCTGTCCCCTGTACATCTCCTTACTAGTCTCCAAATACTAATCCAACCATAACCTCAGATCTGCACACAACATTCTTTTGTTTTCCTTAGAAGGATCTCCTCCAGGGGTCGAATCGGGCGTGAACGTGGGTGGACGACGTCCACTTACTTTTTCTTGAGAGTGGACGCCGTCCACCCTAGCAGGACTCGTACTTCTCCCCAGTTCTTTCCTGGTTCGGGAGCAGCGGTCATGTGACACTGCTCAGTCACATGACCGCTCAGTGCTCTTTCCTCCCTTCTCCACTCCTCTCTACAATGCGGGAGGCAGCGTAATGACATGCAGGTGCAGGAACAGTGTGTCTACGCTTTTCGTCCCGCCAAGCAACAGTCAGTCAGCCGCAGCCCCAAGGGAGGGAGAGAGGTCACTGACTCACAGCTTTAGCGCTGTTTGTTTTGATTGATTTCCTCCTCACTGAGCACCTGGCCACTTTGCTCTCGCTAGCCTCACAGGCTCAGGAGAGCTCAGCACCTACTGTGCTTGTTGGTAGCAAGTTGCTGACTGCATTTTGTCAGTGACACTGACAGTCTTGTCTGCCATTCTGCCTGTCAGTACCAGATATTGCCTGATATTGACCTCTAGTCTGCCATTCTGCCTGCCAGTACCAGATATTGCCTGATATTGACCTCTAGTCTGCCACTCTGCCTGCCAGTGCCAGATATTTCCTGATATTGACCTCTAGTCTGCCTGCCAGTGCCAGATATATTGCCTGATAATTGGCCTCTAGCCTGCCTGTACCACTGCCAGATATCTTGCCTGATAATTGGCCTCTAGTCTGCCTGCCACTGCCAGATTATGTGTATTTTTGGATGAAAAGCTGTCAGATTACCTCTATTTTGGGGGGATACACTACGGCAGAGCTCAAACTTCCCCAGCAGACCTTTTACACCACTGATAAAGTCATGTATATTTGGCCCCACCCATGACCACGCGAACGTTCTGCTGCACGACTACGTTTATTTTTCAGCTTTTTTTTTCAGGGGTTTTTGAGGTGAATCCACTCACCTTTTTTCCCTGGACCAGACCCCTGATCTCCTTGCATTCACATATATATGAATGAGATTTCTCACATCCTTCATCCCTCCCCCAGAACCCCTTCCATAACACATAGGTCACTCTTCAACCTTTGAAATCTTTAAACACTCCTTCAAAATTCCCTGTTTCCCAGAAGCAAACTTAGGCAATTTCCCCATCAATCTCTGGCCAAGTTGTATTCCTTTCTAGATGACCTAAAACACCCTGGAACATGTGCAATTAACTTTTTCTCCTAGTTAATACTTTCAAACTTGTCAATAAAACACCCTTTAAACCACCAGCAAGTCTAGAAAATACTCAAAACAATTTTGATAGCTTGTTTTTGCCTACTTTTTGGTACTTTTTTCATTGCAAAGTGCTAAAAAGTTATTCTTGTAACGGTTGGGTGTAGCAACTCAGATGTCTGATTATATAGTGATCTGCAGAATCACCAATAATACAGACACTATACCTGATTATGTGGTGATCTGCAGAATCACCAATAATATTAGTATAGCTAAAAGGGTGCTAAGAGTGTAGTGCTTGGTGCAACCGTAACTTTATTAGTTTTGCAAGACCTTACCAGAGGGACTGGTAAGGTACTATAATACACAGACTGTAACTTAGTAATTTGAATAGTAGTGCTGGCCCCGCCCATCCACATACTGTAGAAGCGAGTGAACAGTCATTCGCTGGCTTCCAATCCAATTCTGCACCAGGTGACACTGCTGTCCCAACTGGACGGCAGGTTGTCACCTGAGTATACTTCACTGTCTGGTATACAAAGATGTCCTTCGGGCGCCGCATGACTGAATGGCTGCTGCTGGGAGGTCTCCTCCGGGCATGATTGGGGGGAATCAATACCTAGATTCAATGTAATGTTTTTCAATGTCATTTTATATATTTTCCGGCCCTCCAGCAGTCTGAAGTATGTTGACCAGGCCCTTGACTGAATACGTTTGGGCCAAAACAGTTTGTGGCAAGCACCAATGGAGGAGCAAGAATTGATCCAGACGTGCTCTCGACTCCAGTCACCTGTACACTACGGGTGTCTTTCTGTACAAAAATTCCAATGAGTCAGCACCGTCTAAGGTAAAATTAAGCTCTTTTATTCAGTATCAAAAATCTCAAAAGTCCATGATGTACAAGCAGCCAGCGACAGCTCCGCTGTTTCGGGCTATCCATCCTTTCTCAAGCTGTATGACTGAATAAGTTTGGGGACTCCTGCTTTAGATTGAAAGCTTGCAAGAGCACGGCGCTCTCCTCCATTTGTGTCTTGGATTGCGTTATTCATTTTGTGCCTTGTAATTTATTATACATTTTATTCATCATTTGACATTTGTCACTGTAATTTGTGCCATTGTCTATACTTGGAGCTTGATTCACAAAAGAGTGCTAACTGATAGCACGGCCGTTTTCGCATGAATTTTCGCGGTTCACAAATTTTTGCGTGAAAAGATAATGTTTTCACGCGCAAACGCAAATTTTCATGCGCAAATGAAAATCCGAAATGCAAAAATGTGTGCGAAAACGACCATGCTATCAGTTAGCACTCTTTTGTGAATCAAGCCCTTGGTGTACAAGACACCATGGGCTTGATTCACAAAGCAGTGCTAATTGTTAGCACGCTTTGGAAAAGCCCCTCTTCATGCCTAAACTCAGTTTAAGCGTGGTAAAAAGAACTCGCGCGCAAAGTCCCGTGCGCAAAACTTTGCACGCGCACAGTACAGTGCACACAAAATGTCGCACCGTGATGCGACGAAAACAGCCCATCCGATGCGCCTTTAAGGTCGCATGGGGTGCGACCTTAACGTCGCACCATGCAATGTTACATATACCTTTTTGATGTCTAATATATACCCTTTCGCTATCTATATACCCTTTTGATGTCTAATTCAATTAATCCATCTTTAATGATATTGATCTGGGCCACCTTCTAATGTCTGAATGTGTATATGTTCTGCATTATGTCCAGTGCACAGGATGAGAATTTGTAAAGGGTATTAAAATACAGAGTGATATTGTTTCTTCTCTAAGGTGTATGTCCAGTTAGGGCCATTTTCAAGTGTTCCTAATAAAGTTCACTGCAATGCAATTGACATTTTTCAGTTGTTTATATATGGAGTGCCATCTTGGAAGCAATTGGGACTTCTGATTTAATTAACATCAACACGTCACCTGGACTTTTTGGTGTAAAATGATGCTTAATTGGTGCTGTGCTAGTGCCAGTCCCTGCAATATGTGATATCATGCATTTCTTGTTTTTTCCTCTTTTTATTAGTATTGAATCATTCACCTTACACTGTTTTACTATTGCACGCATGTTTGCAGTATGTGATGCAGACTGGTGTTGCACATACCATCTGCTTCTCTCCAGCTCCTGCTTTGTGCCAAATTGAAGCATCTGCTTATTCTTCAAAGAAAATGTCCTTTTGTCTTTCTTGTTAAGTTCATATGCACAAACCTTCCTACAAAATAAACACTGCAGGCATGGGCCCTCATTGGCAGATGCTGTTCTGTCTGCTTGAAGTATCTCTTTGTTGTCCCAGCAAACATTCCTCTGTCCTACTTAGACTTTGGGATGGGTACAACTCTTATTAGCTGCGCTCATAAAAGTCCCAACAGATATTTCTTGTGTGCAGCTAGTATTCAGGTTTTGCTCTCCGCTTCCACTCAGGAATGGTAGCCGTGCCCACTTCGGCAAGAAACCACCACCACACCCCACGCAGTGGCCACTCACCGCTATGTTATGACCCTCAGTCAAGTGGGTCTTCAGCGCCTATGGGGTCATCTGGCCGCCCCCTGCCTTTTATGAGCGCAGCTATTTTGTACAATATTGGACTTTTAGGAATTTTATAGCAGCGCACCACCGATTGTTTTACCACCCTGTAAATTTATATCAGCGCAGTGTTTTGAGATTTTACAACTCTTAATTAAATTCTAAATGGAAAAGACTGAAATAAGATTTAGAAAATCAGTTAAATGCCACTGCAAATAATGAACTTGCGCTAAGATGTGATCATGATGATATCCTTCTGTTTGCAGTTTGCACCAAGGTAGTTTTCAGTGCGATAGTCATGTGATAGTTCATTTTCACTGGGTGATTGTATTTGCATTTTTTTTCAACAAAATGGAAATTGCAAGTAAATTGCATACCACCATGCTTTTATGCAACTCCTGTGTGCTCTCATTATCACAAACACAGCTTAGCACTGCCACTATCCCCTCAGCCTGGACCTGTGGCAGTGAATGGCCAAAAGTGTGATCTATTTTCCTGAGTGCATTTTCCTGATCTTCACTGACAAGAGATGACAGCCTACATTTGTCAGATAAATGTGCAGTGAAATTACTTTAGAAAGCACTGTGTCAAACGTATGACTTCAAAAAAAGTTTACTAATTATGTTTTATTTTTTTTCTTTTATTAAAGTAAAGTAAAATAAAATCATGCCCTCTTTCAAGGCCTAAAAACTTCTTGTGGACCAAGCTAGCTGGTATTCCTCAGACTTGTAGAAGCCACTAGTGCAGCGGTTCTTCTCTTGAGTGACGTTGGGCAAAAGAGGGGTGTCCAGTAACTGCCTCCAGCACTGAGGTTTAGGCAATGGGATACACGGAAGTAGACCCTGAATCTGTATGTCTGTATGTCTGTCCCGCCCCTGTAAATAGGTAAAAGCAGTGATTTATTTATTTATTTACAACTTACACTATTATAATGAAGGGTTAAAGTAAAACCTGTCTTTTAAAATGAATACTGACAACAAATTAATGGGGATGCTGCAATGGCTGAAAAAAGTCTCACAGAAATTGTCTCTACAAGCTAATGATTTAAGAAGTATACTTCATATTTATTCATTTATTTATTGTATTTATAAAGAGCCAACATATTTCACAGTGCATTGCTTTCATTTTAGTTACATAAATTATGGCACTGGGGATCTGTAGTGTGTTGTTTTACATCTGAGGTTAGATTTAATTACATGCTTTTGGAAACTGCTAAGGACCAGATGATCTTTAGTACGTCCTGATCCACAAAACCTTAGATTTAAAATAGCTTTTACCTTTTTTGGGGTCATAACTGTAGATGCCCCAGTCAGAGTCCAGACCTAAACCTAAAGTGCTACAGTGTGACTTTAGTGGACTATGTCTAAGCAAATGCATAAAAATATTAATGAACTGAAGTAATTATATAATAAAGAGTGACCATTTTTTATTCTTCTATTTTGCTCTGCATGTTTCCATTCACTGTATACATCTTTCTCCTTATGTTTCTTTTTTACTGTGTAATTATCTAAATCTGTTGTCATCAAACTCTGTAAGGTTCAATCCCATATTTGGTTGACTTTTCTTCTAAGTTTTTTCCCAGGAGATCTTTTCACGCCATGTTAATAGAATACCTGTTAAGCCCCCCGCAAGAAATTAAATACCGTAATCACAAATAAGTTTGGTGGAGGTGGAGGGTGTCATAGGCATATTATTGATTAGGTATTGAATAACATTCTTTACCTCATAGGTTATTGATTAAATCCAGGATTGATTGATTAGACTCCCTCAAACAGTCACTGCTCATATCTCTCAATATATATATTGCTTTATACTGCTTATTCTCTTGTGTAATGTGTTGCAATTAATTTAGCTATGTCAGCTCTGTCCCAACACTGGAACAGGAGACAGACAAAATATAAGCAAACATTGAAACTTTGAAGGTCAGGTACAAGGTACAAGACGTTGTGTGAAAGGCCAGTGCTGGGAAGACATCGCAACACACTGAGCACATCAGATTCCACCATATTTAATTATGTACACCCCTAACAATCAAAACCCATCCCTTAAATGAATAAACATTAAAGAGGAACTCCGGTGAAAATAATGTAATAAAAAAAGTGCTTCATTTTTACAATAATTATGTATAAATGATTTAGGCAGTGTTTGCTCATTGTAAAATCTTTCCTCTCCCAGATTCACATTCTGACATGTATTACATGGTGACATTTTTACTGTGGGCAGGTTATGTAGCTGCTCCTAGCTGTTTTGGCTGTTAGAGACAGCTGTAAACAGCCATTTTCTGTCTGTGAACATTGTTACATTGTGGCAGTTTGCCCAGAGTACCGAGGTACCAGAGCCTCTTGTAGGAGGGGTTTCATCACAAAATCAGTCATACAGCGCCCCCTGATGGTCTGTTTGAGAAATGCATTAGATTTGTCATGTAAAAGGGGGTATCAGCTACTGATTGGGATAAAGTTCAATTCTTGGTCGGAGTTTCTCTTTAATTGTTACATTATGTAATCTATAAAAATCAAGTGCTGTGTCCCCAATAAAGGACTTGTTAATTATGAATCTATGAGAGATGGTCTCTGTGTCTCTTTGATTCAAGGTTTCTAAATGCATGCATATAAGCTGATCAACACCTGATTTGGAGCACTTGGATAAATCTATCAAATCGGTGTTCCCCGCTATATCAAGGGAGAGAAGCGGGGCAATTCGGGCAGCCAGCAAGCTGCTTCTCACGCATGTGAGTGTGCAGCGGCCATGCTGAGTGCCCCCACAGCGCTGTGCCTGGGGACATATGTTCCTCCTTTCACTCCCATACCTACGCCTCTGACAATAATTATTTCCTCAAGCTCTTGGTGATATCTGTATCACCAGAGGCTTACGCACGAGACTCACTCCCTGCGTTGGATATCCTATGGTGGGAGGGTGGTTACCTATGGGTTTCTCTGGATTTCTCCTCCCTCTACACCTGTATACCGCATGAAAAAGGTTTAGAGGAGACTCATTATTTCCTGATCTAAGATGCGTTATTCTCACCAGATCAGGGCAATTTCTTTTTGGAACTATTGAATTTCTCCTTATCCCATAATTATTTTTCTTTTATGGACCGTCTTTATCTACAGAAACGTGGAATGAGCAAGGGTGCCGGTTTCACCCAGAGTTTTGTGAATCTTTACATGGCCTACAGGGAGAGTCACTATATCTGGTCATCAAATCCATTCTGTAAACATTGTGTCTTATATACTAGATTTGCTGATGACGTTTTGATTATTTGGGATTAGTGTTGGGCGAACACCTAGATGTTCGGGTTCGAGAATGTTCGCCGAACATCGCCGCGATGTTCAGGTGTTCGCGCCGAACTCCGAACATAATGGAAGTCAATGGGGACCCGAACTTTTGTGCTTTGTAAAGCTTCCTTACATGCTACATACCCCAAATTAGCAGGGTATGTGCACCTTGGGAGTGGGTACAAGAGGAAAAATAAATATTTGAAAAAGAGCTTATAGTTTTTGAGAAAATTGATTGTAAAGTTTCAAAGGAAAAACTGTCTTTTAAATGCTGAAAATGTCATGTTTCTTTGCACAGGTAACATGCTTTTTACCGCCATGCAGTCATAAATGTAATAAAGAGAAGAGGTTCCATAAACAGGGACCGGTAACGCTAACCCAGCAGCAGCACACGTGATGGAACAGGAGGAGGCGCAGGAGGAGAAGGCCACGCTTTGAGACACAACAACCCAGGCCTTGCATGAGGACAAGAAGCGTGCGGATAGCATGCTTTTTACCGCCATGCAGTCATAAATGTAATAAAGAGAAGAGGTTCCATAAACAGGGACCGGTAACGCTAACCCAGCAGCAGCACACGTGATGGAACAGGAGGAGGCGCAGGAGGAGAAGGCCACGCTTTGAGACACAACAACCCAGGCCTTGCATGAGGACAAAAAGCGTGCAGATAGCATGCTTTTTACCGCCATGCAGTCATAAATGTAATAAAGAGAAGAGGTTCCATAAACAGGGACCGGTAACGCTAACCCAGCAGCAGCAGGAGCACACGTGATGGAACAGGAGGAGGCGCAGGAGGAGAAGGCCACGCTTTTTGAAACACAACAACCCAGGCCTTGCATGAGGACAAGAAGCGTGCGGATAGCATGCTTTTTACCGCCATGCAGTCATAAATGAAATAAAGAGAAGAGGTTCCATAAACAGGGACTGGTAACGCTAACCCAGCAGCAGCAGCAGCACACGTGATGGAACAGGAGGAGGCGCAGGAGGAGAAGGCCACGCTTTGAGACACAACAACCCAGGCCTTGCATGAGGACAAGAAGCGTGCGGATAGCATGCTTTTTACCGCCATGCAGTCATAAATGTAATAAAGAGAAGAGGTTCCATAAACAGGGACCGGTAACGCTAACCCAGCAGCAGCAGCAGCACACGTGATGGAACAGGAGGAGGCGCAGGAGGAGAAGGCCACGCTTTGAGACACAACAACCCAGGCCTTGCATGAGGACAAGAAGCGTGCGGATAGCATGCTTTTTACCGCCATGCAGTCATAAATGTAATGAAGAGAAGAGGTTCCATAAACAGGGAACGGTAACGCTAACCCAGCAGCAGCAGCAGCACACGTGATGGAACAGGAGGAGGCGCAGGAGGAGAAGGCCACGCTTTTTGAGACACAACAACCCAGGCCTTGAATGAGGACAAGAAGCGTGTGGATAGCATGCTTTTTACCGCCATGCAGTCATAAATGAAATAAAGAGAAGAGGTTCCATAAACAGGGACCGGTAACGCTAACCCAGCAGCAGCACACGTGATGGAACAGGAGGAGGCGCAGGAGGAGAAGGCCACGCTTTGAGACACAACAACCCAGGCCTTGCATGAGGACAAGAAGCGTGCGGATAGCATGCTTTGTACCGCCATGCAGTCATAAATGTAATAAAGAGAAGAGGTTCCATAAACAGGGACCGGCAACGCTAACCCAGCAGCAGCAGCACACGTGATGGAACAGGAGCAGGCGCAGGAGGAGAAGGCCATGCTTTTTGAGACACAACAACCCAGGCCTTGCATGAGGACAAAAAGCGTGCGGATATAGCAGCAATGCTTTTTGCCGCCATGCAGTCATAAATGTAATACAGATGAGAGGTTCAATAAACAGGGACCGGAAACGCTAAACCATCCCAGATGTTCATTGGTCATGTTACTTGGTTGGGGTCCTGGAGTGTTGCGTAGTAGTTTCCAATCCAGGATTGATTCATTTTAATTTGAGTCAGACGGTCTGCATTTTCTGTGGAGAGGCGGATACGCCGATCTGTGACGATGCCTCCGGCAGCACTGAAACAGCATTCCGACATAACTGCGTACATTGCCAGTTCGTGCCAGGTGTCTAGCTTCGATACCCAATAGTTGAAGGGTGCAGATGGATTGTTAGACACAGCTGCGCCATCTGACATGTAGTCCTTGACCATCTTCTCCAGGCGATCGGTGTTGGAGGTGAATCTGCACGCTTGCTGTTCAGTGGGCTGCTAATAGTGTTGGGCGAACAGTGTTCGCCACTGTTCGGGTTCTGCAGAACATCACCCTGTTCGGGTGATGTTCGAGTTCGGCCGAACACCTGACGGTGCTCGGCCAAACCGTTCGGCCATATGGCCGAACTAAGAGCGCATGGCCGAACGTTCCCCGAACGTTCGGCTAGCGCTGTGATTGGCCGAACGGGTCACGTGGTTCGGACCCGAACGCGCTCTGATTGGCCGAACTGTCACGTGGTTCGGGTAAATAAATACCCGAACCACGTCATATCTCCGCCATTTGTCTGTGGGTTTAGCTTTGGGTAGGCAGGCAGGGTAGTTCGCGCTCCAGCCACGCTAGCCAGGGTCCCCCCCAGTCATTGTGTGTCGCTGCTGGGAATAGTAGTACACCGCTCGCTCAGCATTCTGTTTACTGCCACTCTGTGTACCTCGCTCAGCCACACTATATAGCATTCTGTTTACTGCCACTCTGTGTCTGCTGGGAATAGTAGTACACCGCTTGCACAGCCACACTATATAGCATTCTGTTTACTGCCACTCTGTGTACCTCGCTCAGCCACACTATATAGCATTCTGTTTACTGCCACTCTGTGTCTGCTGGGAATAGTGGTACACCGCTCGCTCAGCCACACTATATAGCATTCTGTTCACTGTTCTGTGTCTGCTTGGAATAGTGGTACACCGCTCGTTCAGCCACACTATATAGCATTCTGTGTACTGTTCTGTGTCTGCTGGGAACAGTAGTACACCGCTCGTTCAGCCACACTATATAGCATTCTGTGTACTGTTCTGTGTCTGCTGGGAACAGTAGTACACCGCTCGCTCAGCCACACTATATAGCATTCTGTTCACTGTTCTGTGTCTGCTGGGAATAGTGGTACACCGCTCGCTCAGCCACACTATATAGCATTCTGTTCACTGTTCTGTGTCTGCTGGGAATAGTGGTACACCGCTCGCTCAGCCACACTATATAGCATTCTGTTTACTGTTCTGTGTCTGCTGGGAATAGTGGTACACCGCTCGCTCATCCACACTATATAGCATTCTGTTCACTGTTCTGTGTCTGCTGGGAATAGTGGTACACCGCTCGCTCAGCCACACTATATAGCATTCTGTTCACTGTTCTGTGTCTGCTGGGAATAGTGGTACACCGCTCGCTCAGCCACACTATATAGCATTCTGTTTACTGCCACTCTGTGTACCTCGCTCAGCCACACTATATAGCATTGCGTACTCTGCCAGTCAGTGTGTATATTGCTGGGATCAGTAATACTCCACTCACCGTCAACCACTATATGAGCTCAACATGAGTTCCCCAGAGACCTCCGCTGTGAGCAGCACTCCCAACAACAGCAACAGCCAACGCCCCACGCAAGCTATAACATCCACCCCAGCAGCCAGTGGTCAGCAGCAGCCCTCCCCGGAGGAGAACGTTGTGTCCATCAGTCCGTCGCCAGAGCGATTAATGAGGGCTGCCATTGAGGAGATGATGGGGCCTGATGTGGAGGAGGAGGTCTGGCTCAGGCCAGCATCCCAAGTTAATGTTGAGGACGATGAGGGGTCTGTGTCTGGGGATGTTGGGGTGGCAGAGGTGGTGGGTGGGTCAGACTCAGGAGAAGAGTTGTATGATGAGGATGATGATCGGGACCATCTGTATGTGCCTCAGAGTCCGACCCCGGAAAACATGTTGTATCGTGTGTTTAGGTACTAAAATCTGCGTTCCCTCCCAGTAGTGTTGGGCGAACAGTGTTTGCCACTGTTCGGGTTCTGCAGAACATCACCCTGTTCGGGGTGACTATATAGCAGACTATATAGCATTGTGTTTAATGCCACTCTGTGTACACGGCTCAGCCACACTATATAGCATTGTGTTTACTTCCACTCTGTGTCTGCTGGGAACAGTAGTACACCGCTCACCCGCCACTGTATAGCATTGTGCTCTGTGTCACTGCTGACAATAGTGGTACACCGCTCACCCACCACTGTATAGCATTTCTGTACTGCCACTGTACTGCTGCCAGTCAGCGTGTACTTTAAGGATAAGTGAAATGAGGAAGAAATCCGGTGAAAGAGGGAGGGGCAAGGGAAGAGGTGTTTCCCCTGACGGTTCACGTACAGGCCACAGGGGAGCACCCAAGAAAACCCACTCAATACTGCCCATGTTGTCCAGGACAACAACCCTCACAGATCCAAAAGAACAGGACCAGATAATTACTTGGATGACCTCTCAAGCGTCCAGCAGTGGGTTAAGCAGCACCAGCACATCACGCACGAGGTCCGAGTCCTCAGCCAGTTAAAGTCTGGGCTTTCTTTGAAGACTGCACTGAGGATGTTACCATGGCGATTTGCAAGGTGTGCAAGACCCGCCTGAGCAGGGGGAAAAGTATTAACAACCTCTCCACCACCAGCATGAGCCGCCACATTCTATCCAAACATCCCACTCTGTGGGCAAACGCGGCAGGACAGGGTACCACCAGCAACACTGCCTCCCTTGGGTTCACCAGACTCACCACCAGACCCGCCTCAGCAGCAGCAGTAGCCCAGCCATTGCGTGGTTCACAACATTCACAAACATCAGACGATGCTGACACTGTCACTTTCCGGACTAGTGCTCTTGAGGTCTCCCAGTGTTCATCAAACACAACAACCAACAGCCCTTCGGTGTGCAGCGCTACGGTTGAGTTGTCTGTTTCTGAGATGTTTGAGCACAAGAGGAAATTGCCAGCAAATGACCCCCGGGCCGTGGCAGTAACAGCCAGCCAGCATAGCCAAGCTTCTGGCCTGCGAAATGCTGCCATATCGAGTGGTGGAGACAAACAGCTTCAAGGGCATGATGTCAGTGGCCATCCCACGTTACGTGGTTCCCAGCCGCTACCACTTTGCGCGCTCTGCAGTGCCTGAGTTGCATGAGCACGTGGTCAGCTAAATAACCCGAAGCTTGAAGAATGCCGTTGCCTGCAAGGTTCACCTCACCACTGACACCTGGACGAGTGCGTTCGGCCAGGGTCGATACATCTCCCTTACCGCGCACTGGGTGAACCTTGTGGAGCCTGGCAGCGATTCCTCACCTGCTACGGCGCGGGTGTTGCCCACGCCGCAAACAGCTGGATAACAACAGCAGCACCTACCTCTCTGACTCCTTCTCCTCCAACGCATCTCAAAGCTGTACCTCATCCGGAAATGCTAACCCAGCACCAGCAGCAGTAGGATCGTGGAAGCAGTGCAGCACAGCTGTTGGCATGCGTCAGCAAGCGTTGCTGAAGCTGATCTGCCTTGGGGATAAGCAGCACACAGGGGAGGAAATTTGGAGGGGAATAAAGGAACAGACGGATTTGTGGCTGGCACCGCTGGACCTGAAACCGGGCATGAAGCTAGACACCTGGCACGAACTGGCAATGTACGCAATAGAGGTGCTGGCTTGCCCGGCAGCCAGCGTTATGTCGGAACGCTGTTTCAGTGCTGCCGGAGGCATCATCACAGATCGGCGTATCCGCCTCTCCACAGAAAATGCAGACCGTCTGACTCAAATTAAAATGAATCAATCCTGGATTGGAAACGACTACGCAACACTCCTGGACCCCAACCAAGTAACATGACCGATGAACATCTGGGATGGTTTAGCGTTTCCGGTCCCTGTTTATTGAACCTCTCATCTGTATTACATTTATGACTGCATGGCGGCAAAAAGCATTGCTGCTATATCCGCACGCTTTTTGTCCTCATGCAAGGCCTGGGTTGTTGTGTCTCACAAAGCGTGGCCTTCTCCTCCTGCGCCTCCTCCTGTTCCATCACGTGTGCTGCTGCTGCTGCTGCTGCTGGGTTAGCGTTGCCGCGTGGTCCCTGTTTATTGAACCTCTTATCTTTATTACATTTATGACTACATGGCGGTACAAAGCATGCTATCCGCACGCTTTTTGTCCTCATGCAAGGCCTGGGTTGTTGTGTCTCACAAAGCGTGGCCTTCTCCTCCTGCGCCTCCTCCTGTTCCATCACGTGTGCTGCTGCTGGGTTAGCGTTGCCGCGTGGTCCCTGTTTATTGAACCACTTATCTTTATTACATTTATGACTGCATGGTGGTACAAAGCATGCTATCCGCACGCTTCTTGTCCTCATGCAAGGCCTGGGTTGTTGTGTCTCAAAGCGTGGCCTTCTCCTCCTGCGCCACCCTCCTCCTGTTCCATCACGTGTGCTGCTGCTGGGTTAGCATTACCGGTCCCTTTTCCTGGAACCTCTTATATGTATTACATTTATGACTGCATGCCGACAAAAAGCATGTTACCTGTGCAAAGAAAACAGACATTTCCCACATTTAAAAGACAGTTTTCCCTTTGAAACTTTAAAATCGATTTTCTCAAAAACTATAAGCTCTTTTTGCTAAATTTTTTTTTCCTCTTGTACCCACTCCCAAGGTGCACATACCCTGTAAATTTGGGGTATGTAGCATATAAGGAGGCTTTACAAAGCACAAAAGTTCGGGTCCCCATTGACTTCCATTATGTTCGGAGTTCGGGTCGAACACCCGAACATCGCGGCCATGTTCGGCCTGTTCGGCCCGAACCCGAACATCTAGATGTTCGCCCAACACTAGCTGCTAATGCATGGGTGTCAGAAAATTTTCCCACTCCAAGGACACTGCCGATACCATTCCCTTTTGGGCACTAGCTGCGGCTTGTGTTGTTTGCTGCCCTCCTGGTCGTCCTGGGTTTGCGGAAGTCAGTCTGTCGGCGTACAACTGGCTAGAGGAGGGGGAGGATGTCAATCTCCTCTCTAAAGTCTCCACAAGGGCCTGCTGGTATTCTTCCATTTTGACCTGTCTGACTCTTTCTTCAAGCAGTTTTGGAACATTGTGTTTGTACCGTGGATCCAGAAGGGTATAAACCCAGTAATTGGTGTTGTCCAGAATGCGCACAATGCGTGGGTCGCGTTCAATGCAGTCTAGCATGAATTGAGCCATGTGTGCCAGAGTCCTACCAGAATCCTCATCATCCTCTTGTGAGCATTGTGATAGTTGTTGTGATGCATCATAGTCGTCACCTTCTTCCTGGTCTGCTTCTGCTGACCATTCGCGCTAAATTGTGGAAGTCCAACGTGCACCGCTCTGGCCCTCGTCAGTGGTGGCAGGAAATTCCTGCTCCAACTCCAGCTGTTCCTCCTCCTCTTCTTCGTCATAGCTGCTGGGGCCAGCGTTTCCTGAGGCGGATGGCCTGATGTTGGTACCATCATGCTGATCGTTTTCTCCTTCAGATTCCCCCAGTTGCATCATGACAGCTGTTTCCTTGATTTTCAACATTGACCTCTTCAGTAAACACAGCAGTGGTATGGTAATGCTGACTGAAGAATTGTCACTGCTCACAAGCAACGTGGATTGCTCAAAATTTTGGAGGACTTGGCAGAGGTCCAACATGTTGGCCCAATCGGATCCACAGAAGCTTGGCAGCTGGCCGGATGCGCCTCGGTACTGCGCCGTCATGTACTGGACCACTGCACTCTTCTGCTCGCAAAAGCGGGCTAGCATGTGCAGCGTAGAATTCCAGCGCGTAGGGACATCACACAGCAAGCGATGGTGGGGGAGATTGAAGCGCTCCTGCGTCTTGGCGAGTGCCCCCGAAGCAGTACTTGAATTTCTACAATGTTTGGCCACTCGTCGCACCTTCAACAGAAGATCGGCCACGCCTGGGTATGTCTTCAGGAACCGCTGAACTACTAGGTTCATCACGTGCGCCAGGCAAGGGATGTGTGTCAGCTTAGCCAACCTTAAAGCGCGAATGAGATTACTCCCATTATCACACACAACCATGCCCGGTTTCAGGTCCAGCCACAAATCCGTCTGTTCCTTTATTCCCCTCCAAATTTCCTCCCCTGTGTGCTGCTTATCCCCAAGGCAGATCAGCTTCAGCAACGCTTGCTGACGCATGCCAACAGCTGTGCTGCACTGCTTCCACGATCCTACTGCTGCTGGTGCTGGGTTCGCGTTTCCGGATGAGGTACAGCTTTGAGATGCGTTGGAGGAGAAGGAGTCAGAGAGGTAGCTGCTGCTGTTGTTATCCAGTGGGAGGGACGGCGGTGCAGCTGTTTGCGGCGTGGGCAACACCCGCGCCGTAGCAGGTGAGGAATCGCTGCCAGGCTCCACAAGGTTCACCCAGTGCGCGGTAAGGGAGATGTATCGACCCTGGCCGAACGCACTCGTCCAGGTGTCAGTGGTGAGGTGAACCTTGCAGGCAACGGCATTCTTCAAGCTTCGGGTTATTTTGCTGACCACGTGCTCATGCAACTCAGGCACTGCAGAGCACGCAAAGTGGTAGCGGCTGGGAACCACGTAACGTGGGATGGCCACTGACATCATGCCCTTGAAGCTGTTTGTCTCCACCACTCGATATGGCAGCATTTCGCAGGCCAGAAGCTTGGCTATGCTGGCTGTTACTGCCACGGCCCGGGGGTCATTTGCTGGCAATTTCCTCTTGCGCTCAAACATCTCCGAGACAGACAACTGAACCGTAGGGCTGCACACTGAAGGGCTGTTGGTTGTTGTGTTTGATGAAGACTGGGAGACCTCAAGAGCACTACTCCGGAAAGTGACAGTGTCAGCGTCGTCTGATGTTTGTGAATGTTGTGAACCACGCAATGGCTGGGCTACTGCTGCTGCTGAGGCGGGTCTGGTGGTGAGTCTGGTGAACCCAAGGGAGGCAGTGTTGCTGGTACCCTGTCCTGTCGAGTTTGCCCACAGAGTGGGATGTTTGGATAGCATGTGGCGGCTCATGCTGGTGGTGGAGAGGTTGTTAATACTTTTCCCCCTGCTCAGGCGGGTCTTGCACACCTTGCAAATCGCCATGGTAACATCCTCAGTGCAGTCTTCAAAGAAAGCCCATACTTTGGAGCACCTGCCTTGCTGGCGATTTCTGTTTGCGCCTCTTTTGCCTCTCACTTGAACTTCCACGCTTGTGGTGCCTGAAATTTCGCGCCGCCTACCTTGTGGCACAAGGCGAACTCGTGCAGCAGTGGGTTCTTCAACAGACTCATCTGTGCTGCTGCTACGACGGCGATGTTCTCATTCACAAACAAAATCTGGGTCTATGTCCACATTGTCCATACCCTCCTTTTCCATCTCCTCAAACTCGTCATATGTCATTGTGGGGGGCCGCCGCCGTGGAGTAGAGCTCCCCAGAACAACCTCTGCGCAGCTCACTCCAACGTCGTCTTCCAGAGCTTCTCGGCCGACCTCCTGCAATTGCAACCCCTCCTGCCCAACTTGCTCTGGGATTTGGGTTTCAAAGTCCTCGGACACGCCTTGTTGTATTTCAGTGCCCGGTGCATTTCCCACAGTTAATAGTTGTGAATCCGGGCACAACATTTCTGGCTGTTCCTCCATTGACCTTTCAAAGGTGGAAGTTTGTTGGCCTGGGAATAGCTCCTGCGAATACCCCATTGTGTCCTGAGGTAATTCATCGGACTGGTTATCTGGCAGTTGTGTGCGTGGTGTCGCTGCCGGTTGTGTCAGCTTTGTGCCCACTGGCTCCTTGTAACTGGCTGAGGACTCGGACCTCGTGCGTGATGTGCTGGTGCTGCTTAACCCACTGCTGGACGCTTGAGAGGTCATCCAAGTAATTATCTGGTCCTGTTCTTTTGGATCTGTGAGGGTTGTTGTCCTGGACAACATGGGCGGTATTAAGTGGGTTTTCTTGGGTGCTCCCCTGTGGCCTGTACGTGAACCGTCAGGGGAAACACCTCTTCCCTTGCCCCTCCCTCTTTCACCGGATTTCTTCCTCATTTCACTTATCCTTAAAGTACATGCTGACTGGCAGCAGTACAGTGGCAGTACAGAAATGCTATACAGTGGTGGGTGAGCGGTGTACCACTATTGCCAGCAGCGACACAGAGCACAATGCTATACAGTGGCGGGTGAGCGGTGTACTACTGTTCCCAGCAGACACAGAGTGGCAGTACACACAATGCTATATAGTGTGGCTGAGCCGTGTACACACAGTGGCAGTAAACAATGCTATATAGTCTGGCTGAGCAGTGTACACAGAGTGGCAGTACACACAATGCTATATAGTCTGGCTGAGCGGTGTACACAGAGTGGCAGTAAACAATGCTATATAGTCTGGCTGAGCGGTGTACACACAGTGGCAGTACACACAATGCTATATAGTCTGGCTGAGCGGTGTACACAGAGTGGCAGTACACACAATGCTATATAGTCTGGCTGAGCCGTGTACACACAGTGGCAGTAAACAATGCTATATAGTCTGGCTGCGCCGTGTACACACAGTGGCAGTAAACAATGCTATATAGTCTGGCTGAGCGGTGTACACAGAGTGGCAGTACACACAATGCTATATAGCCTGGCTGAGCGGTGTACACAGAGTGGCAGTAAACAATGCTATATAGTCTGGCTGAGCGGTGTACACAGAGTGGCAGTACACACAATGCTATATAGTCTGGCTGAGCGGTGTACACAGAGTGGCAGTACACACAATGCTATATAGTCTGGCTGAGCGGTGTACACAGAGTGGCAGTAAACAATGCTGTATAGTCTGGCTGAGCGGTGTACACAGAGTGGCAGTAAACAATGCTATATAGTCTGGCTGAGCGGTGTACACACAGTGGCCGTACACACAATGCTATATAGTCTGGCTAAGCGGTGTACACAGAGTGGCAGTAAACAATGCTATATAGTCTGGCTGAGTGGTGTACACAGAGTGGCAGTACACACAATGCTATATAGTCTGGCTGAGCCGTGTACACACAGTGGCAGTAAACAATGCTATATAGTCTGGCTGAGCCGTGTACACACAGTGGCAGTAAACAATGCTATATAGTCTGGCTGAGCGGTGTACACAGAGTGGCAGTACACACAATGCTATATAGTCTGGCTGAGCGGTGTACACAGAGTGGCAGTAAACAATGCTATATAGTCTGGCTGAGCGGTGTACACAGAGTGGCAGTACACACAATGCTATATAGTCTGGCTGAGCGGTGTACACAGAGTGGCAGTAAACAATGCTATATAGTCTGGCTGAGCGGTGTACACACAGTGGCAGTACACACAATGCTATATAGTCTGGCTGAGCGGTGTACACACAGTGGCAGTACACACAATGCTATATAGTCTGGCTGAGCGGTGTACACAGAGTGGCAGTACACAAAATGCTATATAGTCTGGCTGAGCGGTGTACACAGAGTGGCAGTAAACAATGCTATATAGTCTGGCTGAGCGGTGTACACAGAGTGGCAGTAAACAATGCTATATAGTCTGGCTGAGCGGTGTACACAGAGTGGCAGTACACACAATGCTATATAGTCTGGCTGAGCCGTGTACACACAGTGGCAGTAAACAATGCTATATATAGCGTGGCTGAGCGAGGTACACAGTGGCAGTACACACAATGCTATATAGTGTGGCTGAGCGAGCGGTGTACTACTGTTCCCAGCAGCGACACCGAATGACTGGGGGGACCCTGGCTAGCGTGGCTGGAGCGCAAACTACCCTGCCTGCCTACCCAAAGCTAAACCCACAGACAAATGGCGGAGATATGACGTGGTTCGGGTATTTATTTACCCGAACCACGTGACCGTTCGGCCAATCAGAGCGCGTTTGGGCCGAACCACGTGACCCGTTCGGCCAATCACAGCGCTAGCCGAACGTTCGGGGAACGTTCGGCCATGCGCTCTTAGTTCGGCCATGTGACCGAACGGTTTGGCCGAGCACCATCAGGTGTTTGGCCGAACTGGAACATCACCCGAACAGGGTGATGTTCTGCAGAACCCGAACAGTGGCGAACACTGTTCGCCCAACACTATTTGGGATGGTATGTTTGTCTGTTATTGTGACAACAAAACTTCAGGGCTAGAATTCACCCATGTTATATGTGAACAAAATATTGTGTTTCTTGACCGTGAGTTGTTCTTGGACATCAGTGCCAAGATTGGTTCTAGAACACACTTTGAGGCCACGGCAGGTATTCCTATGTGTACAACCCCAGCTGCCATCACCCTTGTTGGATAAATAACATCCCCAGAAATCTGTTTGGCCAGCTAAGGCGCAATTGCACCCACAACTCTGAAAAAATGCTAATGGATACGTTCCTAGACAAGGAGCTCAATAAAGACAATGCGGTGGTAGCCATAGAGGAATTTAAATTGACACTGAAGCAAAAAAAATGATATAATGAATTGGTTGTGCAATACTGATAATTACTGGAACATTAGTAGCAAAGAAAATATTCTCCTATTTTTATTTTCAGCTATATAGTTGTTTTTTTTTATAACGTTGCATCATTCTCTAATATTTGCAGTTTACACATTACTCAGCATTATAAATGATTTCACAGAGCAGGATAGACTTTTGAACTTTCCTCTGCAGAAAAACAAAATACAGGGACAGACAGTTGAGATGATAATCTTCAGAAGACAGAGCTCTCCGTGACTTTGAAAGTCGGAGACAGAGAGATCAGTCGCTCTTTTGCATAGATAACAACTGGAGTTTCTTAACTCTTCCTGTACTGGAAACAATATTAGACTCATATCTCTGCTGCTAATGTTTTATTTCTTAGCTGTACTGTACATACAATTCTTTATATCATAAGTTTATTTTCACTTTACAGATGTCAGAATAAGAGAAGCATCTTCGTACAGTAGCTTTCCAGGAAAAACAAGTCAGACTCATCACAACCCATAATGAAGGTTCTAAAAGAGTCAGGAGTATTATCAAAAATACAGCTGCTCACTTCATCCACACCACGATCACCACCGGTACCGGCTGGACATAACGGAGGAATTTTTTGGGACATGCAGTGCACCTATCTGGTAATAAATCCTATTAGCAATGTGACCGCCACAGTTGTCCGGTATCTAAATGGCCAGAATGACACCAAAGATGCCAGGAAGTGTACACCACATTACACCAACAGGTGTCACTAGCTTTGTAGGCATCAAGCAGTCCCGGTCTTTGGGGTCTTGCAAAGCACATATGCTTTGGGGTAGTGTTACTGTATCATCAGTGTGGGGATTCACAGTGGCAGCTTCACCTGCGCAGGCATTCAAGACACATCGCTGACTGTGGACCAGAGAGGAGAGAAGCATGACTGTGACTGGGGGAGGGTGAAACGCACTGGTGGCATGACCTACTCTTGCTGCTAACCGGTCACTAGACAGCTTGGAACTATATAGAGGAGCAAAGAGGCATTAGACACCAGGGAACTGTATAGGGGAGGGAGAAGAGCCACTAGACACCAGGGAATTTTATAAAGGAGGGAAGCCACTAGACATTGAAGTTGGCCCATGATTGGTCTCAGTGTTCAATTTCGGCCCACTTTGTATTTCAGTTTAACACCCCTGCAGTATAGGGAAGGTAATAATTTTAGACAGTGAAACTTTCATAAGATTGTTTTAATTACAGAAGCTAAAACATTTTGTTTATATTAGACATTCAGACTTCTCACTGAAATGTCAAGAATATGTTTACCATTTTTTTCGACATCTAAGATTCTCCAGAATATAAAATGCACCTAGATTTAGAGGGAAAATGCCAGGGAAAAAATATATATACTAAACCTGGTGCATCCATAGACCAGGAGCGTCTTGTACTTGTTCACCCCCAGTTATTGTGTCCTCCCGTGTCCCCCATGTGTTCCCTTCTCTCCCGATGTGTCCCCTTCTGTTCCTAGTTTGCCCCTTATGTCTCCAGTATGTCAACTTCTGTCCCCCGTGTGTCCCCTTCTGTCTGTAAGAATGTAGAGGAGCTGGACAAATAAGCACAGTTATTTAATGTGATTACAATTTTCTGTATTGTTCCTTACAAAAAAGCTATTGATTTCATATCAATAATTGTCTAGTTTCTGAGGATGGAGGGATAGTGAAGCAACCAGGTCGCCTATGTTAGAGGCAGAGTCCCTAACTATTACACTATCCTGCCACCAGTAGCCAACATGTCCCCAGTATGGATAGTAAGGCGCCCCCCAGTATAGGTAGAAAGGGGCCCCCATTAGGTAGTAAGGTGCCCCCATTAGGTAGTAAGGGGCCCCCCTTAGGTAGTAAGGTCCCCCCATAGGTAGCAAGGTGCCCCATTAGGTAGCAAGGTTCCCCTTAGGTAGTAATATGCCTACCTAGCCTAGGAATATGTCCCCCAAGGTAGTTTTTTGCCACCTGCTTCTTCAGACCTGCAGATCACCGTGCTACTGGGGATAGACAGTGCTGCCTAATATGTTGGCACTTTATAAATACAACAAATAAATAAATGAAGGTCAGCGCAGGACCAGGAGGGCAGAGTGGCACACAGTAAGCAACCGCATGAGTCGTGAGTCACTTCAAATGCAGGAAGTGACAAGTGACATCACTTCCGCATATGAAGTCTGACTCTGGGGTACTTGATTTGCTCTGCTCTGCCCTCCGGGTCCTGCGCTGATCTGTAGGTCTGTCTTTCGCCATTCGCCACGCTGATCTGTAGGTCTGAACTTGGAAAAGGGAGCCTGGGGGAGGCCCCATTAGAGAGTGGTGCTGGTGCCATGACAATCAGGCCCTGAATGGGCCAGCGGGGAGATGGAAAAATTCCTGATGGAACCTCTTGTACCTTTAAAAATGGTGCCAGGAGCGCACGGCGCAGGCCCAGTATGGTCTGTGCCTGCGCCGTGCGCTCCTGATGACATCAGGGGAAGCGAGGACACAGCAACGCAGGCGCAGTGGTTTTCAGACTTTAAAGTCTGAAATTCCAGAAGTGACCCGGAGGTGGGGCCAGAGCATCGGTGAGTGGCTGTGCGGGCACAGGATGTCTACGGGGGACCAATAGAAGCCACTGGTAAGTTCAACTCATTTTCCCCTACCCCCCCCCCCTACAGTATTCCTTTAAGTTTTTATAATAGCAATTTGCATATACTCCAGAATGTTATTAAGAGTGTTCAGATTAATTGCATAGTCCTTCTTTGCCATGAAAATTAACTGAATCGGAAAAAAACCTTTCCACTGCATTTCATTGCTGTCATTCAAGGACCTGCTGAGATCATTCCAGTAATTGTCTTGTTAACTCAGGTGAGAATGTTGACGAGCACAAGGCCTGAAATCATTATGTCAGGCTGATTGAATTAAAATGGCAGACTTGACATGTTAAAAGGAGTGTGATGCTTGAAATCATTGCTCTTCTATTGTTAACCATGGTGACCAGCAAAGAAATGCATGCAGCCATCATTGTGTTGCACAAAAATGGCTTCACAGGCAAGGATATTGTGGCTACTAAAATTGCACCTAAATCAACAATTTATAGGATCATCAAGAACTTCAAGGAAAGAAGTTCAATTCTTGTTAAGAAGGCTTCAGGGCATCCAAGAAAGTCCAGCAAGCGCCAGATCGTCTCCTAAAAAGGATTCAGCTGTGGGATCGGAGTGCAACCAGTGCAGAGGTGTAGTGAGGTTAGGACTCTTGGAAGACTCTTGGAAGATGGCCTGGTGTCAAGAAGGGCAGCAAAGCCTTTTCTCTCCCAAAAAAACATCAGGGACAGAGTCATTTTCTGCAAAAAGTATGGTGAATGGACTGCTGAGGACTGGGGAAAAGTCATATTCTCTGATGAAGCCCCTTTCCAATTGTTTGGGGCATCTGGAAAAAGGCTTGTCAGGAGACGAAAAGGTGAGCGCTACCATCAGTCCTGTGTCATGCCAACAGTAAAGCATCCTGAGACCATTCATGTGTGGGGTTGCTTCTCATCCAAGGGAGTAGGCTCACTCACAATTTTGCAAAAAAACACAGCCATGAATAAAGAATGGTACCAAAACACCCTCCAACAGCAACTTCTTCCAACAACAGTTTGGTGAAGAACAATGCATTTTCCAGCACGATGGAGCTGGAATGAGGCAAAAGTGATAACGAAGTGGCTCGTGGACCGAAACGTTGAAACTTTGGGTTCATGGCCCAGAAACTCCCCACATCTTAATCCCATTGAGAACTTATGGTCATTCCTCAAGAGGCGGGTGGACAAACAAAAACCAACTAATTCTGAGAAACTCAAAGAAGTGATTATGAAAGAATGGGTTGCTATCAGTTGGCCCAGAAGTTGAGCGCAGAGGTCCTGAAAAAGAAGGGCCAACATGAAAATCATGACTCTTTGCATAAATCTCATGTAATTGTCAATAAAACCCTTTGAAACGTATGAAGTGCTTATAAATATACTTCAGTACATCACATAAACAACTGAAACAAAGATCTAAAAGTAGTTTAGCAGCAAACTTTGTGAAAACTAATATTTTTGACAGTCTCAAAACTTTTGGCCAGGACTGTATCTGATTTGTTCACTGCTTCAGTGGTAATCCGCCATTGTCTTGTATTGTTAATTGTTGTATTGTTTATTTTGTATTGTTATACCCAGTATGCTTTTGTTCAGCATCATGGAAGATGCTGGTGCTATATAAATGAATAATAATAGTTAAAAAATCTTAAACAGATTTGTCTTTCCTTCCTTCTTTCCTCTGTAGGATCATTATTATTATTACCATATATACTTGTGTATGAGCAGACATGCGTATATGCCAATGTACCCACTTTTCCCTCAGAAACCAAGAAAAAGTGATTGACTCACATATAAGCCCTCTACCCAGTATAGTTTCCTCCACAGTAGCCAGATGTACCCCCCCCCCCCCAGTACAAGTCAGCCCCCCTCAACATAGCCAGATGTGTCCCAAGGATGATACAGCTGTGTCTCAAGACGTCACTAGATGGCGTCATAGATATGAGACACAGTGATTGCCAAACATGAAGAATCCCTGATCATTGCACCGCTGACATGTTGCTTGCACGCTCTGCTCCACAAGCCGGGGACACAGGTAGTCTTGAGCAGCGCACTCTGCACACCAACTTGCAGGGGATGGGGGCACGGACACAGCAGGAGGCAAGCTGGCAAGAGTAGGATCACTAGTGCATGATCCTTATGCTCCTCTGCCAGTAACAACAAAACCTCCTGCACCATCCGTTCTGCTCCACTGACTCACATATAAGCCGAGGGAGTAACTTTTCAGCACATTTTTTGTGCTGAAAAATTAGGCTTATACACGAGTGTATAAGGTATGTGATGTATTTATAAAGCACCAACATATTACGCAACGCTGGACAATAAATACATACAGTGGCACAAAGGATGACATAACATAACAAGGTTATACAACATAGGACAACGCTATACAAGGCACTCAGGGTACAAAATACATGTTCACACAGTATTGGGCCGGTTAGGTGGGTCCAGTAATACAAGTACGAGGCGGTTATAGGAAAGGAGCACACAATCATATACAATACAATAGGATTATACGCTTTTACTAGGATCCTAAGATTTCCAAATATCTATGCCAGTTACAACATTAGAAGCTTGAACAGTAGCTGAGTGTTTCCGGGATAATGATAATTCTCTGTAATGTTCTTATTTGGTCTGGTACCAAGATTTTCCTTTCGATAACTTCTTATGTACTGATCTTCCCACAAAACAAACACTGCAGGCATTTGCTCCTATGTGCGTATAAGGAAACGTCTTTTCTTCATAATGAATGTCAAAAAATCAGTTCCTCGACTGCACAAAACACAGCCTCTGTATGGCTAAATTAAAGCACCTCTCCGGACTAATTTTTCTTTTCTTTTTTCATATCTCCTTCCTCTGCCCACACTATAGTCATTTACCATAAGAAGGAAAAAAAAATGTTAATATATACTGTGCCTTAATTTTAGGATTTGCAACATAGTCATGTGACTGTAGGTGGCCCCGCCTCCTCCTCTCTGAGTTGAGCCGTCTTGGCTCACGGGGCTGACTGGGGTACATTCACTAATAGCAATGTAGTGATCATCAAATTTTTGGTTCTCAAACCTGAACGCGAATTTACCGCAAATGTTCTCGAACGGGAAGTTCATGGTGGGCTCCATAGATTTTAATGGGCAGGAGAATTTCAAAACTTTCAGGGCATCTCTGCAGCAACAATTTCATTAAAAAAAGTGAAAAAAGTGTACCAAAACCCGGACTGTGGCATGGCAGAGGAGGATCAACTGCAAAGTAGTTGCCAAAAAATATGTATTATGCGCAAATGCTTTCTAAATTATTTTTAGAGTTTAATGGTCATCGACTTGTGGCTCTACTTACCGTTTCATTATGCCTGGCAGACCGGCTCATCATGCGGCAGAACAGCTCATCACGCTGGCAGACTGGCTCATTATGCCGCAGTCATCACTGGCAGACCCGCAGGTGAAACAATGGAGAGGGAGATCGGCTCATTGTGCAGCAGAGTCTGCGCTGACAGCTGCCTCCTTCAAAGCCTGCGGGATGCCTGAGTGTGGGGGGGGGGGGGTCCTTCGGTGGTGTAACAGCTCTTGATAAGGGCTGTGCAGTAGTTTTCTCAATTGAGAAAGCAGGGCTAAACCATGTCGTTTTTTTTTTTTCAAAACCTGAAAAGGCTTCCCCTGCTATGTCTAGTTACTAAAGTCCGTCAGAGTTATGTCAGGGACTGACGGACACGGATTTCAGTGAGATATAGAAAATTAGAGGGCCATCACAAAAAAAAAAAAAAGAGAGACACAGCTTGGCTTCTATATACTTGTTATATCTACTGTGGCATGGTTAAAAATTAACCTCTAGCCGACCACCTGACGCCGATCGGCGTAAAGTCCTGGGGCTCTGTTTTGCAGGAGATCGCGTGCAGGGTGCAGGGAGCAGAGCTCCGCCTTCAGTCTCCGAGCGCTCGGGAGAATGTTAGACGGCGTGATCGCCGTCTAATTACATGTACAGCGTGTACTGGGGACAGCCGTGTGACATGGCTGTCCCCTCCTGAGACACAGAGGTAATCGGATGTCATAGGCTGAAGCCTATGACAGCTGATCACAGGGATTGGCTGGCGGGGGGAGGGAGGGAGGGGGGTTTACAATGAAATTTAAAAAAAAACACATTTTATATAAAAAATACATAAATATTCAAACACAGACAAACAAACAAACACGGGTTGGGGGGGGGGATCAGACTCCACCAACAGAGAGCTCTGTTGGTGGGGAGAAAAGGGGGGGGGAAATCACTCGTGTGCTGTGTTGTGCGGCCCTGCAGCTTGGCCTTAAAGCTGCAGTGGCCAATTTAATGAAAAATTGCCTGGTCTTTAGGAGGGTTTAACACTGCGGTCCTCAAGAGCTTAAATGATTTGCGGTAGTGGTCCTTTAAGGGGAAAAACCCCTGGAGGTGAAATGGTTAATTAGTGATGAGCAGAAATTAGGCCTATGCATAATTACACATCGTAATTCACAATCATTCACAATTAGGCATAGCAATCATAATGCAAAATTTCCGGGAAAACCATAATTCATTTCATATGTTATTGTAATCATTCGTCATTTTGCATATTTTTTTTCTTATTTCTTGCGTAATTGTGTGCCAACTTTAGCAGGTTAATTGCAAAGCCGCCATATATGCTTTTGCCACCAAAACTGCTACATATATTAAGGAAATAATTGTTAAAAGTAAAAAAAAAATTTTTTAAAGACCTTGTTGTTTTTGAGAAAATTGATTTAAAAAAATGCAAAAAAATGTTTTTTCACCACTTGATGATGGAGGGTTTTTTTCCCCATGTGGACCAGAGCAACTTTCACCTGTCAGCGCTCCTCCCTTTCTTTCGCCAATAACTTAATTACTACTAATCACAGTGTAATGATCTATATCTTGTTTTTCTCGCCACCAATTAGGCTTTCTTTGGGAGGTACAGTATGCTAAGAATTATTTTATCCTACATGCATTTTAACATGAATTATAAGAAAAAATTTAAAAAAAAGTATTATTTTTCAGTTTTTGGACATTATAGTGTTAAAATAAAACGTTCTACTGTGGATAAAAGCCAAACATTTGATTTGGCCATTTGTCTCGAATATTGCAACGTTTAAAAATATTCCCTAGTACAATGTTTGGCGCCAATATTTTATTTGGAAAAAAGGTGCATTTTTTCAGTCTTGCGTACATCACTAATTACAAGCCCATAAATTAAAAATGATTAGTAATATACCGACTTGACATACAATTTAAAAAAGTTCAGTCCCTAAGGTAACTACATATATATATATATATATATATATATATATATATATATATATATATATATATATATATATATATATATATATTGTAATTTCCCCCCCTCCTCCCCCCTCCCTATATAAAAAAGTTTGGGTACTATGGGAGGGTGTGGGAGGGGAATAGTTAATTATAAAAGTCAGTGTGGGATTTTTATTAAATAAAAAATTAATTTTGGTGTAATATACTATTTGGCCACAAGATGTCAGTCATTATTTCCGATTCACGTACGTAAGCAGGTGAATCGGAAGTAATGCATGCCAGTGTAACAACAGGAAGATACAATGAATGCCGACATCTCGTAGATATTCATTAAATCGGGGACTTAGATTTATGAATGGGAACTGCGGTCCCATTTATTAACCTCCCCTCTAATCGGCGGTAATGCGCGCAGTGCAGTTTCTAGGCTAAAATGCACCCAGGGCGAGGGTGTAAAAATTGCACCCCCCCGCCCTGCAGAGCCAGGTATAGGTGCCCGCAGTATAGGTTAGCCAGGTCTAGTTGCACTCAGTATAGGTCCCCCCAGTATAGGTAGCCACTAGCCAGGCATAGGTGCCCAAATATAGCTGCCCCCAGTATAGGTTAGCCAGGTAGGTGCCTCCAGTATAGGTCGCCAGTATAGTTGCCCCCAGTTTAGGTTAGATAGGCAGGCAGGCACCCCCGGTATAAGTTAGATAGGTGCCCCCAGTATAGGTTAGCTAGGTGGGTGCCTCTAATATAGGTAGCCAGAATAGTTGCCCCCAGCATAGGCGCCTCCAGTATAGGTTAGGTAGGTACCTTCAATATAGGTAGCTAGTATAGTTGCCACCTGTATAGGCTAGCTAGGTAGGTAAGTGCCCCAATACAGGTTCGATTATTAAGTACCCCCAGTATAGGATAGCTAGGTAGTCGCCCTCCAGTATAGGTTAGATAAGTAGCTGCCCCCCAGTATAGGTTTGATTAGGTAGCTGCCCCCCAGTATAGGTTAGATTAGGTAGGTGCCCCCAGTATAGGTTAGATTAGGTTGCTGCTAGTGTTGGGCGAACATCTAGATGTTCGGGTTCGGGCCGAACAGGCCGAACATGGCCGCGATGTTCGGGTGTTCGACCCGAACTCCGAACATAATGGAAGTCAATGGGGACCCGAACTTTTGTGCTTTGTAAAGCCTCCTTACATGCTACATACCCCAAATTTACAGGGTATGTGCACCTTGGGAGTGGGTACAAGAGGAAAAAATTTTTTAGCAAAAAGAGCTTATAGTTTTTGAGAAAATTGATTGTAAAGTTTCAAAGGAAAAATTGTCTTTTAAATGCTGAAAATGTCATGTTTCTTTGCACAGGTAACATGGTTTTTACCGCCAGGCAGTCATAAATGTAATAAAGATAAGAGGTTCAATAAACAGGGACCGGTAACGCTAACCCAGCAGCAGCAGCAGCACACGTGATGGAACAGGAGGAGGCGCAGGAGGAGAAGGCCACGCTTTTTGAGACACAACAACCCAGGCCTTGCATGAGGACAAGAAGCGTGCGGATAGCATGCTTTTTACCGCCATGCAGTCATAAATGTAATAAAGATAAGAGGTTCAATAAACAGGGACCGGTAACGCTAACCCAGCAGCAGCACAGAGCACACGTGATGGAACAGGAGGAGGCGCAGGAGGAGAAGGCCACGCTTTTTGAGACACAACAACCCAGGCCTTGCATGAGGACAAGAAGCGTGCGGATATAGCAGCAATGCTTTTTGCCGCCATGCAGTCATAAATGTAATAAAGAGAAGAGGTTCCATAAACAGGGACCGGTAACGCTAACCCAGCAGCAGCACAGAGCACACGTGATGGAACAGGAGGAGGCGCAGGAGGAGAAGGCCACGCTTTGAGACACAACAACCCAGGCCTTGCATGAGGACAAAAAGCGTGCGGATATAGCAATGCTTTTTGCCGCCATGCAGTCATAAATGTAATACAGATGAGAGGTTCAATAAACAGAGACTGGAAACGCTAACCCAGCAGCAGCACACATGATGGAACAGGAGGAGGCGCAGGAGGAGAAGGCCACGCTTTTTGAGACGCAACCCAGGCCTTGCATGAGGACAAAAAGCGTGCGGATATAGCAATGCTTTTTGCCGCCATGCAGTCATAAATGTAATACAGATGAGAGGTTCAATAAACAGGGACTGGAAATGCTAACCCAGCAGCAGCAGACGTGATGGAACAGGAGCAGGCGCAGGAGGAGAAGGCCAAGCTTTTTGAGACACAACAACACAGGCCTTGCATGAGGACAAAAAGCGTGCGGATATAGCAATGCTTTTTGCCGCCATGCAGTCATAAATGTAATACAGATGAGAGGTTCAATAAACAGAGACTGGAAACGCTAACCCAGCAGCAGCACACATGATGGAACAGGAGGAGGCGCAGGAGGAGAAGGCCACGCTTTTTGAGACGCAACCCAGGCCTTGCATGAGGACAAAAAGCGTGCGGATATAGCAATGCTTTTTGCCGCCATGCAGTCATAAATGTAATACAGATGAGAGGTTCAATAAACAGGGACTGGAAATGCTAACCCAGCAGCAGCAGACGTGATGGAACAGGAGCAGGCGCAGGAGGAGAAGGCCAAGCTTTTTGAGACACAACAACACAGGCCTTGCATGAGGACAAAAAGCGTGCGGATATAGCAATGCTTTTTGCCGCCATGCAGTCATAAATGTAATACAGATGAGAGGTTCAATAAACAGAGACTGGAAACGCTAACCCAGCAGCAGCACACATGATGGAACAGGAGGAGGCGCAGGAGGAGAAGGCCACGCTTTTTGAGACGCAACCCAGGCCTTGCATGAGGACAAAAAGCGTGCGGATATAGCAATGCTTTTTGCCGCCATGCAGTCATAAATGTAATACAGATGAGAGGTTCAATAAACAGGGACTGGAAATGCTAACCCAGCAGCAGCAGACGTGATGGAACAGGAGCAGGCGCAGGAGGAGAAGGCCAAGCTTTTTGAGACACAACAACACAGGCCTTGCATGAGGACAAAAAGCGTGCGGATATAGCAATGCTTTTTGCCGCCATGCAGTCATAAGTGTAATACAGATGAGAGGTTCAATAAACAGGGACCGGAAACGCTAAACCATCCCAGATGTTCATTGGTCATGTTACTTGGTTGGGGTCCTGGAGTGTTGCGTAGTCGTTTCCAATCCAGGATTGATTCATTTTAATTTGAGTCAGACGGTCTGCATTTTCTGTGGAGAAGCGGATACGCCGATCTGTGACGATGCCTCCGGCAGCACTGAAACAGCGTTCCGACATAACGCTCGCTGCCGGGCAAGCCAGCACCTCTATTGCGTACATTGCCAGTTCGTGCCAGGTGTCTAGCTTCGATACCCAATAGTTGAAGGGTGCAGATGGATTGTTAGACACAGCTACGTCATCTGACATGTAGTCCTTGACCATCTTCTCCAGGCGATCGGTGTTGGAGGTGGATCTGCACGCTTGCTGTTCAGTGGGCTGCTGCTGCATGGGTGTCAGAAAATTTTCCCACTCCAAGGACACTGCCGATACCATTCCCTTTTGGGTACTAGCTGCGGCTTGCGTTGTTTGCTGCCCTCCTGGTCGTCCTGGGTTTGCGGAAGTCAGTCTGTCTGCGTACAACTGGCTAGAGGAGGGGGAGGATGTCAATCTCCTCTCTAAAGTCTCCACAAGGGCCTGCTGGTATTCTTCCATTTTGACCTGTCTGACTCTTTCTTCAAGCAGTTTTGGAACATTGTGTTTGTACCGTGGATCCAGAAGGGTATAAACCCAGTAATTGGTGTTGTCCAGAATGCGCACAATGCGTGGGTCACGTTCAATGCAGTCTAGCATGAATTGAGCCATGTGTGCCAGAGTCCCACCAGAATCCTCATCATCCTCTTGTGAGCGTTGTGATAGTTGTTGTGATGCATCATAGTCGTCACCTTCCTCCTGGTCTGCTTCTGCTGACCATTCGCGTTGAATTGTGGAAGTCCAACGTGCACCGCTCTGGCCCTCGTCAGTGGTGGCATGAAACTCCTGCTCCAACTCCAGCTGTTCCTCCTCCTCTTCTTCGTCATAGCTGCTGGGGCCAGCGTTCCCTGAGGCGGATGGCCTGATGTTGGTACCATCACGCTGATCGTTTTCTCCTTCAGATTCCCCCAGTTGCATCATGACAGCTGTTTCCTTGATTTTTAACATCGACCTCTTCAGTAAACACAGCAGTGGTATGGTAATGCTGACTGAAGAGTTGTCACTGCTCACAAGCAACGTTAATTGCTCAAAATTTTGGAGGACTTGGCAGAGGTCCAACATGTTGGCCCAATCGGATCCACAGAAGCTTGGCAGCTGGCCGGATGCGCCTCGGTACTGCGCCGTCATGTACTGGACCACTGCACTCTTCTGCTCGCAAAAGCGGGCTAGCATGTGCAGCGTAGAATTCCAGCGCGTAGGGACATCACACAGCAAGCGATGGTGGGGGAGATTGAAGCGCTCCTGCATCTTGGCGAGTGCCCCCGAAGCAGTACTGGAAGTTCTACAATGTTTGGCCACTCGACGCACCTTCAACAGAAGATCGGCCACGCCTGGGTATGTCCTCAGGAACCGCTGAACTACTAGGTTCATCACGTGCGCCAGGCAAGGGATGTGTGTCAGCTTAGCCAACCTTAAAGCGCGAATGAGATTACTCCCATTATCACACACAACCATGCCCGGTTTCAGGTCCAGCGGTGCCAGCCACAAATCCGTCTGTTCCTTTATTCCCTTCCAAATTTCCTCCCCTGTGTGCTGCTTATCCCCAAGGCAGATTAGCTTCAGCAACGCTTGCTGACGCATGCCAACAGCTGTGCTGCACTGCTTCCACGATCCTACTGCTGCTGGGTTAGCGTTTCCGGATGAGGTACAGCTTTGAGATGCGTTGGAGGAGAAGGAGTCAGAGAGGTAGGTGCTGCTGTTATCCAGTGTGAGGGACGGCGGTGCAGCTGTTTGTGGCGTGGGCAACACCCGTGCCATAGCAGGTGAGGAATCGCTGCCAGGCTCCACAAGGTTCATCCAGTGCGCGGTAAGGGAGATGTATCGACCCTGGCCGAACGCACTCGTCCAGGTGTCAATGGTGAGGTGAACCTTGCAGGCAACGGCATTCTTCAAGCTTCGGGTTATTTTGCTGACCACGTGCTCATGCAACTCAGGCACTGCAGAGCGTGCAAAGTGGTAGCGGCTGGGAACCACGTAACGTGGGATGGCCACTGACATCATGCCCTTGAAGCTGTTTGTCTCCACCAATCGATATGGCAGCATTTCGCAGGCCAGAAGCTTGGCTATGCTGGCTGTTACTGCCACGGCCCGGGGGTCATTTGCTGGCAATTTCCTCTTGCGCTCAAACATCTCCGACACAGACAACTGAACCGTAGCGCTGCACACGGAAGGGCTGTTGGTTGTTGTGTTTGAAGAACACTGGGAGACCTCAAGAGCACTACTCCGGAAAGTGACAGTGTCAGCGTCGTCTGATGTTTGTGAATGTTGTGAACCACGCAATGGCTGGGCTACTGCTGCTGCTGAGGCGGGTCTGGTGAACCCAAGGGAGGCAGTGTTGTTTCTGGTACCCTGTCCTGACGCGTTTGCCCAAAGAGTGGGATGTTTGGATAGCATGTGACGGCTCATGCTGGTGGTGGAGAGGTTGTTAATACTTTTCCCCCTGCTCAGGCGGGTCTTGCACACCTTGCAAATCGCCATGGTAACATCCTCAGTGCAGTCTTCAAAGAAAGCCCAGACTTTGGAGCACCTGCCTCCTTGCTGGCGATTTCTGTTTGCTCCTCTTTTGCCTCTCACTTGAACTTCCACGCTTGTGGTGCCTGAAATTGCGCGCCGCCTACCTTGTGGCACAAGGCGAGCTCGTGCAGCAGTGGGTTCTTCAACAGACTCATCTGTGCTGCTGCTACGACGGCGATGTTCTCGTTCACAAACAAAATCTGGGTCTCTGTCCACATTGTCCATACCCTCCTCTTCCATCTCCTCAAACTCGTCATATGTCATTGTGGGCCGCCGCCGTGGAGTAGAGCTCCCCACAACAACCTCTGCGCAGCACACTCCAACGTCGTCTTCCAGATCTTGTCGGCCGACCTCCTGCAATTGCAACCCCTCCTGCCCAAATTGCTCTGGGATTTGGGTTTCCGAGTCCTCTTCGGACTCGCCTTGTATTTCAGTGCGCGGTGCATTTCCCACAGTTAACGGTTGTGAATCCAGGCACAACATTTCTGGCTGTTCCTCCATTGACCTTTGAAAGGTGGAAGTTTGTTGGGCTGGGAATAGCTCCTGCGAATACCCCATTGTGTCCTGAGGTAATTCATCGGACTGGTTATCTGGCAGTTGTGTGCGTGGTGTCGCTGCCGGTTGTGTCAGCTTTGTGCCCACTGGCTCCTTGTAACTGGCTGAGGACTCGGACCTCGTGCGTGATGTGCTGGTGCTGCTTAACCCACTGCTGGACGCTTGAGAGGTCATCCAAGTAATTATCTGGTCCTGTTCTTTTGGATTTGTGAGGGTTGTTGTCCTGGACAACATGGGCGGTATTGAGTGGGTTTTCTTGGGTGCTCCCCTGTGGCCTGTACGTGAACCGTCAGGGGAAACACCTCTTCCCTTGCCCCTCCCTCTTTCACCGGATTTCTTCCTCATTTCACTTATCCTTACAGTACACGCTGACTGGCAGCAGTACAGTGGCAGTACAGAAATGCTATACAGTACCACTATTCCCAGCAGCGACACAGAGCACAATGCTATACAGTGACGGGTGAGCGGTGTACCACTATTCCCAGCAGCGACACAGAGCACAATGCTATACAGTGGCGGGTGAGCGGTGTACCACTATTCCCAGCAGACACAGAACAGTACACAGAATGCTATATAGTGTGGCTGAACGAGCGGTGTACTACTGTTCCCAGCAGACACAGAACAGTACACAGAATGCTATATAGTGTGGCTGAACGAGCGGTGTACTACTGTTCCCAGCAGACACAGAACAGTACACAGAATGCTATATAGTGTGGCTGAACGAGCGGTGTACCACTATTCCCAGCAGACACAGAACAGTACACAGAATGCTATATAGTGTGGCTGAACGAGCGGTGTACCACTATTCCCAGCAGACACAGAACAGTACACAGAATGCTATATAGTGTGGCTGAACGAGCGGTGTACTACTGTTCCCAGCAGACACAGAACAGTACACAGAATGCTATATAGTGTGGCTGAACGAGCGGTGTACTACTGTTCCCAGCAGACACAGAACAGTACACAGAATGCTATATAGTGTGGCTGAACGAGCGGTGTACCACTATTCCCAGCAGACACAGAACAGTACACAGAATGCTATATAGTGTGGCTGAACGAGCGGTGTACTACTGTTCCCAGCAGACACAGAACAGTACACAGAATGCTATATAGTGTGGCTGAACGAGCGGTGTACCACTATTCCCAGCAGACACAGAACAGTACACAGAATGCTATATAGTGTGGCTGAACGAGCGGTGTACTACTGTTCCCAGCAGACACAGAACAGTACACAGAATGCTATATAGTGTGGCTGAACGAGCGGTGTACCACTATTCCCAGCAGACACAGAACAGTACACAGAATGCTATATAGTGTGGCTGAACGAGCGGTGTACCACTATTCCCAGCAGACACAGAACAGTACACAGAATGCTATATAGTGTGGCTGAACGAGCGGTGTACTACTGTTCCCAGCAGACACAGAACAGTACACAGAATGCTATATAGTGTGGCTGAACGAGCGGTGTACTACTGTTCCCAGCAGACACAGAACAGTACACAGAATGCTATATAGTGTGGCTGAACGAGCGGTGTACTACTGTTCCCAGCAGACACAGAACAGTACACAGAATGCTATATAGTGTGGCTGAACGAGCGGTGTACCACTATTCCCAGCAGACACAGAACAGTACACAGAATGCTATATAGTGTGGCTGAACGAGCGGTGTACTACTGTTCCCAGCAGACACAGAACAGTACACAGAATGCTATATAGTGTGGCTGAACGAGCGGTGTACCACTATTCCCAGCAGACACAGAACAGTACACAGAATGCTATATAGTGTGGCTGAACGAGCGGTGTACTACTGTTCCCAGCAGACACAGAACAGTACACAGAATGCTATATAGTGTGGCTGAACGAGCGGTGTACCACTATTCCCAGCAGACACAGAACAGTACACAGAATGCTATATAGTGTGGCTGAACGAGCGGTGTACTACTGTTCCCAGCAGACACAGAACAGTACACAGAATGCTATATAGTGTGGCTGAACGAGCGGTGTACTACTGTTCCCAGCAGACACAGAACAGTACACAGAATGCTATATAGTGTGGCTGAACGAGCGGTGTACCACTATTCCCAGCAGACACAGAACAGTACACAGAATGCTATATAGTGTGGCTGAACGAGCGGTGTACTACTGTTCCCAGCAGACACAGAACAGTACACAGAATGCTATATAGTGTGGCTGAACGAGCGGTGTACTACTGTTCCCAGCAGACACAGAACAGTACACAGAATGCTATATAGTGTGGCTGAACGAGCGGTGTACTACTGTTCCTAGCAGACACAGAACAGTACACAGAATGCTATATAGTGTGGCTGAACGAGCGGTGTACTACTGTTCCCAGCAGACACAGAACAGTACACAGAATGCTATATAGTGTGGCTGAGCGAGGTACACAGTGGCAGTAAACAATGCTATATATAGTGTGGCTGAGCGAGCGGTGTACTACTGTTCCCAGCTGCGACACACAATGACTGGGGGGGACCCTGGCTAGCGTGGCTGGAGCGCGAACTACCCTGCCTGCCTACCCAAAGCTAAACCCACAGACAAATGGCGGAGATATGACGTGGTTCGGGTATTTATTTACCCGAACCACGTGACCGTTCGGCCAATCAGAGCGCGTTCGGGTCCGAACCACGTGACCCGTTCGGCCAATCACAGCGCTAGCCGAACGTTCGGGGAACGTTCGGCCATGCGCTCTTAGTTCGGCCATGTGGCCGAACGGTTTGGCCGAGCACCGTCAGGTGTTCGGCCGAACTCGAACATCACCCGAACAGGGTGATGTTCTGCAGAACCCGAACAGTGGCGAACACTGTTCGCCCAACACTAGTTGCTGCCCCCCAGTATAGGTTAGATTAGGTTGCTGCCCCCCAGTATAGATGAGGTAGGTAGGTGCCTGGCCCCCCAGTATAGGTGAGGTAGGTAGCTGCCCCCAGTATAGGTTAGATCCCTGGGCCGCCCTCTGTGCTCCCCCCCTCTGAGTGCAGAGTGAGCGCACAGTAAAGCGCTATACACACCTACTCACCTCCCTGGTTCCAATCGCCGCTGGTCTCCTCTCTGCATAGCCGCTGATACACACACTAAACTAAACAGGAAGCAGATCTGCAAGTCTGAACTTGGAAAAGGGAGCCTGGGGGAGGCCCCATTAGAGAGTGGTGCTGGTGCCATGACAACTAGCACCATTTTTAAAGGTACAAGAGGGTCCATCAGGAATGTTTCCATCTCCCCGCCGGCCCATTCAGGGCCTGACTGTGAGGGTGCCAAATAGTAATGGCCCATGGTTGGCTTCACATTTACGCAATATTTGTGTTCGCCTCATACTTTAACATGGAGCCGTATTATGACCATTCACCCTTTAGTCACGTAGGACAGGACAGCCAATAAAGCATTTTTATCACATGCCTCATTCACCTCTCCTCCCGCTTCTTTAGCCCTATCCGCCTCTATCAGTCCCTTCACTGGCCATGAGTTAAGATGGCCAATCATCAGGCAACTTGGTAGTGATTATTATAATTGGAACCAGATGAGAATCGGTGCCGCAAAGTGCATGCCCGATCGATGATGTAATCAATTTCAGGCTGAAATTAGTTGCATTAATCAGGTGGACATGCTGCAAGATGTCTGGCTGGATCGTGTGCACGTCAGTAATGACGAATGATAGCCAGACAAGCAATGAATTGGACAAAACCCCCGGTGCTGTTCTTGCAATGTGTATGTAATGTCTAGCAAAAACGGACAGAGTTCCACACAAAATTCTTAGTTAAATAGAGTCCCAACTTTATGAATACAGGTAAAAGCCGTACAGCCAAGGAGCTGACATGTTTCGGACTCGCAGGTCCTTAATCATAGCACAAGTGGCTGGGACTCTATTTAACTAAGGATTTTGTACGGAACTTCGTCCTTTTTTGCTGCATATATGGGTCCAGCTCTATCCTGGTGTCCGAGGTGTAGCGGAATTCACCTACTTGCTATGTAATGTTTAAATGTGATGTAAGTGTGCATTTAATCATTACCTGTCTGTCCTGTGTTGCAGTGCCCGTCCATCTGTCGGTGCTCTTCTAGTAGCCGCATACGCACTGCCGGTGCATAGCACGCTGGTGCATGACGTCACACACGTACCACACCAGCAGCATGTATAGGGGTAATAGAAGAGCAGCGGAAGACAGACCAGCACGAGCGCACAGGACAGGTAATGTGTAAACACACACTTAAAGGGGAACTTCAGCCTTAACAAACAAACTGTCATCAGGTTACATTAGTTATGTTAATTAGAATAGATAGGTAATATAATCTCTTACCCACCCTGTTTTAAAAGAACAGGCAAATGTTTGTGATTCACGGGGGCTGCCATCTTTGTCATGGGGGCAGCCATCTTTTTGGTTGAAAGGAGGTGACAAGGAGCAGGAGACACAGTTCCAACTGTCCTGTATCCTGATAACCCCTTTCCGGCTGCACACACTAGACTTCAAATGTCAAATTCAAAATGTAGAAAAAAAAAATTGCACCAAAACAGCAGAACGAGAACAACAACATCAGAAATCCCATCATGCTTTGCACAGCATCAGGGGGAAAAAGCCCGGACAGTTTTCTTCTGTGCAGCTAAAAATAAGCCTTGTAAAAGAGAAACAAAGTTCTGATGCAGTGAAACTATTAAAGAAACAGCAAGCCTTTTCAGTGCTTCTGACTGAGTCGATTTTTAGTCCGGAGGTTCACTTTAAAGTACATTTACACATTACATACATGCATACACAGGGGCGGACTGACCATTCAGGCACTAGGGACCCTAGTGTACCTGCTAGGGGCAGCGTCTCTATGGACACGCAGAGCGCTGTTTTTTCAGGAGCTGCGACCAAAAGGCTCCACATGCACTGGAGGTGGTTGCTCTTTATAAGCAACCCACAATTGTGAGTATAATTTTTCAGAAATTGGCCCCATTGAATTATGTTATTACAGGATACTGGGCTCCTGGTGTCCCTGTGTTTTTTTGTTTGTAACCAGTCTATTCAGGCCACAGGAGGGAACTCTGCACGCCGCGAGTCTGGTCTACTCAAGACCAGACTAGCGACACACAGAGCTCCCTCCAAGGGCTGGTAGAGAAACGGTAAGTTCCCGCCCGCTTCCAGACGTCAGTAGTACATTCTGGAGGGGGGAGCGAGGAAGGGTCAGCCCCAAAGGGAGGGAAGGGGAGGTGGAGACGTCCCCGCCGCTGTGCCTGCTGCATCCCCCTTCACTACACTGCCACTCCTCCTGGGGACACCTATACACCTGGCTGCATATACTGGGGGCACCTATACACCTGGCTACATATGCTGGGGACACCTATACACCTGGCTACATATGCTGGGGACACCTATAGACCTGGCTACTTATACTGGGGACACCTATAGCCCTGGCTATCTAAACTAGGGACACCTATAGACCTGGTTACTTATACTGGGGACACCTACAGACCTGGCTACCTATTTTGGGGACACCTATAGTCCTGGCCACCTATTTTAGGGACACCCATAGACCTGGCTTCCTATTCTGGAGACACTTATAGACCTGGCTACTTATACTGGGGACACCTATAGACCTGGCTACCTATAATGGGAACACCTATAAACCTGATTACTTCCACTCGGGATACCTATAGACCTTGTTACCAATACTGGAGGCACCTGTTTTGGGGCAACTCCTGACAGATTAACTGTATTTTTGGGGAACCACTGCTGCCAGATTGTGTATGTTGGGGTAACCGCTGCTTCCAGATTATGTGTATTTTGGGGGAACCATTGCTGCCAGATTACATGTATTTTGGGTCATCCGCTGCCAGATTATGCATATTTTTGGGAACCACTGCCAAATTATGTGTATGTTGGGTGAACTGCTGCTGCCAGGTTACGTCTATTTTGGGGGAACCACTGCCATATTATCTGTATTTTGGAGGAAATTCTGCCAAATTGCGTGGATTTTTGGTGAAATGCTGCCAGATTACATGTATTTTGGTGGGAAACACTATGGCACAGCTCAGACTTCCCCGGCAGACCTTTGACACCACTGCTAAGGTCATGTATAATTGGCCCCACCTGTAACTGCACCCATATTCTCTTGCGTAACCACGTAAAACCAGCAGGGGTTTTTGTCAATAAAAAAATATCCTATGTCAGTAAATGTTTATATCTTTGTCTGTAAAAAATAACGTGGAAGGTTGGCAACACTGGTATGGGCGCCATAATCTCCTATTGCCCCAAGAGTTGTCATTCCGCCCCTGTGCATACATACACAGCGGTGAGACGGCAGGCGCGGCGGGCTCCGCCGATTCCTAAGAAACTTAATGCTGAAATTGTTCAGAAATCGGCCTGCTGTGTATGTGCAACATACACATCTCTCTTCAATCAGATTCAATTAGATAGAGATTTGTCTCTTGGTCTAATCTGCACATCATCCCTAGATGTATGGCTACCTTAACACAAAGGATACAGTTTAAAATCCTGACTCACACCTGCAAAGCTATTTACAATCTAGCACCTAGCTCTTTCTTAGCCAAATAATCTTCAGATACCACCCTTCACACAATTACTGCTCTACTAACAATATTCTCCAGTCTTCTTCTATGGTCACCTCTTCTCACTCCCTCTTACAAGACTTCTCACGATCCTCTCCCCTCCTCTGGAACACCCTCCCTCAATGCATCTTCCATTCACCCTCACTTACCCTTTTTAGGCACAAACTGAAAACTCACTTCTTCAGGCAAGCATACTCTCCTACCTAGGACACTTCCAACCACAAACAACCATTTCTACCATCTCATCCGCAGCTTCCCTTTACCTACTGTCCTATACCATAAACCTGTAGCCTTTAAGGCTTTCTGGCCAGGGCTCTCTTACCATTTTGTCTCCCAATGCTGTGTAATGTGTGTGCATATCTCCCACTCCTGTGTAAAAATCTGTACAGTCCTGGCCAAAAGTTTTGAGACTGTCAAAAATATTGCAAATTAGAAAAGTTGGTGCTTAAGATTTTATAATAGCAATTTGCATATACTCCACAATGTTATGAAGAGTGTTCAAATGAATTGCATAGTCCTTCTTTGCCATGAAAATTAACTGAATCCCAAAAAAAACTTTCCACTGCATTTCATTGCTGTCATTCAAGGACCTGCTGAGATCATTTCAGTAATCGTTTTGTTAACTCAGGTGAGAATGTTGACGAGCACAGGGCCGGAAATCATTATGTCAGGCTGATTGAGTTAGAATGGCAGACTTGACATGTTAAAAGGAGTGTGATGCTTGAAATCATTGATCTTTCATTGTTAACCATGGTGAACAGCAAAGAAACGCATGCAGCCATCATTGCATTGCATAAAAATGGCTTCACAGGCAAGGATATTGTGGCTACTAAAATTGCACCTAAATCAACAATTTATAGGATCATCAAGAACTTCAAGGAAAGAGGTTCAATTCTTGTTAAGAAGGCTTCAGGGCATCCAAGAAAGTCCAGCAAGCGCCAGATCGTCTCCTAAAAAGGATTCAGCTGTGGGATCGGAGTGCAACCAATGCAGAGGTGTAGTGAGGTGAAGACTCTTGGAAGACTCTTGGAAGATGGCCTGGTGTCAAGAAGGGCAGCAAAGCAATTTCTCTCCCAAAATAACATCAGGGACAGATTCATCTTCTGCAAAAAGTATGGTGAATGGACTGCTGAGGACTGGTGCAAAGTCATATTCTCCGATGAAGCCCCTTTCCAATTGTTTGGGGCATCTGGAAAAATGCTTTTCTGGAGAAGAAAAGGTGAGCGCTACCATCAGTCCTGTGTCATGCCAACAGTAAAGCATCCTGAGACCATTCATGTGTGGGGTTGCTTCTCATCCAAGGGAGTGGGCTCACTCACAATTTTGAAAAAAACACAGCCATGAATAAAGAATGGTACCAAAACACCCTCCAACAGCAACTTCTTCCAACAATAGTTTGGTGAAGAACGATGCATTTTCCAGCACAATGGAGCTGGAATGAGGCAAAAGTGATAACTAAGTGGCTCGTGGACCGAAACGTTGAAACTTTGGGTCCATGGCCCAGAAACTCCCCACATCTTAATCCCATTGAGAACTTATGGTCATTCCTCAAGAGGTGGGTGGACAAACAAAACCCACTAATTCTGAGAAACTCAAAGAAGTGATTATGAAAGAATCAGTTGGCCCAGAAGTTGAGAGCAGAGGTCCTGAAAAAGAAGGGCCAACACTGAAAATACTGACTCTTTGCATAAATCTCATGTAATTGTCAATAAAACCCTTTGAAACGTATGAAGTGCTTATAAATATATTTCAGTACATCACATAAACAACTGAAACAAAGATCTAAAAGTAGTTTAGCAGCAAACTTTGTGAAAACTAATATTTTTGACACTCTCAAAACTTTCGGCCAGGACTGTAGCTGATTTGTTCACTGCTTCAGTGGTAATCCGCCATTGTCTTGTATTGGTAATTGTTGTATTGTTTATTTTGTATTGTTATACCCAGTATGCTTTTGTTCAGCATCATGGAAGATGCTGGTGCTAGATAAATGAATAATAATAGTTAAAAAATCAGATTTGTCTTTCCTTCTTTCTCTCCTCTGTAGGATCATTATTACTATTACCGTATATACTTGTGTATAAGCAGACATGCGTATGTGCCAATGTACCCACTTTTCCCTCAGAAACTAAGAAAAAGTGATTGACTCACATATAAGCCCTCTCCCCAGTATAGTTTCTGCCACAGTAGCCAGATGTACCCCCCCAGTACAAGTCAGCCCCCCTCAACATAGCCAGATGTGTCCCAAGGATGATACAGCTGTGTCTCAAGACGCCACTAGATGGCGTCATAGATATGAGACACAGCGATTGCCAAACATGAAGAATCCCAGATCATTGCACCACTGACATGTTTCTTGCACGCTCTGCTCCACAAGCCGGGGACACAGGGAGTCTTGAGCAGTGCACTCTGCACACCATGTTGCAGGGGATGGGGGGCAAGGACACAGCAGGGGACAAGCTGGTAAGAGCAGGATGACTAGTGCATGATCTTTATGCTCCTCTGCCAGTAACAAAACCTCATCCACCATCCGTTCTGCTCCACTGACTCACATATAAGCCGAGGGAGTAACTTTTCAGCACATTTTTTGTGCTGAAAAATTAGGCTTATACACGAGTGTATAAGGTATGTGATGTATTTATAAAGCACCAACATATTACGCAACGCTGGACAATAAATACATACAGTGGCACAAAGGATGACATAACATAACAAGGTTATACAACATAGGACAACGCTATACAAGGCACTCAGGGTACAAAATACATGTTCACACAGTATTGGGCTGGTTAGGTGGGTCCAGTAATACAAGTACGAGGCGGTTATAGGAAAGGAGCACACAATCATATACAATACAATAGGATTATACGCTTTTACTAGGATCCTAAGATTTCCAAATATCTATGCCAGTTACAACATTAGAAGCTTGAACAGTAGCTGAGTGTTTCCGGGATAATGATAATTCTCTGTAATGTTCTTATTTGGTCTGGTACCAAGATTTTCCTTTCGATAACTTCTTATGTACTGATCTTCCCACAAAACAAACACTGCAGGCATTTGCTCCTATGTGCGTATAAGGAAACGTCTTTTCTTCATAATGAATGTCAAAAAATCAGTTCCTCGACTGCACAAAACACAGCCTCTGTATGGCTAAATTAAAGCACCTCTCCGGACTAATTTTTCTTTTCTTTTTTCATATCTCCTTCCTCTGCCCACACTATAGTCATTTACCATAAGAAGGAAAAAAAAATGTTAATATATACTGTGCCTTAATTTTAGGATTTGCAACATAGTCATGTGACTGTAGGTGGCCCCGCCTCCTCCTCTCTGAGTTGAGCCGTCTTGGCTCACGGGGCTGACTGGGGTACATTCACTAATAGCAATGTAGTGATCATCAAATTTTTGGTTCTCAAACCTGAACGCGAATTTACCGCAAATGTTCTCGAACGGGAAGTTTATGGTGGGCTCCACAGATTTTAATGGGCAGGAGAACTTCTAAACTTTCAGGGCATCTCTGCAGCCACAATTTCATAAAAAAAAGGTGAAAAAAGTGTACCAAAACCCGGACAGTGGCATGGCAGAGGAGGATCAACTGCAAAGTATTTGCCCAAAAATATGTATTATGCGCAAATGCTTTCTAAATTATTTTTAGAGTTTAATGGTCAACTTGTGGCTCTACTTACTGTCTCATTACGCCAGCAGACCGGCTCATCACGCAGCAGAACAGCTCATTACGCTGGCAGACTGGCTCATTACGCCGCAGTCATCACTGGCAGACCCGCAGGCGAAACAATGGAGAGGGAGAGCAGCTCATTGCGCAGCATAGTCTGCGTTGACAGCTGCCTCCCTCAAAGCCTGCGGGATGCCTGAGTGGGGGGTCCTTCAGTGGTGTAACGGCTCATGATGGGGGGAAGACGGGCAACAGGTGGGCTGTGCAGTAGTTTTCTCAATTGAGAAAGCAGGGCTAATCCATGTCCTTTTTTTTTTCAAAACCTGAAAAGGCGTCCCCTGCTATGTTTATTTAGTTACAAAAGTCCATCAGAGTTATGTCAGGGACTGATGGACACGGATTTCAGTGAGATATAGAAAATTAAAGGGCCATCACAAAAAAAAAGACACAGCTTGGCTTCTATATACTGGTTATATCTACTGTGGGGTGGTTAAAAATTAACCTCTAGCTGACCGCGTCACGCCGACGGGCGTGGCCGCGGTGGCAGCCCCAGGACCTCCTAACGCCGATCGGCGTAAAGTCCTGGGGCTCTTTTTTGCAGGAGATCGCGCGCAGGGTGCGCGCGCATCTCCTGCTTGGTGGGCGGAGCAGAGCTCTGCCTTCAGTCTCTGGGCGGCAGTTGCCGCTCTGGAGACTGTTAGACGGCGTAATCACAGTCAAATTACATGTACAGCGCTGCGATCAGCAGCAGCGCTGTACTAGGGACAACCGTGTGACACCGCTGTCCCCTCCTGAGACACAGAGGTGATGGGCTGAAGCCTATGACAGCTGATCACGGGGATTGGCTGGCGGCGGGAGGGAGGGAGGGGGGTTTACAATGATATATTTAAAAAACACACATTTTATATTAAAAAACATAAATAACAAAAAACACAGACAAACAAACATTGGGGGGGAGGGGGGGGGGGCGATCAGAACCCACCAACAGAGAGCTCTGTTGGTGGGGAGAAAAGGGGGGGGAATCACTTTTGTGCTGTTTTGTGCAGCCCTGCAGCTTGGCCTTAAAGCTGCAGTGGCCAATTTAATGAAAAATTGCCTGGTCTTTAGGGGGGTTTAACACTGTGGTCCTCGAGAGGTTAAATGATTTGCGGTAGTGGTCCTCTAAGGGGAAAAACCCCTGGAGGTGAAATGGTTAATTAGTGATGAGCAGAAATTAGGCCTCTGCATAGTTACACATTGTAATTCACAATCACAATTAGGCATAGTAATCATAATGCAAAATTTCAGGGAAAACCGTAATTCATTTCATATGTTATTGTAATCATTCGTAATTTTCTTATTTCTTGCTTAATTGTGTGCCAACTTAAGCAGGTTAATAGCAAAGCCGCCATATATGCTTTTGCCACCAAAACTGCTACATACTACATTTATTAAGGAGAATAATGGGTAAAAGGAAAAAAATATTTTTTAACCACTTGATGACTGAGGTTTTTTTTTCACCTTGTGAATGTGATGATTTTCTCAGCTGCCTGTGCAGGCAGGCAGCTTTTTGACCATTGTGTAGGTTTGCATGCTGCAGGACTCTGGAAAGAGGAGCTTCTGTCAGTTTTGCAGCTTGTGCTTGCAGAGGAATTTGCATACGTTGTCATGCAAATTGCCTGGCCACATTCATTGGAGGCATGTACTATAAGTACTATGTCTTTCCCACAATGCTTGGCTGGTCATAAGGAGTCTTCCTGTGAAACACTCTGGAGAGTGTCAGCCATGCTCTTTGTTTGAAGATCAGCTTAGAGTAATTCCTGGAAACTGTGCTAGGCAGATTCCCTAATGCAGTTAGGATTGTTTATCTGTTTGTTTGTTCTGTTGCTGTTGTCCTGTCCCAGCGGTGGTTGACAGGAAATGGTTCTGATCTCTGTTCTTGGAGTATAGCTGGTGCAGCGGTTGCTACCAGCTATCTCTTCTGTTCTGTCTCCTGGGATCGCGCTAGCCACTTTTCGCTAGCGCTGTGGATCCTTCTGTTCTGTCTCCTGGGATCGCGCTAGCCACTTTTCGCTAGTGCTGTGGATCCTTCTGTTCTGTCTTCCTGGATCGCACTAGCCACGTTCGCTAGTGCTGTGGATCCTATCTCTCGCTTGTCCCTGTTTTCGTGTGTCTGTCTTGTCTGCTACGGACGCTTGCTGGAGGCTCGGTGAGGTAACCGTTAAGCAAGTGTTTGCGTCCTCTGTTTCATGTTTGTCTGTTGATGGTTAGTTAGGCGTGCTTGTCTCTATTGTGCTTATCATGTGGAGACCGCGCATAACCGTGTGCACTGTTGCAAATGAGTGTGGTGTTCGCGGTTAGCTAGCGTTTTCCGTATCTCCTCATTGTATGATTTGCTGTGCCTTTGCTACTCTCATGCTCCGCCTTGCTGTAGCCTTGTGTCACGTCTGGCGATCGCACCTCTCACGATCGCGTTCCTACTTCATATGTGCTGTGGTGTGTGCACAGTCGCGGGTTGGTGACTAGTTTTATGCACACACACACAATCTGTCTCTGTGCTCACTCTCAATCGCTTCTCTTGCGATTACGGTTCTTCCCTTCATACAATTCCTGTCTGGCGTGTGTGGTAGGGCAGAGGAGCTGTTCCTCTGCACTTCACAGCTCCACCTGCCGACAGGAATTTCCCTCTGCAGGTGCATTGCACCTACTGCTGGGTTCCTGCAAATTTATACGCTTGTGGAGGAAATCCGCCGTGTCAGCGCACGTCTGGTGCGCTGACCACGGAGACGATTCCACAAGCGTTACTGTAAACCAGAGCAATTTTCACCTGTCAGCGCTCCTCCCTTTCTTTTGCAATAACTTAATTACTACTAATCACAGCGTAATGATCTATATCTTGTATTTCTCGCCACCAATTAGGCTTTCTTTTGGAGGTACAGTATACTAAGAACTATTTTATCCTAAATGCATTTTAACATGAATAATAAGAAAAAAAATGCAGTTTTCAGTTTTTGGACAATATAGTGTTAAAATAAAATGTTCTACTGTGGATAAAAGCCACACATTTTATTTGCCCATTTGTCCCGGTTATTGCAATGTTTAAAACATTTCCCTAGTACAATGTTTGGTGCCAATATTTTATTTGGAAATAAAGGTGCATTTTTTCAGTTTTGCGTCCATCACTAATTACAAGCCCATAAATTAAACATTAGTAGTAATATACCGACTTGACATAAATTTTAAAAAAGTTCAGTCCCTAAGGTAACTACTTATATATATATTTTTTATGTAATTTCCCCCCCCCCCCTATATAAAAAAAGTTTGGGTACTATGGGAGGGTAGCTGCCACGCAGTATAGGTTAGATTAGGTAGCTGCCCCCCAGCATACGTGAGGTAGGTAGGTGCCCAGCCCCCCAGTATAGGTGAGGTAGGTAGCTGCCCCCAAGTATAGGTTAGATTAGGTAGCTGCCCCCAGTATAGGTTAGATTAGGTAGGTGCCCCCCCCCCCAGTATAGGTTAGATTAAAGGTAGCTGCCCCCCAGTATAGGTGAGAGGTAAGTGCCCCCCCAGTATAATTTAGATTAGGTAGCTGCCCCCCAGTATAGATTAGATTAGGTAGCTGCCTCCCAGTATAGGTGAGGTAGGTAGGTGCCCAGTATAGGTGAGGTAGGTAGCTGCCCCCAGCATAGGTTAGATTAGGTAGCTGCCCCAGTATATGTTAGATTAAGTAGGTTCCCCCCAGTATAGGTTAGATTAAAGGTAGCTGCCCCCCAGTATAGGTGAGGTAGGTAGCTGCCCCCCAGTATAGGTGAGATAGGTAGGTGCCCTCCAGTATAGGTTAGATTAGGTAGCTGCCCCCCAGTATAAGTTAGATTAGGTAGCTGCCCCCCAGTATAGGTGAGGTAGGTAGGTGCCCGTGCACGCGCACTCCCGGCCGCGGATTCGGTAGCCAAGGAATCAATGTATCGGGCTATGGTGCCCGATCACTGATTCCTCTCCCCCGCTGAAAAAGCGACAGCTTCTCTCGGAAGCTGTGCTTTTTCTGGCTGTCTCCTTCCCGATGCGTCACTCTAAGCGCGTGCTACGCTTAGAGTGACGTCATGTAAACAAACTCATGGCCGCCATCTTGTGGCCAAAAAGTAATACTACACCTGAAAAAAAAAATTAACACACATTTACATTATAAATCTATTGTTTACCTCCCACCCTCCCAAAACTACCCAAATAAAATGTTTACTATAAAAAAAAAAAAACATTACAATAAAAAAGAAAATGTAAATATTTACCTAAGGGTCTAAACTTTTTAAATATCAATGTAAAGATGAAATATTTCTATATTTTTTTTATTTTAAACTTGTAAATAGTGATAGATGCAAAATGGAAAAAATGCACCTTTATTTCCAAATAAAATATTGTCGCCATACATTGTGATAGGGACATAATTTTAACGGTGTAAGAACCGGGACATATGGGCAAATACAATACGTGAGTTTTAATTATGAAGGGAAGGCATGTATTATTTTAAAACTATAATGGCTGAAAACTGAGAAATAATGAATTTTTCCATTTTTTTCTTATTCTTCCTGTTAAAATGCATTTACAGTAAAGTGGCTCTTAGCAAAATGTACCCCCTAAAGAAAGCCTAATTGGTGGCGGAAAAAACAAGATATAGATCAGTGCATTGTGATAAGTAGTGATAAAGTTATAGGCTAATGAATGGGAGGTGAACATTTCTCACGTGAAAACGACGGAACGCGAATGGGATAGGGTAGGCAGGTAGGTGGGTGCCCCCCCATAATGGCGGGGGGAGCCGCAGCCGCGGGGAGGGCAGCCCGACCTCTCCCCGGGCCGCCCTCCGTGCTCCCCCCTCGGAGTGCAGAGTGAGCGCGCAGGGAAGCGCTATACACAGCTACTCGCCTCCCTGGTTCCAATCGCCGCTCACTTGCCGCTGGTCTCCTCCTCTGCCCAGCCGCCGATACACACGCTGCTTCCAGTTTAGCAGGAAGCAGTGTGTGTATCAGCAGCTATGCAGAGAGCAGACCGGCGGCTAGTGAGCGGTGATTGGAACCAGGGAGGTGAGTAGCTGTGTATAGCGCTTTCCTGCGCGCTCACTCTGCACTCCGAGGGGGGAGCACGCCGCTGCACGCCGCTGCAGACTTGTATTCACGGCCCTGGTGCATCCTGAGAATTTTGCAGGGCGTGAATATACTGTACGGCATGCAATAAGTTATTAAACTGTCATTTTTCGGAGTTTAAATTGATTTTCTCAGAAACTATGAGGTCCTTTTGAAAAAACATTTTTTGACAATAGCATGTATGGCTGCTTTGCTATTCACCTCCAAAGTCGGTACTAAACTACGCAAACGTATGCAAAAATTTACGTACAAATTTACGTAAACATAATTAGCTGATTACGATCATCACTACACCACTGAGGGTTTTTTTCCCCTCGTGGACCGGAGCAATTTTCACCTTTCAGCACTCCTCCTTTTCATTTGCCTATAACTTTATCACTACTTATCACAACTATAGAACCAAAAGAAAGAATGGTTAACCAGCCGGGCGGTGTGGACGAGCTCATCTCGTCCATCACCGCCGGAGGCTGCCGCTCAGGCCCTGCTGGGCCGATTTCCACGAAATAAAAAGCAGCACACGCAGCCGGCACTTTGCCAGCCGCGTGTGCTACCTGATCAGCGCCGCAGCGCGGCGATCCGCCACGTGCAGCAGCGAAAGAGGGTCCCCCCAGCCGCCCGAGCCCAGCGTAGCCGGAACAAACAGTTCCGGCCAGCGCTAAGGACTGGATCGGAGGCGGCTGACGTCAGGACGTCGACTGACGTCCATGACGTCACTCCGCTCGTCGCCATGGCGACGAGGTAAGCAAAACAAGGAAGGCCGCTCATTGCGGTCTTCCTTGTTAATTCTGATCGCCGGAGGCGATCAGAATGACGCGTCCGGAGCGCACTCTAGTGGGCTTTCATGCAGTCAACTTTCAGTTGGCTGCATGGAATAGTTTTTTTTTTTATAAAAAAAAAACCCTCCCGCAGCCGCCCTGGCGATCTTAATAGAACGCCAGGATGGTTAAATCACATTACCATCTGTTAGAAGAATTGCAATTACAGCTTTATTTTAAGATATTAAGATAATTCAACCACAAAAAAAACATTTAAAAACATAAAAACAGAGTTCTAGCAGCAGACACATCTCTACAACAACTGGAAGGGACATTAGACCAGTGGAAATCTGTGCTTTGGCCTGAGGAGTCCAAATCTGAGATTTTTGGTTCCAACCACCATGTCTTTGTGTGAAGCAAAAAAAGGTGAACGGCTGGTCTCTACATGCCTGGTTCCCACCGTGAAGCATGGAGGAGGAGGTGTGATGGTGTGGGGGTGCTTTGCTGGTGACACTGTTGACGATTTATTCAAAATTGAAGATCTACTGAACCACCATGGCTACCACAGCATCTTGCAGTGGCATGCTATTCCATCCGGTTTGCTTTTAGTTGGACCATCATTTATTTTTCAACAGGACAATGACCCCAAACACACCTCCAGGCTGTGTAAGGTCTATTTGACCAGGAAGGAGAGTGATGGGGTGCTGTGCCAGATGATCTGGCCTACACAGCCACCAGACCTGAGCCCAATCGAGATGGCTTGGGGTGAGCTGGACCGCAGCGTGAAGGCAAAAGTGTCAACAAGTGCTAAGCATCTCTGGGAACTCCTTCAAGACTGTTGGAAGACCATTTCAGGTGACTACCTCTTGAAGCTCATCAAGAGAATGCCAAGAGTGTGCAAAGCAGTAATCAAAGCAAAAAGGTGGCTACTTTGAAGAACCTAGAATATGTCATTTTCAGTTGTCTCACACTTTTTGGTTATGTACTGTACTTCCACATGTGTTAATTCATAGTTTGAATGCCTTCAGTGTGAATCTACAATGTTCATAGTCATGAAAATAAAGAAAACTCTTTGAATGAGAAGGTGTGTCCAAACTTTTGGTCTGTACTGTATGTATATCATATCCACGGTTCAATGAGAACCACTTCAATTATAGAACCCGGGTTCAAAGTGCATAAATTAGGAGGTAATGAAACCTTTAGAACCAAAAAGTGCTCAGTGCAAACAGTAAATAAAACATTTTGGGCAAAAGGGAAATCATCAAATACAGATAATCCTTAACCACTTATGGTTCCTGTACATAAGGCTCACGTCCAAATTAGATACATTGTAGGTTCCTGGACCTGACACTTATGTCCACTGTCCAGTGCACTCCCCAGTGTTCCACCGTCGCACATACACGTACATGTGCTCCTGCTCGTGCACTAATCCCATTGTGAATGATTGCTCTGAGCAAACAGTCATTCACAAAAAGTTACAGTAAAGAAAAAAAAATGTTATTTGAATTGACAGTGTAAAACAATAAAAAAAAAGGGTTTTTTTTTGTTTTTTTTTTTACGATTTAACACCTACCAAACTAATTAAACCCTAGTGTTAACTATATTTTGGTGTAAGATTTGTGGACACCTGTAATGGCTGCCATAAATAGCATTTGGATGCGATCACTCTGGAGACAGCTTGGGGACCTAATACTGTATAGATGCATTGCTGTTCTTTTGCCTAGCAAAGCATCTAAGCAGCACTGGGGTCCCCAAACTGTGCGCCCTAGCGATTGCATGCAGTTGCTACAGACTGGCACTTATGGTACAATACATGACCAACTAGTGATGAAATATGGCATGTGTGTGGTATTGTTTTAACCGAAACAAACCAATTACTGTATTTTGAGGTGTTTTAAAACTGTGGCACTTGACATGTAAAAGTTAGGAAGGGGAAAACATGAAAAAAATATGTAATTTTTGAGTTTACGCCTTATTTTCCCCAATACATTGCCCTTGAAATTGAATAATACTTGAAAAAAAAATATTACCTACAGAAAGCCTAGAATTTCCTAAAAAAAACACATGTAGCACTTTCATGGCATGGGTATTAAACAGTTATTGCTGTATCAAAAGTGACACAGCTGATATGCCAAAATTGTCAGGAACCTTGAGGGGGAAAAACCCTGAAGTGGTTAAACATACAACCTAAACCTACTAAAGTGCATATCTGAATGGAGCAGCATATAAATGTTCTAGACAGTAGTGCAATGGAGTGCGGAATACAGTGATGCTACATCGGGAACAAAGTAAAATGAATGCCAGGTTTGCAGTCAGCAGCCAGGAGTAGGTCTGGGAAACATCCAGAGCAGCCTTTCTCAACCTTTCTACCCTGGAGGAATCCTGCAAATAACTTTTTGATCCCAAGGAACCCCTGCAAATAACTTTTTGATCCCAAGGAACCCCTGCAAACAACGTTTTGATCTCAAGGAACCCCTGCAGTTATTTTGGAGGAGGCGTGGTCTTTAAAAGTATGTGTGGCTATTTATTTCACTACCCCCTATTACACTGCCACTCATTATACTGACTCCTGTCCTGACCCCCAAAATTAGTGCTTCTTGTTACAGTACCACCTATTATAGTGTGCTCTATATACTTCCACTACGATGGGGGAAAATGCCAAGGAACCCCTGCAGAGTACTCAAGGAACCCTGGGGTTCCAGGGAACACTAGTTGAGAAAGCCTGATCCAGAGGATTGCCCCATAAGTATTGCTGGAGTCCACACACTGGCCTTCTCAAGAGCTTGTATCTTGATCTACCTCTTGATACAAGCCCTTGAGAAAGTGGACGTGGAACGTTTAAAATATTTCCATAGTACAATGTATGGTGCCAATATTTTATTTGGAAATAAAGGTGCATCTTTCCTACATTTTCAAAAATAATAGTAATATACCCTATTGACATACATATTTTTTTTAAAAAAATCAGTCCCTTGGGTAACTATTTATCCATTTTTTTGTCATTTTTTTATGCAAAAGTTTTATTTGGGTAACTATGGGATGTGTAGGGGTTATTATTAAAAAAAAAGCATCGCTGCATCTGTTAAAGGAGTTCCACTAGGGTGCTATACTGTATACCCTGCCCTCCAAACCTCTCCTTTTCTTGTCATGACAACTAACATTTATATAGCGCTTTTCTCCTGCAGCTTGCTCTCCAACCACTAGGGCACGCTCAAGGGGCAGTAGCAGTGATTGTGAGGCTAGTCTAAAGACTCATTACTGGATAGGTGCAGCTTACTGACCAGGAAGAGCCGATATTCAAACCCAGGTCACCTGTGTCAGAGGCAGAACTCTTAGCCAGCAAACTATCCAGCCACAATTAGTCCTCGTTCACATTGTGCTCCGATCACGTTCGCCTGCACGTTGGCTGTTTTTGTATACTTTTTTCGATTAATGTGCATTGGATGTTTTTGTTAAGTGCTTTATTCGCAAAGCCTTGCTAATGCATAGCATGACCATGCTATGCATTTAGCATGCAATGTGATGCGCATGAAGGTTTCCACTTGGAAAGATTTAAATCCGAGTGATCACGAGGTTAAAACACAGTAATACACGCACTACCGTGTGACAACCCTCATGATCACGCGGACATAAATCTTTCCATGTGGAATCCTTCACACCCATCACATTGCGTGCTAAATGCATAGTACAGTCATGCTATGCATTAGCACGGCTTTGTGAATCAAGGCCATTGTATTTATTCTTAACCACTTAGGTCTATCTGGACGGATATATCTGTCCAGATATCCAGCCCTGCTGCAGCTGAGCTGGGCGCGCTCCCACCGCCTTCCGCTGGCCCGAAAATCAATGAATGGGAATACAGTTCCCATTCATTGATGTATGTCTCCCTATGAAAAACCGATGGCTTTTCTGAAAAGCCGTAATTTTTCTAAGTCTCACATCATCCCTTCAGTTCCAGTTAGTGAGAGCTCTCGCTTACAGGATGAAAAACAAAAAAGTGACTGTCGTCATCTTGTGGCCAAATAGTAAAACTACATGTACATACATTTTTTAAAAAAAAATATACATAATAAATTACATTTAAAATGATCTGTTTACCTCCCCACTCCAAAAAAAACCCCAAACAACATTTTTAATAAAAAAAAGAAAAGAAAAAAATTACAATTAAAAAAAGCAACATAAATAGTTACCTAAGGGTCTGAACGTTTTAAATATGCATGTCAAGAGCGTATATTACTATAATTTTTTTTAAATTATAAGCTTGTAAATAGTGATGGACGGAAACTGAACAAATGCACCTTTATTTACAAATAAAATATTGACGCCATAATTTAAATGGTGTAATAACCGGGACAAATGGGCAAATAAAAGTGGATTTTAACTATGGTAACATGTATTAAATCTATAATGGCTGAAATCTGAGAAATAATGAATGTTTCCTTTTTTTTCTTAATATTCCCATTAAAATGCATTTAGAAAAAGAATTCTTAGCAAAATGTACCACCCAAAGAAAGCCTAATTGGTGGTGGAAAAAACAAGATATAGATCAATTCATTGTGATAAGTAATGATAAAGTGATTGGCAAATAAATGTGAGGTAAAAGTTGCTCAGATGCATAAGGTGAAACAACAATGAAGGCTGAAGTAAATGCTCACACAATTGCTGCACAAAGCGATTTTGTGAGCATTTTGCTATACCTTCCATTGAGGCAGAATCACCTCAAAAATGGTCCAGGCAACGCTTTTCTTAGCGGATCGGAAGCGAACCGCTCAGATGTGAACTCTCTCATAGGGAATCATTGCACAAGCGCTTGCAGGGCGATTTTGAAATTCGCCAGTGCTTAAAAAAAATGTCAAAAACACCCTTACTGTCTGTTCCCTTTCATTGTTTTTCTGCACTTATATTTTACTTGTCCATAGAGACTATCTGTTAACAGGCCTGCTGTACTCCCTCTCCACTCCTCTTAATGGTATCTCAGATCCTAAAACAAAAAGCCTCCACTTTCTTACTCTGTTGTGTGAGGTCAGATCTGTTATGTGCATGGATTGAGTATTGACCCCATACCTTGAGAAAGGCCGTAATTGGCCGAAACATGTCGGTAGGCGCAGCTACGGATGCCGAACTCTCCCAGCAAATGGTCCCCTGCTGATCCCCGCTGTTTGTACATGTGTGGGTAGATCGCGCGACATACACATCTGAAAGCGGGGATCCCCTCACTTAAATGCAGCTAGCCAGGAGACACATTAAGTGGTGAGTACACAAGCTGGACATTTGTGATGGCTTTCTGAGTTGCGGTGGGCAGAAGATTAGGGGCACTTAGCCCGACCAAGCACTCGTAGCCAACCTCTATGCTTTGATTGTTTGCATAGAGCTGCAGCCTTATCTTTGCACTGATGAACTGTCTGCAAGTTAAAAGCTGAAGTGTGACCAAAAGCATCTGCTTGACACCTGCTGTCCTGTAATCTTGGACACTTTCACTCTGCTAACTAACTGCAAGCCTTCTCTTCTGTTTTGCTTGAACTGTTTGCTCTGGATTACACAGGATTACCATTTAGGATATATGACATTTTAGGTATTATTGAACTGGGCTGTAGGTTTAGTTTACTGTGGCCACCAGCAGAAGTATAATCAAGTCTGGCATCTAGTGCAACTGCAGCTGCCTCTTGTAACGATTGGTGTCAGCACACAGAGTATTTCTGATTATTGGTGATCTGCAGAATCACCAATAATACCAGTATAGCTTGACACTGGGACACCTAATGTGGTAAAGTGTTTGGTGCAACAGTAAGAATAGGTTATCTCCCGAGAAGCGAGAGATACAGACTCTACTGCAGCCAGTGGACCCCTGAGGTGCAGGTGGCCACTGACAGCTGAAGCTGACCTCCTCAAGCAGAGGAGAGACAGACTGTACTGCAGCCAAGGATTCCCTGATGGTTTGGGAATCAGACTGTACTGCAGCCAAGGATTCCCTGATGGATTGGGAATCAGAGTGTACTGCAGTCAAGGATTCCCTGATGGATTGGGAATCAGAATGTACTGCAGTCAAGGATTCCCTGATGGATTGGGAATCAAACTGTACTGCAGCCAGTGGACTCCTATGGAGTAGAGCCCCCCTGACTGAACTGCAAGAGGGTCTTCCTGAGGAGCAGGTAGCCCTTGCAGCTAATTGACACCTGGAGAGTTAGTGTCACGAGTAGTACAGTAAGGCTGATCACTCAAGGTATGAGTGACAGCCAGAAGGGTCAGACAGGCCAGGTCGGCAACACACGAGTAGACAAAGTACAGAGACAGAAGGCTGATTCGGTAACCGGGTACAGGCAAGGTTGGCAACTGGTAGACAGATGAGCAGAGGTACCAAATCAGTAAGCAGGAGAGTGGTCAGGAAAGCCAGAGATCATAACAGGTAATAGTATCACAATATCCTAGTCTTAGGTGTGAGGTCCTTGGTCTCAACACCTGGGAACTAGTCTAGAATATAACAGTAGCAACACAGCAATCTCCTGGTTTTAGGTGTGAGGTCCTTGGTCTCAACACCTGGGAACTAGTCTAGAATATAACAGTAGCAACACAGCAATCTCCTAGTCTTAGGTGTGAGGTCCTTGGTCTCAACACCTGGGAACTAGTCTAGTAGATAACAATACAATAATACAGTAGAAGCAACAGCGGAATCTGACTAAGTGTGAATTCCCAGCTCCGGCTGGTTCTAACACACTGTAAGATCTGACTGAGGTCTGAGTGCTCACACGTAAGTATCGCAACGACAGACAACTTGCAACTAACAGGCAAGTCCTATATTTACCTGCAGCGCTCCACAGCGCCACCCCAGCCACCCAGCCAATCCGGAGCCTAGCTGGGATCAGCTGATCGGCCTGATCAGCTGATTCCCCTTCTGCTGGCATAAAGGTCCTGTCGCCTGGCGCGCGAGCGCATAGCTCTCCATCTGTGTGCACTAGAAGGACCAGGCGAACCAGTGACATGTTGCTGCGCAGCAGAGGCCGCCAGCAGGAATGTGGAGATAGCCGCCATGCCGCTTGACCACGCGACGGTATCTCCGCTATTCATTACACCTCTCTTTTCCACCATTTGGTTGTTTGCTTTCCTGGTTGTATGTGAGTGAGGGTGTGATTCAACCTGTTTTGATGTATGGTGTGAGAATTCGTGTAGCCGTATGAGATGTTGTTTTTAAAACGATTTTTAATTATTGGTGACCCTCTGTCACGTTATTGGCTGTCAATAAAGTTTTTGCATTTTTGGAAATTGAGGTCTTTTTACCTTCTTTCTATCCAACGTTTATGGATTGAGTATTGACATCAAAATCCCCATCTCCACCCCCCCCCCCCCCCACACACACACACACACACGCTGGGTATCATCTATCCTATGATTTGGGGAACACCCCCCCCCCCCCTTCCTTCTTTCCTGCTCCTCTGTGGGGTTTAGTTATCCTTATGTAACTTCTTTGCAGATATTGCAGCAGATTTATTTTTGGATTTTAGACACTTGGAGTGATGCTGATATTTACACGTTATAATTATGACAGTTTCTGTGTACTTATGACACCTTTCTCTGCGCTGTTAATGCCTATGGCTCTGGCAGAAGAAGACTTGTTGACTTTTTTTTGTTTGCTTTTTTTTTTTGGCAAGTGGTAGCGGTAAATCATAAAGGTGTAAAAACATCACGTGGAGGCTACCTTCACAAGCCTGGCTGAGCCCCGACCCCGTGATAGCTTCTATTCCTACCACCTGTTTAGCTTTGTAATACATTTAAACAAAGGAGGACATAATAATAAAAGATAGTAAAACAGGTTAAAAAAAACCTTCACTGCAGAACTATGGAAGCCGCCAATGGTGTCCTGGTTCTCCCAGATACTAGTCGCCACGCTGTGAGAGTGATCCCCCTGTCTTCCACACTCACCCATGGTAAATACAGAAAACACCAAAGCAAACATCTCAGCTGGGGATAAATTCCAAATACCCTTAACCTCCTTAGCGGTATGCCTGACACTGTGTCGGGCAATATCGCTGTCTGTCCTCAGGAGTGCCCCACGCTGAATAAATATGCACAAATAGCTGAAAAACCTTCTGCTAGCACAAGGCTAGCTAGTAAGAGTGTCCGGCACCCATGGATCCCCTGCGATCACCCGCAATCCCCCCATTTATACATCCCCCCCCCCCCCGGATCCAGCGATTGGCGCAGCCTCCCTGCACAGCTTCGGTTTCTCTATGGGGAGGATCGGGTTTCCGCATGACATCATGTGCGATCCTCCCCATAGTGAAGACCGGAGATGTACGGGGAGGCTGCCCCGATCGCTGGATCCAGGCTGAGTAATGTATAAACGGGGGAGCGGCAGGGATTGGAGGGTGCCGGACACTTCTATTAGCTAGCCTAGTGCTAGCAGAAGGTTTTTCATTCATTTCGGACAATAATTTAGGAATCGGGCAAAATGTAACAAAACCTCCTGAGCGTCGTAACGCTCAGGAGGTTAAAGCAGGGGTGTTGCTAGCCTCAAAGATCAGTGGCACGTGCCCTGGATCAACTCTGGGGTGCCCCGGTTGTCTCCTAGGCAGAGTCAGCTGTGGTGCCACAAAGGAGGGAATGCTGGGAGTTGTTGTGCATCAATCAAGGGTATGCTTAGTGCTGCGGTGCCTCTATGTGGGCACCCTGGGTGCTGTGATGCCATGCTGGGTGCTGTGATGCCTTTATGGGGCATGCAGGGAGCTGTGGTTTTTCTATAGGGGAATGCTGGGAGTTGTGGTGCCTCAATGGAAGGCCCGTGGGAGCATGGGAGGGGGGTCCACTACAAGGTCAGGGAATGCTATGGGGGGAACTACCAGATAACCTGGCGGCAGGCCAGCCCACCCAGCAGAATGCCAGACCAGTCAGCACAGTAGCCGGGTAACTCTGCCTAGTAATGTTTAAGTGACACTGCCTATTTATGTGATATGCTACATTTTTTTTTTGTATTAATGGAGAGGGGGTTTCATCCACCGCTGTTAAGTTCATGTAAATTTAGCTCCACCCATGGCCATGCCCACATTATAAGCTTGGCCACACCAATTTTCTGGCTGGAGTGCCCACAAGTACCCCGGATCTCTTAGGATCCTGGCAGCACCCCTGCCTTAAAGTGAACTCGAGGTGAGAATGCTATGGAGGCTGCCATATTTTATTTCCTTTTAAACAATACCAGTTGCATGGCAGCCCTGCTGATTGATCTCTTTGGCTGCAGTAGTGTCTGGATCACACTAGAAACAACCATGCAGCTAATCTTGTCAGATATGACAATGATGTCAGAAACCCCTGATCTGCTGCATGCTTGTTCAGGGGCTATAGCTAAAAGTATTAGAGGCAGAGCATCAAGGCAGGATAGGCCATGACACCTAGTGGTGGTACCACAGCACAAACAAAAATAAACAACCGTGAGGTTCCAGAAAGTGGTAGTACAGCTGCAGTTGGGTTCTCCCCACAACTTGGCCAGTACAGATTTCATCCCAGACACCTCAGAATTTATTTTATTGTATTTTTTTTTATGGAAGAACAGTAGTAGCTATTTTGATGGTGTAATAGCTAGTGGCAGCAGCACATAATTGAGTGGACCCTGGCGGTGGGAACATAGACAGCAGGAGGTTAAATGCAGCAGCAGCAGGAGGAGTAACATACATGGCAGCAGGCAGCATAGGCCATGGCACCTAGTGGTGGTACCACAGTATCTAAAAAACAAAGGGCCAAATTAGCATGATGATGAGATTTAAGGTTGGTGTGCTAAAGAGATTACCAACCACCTCATGCCCCCCTGTCGCCGACCACAGGGGCCAGGAACTCGCATTCAATCCAGACCTGGTTGATCTTCAGGAAGGTGAGTCTGTACACAGACTCTGGGGACAGACGAGAGCGCTTCTCCGTGACCACGCCACTGGCCGTACTGAAGAACTTCTCGGACAGCACGCTGGAAAGGGGTAAGACAGGACTTCCAGGGCGTACTGCGTCAGTTCCCTCCAGATCTCAAAGCGCTTGACCCAGTACTCCACAGGGGTGTCTGTGTCAAGCCCGCTGAAGGACCCCATGTAGTCTGCCACCATCCAGGTCAGGCACTAGTTCTGACTTTGAGAGGAGGATGCTGCTTCAGGCACCTCCTCTCTCAGCAGCTCTACCGTCATGTAGAATGCCTTAGTCAGAGACAGCAGGTCTCCTGGGCGCCTACTTCTGCTGCTGCTTCTGGCCGCAGGCACTGGCTGGGGTGTTGGCTGGACAGGGACAGATGGGGTGGGAGGCTGGGGTAAGGCTTCCTCCAATTGCCGAACAAGGACCCGCTGCAACTCCCTTTTTTGATGCTCAAGGTCTCCAGCAGGCAGGAACTGACCCAGCTTCCCCTTCAGCCGTGGGTCCAGAATCATGCTGATGCAAATGTCCTCCTGAGCATGCATCTGCTTCACACCGCAGCATGTGCGTTGCCATGGGGAACAGTTCAGACGCAGAGCAGAGATGTCATCAGGGTCGTTGTCGGCACCCTCAGAGCCGATATCGCTGTCCTCCTCCTCTGGCCCCTGATCCTCGCCCTGCCCTCTCCACCCTCGCAACACTGCAGCTGCACTCTCCTGTTGCACCTCAACATCAAGGTCAGGGACCTCCAACTCCTCCTTCAACAACTCAAAGTTCTCCTGAGAGGTGGACTGCGCAGCCGGCTGCTGATCCAGCTGGGTCAGGGCCTCCTCTCCCACTTCCATTAGATCACACAGGGCCCTCTCCAGCAGACAAACCATGGGCACCCACTCGCAGAGGGATGCCCGTTCCTGGCTCACCAGGTTGGATCCCTGCAGGAAGGGAGCCAACACCAAGCACACCTGCTGCATCTTACCCACTGTGCGTTGGAGAGGACCTGGAGGTTGGTGGTGCCGGAAACAGTCACCTCAACTATGTGTCGGCTGACAGCCCACCTCTGCTCAAGCAGCCGTTCCAACATCGCCAGGGTGGAATTCCAGTGAGTTGGCACATCGATGACAAGTCAGTGCCGTGGCAGGCCCTCGCCCTGCTGCAGGTCGGCCAGGTTTGCTGAGGCACTGGTGGAGCCATGGAAATTGTGCATGATTTTCCATGCCGCTTCCAGCAGATGGTCCATTCCCGAGTAGGTGCGCAGGAACCTCTGCACCACCAGGTTTGGGATTTTGGGTCAAGTTTCCTCTGGCTATGGCAGCCAGCAAGTTGGCCGCATTGTCAGACACAACCAATCCGACTATGAGGCCTCTGTAGGTCAGCTACCTCTTCTCCTGCTCCCTGAGGTTGTGAAGAATGTTGGCTGCCATCAGTTTGGTCTTCCCCAGGCTGACCATCTCCAGCAGCCCTTGGCAGTGGCAGGCCTTCACGCTGCTGCTGAGGCGGGGATGCTTGGTGGCGGCGGTGGGTGTGCAGGAAGAGGATGGACCTGGATCAGAGGAGCCTGCTGCAGCTCCCCTGAACCCGTAGGGTGGCACCACCCACTGGGCTGCTGCTGTGCCCAAGGATGGACTTGCTGCTGCTGCTTCCTCACCCCTTTCCACCAGGCTGACCCAGTGAGCTGTGAAAGACAGGTAGCAGTCTGTCCCAAAATGGCTGCTCCCAGAGTACATGGTGACATGGGCCTGCACGCTCACGGCATGATCTAGCAAACGGGCCATGTTCGCCAACGCAAACTGGTGCAGTGATGGGATCGCCGTACGGGAGAAGTAGTGGTAGCTCTTGGATTCGCCACTCCGGGATCCCATACTGCAGGAGAGCTCTCATGTCACTCCCCTCCTGCACAAAGAAGTATGGCAGGAGCTGGGAGCACATGGCCCGGGCAAGCAACCCGTTCAGCATCTGGACACACCTGTGGCTGGGAGGCAGAGTCTTGGTCACACTGGGAAAGGACTCGCTGAGCAGAGTCTGGCGGTGTTTCCCTGCATGGGAGGATGAGGAGGCAACTGTGGAGGGAGCAGAGGAGGCCACTGAGGACTGACTGCACGAACCAGCCTCAATTGCGGTGGGACTGACAAAGTGCGCATGGGGGGAGGAGGGCAGTGAGTTTCCCTGCTCCTGCTGCTGATGCTGCAGCAGGCTGTGCAGTGGGTCTCTGGCTCTGACCACGGCCAGCGCCACTGTCCTTCAGCCTCAGAAACTGATTGTACTCCTGCTGGTGCCTGGTCTGCAAGTGGGTCTGCAGGCATGAGGTACCCATCTTGGACAGATCACAACCTCTGCTCAGGCTGGCCCTGCAGTTGTTGCAAAGTGCACGGCTCTCATCCATGTCGGACACGTGAAAAAAATGCCAGATTGGCGATTTGAACTTTCCCTTCGGGCTTGAAGGCTGGGCTTTTCTCCCTTTGGTTGGGGGTTGACTGGTGCGGGTGCCAGTGGTGGTATTTTACTGCATTTATACCTAACTTTAGGCTCACACAGATCTATCCCTATACCTAACCCCTAGACCCCCCCTTTGTGTAAATATACATAATTTAATAATTTGTATATATTACATATATTGTGCTGTAACTATACCTAACCCTAATCTCGCACAGAACCTTCCCTGTACCTATCCCCAACCCCTAGACCCCTCCCTGGTGGTGCCTAACCCTAACCACCCCCCTAGCGATGCCTAACCTAAGACCCCCCTGGAGGTGCCTAACCCTAAGACTCCCCTGGTGGTGTCTAACCCTAACCACCCCACTGGTGGTGCCTAACCCTAACCACCCCCCCTGGTGGTGCCTAACCCTAACCACCCCCCTGGTGGTGTATATTGTACTGCAACTATACCTAACCCTATTCTCACACAGAACCCTCCCTGTACCTATCCCTAACCCCTAGACCCCCCCTGGTGGTGCCTAACCCTAACCACCCCCCTGGTAGTGCCTAACCCTAAGACCCCCCTGGTGGTGTCTAACCCTAAGACTCCCCTGGTGGTGCCTAACCCTAACCATCCCCCTGGTGGTGTCTAACCCTAACCACCCCCCTGGTAGTGCCTAACCCTAAATCTCCCCTGGTGGTGCCTAACCCTAACCATCCCCCTGGAGGTGCCTAACCATAACCCTCCCCACTGCACAAACACCCTTACACACATATAAACAATAATATATTTAATCCTTAAAATACTTCACTATAAATAACATGAATGGAATAATTTATATATTTGTAATAAAATAAATAGCCTTAAAAATGTATATATTTGTAATTAAATAAATAGCCTCAAATCACGTACACATTAATAATATTATAAATAGAAAAGGGTATATATACAGTATACATAATAGAATAGATAACGTTACAATCAGGAACGCATTAAAAATCTTAAAATAATGGTAATATTAACCACTTCAGGACCACAGTCTTTTCGCCCCTTAAGGACCAGAGCCTTTTTCTCCATTCAGACCACTGCAGCTTTCACGGTTTAATGCTCGGTCATACAACCTACCACCTAAATGAATTTTACCTCCTTTTCTTGTCACTAATACAGCTTTCTTTTGATGCTATTTGATTGCTCCTGCGAGTTTTACTTTTTATTATATTCATCAAAAAAGACATGAATTTTGGCAAAAAAATGATTTTTTTAACTTTCTGTGCTGACATTTTTCAAATAAAGTAAAATTTCTGTATACATGCAGCGCGAAAAATGTGGACAAACATGTTTTTGATTAAAAAAAACCCATTCAGTGTATATTTATTGGTTTGGGTAAAAGTTATAGCGTTTACAAACTATGGTGCCAAAAGTGAATTTTCCCATTTTCAAGCATCTCTGACTTTTCTGCGCACCTGTCAGGTTTCATGAGGGGCTAAAATTCCAGGATAGTACAAATACCCCCCAAATGACCCCATTTTGGAAAGAAGACATCCCAAAGTATTCAGTGAGAGGCATGGTGAGTTCATAGAAGATTTTATTTTTTGTCACAAGTTAGCGGAAAATGACACTTTCTGACAAAAAAAAGAAAAAAAAAAGTTTCCATTTCTTCTAACTTGCAACAAAAAAAAATGAAATCTGCCACGGACTCACTATGCTCCTCTCTGAATACCTTGAAGTGTCTACTTTCCAAAATGGGGTCATTTGTGGGGTGTGTTCACTGTCCTGGCATTTTGGGGGGTGCCTAATTGTAAGCACCCCTGTAAAGCCTAAAGATGCTCATTGGACTTTTGGCCCCTTAGCGCAGTTAGGCTGCAAAAAAGTGCCACACATGTGGTATTGCCGTACTCAGGAGAAGTAGTATAATGTGTTTTGGGGTGTATTTTTACACATACCCATGCTGGGTGGGAGAAATATCTCCATAAATGACAATTGTTTTATTTTTTTTACACACAATTGTCTATTTATAGAGATATTTCTGCCACTCAGCATGGGTATGTGGAAAAATACACCCCAAAACACATTATACTACTTCTCCTGAGTACGGCGATACCACATGTGTGGCACTTTTTTGCACCCTAACTGCGCTAAGGGGCCCAAAGTTCAATGAGTACCTTTAGGATTTCACAGGTCATTTTGAGAAATTTCGTTTCAAGACTACTCCTCGCGGTTTAGGGCCCCTAAAATTCCAGGACAGTATAGGAACCCCACAAATTACCCCATTTTAGAAAGAAGACACCCCAAGGTATTCCGTTAGGAGGATGGTGAGTTCATAGAAGATTTTTTTTTTTTGTCACAAGTTAGCGGAAATTGATTTTAATTGTTTTTTTTCACAAAGTGTCATTTTCCGCTAACTTATGACAAAAAATAAAATCTTCTATGAACTCACCATACTCCTAACGGAATACCTTGGGGTGTCTTCTTTCTAAAATGGGGTCATTTGTGGGGTTCCTATACTGCCCTGGCATTTTAGGGGCCCTAAACCGTGAGGAGTAGTCTTGAAACCAAATGTCGCAAAATGACCTGTGAAATCCTAAAGGTACTCATTGGACTTTGGGCCTCTTAGCGCACTTAGGGTGCAAAAAAGTGCCACACATGTGGTACCGCCGTACTCAGGAGAAGTAGTATAATGTGTTTTGGGGTGTATTTTTACACATACCCATGCTGGGTGGGAGAAATATCTCTGTAAATGACAATTGTTTGATTTTTTTTTACACACAATTGTCCTTTTACAGAGAGATTTCTCCCACCCAGCATGGGTATGTGTAAAAATACACCCCAAAACACAATATACTACTTCTTCTGAGTACGGCGATACCACATGTGTGACACTTTTTTGCAACCTAGGTGCGCTAAGGGGCCTAACGTCCTATTCACAGGTCATTTTGAGGCCTTTGGATTCTAGACTATTCCTCACGGTTTAGGGCCCCTTAAATGCCAGGGCAGTATAGGAACCCCACAAGTGACCCCATTTTAGAAAGAAGACACCCCAAGGTATTCTGTTAGGAGTATGGTGAGTTCATAGAAGATTTTTTTTTTGTCACAAGTTAGCGGAAAATGACACTTTGTGAAAAAAAAACAATACATATCAATTTCCGCTAACTTGTGACAAAAAATAAAATGTTCTATGAACTCATCATACACCTAACAGAATACCTTGGGGTGTCTTCTTTCTAAAATGGGGTCACTTGTGGGGTTCCTATACTGCCCTGGCATTTTACGGGCCCAAAACTGTGAGTAGTCTGGAAACCAAATTTCTCAAAATGACTGATCAGGGGTATAAGCATCTGCAAATTTTGATGACAGGTGGTCTATGAGGGGGCAAATTTTGTGGAACCGGTCATAAGCAGGGTGGCCTCTTAGATGACAGGATGTTTTGGGCCTGATCTGATGGATAGGAGTGCTAGGGGGTGACAGGAGGTGATTGATGGGTGTCTCAGGGGGCGGTTAGAGGGGAAAATAGATGCAATCAATGCACTGGGGAGGTGATCGGAAGGGGGTCTGAGGGGGACCTGAGGGTTTGGCCGAGTGATCAGGAGCCCACACGGGGCAAATTAGGGCCTGATCTGATGGGTAGGTGTGCTAGGGGGTGACAGGAGGTGATTGATGGGTGTCTCAAGGTGTGATTAGAGGGGGGAAATAGATGCAAGCAATGCACTAGCGAGGTGATCAGGGCTGGGGTCTGAGGACGTTCTGAGGTGTGGGCGGGTGATTGGGTGCCCGCAAGGGGCAGATTAGGGTCTAATCTGATGGGTAACCGTGACAGGTGGTGATAGGGGGTGATTGATGGGTAATTAGTGGGTGTTTAGAGGAGAGAAGAGATGTAAACACTGCACTTGGGAGGTGATCTGATGTCGGATCTGCGGGCGATCTATTGGTGTGGGTGGGTGATCAGATTGCCCGCAAGGGGCAGGTTAGGGGCTGATTGATGGGTGGCAGTGACAGGGGGTGATTGATGGGTGGCAGTGACAGGGGGTGATTGATAGGTGATTGACAGGAGATCAGTGGGTTATTACAGGGAATAACAGATGTAAATATTGCACTGGCGAATTGATAAAGGGGGGTCTGAGGGCAATCTGAGCGTGTGGGCGGGTGATTGGGTGCCCGCAAGGGGTAGATTAGGGTCTAATCTGATGGGTAACAGTGACAGGTGGTGATTGATAGGTGATTGATGGGTAATTAGTGGGTGTTTAGAGGAGAGAATAGATGTAAACAATGGATTTGGGAGGTGATCTGATGTCGGATCTGCGGGCGATCTATTGGTGTGGGTGGGTGATCAGATTGCCCGCAAGGGGCAGGTTAGGGGCTGATTGATGGGTAGCAGAGACAGGGGGTGATTGACTGGTGATTGACGGGTGATTGACGGGTGATTGACAGGTGATTGACAGGTGATCAGGGGGGATAGATGCATACAGTACACGGGGGGAGGGGTCTGGGGGGGGGGTCTGGGGAGAATCTGAGGGGTGGGGGGGTGATCAGGAGGGGGCAGTGGGCAGGGGGGGGGGATAAAAAAAAATAGCGTTGACAGATAGTGACAGGGAGTGATTGATGGGTGATTAGGGGGGTGACTGGGTGCAAACAGTGGTCTGGGGGGTGGGCAGGGGGGGGGGGGTCTGAGGGGTGCTGTGGGCGATCAGGGGGCAGGGGGGGGGAAATCAGTGTGCTTGGGTGCAGACTAGGGTGGCTGCAGCCTGCCCTGGTGGTCCCTCGGACACTGGGACCACCAGGGCAGGAGGCAGCCAGTATAATAGGCTTTGTATACATTACAAAGCCTATTATACTATTTCCATGCGGCGATCCGGGTGCTAGTAACCCGCCGGCGCTTCCGAACGGCCGGCGGGTTACTACGAGCGGTGGGCGGAGCCAGTCCCCGGCGGCTGATCGCGTCACGAATGACGCGATCGCCGCATAGCCACCCACGCAGCCGCCCCCGCCGATGGGCGTATTGCGGTCGTTTGGGCCCGGACTTTGCCGCCGCCCATCGGCTGGGGGCGGTCCTCAAGTGGTTAAAAGGGATATATTAGTAAGTTAATAAAACTATAATTGACGCATTATAAGTGTAAAAACCAAAGTTAATACCAAAAGCGATGTATTTATAATAGAATAAGGTTGAAAACGATATTTAAGCATTATATGTATGAAAACGAATTTTAAATGATAAGATAAGTGTAAACGATAATTTACTTGTTACAGCCCTAAAAGCGAAGTTTAAAGAGTAACTGTCAGGCTGCAAAAGCTAATTTAAACCTCTATTCTCCTGTGTTAAACAGTTTAGAAGGAAGCCAAAAAGGCAATACTGCAGTTAAAAATCTCTCTTACTTTAGATGTTTGCTGACAGCAAGGCTCCGTATTCCCAGGCTCCTAAGGAGGACGCAAGCCGAATAACAGATACTGCAAAGCATTCTGGGGCCCTCCCCTGGCTGCTAGTGAGGCTCAAGTTTCAACAGCATGTAACAGTCTAGCTCACAGCACTAATAAATCTCAGGCAGAGTACACTGCAGGAGTCCGCTATTGTTCCTAGCCACATGGCTAATTAATATTCACTGTACAGTAGTGTTATCCATTACCAGCGTTTGTGAGAGTGGAATCATCAGGAAGCAGGCAGGACATGACGACACATTTGGCTTCATAGGAGACAGACAAACATGGAGCCTGCCATGAGCTGTCAGGAGCATCATTCGCTGCAAATACTATATAAAAATGATGTGAAGTACAAACGTGGACAGTGAAATGCATATGTAATGTAAGTACAGCCAATATTTAGCTACTGATATATGTGTTTATTTTCTCTGAGACCTTATACCTAACAGCTCCTCTTTAAACATGAAAAAATAAGTAAAAGCTCCTATAAGCGAAATTTAAAAACGAAAAAATAAGTAAACAACACAGTTGAAACGAACTTGTAAATGATATTTGTAATAAACCTTATTCTGTAAACGAGAACTTTTGTTAACATGATCCCTGCAACCGCTATTTCTCAGGCGCCCAATTTTCCTGTCGGTGCCCAATAGCCGGTATTTGGTATTGCAGTCTATGGCGGCGCCCTTTTTGTCCACTAGCCATATGCGCCCTTTTTTACTTCTCCCCTGCTGGACCTGCCTCTTTTTTCCATGCTGCTGCACCTCTGTGCCAGAGCCACCGCCTCCTCCTCCTCCGTGCTGCCTTCACCCAACTGTGGCACATAGGGACTGTCCCGCACCTCATCATCAGCATAATCGTCATCATCCACCCCAAACAGCTCCTCTGAGCCCCCAACCACCTCTTCTGCCCCAACATCCCCTGGATCAGGCCCCTCCTCCTCATCAAAAGCAGGTTGATGTTCACCGACAAAAACCTCCTCCATCTCAAATTTCTCCATGCCTGTTCCATCATCTCCTCCTCAAAGTCTGCCACTACAGTCCTCAAGTCGCTCGCTGTCCTTGGGGTAAACAGCGAGCTCACTGAGGGCAGGCTGGTGGCCACTGGGGTCAACGTGACCTCAAGTGGTGGTGGTGGGCGGCTGCTGCTGCAGACCGGAGTGATAGTGGTGGCACTGGTCTCGCTGGAGGTCTGGCTGGAACCGGTTGCCTTCTGCTCCACCATCAGTTCCACGACAGCCTGTGCCTGACTCTCCTCAATGGGCCAGCGACAATGATCGACTGCAAAGATGGGTGCAACATGTTGCTGCTGCGCCTCTGCTCCCTCCTCCACAACTGTGCGGCCAGTGGCTGGCGGTGGACCAGTCACAGATCTCGCGGCAGTGGTGGCGGCAATGGCGCTGCCTCTCCTGGTGGTGTCTCGCCCTCTACCTCTGCCAGTTATTGCACAGTACAAATGCAATAAGAAAAACAAAATGTTTATGGCGGAAAAGGGTGTAAACTTTAATAAAGAGGGGTGGGTTGGTGACAAAAAAATTGAAAGGGTTTTTTTTTTGTAGTAGTAGTAGTGGACTAGACAAGTCACTCAGTCAGTACAACAAGTCACGAACGATGACAGGTAGGTCACTTCACTGCACATAAACGGTCAGTGACAGACGTCACACTACACTATAGTAGTAGTGGACAAAGTAAATGTAGCACTAAGTAACAGGAGTGACAGACAGTGACACTAAAATACTGTCTGACTGTCACACAATCAATACAGTCAGGCAGATGCAGCAGTCATATAATAACCAAACAGATGCTGGCCTGCCTGCTAAGTGCTAACTAGTACTGCAGCTGCTAGTCTAACACTAAATGAACTCATAAACAGTACAAATGGTGAACTAAACTGCCCAACAGCTGAGCTAACTAATCCCTAACCTACAGTACAGACTAGTAAGCTAAGGCTGCCTAGGCTTGCAGGCCTAGCCTGTACACAGACCTAACACTAGCAAAGCAGCACAGTATACAGTATACATTAGCTGACTGAAAACTATAACACTCAAATCACTATCTACCTATACAGCAATATAATCATCAATCATCAAAGTTCAGAATGTTAATAGGATGCAAAACGCTCTGTTTTCACAGTGAAAAGCACTTGCTCGGACATACAGCAGCACTGGAGATGCTCTCAGTGCCACAAGTCACACAGCAAGGACGAGATCCTTAGGATGGCCGCCGCCTTTTATAGAGGAGGGGAGGGCCAGGTTCCTCTTCTTTGATTGGTTGCTAGGGCCTCGGCTGGGGGCCCTCTGATTGGCCCAGCGACGTTACGTCATCCAATGGTTACCACGTGTGTATCTGTATTCGTGATCACAGGTTTAACCCGTGATCACGACCGAATAAACGCAAATTCGAATGCCGTGATCTGTATTGATCACAAATTTTTAATTTTCCCGAATTCGAAGACATAAAATGCTCGTGAACATGAGGTCCTGATGAGCAACCCTGTCAGAAAGTAGTAAATCATATATTGAGAAACATTTTCCTCTGACACTTTTGTAAACCTATTGCATTATAATTATGGATGGTGAGATGTGCACAGCATACTAAGCCAAGAAAGTTACTTTACAGCATCCTGTCAGAAGGTGCTATGTTCTCCAGTAAGCTTACCTGAAGCATCGTTTATGAATATAAACATCTGGTTCGGCTGCTGTGAATGATGACATATAAAGTAAGCAGCATAACTGGGTATAGACTGTTTCCCCCCTGTGAGCAGACTAAACTGACAAGTATCGTAGTCGGCTAACAGTTGTTATTAGGGATTTATTCAGAGATAGATTTTCACCTTAATCAGGCCTCCCCTGGGTTTTCCTGATGTCCTGTCTGAAATTCAAATGTTGCCAATTGGAATGTAAATGCTGTGCCCCTTACATCAAAATTCACGGTCATGTGCCTCAGCCACTCGCTAAAAGAAGAAAAATTCACCTACCAGTAGTATAGGACAATTTCAGTTGATTGAAATATAGAGGAAAGTTGAACCATTAAAGGGACTCCGAGCAGTAAATAAAATCAATATCTGAACTTACCTGGGGCTTTATCCAGCCCAGCGTAGGTCGGGAGGTCCCTTGGCGTCCTTCTGGCTCTTCTCCCAAGCCTTAGCTCAGATATGGCTCCCGGCGGCTCCCGGCGACACTGGGCCCGAGTGTCAGGCTCTTTCTTCCGGAAAGATGATGTCAGTCGTCAACACGCCGGCCGCCTCGCGTCATCACAGCTGCCGGCGTGACAGTACTGTGCATGCGCTGTTTAATCGTGCATGCGCCATACTGTCACGCCGGTAAGTTCAGATTTTGATTATATTTACAGCTCAGAGTCCCTTTAACTTACCTCCGCTTTACTAGTTGAGCTGGTTTTCCTGTAAAATAGAAAAGAAGAAGAAGAATCATTTAGGGATACTTACCAGTATTAATAGGAGCCATTGTTTTCTTACCTGTTGGAAGACTGTAAAGCCAGAACTTCATCACCCTGTGGAAGGAAAAAGAAAACACGGTTAACAGGAGTAGATCCCAGGAAAGGAAAGTAGGAGATTTAGTGAATCAGATTCCACACTCACCATTTTGGGAAGTCAGCTGCAGATTTCACCTAAAAACAAAAAGAAACTCTTAGCTATTTGGGACCTTCCATACCTGTAAGACCATTTAAATTTAAGAATAGAGTAACTAGCCCAGGGAAAAACTAGTATAATATCAAAACAGAACAATTCAAACAACATTGGGGTAAGCACTTTGAGCACACAGCTCATAACTTCTCATTTACATGAGAGACCCTAGTGGGGGTAATGTAGACCTGGGGGAATGAGGTCCGCCCAGGCTCCTCATTCAATTACAGTTTTCCATTAACCTCCTTATCAATCTTATACAGTATAGCCCAGTGTGACCTTTTATGTGCTGAATAGGAACCCCTTTTTAGGGAACATGTGATCCCACTCAGCACGACTATTTATTGGTCTCTAGTGGGCCACTGATATAGGTAGTCTGTCGTCGGGCATATTAGGGATGGATATGTATTTGCAGATATTATAGGCTAGCTAGATTTTTGAACTAGATATTCATAAAACGAGCAGTGAAATATGTGTAATATAACTGTCATCTTCCATATGGTGTTTAACCAAATACTATAAACCTTAATGATAGATATCTTCCACGCAGATGTCTGGATATTAATAAACAGAGCATAGCTGCATGGGCAAGAAATCATGTAAAGATAAAGGGTTCTAAGCTTGATCACCTGTCCAAATTTAATGTGGAGTTGCTTGAGTGTTGTTCTTTTTCCTCTGTGATGTAGGTGTTTTCCATCTAGGTCGTTGAGGCAGAGATTGTAGTTGTACAGGGGATCTCCAGTCCTCAAAATCCATTGATGGCAGATCTAGCTTGGATAAGAACTCGGAAAGGTCATCTTTTGTTTTCAGCGTTGCTGACTTGCCATTCATGCGTGCATTTATTGCAAATGGATGACCCCATCAGTAGGTGCCTCCCGCTTTTTTGATCTCTTCTAGAACTGGCTTCACCGCTTTCCTTTGGAGCAAAGCGCATTTGGAAATGTCCGGGAACAAAGTTAGCTTTGCTCCATCAAAATCCAAAAAGTCCTTGTCCTTCATTTTCGTAAAGATCTCTTCCACATCTGTATAGCGTAGCAGCCTACAGATGACGTCTCTAGGTTTTGCTGGATCGATATTTTTAGGTAGCAGTGCCCTGTGTACTCTCTCAATGTCTATTGGGCTCTGTTCGGGCTTTTGCAGTATGGTATTAAATATATTTGTGACAGTAGGGCGCAAATCTTCTGTATCAGTGGCTTCTGGCAAGCCTCTTATTCGTATGTTTTGCCTACGTGAACAGTTCTCGTAGTTGTCTAGTTGTGTCTTAAGTACATCCATCTCTCTGTCATGTTTGGTTACTGCGTTTCTGATGGCTGAGATGGCGGAAGTCGTTTCCCCTTCCCTGTCTTCTATAGCCATTACTCTCTGACCCATGCTTGAAGTTCATCTATCTCTCTTCGGAAAGATTTTTCCAAACGTGTGGCAAATGAGTCGAGATCTTTGATTGTGGGCAGGCTATAAATATATTCCTTAAAATCTGCATCTATTTCTGCATTACCGCTACGAGAGCGCGGTGTCTGGGGCCTAGTAAAGTCTTCACCCCTCGGTGAATCTCCCCCGTCTGACAGAGCGCTTACCGATTCATCGTCGGTTCCATACCTCTCTCCGTGCTGGTCTCTGTGTTTGGAGTTTGACCGTGAGCCTAGTAGTTGTTGACTGGAGAGGGAGGATGCCGCCCGTTGTTGTTGTTGGGAGTTTCGATCTGCCGCCATCTTGGGTGTCAGGTCTCTCCGCGCTGCGGACGTTCCTTGAAAGTATTTGGAGATACTGGGAGCTTCAGATAAATTCTTTTTTGCCTCGTTTGCTTCTCCCGGATCTAATCATGCCCGATCTGCCTTCCGTGTGAGGTAACGAGGCTGGTTATTAGCTGCTGAAGCCGTGCTTAAGGGCCTGGGATGGGAGCTCTTAAAGTCTGCGTCCTCACTCCTCCATGTCCGGACATGCCCCCCCCCCCCCCCCGCAATAATTGTTTAAATAAAATTAAGCAGGTGCATAAATTATGGCACTGTTGCCATTTTATTGATTCCAAAACCTTTAGAACTAATTATTGGAGCTCAAATTGGCTTGGTAAGCTCAGTGACCCCTGACCTACATACACAGGTGAATCTAATTATGAGAGAGAGTATTTTTTGTAAGTTTCCCTCTTCTTTTAAGTTTCTCTGAAGAGTAGCAACATGGGGGTCTCAAAACAACTCTCAAATGACCTGAAGACAGACTGTTCACCATCATGGTTTAGGGGAAGGATACAGAAAGCTGTCTCAGAGATTTCAGCTGTCTGTTTCCACAGTTAGGAACATATTGAGGAAATGGAAGACCACAGGCTCAGTTCAAGTTAAGGGGCGAAGTGGCAGACCAAGAAAAATCTCTCAAATACTCAAAACAGTGTCATTTCCAATTTTTGGGATTTTAGTCAGAACGTCCAAATTGTAATACGAAAGTCGGAACTGTTCCAATTTTGAGAGCTCATTCCTGGATACAACCATAGTATACTTTCTTTCTAACACTTGTCCATTGCCTGCAGTACTTTCCATACAGTCTATTGACCCAATACATTGTCTTTGGAATACGATCAATTCACATTCAAGTTTCTCACTCTTGCTAGCCTCTGTTTGGAGAGAATGAAGGAATTTCCAACATATATCAGCCTTAGACTTGCACACTTCTTTTTTAACTTACATTTCTTAAGACTAAAGTCTTCAAAATCATCTCTAATGTTATCTAAACATTTTACATCGAAAGAAGAGGCACATTTGACCAATTACTTTGCTACTGGTATCCATGCACTCTCTCCAGGCCCAGATTTACTGCACAGGAGGCTATAGGCACAGATATCCTGGCACCCTAGACTCCGCCCTCCATGAATCTACAAACACCCTCTGAACCATACAGCAAATGTGCTGGCTGCCCCAACTGTCACTCCTCCCTTACTTCCCTTGCCTGTCATAGGTAGCTACAGGTGTCCCTTAGTATTAGGTAGCCAGAAGTACTCTCAGTATAAAGTCGCTTGAGGTGCCCCCGACTGAAAGGCGATTTCGACAGTGGAATGCCGAGAGTTGGGTGAGTGACTTCTCATTTACACTCTCATCAGGACTCTATAAGGAAATAAGGAAGGAGGGAGGTGCTCAGGATGGGGAGTGGTCAGTGGCATCGCTAGGGGCTTCGATCTGGGGCACCACCCCCGAACCTGTTGCTATGGTGCCCCGGATCAGACTGAGCGACAGGAGGGGGCACTGGGCGGAGTGCCGGGGGGGAGCGGGCATAGTGTAGTTAAAAACTCACCTTCCGTTCCGATCCCCACAGGCACAGCCTCCATCTGCTTCTGACTTCCTCCCCCAGTGTCTGTCGCCTTGGTTACAGCACCCTCTGTGATGGCGTGACCGATGTCATCACAGGGGGTGGTGTTACCAATGCGAGGGAATGCCAGGGGAGGAAGTCAGAAGCAGATGGAGGCTGTGCCTGTGGGGATCGGAACGGAAGGGGAGTTTTTAACTACACTATACCTGCTCCCCCCCGCCGCTCTGCCAAGTCTGATCCTGGGGACTTCGGGGCACCTTCCTATCTAACCTACACTGGAGTCACCTACCTATCTAACCTATACTGGGGGAACCTTCCTATCTAACCTACACCGGAGGCTCCTACCTATCTAACCTATACTGGGGGCGCCTACCTATCTACAGCCAAGCAAAGCCTCCTGGTCCCAGCCCAGCAAAGCGTACAGCCAAGCAAAGCCTAGTAAAGCCCCCCAAAATGTCCCCAGCCCAGCAAAGCCCCCAGCAAATTGCCCAGCCCAGCAGAGCCCCCAGCAAGTCATCTAGCAAAGCCAGGCCGGCTCAACATCGCTGCCAGCCAAGCTGGCACAGCATCACTGTCAGCCAGGCCAACACAGCATAGCATAGCCACCAGCCAGGCAGGGCAGCATAACCGCCAGCCGAGTACACCACACAGGCCAGCCAGCCGAAGACAAGACAGAAGCCAGGTGAGGGGCTTATTTATGTGAAATACTGCCTATTGAATATATTTAAGTTACGCCACTGCTATGTTCATGTAATTTGGCCCCACCTATGACCACGCCCACTTTCCATGGCATGGCCACACCGATTTTTTTGCCACGACGTGCGTAGCGCACCTCACAGTCATTCCCTCTTGGGGCCCAGGGGTGCCCCGGATCTCCCAGGAATGTAGAAACGCCCCTGGGAGTGATCCATCATCAGGTGCCTGTAGGCACTTGCCTAGAGTGCCTTATGGTAAATCCGGTCCTGATTCTCTCCTAGCCACTTAGGCAGCTTTCAAGAGTCCTGCCCTTTGTCAGCACTCTTAAACTTTAATACGTTGCTTAGAAATATTTCAAAACCAATTCCAGCAACAGGTTTTCAAAAACAGTTAGCAATCCAAGCATCCCAGCCGAGCCCCCAATCGAAATGCTCAGATTGCAAAATTAAATATAGTGTCCAAATTTCTTTTTTTTTTTGTTTTAGAAGCTGATTTTCACATCCCTAGCCGTTGTGTTAACACCGTGATTCCTGAAAAGTCTTGTTTGTGAAGCCAAAGGGAACAGCCACACTCCCGTCCATGGTTGACATCTCAACAATGCCTGCAGGTGAAGCCACACCGAAGCGGAGGAGCGGTGGATGGAGCACTATTAGTGCAAGCCACGTTGCCATCCTGAGCTGGTTACTGCGGGCCAGCAGGAGAGAAGGTTACAAGTCTGTAGGAGCAGAGTGACACCATCCACACATCATACACGGAGCATCAGCTGGCACAAGATCGCATTGAGCCTAGAGAAGTCGTGAGTTATGTGGTTGCAACACCAATCACGTGTAAACCTGAAGTATAATGACACATGGGGACATGATTTTTCTATGGAAGCTTTATTATTCTAACATACAGCGGTGACATGAGCGGTATTGTCTGAATACAACATACAAGTATACAACATTGCTGTTTGGGTGATTGAATCTTGATAAGCACAGAAAGACATTCATTTCCTAAAGGTGTCAGTTTACAGGAACCATCAAAGCTCTCATAAATTGGTACTACATAGGACAAGATTGTTAAGCAGCTGCCAGCTGAGGCCTCAGTGGTGTGCGTCGGGGGGTAGGTCCACACATGATCCATCATTATTGGTGGCCATCATTCTTGAGCATTTACCTAATGGGGATCAGTGGAAAAATGAAGAGTGTTCTTTCCTACCCTAGTATGTTTTTAGATGGTTTTATGTATTGGGGAATTCATTGTAATATTCCCTGAGGAGGCAGCTGCGGGCACGCAGGGTACTTCTGCAGCTGCCTCGGTTTCCTTGTCGGGTGGTGCACCCGGTCTTCCGGCGTCTAGCACGCCGAGGACGGGTTTGTCACTTGCTCATAGGGTTGCTGTATCACGCGGGCGCGCGCACAGACAGGACCTTTATGCTGGGAGGAGGCGCGTCAGCTGACCTGCCGGTCGGCTGACGTCAGAGGAGACTCACGGCGCTGCTGATTGGTTGAATTGAGTGGGCACGGCCGTGGAGTCTCCTCTGTTTCATAAGCCTTCCGGAATCACTCGCAACCTGTCTGCTGTCGTGAATACTTTGTGTTAGCGCTCAGACCTTAGTCAGTATCTAGTGTGCTTTGATCCGGGAGGAAACCGGGGATTTCACACAAGACTAGGATTGTTATTATTGTATATTGCTTGATATTCTGTGTATGACTCTGCCTCACTTCTGACCTTGCTCTTGCTTATCGATTCTGTACTTCTGCCCATCTGATTCTGTTGCTGACTCTGCCTGATATATCTCTATCCTCTCACCTGCCGATTTTGTACTGTACCTGCCTGTCTGTTGCTGAACCTAGCCTGTCTGACCACTCTTCTCACCAGTGAGCCCTTGTCACTGGTGAGGTGCTCACTGATAGTACTCACCAGCTCCTCTGGTGAGGTCTTGTCAAACTATCAGTTCAGAGTTGCACCAAGCACTACACCCTTCTGTATTCTCTTAGCTATACTTGTATTATTGATGATTCTGCAGATCACCACATAATCAGGTATAGTGTCTGCATTATTGGTGATTCTGCAGATCACTCAATAATCAGACGTCTGTGTTGCTACACCAATCGTTACATTCATGCTGTTTGACCTGATATTTTTTGTAAACAATAAACTAATTTTTTGACAAGCACGTGCATATGCAAGCTAACAAGCCTTATGAGAGATAACATGCTTTTATCCGAGTTAACACGCCTTATCAGAGACAACACACCTTATCAGAGTAGCTTTTGAACACTACTGCACCTTTTGAACTGGAACACCTTGGCCAGCACTGTCAGATGACCAGCAAATCGGATCCTCAGCAGCGTCAGACATCACTGCTGGTTTCTTTCATGAAGAACTGGGCCCTCACTGCTGAATCCTCACCTCCCTCTATTCCCCCCCCCCACCCTCGATGTCTCCCTAGGGATAACAGATGATTGCCAAGTGTGACTGGTTTTGCCGTAGTATGGCAGCCTCAGCTCTTGGCTTTTGGGCATGTCCCCCCTTACTACCCCCATTCCCCTCCCCCCCTTTCAGAACCTGTATGAGTCAAAGCAATTCCTGGTACAACCCCCAAACCTCCCCCCTTCCTTTCCAGAAATTGTAAGAGTACGACACACCACGGTTATATATATATCAATTGGGTCACCATATCCCTGCATCATATTATGTTACTGTATCACCCATTTCTACATTCCTAATTTTTTTTTCTTCTCTCACTGACTAAACATTACACTATACCCTATCGTTATCGATAGAAGGGCCATACATTTACAAGATATAGCCATGCCATTAATTATTGGTTGCCTAGCTGTTTAGCTTTAGTTCCATCTACCTTATGGATTACATAACCGCAATGTAGTGGTCTCCAGCTTATATAATTAATAATTGTTTGATACAAGATTTTATTATGTTGATTTGATGTTATTATGTTTTTTATGTTAATTTATCATATTTATGTGTTTTAATACATTTACCTAGTGGATTGTGGAAAATTATATATAATGCCGAGCGTCCAATTAGTTTTATTTGTTTATTTTTTAAGCACCTCTACTTGACCTGAGGAAGCGGTTTGAACCGTGAAACGCGTTGTCTTAAAGTGCTGTTATTAATTAAACTACCTTATACTACATCAAGCGAAGTCTCTTTGCATAAGTTAATACTGAACACACTAGAAGGGCGCCTCCTTTTCTTTTTTCGAAACTACGACTTAGTATTACCCCTTTGGTGGGGTTCTTCACGACTACCCAGAAGTGAAACCTTTTTCCTGAGGAGCTGCGACCGATCCTGTCAAAGACCGAGTGGGGACGGGACTTCCCCACAGACTATACAGAGTGGTTGCCTCTACAGCAACCCACGCTTGTGAGTATAATTACTACTTTTACTTCCTAACCGATTACTGGAGGATAATACACCATAAGGGCTCCTGGTACCCCTGCGTTTTTATCTTTTTCTCTCTGTACTTGTTACAGCCCCTGTACGACACACACACCCCTTTTGTACTTGGATTCTGATTCTGATTAAGAAGGTGTAAAAATATCACCTAGGAGAAAGCTTTGGAGAAAAAGTAAATTGAATGGGGCCATAGGGTGTAATCTTGTAAAGAGGCTGACTGCCGTCTGTGTATACAACCTTTCCAGGAAGGGCTTCTGTAAAGAATAAAGGACATAGCCGCATTCACCATGAGGACATGGACCAGCCTAAATAAGAGACAGAGGGATCCCACAGGGGGACAGGGAGACTCTGTTAATGGGTAAAGCAAGTGTGCACAACTGGGATCGACATAGATAGCACAGAGATCTCACCTCCAGATCCCCTAATACCATAGCCAGAGGGAAACATTAGTGGGAGTGGATGCCTCTGGCAATCGTTGGGGCAAGAAATGTGCATGCCTGAGAAGTAAAAAAAAATAATAGAGATTTTTGACTTCTAGGCGTCAGATAGTCCAATCCCACCAGAACCCAGCCCTCCGATCTGAGCCCAGAAATGTGGGTGTCCCACTGGTAAATGTATTCTGACTTCTTGACTTCTGTTATGAGACTCTGTAGCAGGGTTGCTTTATAAAACAGTTCGTTGGCTGGGATCACATTGCATTAGTCACGCGAGTCATCCACCTTTGGTCAGGTGACCTGTCCTATATTGTCATCCTCCTGATGAAGGGGTTTTGTGTGACCCCGAAACACTGATGTTGGAAATTAGTTTATGAAGAAACTAAAATGTATGTGCAATTGTAACAGCAGACGCTATGAGCCACAGTAACAGATGGCAGCCCAATATGTGGTAAAATCTTGGGCCAATGTAGTTTATCGGGTGTGCAGCGGTAAATGAGTGCAATATCGCAATGAGCACTTGGTACCCACCTGGGCAGAGCCGTGCAGAGGGTCCTTAAGTGGGGTGTGCTCAAATTTAAAAAAGGGGCATGCAGGTATAGGTACTGGTTAAGTGGGTGCTTGGTGCAGATAGTGGGTGCCATGCGGAGGCTGTGTGCAGGTGTCAGTACTGGGTGCAGGTACTTACCCTCTTCCCCTAAAATTAAGACATCCCCTGAAAGTAAGCCCTAGCAGGAATGTCTAGCATAGTAAGGGGAAAAAGTATGGCAATTTGTGCCCATGGTCTCGTAGGTGGGACCATGGCTCCATCATTTGGCCAATTACTGCACGCACTGCTACTCAGCAAGTGCAGTGATTGGCCAAATAATGGAGCCGTGGTCCCGTCTGTGAGACCATTAAATCCAGTAGTCGATATACAGTTGTCATACTTTTTCCACATAGGCTGAACTTCGGGGATACAGCAGCATGGAGCTAAGGGGTAAATAAAAGGATGGAGGGGGATACCAGAAGGACATGAGGAGACGGACAGTGGAATACACAGCAGAGTACACAGAGGACATATTGGGGCACAGAAGGACAGGGGATAGGAGGACACGGGTACAGAGGGGGACACCAGGAAGACAATAAAGGTACAAGGGGGACAAAGGTGCACAAAAGAGGCGGATCCAGCAGAGGAAGAGGGGGGAGAGTGGGAAAGGCAGGAGGACACACAGCACAGGAACATCTGTATTCATAAAAATAGAAGACATCCACTGAAAATAAGCCTTAGCATGTCTTTTGGTGCAAAAAAATAATATAAGACACTGTCTCAGGGGTGTATCTATAAATCCCTGGGCCCCCCTGCAAAGAAAAATATGGGCCGCTCCCCCCCTCCCCCCCAGGGCCCGCTCAGGGACTTTTAGGGGGCAGAAGGGGTCGCAGCATAAGAGGAGAGTGTGGCCGCAGATTGGTGGGGAGAGGGGAAATTCCCCCCCCCCTCCCTCACCTCGGGCTCTCCTCTCAGTGCTCCCTCTCCTGCAATCATTGGTGGTGTTCGTGGCAGCAGCGGCGGTGGCGGCAGGATGACTCAGTACCTCCTTCTTGCTGGAGGACTTCCGTTCTCTAAGTGCAACTTCCTGTTTACACAGGAAGTTGAATGAAGCACATAGAGAACGGAAGTCCTCCAGCGAGAAGGAGGTAATGAGTCATCCTGCCGCCACCGCCGCTGCTGCCACGAACACCACCAATGATTGCAGGATGCAGAGCGCTGAGAAGAGATCCCGAGGTGAGGGGGGGGGGGATTTCCCCCCTCCCCACCGATCTGCGGCCACACTCTCCTTTTATGCTGCGACTCCTACTGCCCCCCAAAAGTCCCTGAGCGGGCCCTGGGGGGGGGGGGGTGCTGGCGGGGGTCGCATCCCCTATTTTTATGCCAGTGCACTGTCTTATTCTCGAGGAAACACGGTAGTGTCATGTGAGTGTGAGTACTGGGTGCCAGCTATGGGGGGGAAGTCATGCTCGGGTTTAACGCTCCTGGCTTCTTTTTTCCACCCCAAGCCTGACTCGTGATAACCGCCAAGGAGGTTAACCCTTCCCCATGAAAAATCTCTACCTTTTCTCAAATAGTTTCACAGGAAGAAAAAATTAGGCAGGCACTCTAGAATAATACTGTAATCATTTATTGCCATTCCGTGCACATAGCAAATAGCTGCAAAGCATCATCCATCAAAGTCACTTCAATGCATCAAGCAAACGTGACCAATTCTGTCCATCAGACGTTAGAAAGCTTGCAAGCACAGAGCCAAGCCAAAAAAACATGCGAGGAGCAAGAGATAAGCAGTGCAGGCAATACTTGCGTTATTGTGGGCGTGCAGTAGCAGGCATAGATGGGAACAGAAGCATGCGTACGCTCAGGGATGCTCCAGGGTTGCTGCCCTTACAGCCGTTTCGCCCATACTGGCTTAGGGCCTCATCGGAGGGGCATGATAGCACGCCTAGGGTCCCGGTAGTGTGGACCGAGCGGGTCCCTCCTGACCGTCCGCGTAGTGCACGTCGTTGGTTTCTAGTGTACAGTGGACGGCGTCTTCCGCCTATTTAGGCGTACCGCCGTCACTTTGACACTCCCTCACATCCGCTGACGTCATCCTGGTTTCCCATCATGCTCCGGTGGTTACTAAGTTACCACACTGCGTGATTTCCTCCTCGGATGTTTGCGCGCTGTGGCCATCTTGTGGCCAAAAAACCTAACTGCACGGTTTTGACCCTGCTTCTGTTCCATCCTCACTATAGCCTGCTAGAAATATGGAAAAGAACAGGTAAGTGTCGGAAAGAAGGCCAAATGGTGCGGGAAAATAACCATCACCCTTGTCTAACACTATACCTGGCTAGCAATTCAACTTACTTATATTTAATTTAGAATCTTAACGCATCATTAAACAATGAATCACATTACATCAGACAATTGCAAAAACGTTTTTAGCCTCATTTTTTATCATGATTTCTTAAAGGACCATAGTAATTATGAAAGAATGGTGCCCGTCACCCCCTATTGTTCACTATGAGGTGCAAATAAGGGTCGCATTTCCATACAGAAAAATCTCAATCCCTCTTAACCAATCGGAAAAGTTACTCGGGAGAAGAACAAGGATTATTATCATCAGAGAAAGATTACTGGAGGAGAAAGGTCATAAAATAATAACATCCTATACACCAGGACTCATAAGAAACATGTCAAGTCGTTACGCTCATTAAGGCCCAATGGGCCAAGAGCTTCTGTTATACTAATTAACCAAGCTTCTCTTTGCAATAGGATAATCTCTCGGTTACCTCCCCTACTACAGGGTGGGACCTGTAACAAACCAATCCCTCGCATTTCGGAAGTCCTCCCTCCGTGTTCAACATTCATGTGTTCAATCAATCGTGGACAACCCACTCCTGATTTAATAGACTTGACATGTTCCCTAATCCGTCTTTTTAGACTTCTTGTTGTCATGCCTATGTAGTATCTATTACAGTTACAAAGAATAGCATAGACCACGAACTCAGTTCTACATGTGATCAAAGTTTTAATTTTCCATTCTATTGGCCCCAATTTAAAGGTTTCCCCTCTGGCCATTTTAGGACAGGCCACTCAGTGGCCACAAGGTCTAGACCCCCGGAATCTCATTCTATCTAACCAGGTACCAGGGTTTTCTTTACGGTATTCGCTATGTGTAATTTTACTACCTATAGTGTCACAACTTCTAAACGTAGTTAGAGGTCTCACTTTTTTGACATTAGAAATCTCTCTATCATCTTTAAGTATTGGCCAATGTCTTTGAATTATTTCTTTAATGCTTTTAGCTAGTGTTGGGCGAACATCTAGATGTTCGGGTTCGGGCCGAACAGGCCGAACATGGCCGCGATGTTCGGGTGTTCGACCCGAACTCCGAACATAATGGAAGTCAATGGGGACCCGAACTTTTGTGGTTTGTAAAGCCTCCTTACATGCTACATACCCCAAATTTGCAGGGTATGTGCACCTTGGGAGTGGGTACAAGAGGAAAAAAAAATTAGCAAAAAGAGCTTATAGTTTTTGAGAAAATCGATTTTAAAGTTTCAAAGGGAAAACTGTCTTTTAAATGCGGGAAATGTCTGTTTTCTTTGCACAGGTAACATGTTTTTTGTCGGCATGCAGTCATAAATGTAATACATATAAGAGGTTCCAGGAAAAGGGACCGGTAACGCTAACCCAGCAGCAGCACACGTGATGGAACAGGAGGAGGGTGGCGCAGGAGGAGAAGAAGGCCACGCTTTGTGAGACACAACAACCCCGGCCTTGCATGAGGGCAAGAAGCGTGCGGATAGCAGGCTTTGTACCGCCATGCAGTCATAAATGTAATAAAGATAAGTGGTTCAATAAACAGGGACCACGCGGCAACGCTAACCCAGCAGCAGCAGACGTGATGGAACAGGAGCAGGCGCAGGAGGAGAAGGCCACGCTTTGTGAGACACAACAACCCAGGCCTTGCATGAGGGCAAGAAGCGTGCGGATAGCAGGCTTTGTACGGCCATGCAGTCATAAATGTAATAAAGATAAGTGGTTCAATAAACAGGGACCACGCGGCAACGCTAACCCAGCAGCAGCAGACGTGATGGAACAGGAGGAGGCGCAGGAGGAGAAGGCCACGCTTTGTGAGACACAACAACCCAGGCCTTGCATGAGGGCAAGAAGCGTGCGGATAGCATGCTTTGTACCGCCATGCAGTCATAAATGTAATAAAGATAAGTGGTTCAATAAACAGGGACCACGCGGCAACGCTAACCCAGCAGCAGCAGACGTGATGGAACAGGAGCAGGCGCAGGAGGAGAAGGCCACGCTTTGTGAGACACAACAACCCAGGCCTTGCATGTGGACAAAAAGCGTGCGGATATAGCAGCAATGCTTTTTGCCGCCATGCAGTCATAAATGTAATACAGATGAGAGGTTCAATAAACAGGGCCCGGAAACGCAACACCATCCCAGATGTTCATTGGTCATGTTACTTGGTTGGGGTCCTGGAGTGTTGCGTAGTCATTTCCAATCCAGGATTGATTCATTTTAATTTGAGTCAGACGGTCTGCATTGTCTGTAGAGAGGCGGATACGCCGATCTGTGACGATGCCTCCGGCAGCACTGAAACAGCGTTCCGACATAACGCTGGCTGCCGGGCAAGCCAGCACCTCTATTGCGTACATTGCCAGTTCGTGCCAGGTGTCTAGCTTCGATACCCAATAGTTGAAGGGTGCAGATGGATGGTTCGACACAGCTACGCCATCTGACATGTAGTCCTTGACCATCTTCTCCAGGCGATCGGTGTTGGAGGTGGATCTGCACGCTTGCTGTTCAGTGGGCTGCGGCTGCATGGGTGTCAGAAAATTTTCCCACTCCAAGGACACTGCCGATACCATTCCCTTTTGGGTACTAGCTGCGGCTTGCGTTGTTTGCTGCCCTCCTGGTCGTCCTGGGTTTGCGGAAGTCAGTCTGTCTGCGTACAACTGGCTAGAGGAGGGGGAGGATGTCAATCTCCTCTCTAAAGTCTCCACAAGGGCCTGCTGGTATTCTTCCATTTTGACCTGTCTGACTCTTTCTTCAAGCAGTTTTGGAACATTGTGTTTGTACCGTGGATCCAGAAGGGTATAAACCCAGTAATTGGTGTTGTCCAGAATGCGCACAATGCGTGGGTCACGTTCAATGCAGTCTAGCATGAATTGAGCCATGTGTGCCAGAGTCCTACCAGAATCCTCATCATCCTCTTGTGAGCGTTGTGATAGTTGTTGTGATGCATCATAGTCGTCACCTTCCTCCTGGTCTGCTTCTGCTGACCATTCGCGTTGAATTGTGGAAGTCCAACGTGCACCGCTCTGGCCCTCGTCAGTGGTGGCATGAAATTCCTGCTCCAACTCCAGCTGTTCCTCCTCCTCTTCTTCGTCATAGCTGCTGGGGCCAGCGTTCCCTGAGGCGGATGGCCTGATGTTGGTACCATCACGCTGATCGTTTTCTCCTTCAGATTCCCCCAGTTGCATCATGACAGCTGTTTCCTTGATTTTTAACATCGACCTCTTCAGTAAACACAGCAGTGGTATGGTAATGCTGACTGAAGAGTTGTCACTGCTCACAAGCAACGTGGATTGCTCAAAATTTTGGAGGACTTGGCAGAGGTCCAACATGTTGGCCCAATCGGATCCACAGAAGCTTGGCAGCTGGCCGGATGCGCCTCGGTACTGCGCCGTCATGTACTGGACCACTGCACTCTTCTGCTCGCAAAAGCGGGCTAGCATGTGCAGCGTAGAATTCCAGCGCGTAGGGACATCACACAGCAAGCGATGGTGGGGGAGATTGAAGCGCTCCTGCATCTTGGCGAGTGCCCCCGAAGCAGTACTGGAATTTCTACAATGTTTGGACACTCGACGCACCTTCAACAGCAGATCGGGCACGCCTGGGTATGTCCTCAGGAACCGCTGAACTACTAGGTTCATCACGTGCGCCAGGCAAGGGATGTGTGTCAGCTTAGCCAACCTTAAAGCGCGAATGAGATTACTCCCATTATCACACACAACCATGCCCGGTTTCAGGTCCAGCGGTGCCAGCCACAAATCCGTCTGTTCCTTTATTCCCCTCCAAATTTCCTCCCCTGTGTGCTGCTTATCCCCAAGGCAGATTAGCTTCAGCAACGCTTGCTGACGCATGCCAACAGCTGTGCTGCACTGCTTCCACGATCCTACTGCTGCTGGGTTAGCGTTTCCGGATGAGGTACAGCTTTGAGATGCGTTGGAGGAGAAGGAGTCAGAGAGGTAGGTGCTGCTGTTATCCAGTGGGAGGGACGGCGGTGCAGCTGTTTGTGGCGTGGGCAACACCCGTGCCGTAGCAGGTGAGGAATCGCTGCCAGGCTCCACAAGGTTCACCCAGTGCGCGGTAAGGGAGATGTATCGACCCTGGCCGAACGCACTCGTCCAGGTGTCAGTGGTGAGGTGAACCTTGCAGGCAACGGCATTCTTCAAGCTTCGGGTTATTTTGCTGACCACGTGCTCATGCAACTCAGGCACTGCAGAGCGTGCAAAGTGGTAGCGGCTGGGAACCACGTAACGTGGGATGGCCACTGACATCATGCCCTTGAAGCTGTTTGTCTCCACCAATCGATATGGCAGCATTTCGCAGGCCAGAAGCTTGGCTATGCTGGCTGTTACTGCCACGGCCCGGGGGTCATTTGCTGGCAATTTCCTCTTGCGCTCAAACATCTCCGACACAGACAACTGAACCGTAGCGCTGCACACGGAAGGGCTGTTGGTTGTTGTGTTTGATGAACACTGGGAGACCTCAAGAGCACTACTCCGGAAAGTGACAGTGTCAGCGTCGTCTGATGTTTGTGAATGTTGTGAACCACGCAATGGCTGGGCTACTGCTGCTGCTGAGGCGGGTCTGGTGAACCCAAGGGAGGCAGTGTTGTTTCTGGTACCCTGTCCTGACGCGTTTGCCCAAAGAGTGGGATGTTTGGATAGCATGTGACGGCTCATGCTGGTGGTGGAGAGGTTGTTAATATTTTTCCCCCTGCTCAGGCGGGTCTTGCACACCTTGCAAATCGCCATGGTAACATCCTCAGTGCAGTCTTCAAAGAAAGCCCAGACTTTGGAGCACCTGCCTCCTTGCTGGCGATTTCTGTTTGCTCCTCTTTTGCCTCTCACTTGAACTTCCACGCTTGTGGTGCCTGAAATTGCGCGCCGCCTACCTTGTGGCACAAGGCGAACTCGTGCAGCAGTGTGTTCTTCAACAGACTCATCTGTGCTGCTGCTACGACGGCGATGTTCTCGTTCACAAACAAAATCTGGGTCTCTGTCCACATTGTCCATACCCTCCTCTTCCATCTCCTCAAACTCGTCATATGTCATTGTGGGCCACCGCCGTGGAGTAGAGCTCCCCACAACAACCTCTGCGCAGCACACTCCAACGTCGTCTTCCAGATCTTGTCGGCCGACCTCCTGCAATTGCAACCCCTCCTGCCCAAATTGCTCTGGGATTTGGGTTTCCGAGTCCTCTTCGGACTCGCCTCGTATTTCAGTGCGCGGTACATTTCCCACAGTTAACGGTTGTGAATCCAGGCACAACATTTCTGGCTGTTCCTCCATTGACCTTTGAAAGGTGGAAGTTTGTTGGGCTGGGAATAGCTCCTGCGAATACCCCATTGTGTCCTGAGGTAATTCATCGGACTGGTTATCTGGCAGTTGTGTGCGTGGTGTCGCTGCCGGTTGTGTCAGCTTTGTGCCCACTGGCTCCTTGTAACTGGCTGAGGACTCGGACCTCGTGCGTGATGTGCTGGTGCTGCTTAACCCACTGCTGGACGCTTGAGAGGTCATCCAAGTAATTATCTGGTCCTGTTCTTTTGGATTTGTGAGGGTTGTTGTCCTGGACAACATGGGTGGTATTGAGTGGGTTTTCTTGGGTGCTCCCCTGTGGCCTGTACGTGAACCGTCAGGGGAAACACCTCTTCCCTTGCCCCTCCCTCTTTCACCGGATTTCTTCCTCATTTCACTTATCCTTACAGTACACGCTGACTGGCAGCAGTACAGTGGCAGTACAGAAATGCTATACAGTACCACTATTCCCAGCAGCGACACAGAGCACAATGCTATACAGTGACGGGTGAGCGGTGTACCACTATTCCCAGCAGACACAGAACAGTGAACAGAATGCTATATAGTGTGGCTGAGCGAGCGGTGTACCACTATTCCCAGCAGACACAGAACAGTGAACAGAATGCTATATAGTGTGGCTGAACGAGCGGTGTACTACTGTTCCCAGCAGACACAGAACAGTACACAGAATGCTATATAGTGTGGCTGAACGAGCGGTGTACTACTGTTCCCAGCAGACACAGAACAGTACACAGAATGCTATATAGTGTGGCTGAACGAGCGGTGTACTACTGTTCCCAGCAGACACAGAACAGTGAACAGAATGCTATATAGTGTGGCTGAGCGAGCGGTGTACCACTATTCCCAGCAGACACAGAACAGTGAACAGAATGCTATATAGTGTGGCTGAGCGAGCGGTGTACCACTATTCCCAGCAGACACAGAACAGTAAACAGAATGCTATATAGTGTGGCTGAGCGAGCGGTGTACCACTATTCCCAGCAGACACAGAACAGTGAACAGAATGCTATATAGTGTGGCTGAGCGAGCGGTGTACCACTATTCCCAGCAGACACAGAACAGTGAACAGAATGCTATATAGTGTGGCTGAGCGAGCGGTGTACCACTATTCCCAGCAGACACAGAACAGTGAACAGAATGCTATATAGTGTGGCTGAGCGAGCGGTGTACCACTATTCCCAGCAGACACAGAACAGTGAACAGAATGCTATATAGTGTGGCTGAGCGAGCGGTGTACTACTGTTCCCAGCAGACACAGAACAGTACACAGAATGCTATATAGTGTGGCTGAACGAGCGGTGTACTACTGTTCCCAGCAGACACAGAACAGTACACAGAATGCTATATAGTGTGGCTGAACGAGCGGTGTACCACTATTCCAAGCAGACACAGAACAGTGAACAGAATGCTATATAGTGTGGCTGAGCGAGCGGTGTACCACTATTCCCAGCAGACACAGAGTGGCAGTAAACAGAATGCTATATAGTGTGGCTGAGCGAGGTACACAGAGTGGCAGTAAACAGAATGCTATATAGTGTGGCTGTGCAAGCGGTGTACTACTATTCCCAGCAGACACAGAGTGGCAGTAAACAGAATGCTATATAGTGTGGCTGAGCGAGGTACACAGAGTGGCAGTAAACAGAATGCTGAGCGAGCGGTGTACTACTATTCCCAGCAGCGACACACAATGACTGGGGGGGACCCTGGCTAGCGTGGCTGGAGCGCGAACTACCCTGCCTGCCTACCCAAAGCTAAACCCACAGACAAATGGCGGAGATATGACGTGGTTCGGGTATTTATTTACCCGAACCACGTGACAGTTCGGCCAATCAGAGCGCGTTCGGGTCCGAACCACGTGACCCGTTCGGCCAATCACAGCGCTAGCCGAACGTTCGGGGAACGTTCGGCCATGCGCTCTTAGTTCGGCCATATGGCCGAACGGTTTGGCCGAGCACCGTCAGGTGTTCGGCCGAACTCGAACATCACCCGAACAGGGTGATGTTCTGCAGAACCCGAACAGTGGCGAACACTGTTCGCCCAACACTACTTTTAGCCATCGGGTTATAATCAAACACAAAAGAGAACATATCCTTACCTTTTTTCCTCTTTTTATAGTTGAGCAGTTCTGCTCGATCCAGCCTTGAGGCTTTTTCCAAAGCCTGCTGAATGTTCTTCTCCTGATAACCTCGAGCTAACAATCTTTCCTTTAACTCTAAGGCTTGTTCCATAAATGTAGTGAACTCTGAATTATTTCTGCGTAATCTTACAAATTGACTATAGGGAATCGCTTCAATTGTGTGTCTCGGATGATAACTCCCCCCATGTAGGACTGAGTTCGTGGCCGTTGGATTCCTGTAGCCCTCTGTGACCACTCCACCATTCTCCAACACCAGTCTCAGATCCAAGAACGTGATTTCATTTCCTCCCCACTCGCTTGTGAAAGATAAATCAAAGGCATTATCCTGTAAATATTGTACAAACTCTGTAAATTTTTCCCTGGTCGATCCCCAAACGACTAATATGTCATCCACGTATCTCTTCCACTCCCCCAGAAATTGTCTATATGGATTTTTGGAACTATATATATACTCCTCTTCCCATAGGGAGAGGTACAGATTAGCGAGAACAGGGGCCACAGGGGCCCCCATCGCTGTTCCCGTCACTTGCTGAAACCATTCCCCCCCAATCCTGCACTGACATCTAGTGGCCATTTGAAATCATTGCGCTTATTCCTGTGTCAGAGGCTCTGCCTCTGACACAGGAGACCAGGGTTCGAATCTCGGCTCTGCCTGTTCAGTAAGCCAGCACTAATTCAGTAGGAGACCTTTGGCAAGTCTCCCTTACACTGCTACTGCCAATAGAGCGCGCCCTAGTGGCTGCTGCTCTGCTCTGGCGCTTTGAGTCCGCAAGGAGAAAAGCGCAATATAAATGTTATTTGTCTATTTGTCTTGTCTTGTCAGATAAAATTAATCTGTCTACCAAGGTGACATCTAGTGGATAAAAATAAAAATACAGGCATCCAAAAACAAAAAATAAAACAATAAACATATAAAAAAGGGGGAGAAACCTCCACAGATTAGGAAGGTTCTCTTGTGTATATCTCAAATGAGAAGTTTGTAGATAGTGTGGGGGTCTTTGCTAATCCCCCTCTGTCCCAGCAGTTTATTAACTGTTTTGTACAGCACCTGCACTATTTGGTTGTCAAAACCCACCCGTCTTTTCTGTGATTCTGCTAGGTGATAGTTCACTTCTGGCGATGCACCAAATTTTGACCTTACATCTGATCCTTTTGGTAGCAACTCACCATATCACCTACTGAACACTTTTGTGTATTGTATGTGTGGGATAGCTACACCTCGCTCCAGTTAATAAACTGCTGGGACAGAGGGGGATTAGCAAAGACCCCCACACTATCTACAAACTTCTCATTTGAGATATACACAAGAGAACCTTCCTAATCTGTGGAGGTTTCTCCCCCTTTTTTATATGTTTATTGATTAATAAAAATTATCAGGTTTTTATGTATGTACTGATAGGGCTATGTCCTTCTGGACTCTAGTGTCAAAGTTTATTTCCCTGGTACACCCCTCTTTTCGGCTAGTGTTTGTGAAAAAATAAAACAACAAATAAAATAATAATAATAATAATTCCTTTTTTTGTATAGCGCTTTTCTCCTGTCAGACTCAAAGCGCTTATGAGGCAGCCACTAGAGCGCACTCAGTAGGCAGTAGCAGTGTTAGGGAGTCTCGCCCAAAGAACTCCTTACTGAATAGGTGCTGGCTTACTGAACAGGCAGAGCCGAGATTCAAACCCAGGTCTCCTGTGTCAGAGGCGGAGCCCTTAACTATTACACTATCCAGCCACTGAAAATAAATAGGAATGGTAGGTGTGCCAAATTCAGTCATTCTACCTAATAAAGTACAAGTGTCCCTGCGTCCTGTCCCTGTGTCAGTGCTTTTGCGCTACTGCGCATGTCCTGCACTGACAGCTGTTGGGACAGGATGCAAGACGGGCCAGGGGGCCGGGCGTTTGTGTGTGCGCGTGGGCGGGTACGTGGACCGGCGGGTGCATGCATGCGCGGTGGCAGTGACAGATCTAGAGCCTGTTTTTAAACGGGCTTAGGTCACTAGTTAGCAATAAAAGTATTGGAATCAAATCCTGCATTTAAACCATTGGGGATCATTGCATCAATGTAAAACTCTATTTAGTTTCTACCTTAAAGAGATCATTTAGTGACATATAGTAGAATGAAGTACATTATACAGGACTAGCTGGACGCCCGGCGTTGCCCGGGTATGTATTTGGCTGGTGTTGGCTCCGCCCACTTTTTCTAACCCTAACACACAATTACTCACTGATCAAGTTCATGAGCTTTGTGGTCTTTGGCAAATCTAATTGGCTGTGGCTCCGCCCCTTTTCTGAATTTGAGCCCCAGTCACCCAATGACCAACTGTACCAGGTTTGAGGCTTGTGCCATTAACAGTGCAAGAATGGCAGCAATTAAATATTCCCATTGAAAATGGGAAAACAGGTGAATTTTGATTGGCTTTTGTAGGCTCCACCCACTTTTCTGAATATTAATCCCAGTCACTCAGTAACCCAACTGTGCAAAGTATGAGAACCCTGCCAATAACCAGGGGCACTTTTGGGCACTCCAGCCAGAAAATGGATGTGGACCGGGGAATATGACTATATATATATATATATATATATATATATATATATATATATATATATATATATATATATATATATATATATGTATATATATATATATATATATATATATATATATATATATATATATATATATATATATTAGGAGACAGACAGCAGCCATCATCGCTGATGCACATGACTGGACTGTAGGAAGTAACGCCGGTGGGAGAGGGAGCGAGAGACGATCTTATGCCAGAGCAGCTGAGTGGTGTCCGGGACCCTTACTGCCTGTTATACGCTCATACCCTGCGAGGCTTGTCAGTGCATTCTTGTTTTTAAACCTTTTATTAAATTTACGGAATTATGCTATGTGTGGCTTCTTCGTTTGCAGCCTGAAAACTGGTTTATCTATGAAGCAGTGAAACATCCCTACCCCCTCCATTATCAATCCCACCTCCGGAGAGTTAGGAGGTCAGCGCGGTGAGCGCGGTGAGTGCGGGCACTTAGGGGGGTGTCCTGGCACTGGTGCTGATTAGGTTGCTTTTATTTTACACATTTACAACATCTTGGTGATGGTTTCTGCGGCAGGAGTTAATCTTTGGTAGCAGTATCACACTATACTTTTTCCCCTGTTTCTTTGCATGTGGATGTGATTGTCCAAGGACAAGAGACGTAAAGAAAACCTGAACTGAAATTAAAAGTGAAAATAAACATACACAAGTCATACTTACCTCCCATGTAGCCTACTCCTCAATCTATTTTTCCTCTCCTGCGTCCTGCTTGTTCACTGTGATCACTGGAATTCTCCGTCCTCCTTTTTGAAAATGGCTATTACACCATAACAGCTTCCTGGTCAGCACACTGTTAAAGGGGAACTGAAGAGAGAGGTATATGGAGGCTGTCATGTTTATTTCCTTTTAATCAATACCAGTTGCCTGGCAGCCCTGCTGGTCTATTTCTCTGCAGTAGTATCTGATTAAAACCAGAAACAAGCATGCAGCTAGTCTTGTCAGATCTGACTTATATGTCTGAACCACTGAAGCACCTGATCTGCTGCATGCTTGTTCAGGGGCTATGGCTAATAGTATTAGAGGCAGAGGATCAGCAGGGCTGCCAGGCAACTGGTATTGTCTAAAAGGAAATAAACATGACAGCCTCCATATACCACTCTCTTCAGTTCCCCTTTAAACTGTAACATCGCCCACTTGAGCCATAGAGAAACATGGACACATCAGTTCTCCTCTCAGCTATAACTGACAGCAACTGATATATAACTGACAGCAACTGATATATTTCAGTTCTGACAAAATATTGTCAGAACTGGAAGGGATTATTGTCAGATGAAAATGGTGAGCTTCTGAGAGGAACTGATGGCGAAGTAACTATGTAATGTTCATTTGAAGTTACCTCATGTGTTTATTGTCAATAATTTTACTCAGTACAGGTTCTCTTTAAAGAACAGTTTTTGCTGTAACGGCTGGATCCGTGGAGCATATCCTTGGTGGAACTGTGAGACTTTTTGGTCTTGGTTACCTATTGAGACAAGTGTGCGCGTTGCCTTTTAATTTGTTTGTTTATGTCTGCACCTGACATTTGCTGAACGCGAACCACGGAGTGCTAATTTTTCCTAAAGCGCATATATATATATATATATATATAGCACATTTTAACTGTACATACACATGTCTATCTCATCATGTCACTTCAGGTATCCTTTAACTTTAGTTAACCTCCTTGGCAGTAATGACGAGCTCAGCTCGTCCATTACCGCCAGAGGGCGCCGCTCAGGGGCCGATTTTCATCATTTTTTTTAAAAAAACACGCAGCTAGAACTTTGCTAGCTGCATGACTAATCTGATTGCCGCTGCCCGCCGCCGATGCGCCGCTACAGAGGGCCCCCCCCAGACCCCGTATGCAGCCTGGCCAATCAGTGCCAGGCAGCGCTGAGGGGTGGATCGGGACTCCCGATGACGTCACGACGTCGATGACGTCATCACGATCGTCGCTATGGCGACAGGGGAAGCCCTAAAGGAAATCCCGTTCAGAACGGGATTTCCGGATGGGCATATGCGACGGCGGCGATCGGAGGGGTGGGAGGGACACCGCAAGGAGGGGGGAATCATGTAGCTAGCGCTAGGCTAGCTACATGATTAAAAAAAAAAAAACACAAAAAATTGTGCTGCGCCGCCACCCTGGCGATCTTAATAGAATGCCAGGGTGGTTAATGGATTTGATACAGTATATCTATCTATATTTTTTTTCATTTTTTCTTATTATTCCCATTAAAATGCATTTAGAATAAAATAATTCTTAGCAAAAAGTACCACCCAAAGAAAGCCCAATTGGTGGTGAAAAAAGATCATTTCATTGTGATAAGTAGTTATAAAGTTATTGGCAAATGAAAGGGAGGAGCGCAGAAAGGTGAAAATTGCTCTAGTCCAAAAGGAAAAAAAAAAACTCTCAGGGCACTGGTTAAAAATTGTTGAGCTCCACTCCACTCCATCTCATGCACTAACCCCTTCATCCCCTAATCTAGTGTCTCCACCCCATTACCCTCTAGTTTGTAAGCTTACCTGAACAGGTTCCTGCCCCTAGTATTGTATTGACTAAAATAATGTCTTTCACAACCAGGCAAGTAAATACATTGACTTATTTGAACAGCCACAAGCAAGCTTGAGGGACATTACACTTTTTTTTTTTTTTTTGCTGAGATGTTTTATTGATTTGTGTGATAAGCAGAAGGTGCAGCAGAGATCCAAGTCAGTGATGAGCAAATCCGATCCGGATGCTACTCGGATAGTAGCTATCCGGATTTCTCCCAGTAATGCATTGCGGCCTGGGCGGGGGGTTTAATCCTTACCCATCATGACGTCTTCTTCGTCCGTCCTTCGGCGCCTCCCACGATGCGCTCCACTCCGGCGTCACGTGACTAAAAAACACTTCCTCCTTCCGGGTTGAAGGAGGAAGTGTGTAGTCACGTGACGCCGGAGTGGAGCGCATCGTGGGAGGCGCCGAAGGACGGACGAAGAAGACGTCATGATGGGTAAGGATTAAACCCCCCGCCCAGGCCGCAATGCATTACTGGGAGAAATCCGGATAGCTACTATCCGAGTAGCATCCGGATCGGATTTGCTCATCAATGATCCAAGTCACAGCAAAAAGTGCCATCACACATACAGCAAAGGTACAAGGCCAATACCCTAACTGGCTGAATGGAGTACAAGCTCCAGGAAACCACCCGCCCTAAGGGAACCCTCACAAGCCAGCAGTATGCTATATATGTGGTCTCAACTCTACTTCTGACTTGTACCCCCACACAACGCCTTCTCTTTCCCCTGACATCACACATTCCTTGCAGGGTCTATTGATATGCCTCTAGCACCCCCTATTATAATGTGCTCTATTATACTCTACCCCCCCCCCCCCCCCCCCCCCGCAATGGGTGAAAATGCCAAGTAACCCCTGCAGAGTGCTGAAGGGAATTGAAAGAGAGAAATAACAAACTAGCACTGGCCCTTTATGAATGCACTCAGCGCGGCTCTCTTGAACTGGTTGGTGCCAGTAACTGTCAAAACAAGAGAGTAGGGAAAGAAATAGAGAGCGCTCCGTAGTGCATTAAATGGGGTATGCTATTATGCACATAAAAAACTTATCACACTTCATTTAGTAGTTCAATCTACCGCTGCGCCTCAAGCTCCTCCAGTGGACCTGAGTAGGGAGGCTTGCTGGATTCCGCGGAATTCTTAATTCCGCGATTCCGGACGGAATTAGGTCAATTCCGATTCCGGCAGTCAGAACGGAATTGCTAAACCTCTCATACGGAATTCCTCGGAAATGTTTTTATTTCCGCGTAATTTTCCGTAAAACAAAAATATCTCTCCTCCTGTATCATCTTCCGAGGGTATCATCTTCCAGGGAATTGTAGTTTTTCAAAAGCCAGCTTACATACCATGGCTGGGAAATGAACCCAGGCTGGGCTGGGAATTGAACCCAAGTCTCACCCAGGTGTGGTAGGTAACTGACTTAACCGCTATACCACCAACACCACTACATGCTGAAGCCAGCCTAGCATGTACCATTATGATCAATCCAAGAGAAAAAGTAGCATGTTTAAGGATTTGTAGCATGTCAAAAGCCAACTCACTGTGGAATGGGAATTGAACCCAGGCCGGGCATTGAACCCAGGTCTCAGTGTGTGGTAGGTAACTGACTTAACCGCTATACCACCAACAACACAACATGCTGAAGCCAGCCTAGCATGTACCATTATGATCAATCCAAGAGAAAAAGTAGCGTGCTTAAGGATTTTTAGCATGTCAAAAGCCAACTCACCATGGCTAAGAATTGAACCCGGGCTGGGAATTGAACCCAGGTCTCAGTGTGTGGTAGGTAACTGACTTAACCGCTATACCACCAACAACACTACATGCTGAAACCAGCCTACCATGTACCATTATGATCAATCCAAGAGAAAAATTAGCTTGCTTAAGGATCTGTAGCCAGGCATGGCCTTGCCTTTTGTGTTCAACAGTTTTCCAAAGAGACCCAGTGGCCAACTGTGTCAAATTTGAGAACCCTGCCATTAACAGTGTAAGAATGGTTGCAGTTTATATTTTCTCATGTAAAAAGTTAGTTGACATGCCACAAATCCTTAAGCACGCTACTTTCTCTTGGATTGATCATAATGGTACATGCTAGGCTGGCTTCAGCATGTAGTGTTGTTGGTGGTATAGCGGTTAACTCAGTTACCTACCACACACTGAGACCTGGGGAGAGAGAGAGAGAGAGAGAGAGAGAGAGAGAGAGAGAGATTTTTTAAAAATTTCCGACGGAATCCGGAATTCCGCAGAATTTCGTACAAATCCGGCGGAATTTTCATAGCGACGGATTTTAACACTGACGAAATCCGTGATTTCTGGCGGAATGGAATTTGCTGGTTCCGATCATCCCTAGACCTGAGGAAGGCGTGGACTAACGCCGAAACCGGCAGTGACGTCAGACGGCACAGGCTGCGCACCGCTCGCCCCAGACGGACGCTCTCTCGCTTTCCATCTGCACCACCAGCCCCAGCCAGGCTGTTCCAGGTTTGAGGCGACCCACTGGAGGAGCTTGAGGCGCAGCGGTAGATTGAACTACTAAATGTGAGTGTGCATAATAGCATACCCCATTTAATGCACTACGAAGAGTGCTCAACCCTGGTTGAGAAAGCCCGGACTACAGTGTCAAGTATCTACATGTATTTTTTGTCTTCAATTTTACTTTAAGCTGCTATATTCCCAAGTCTTTCTCCAAGCCTAATGTTCCCAGCTGTATGTCATTCATCTTATATGGTGCTCTACCATTGGCAAACCCAAGGGGCATGGCTTTTACATTTATTAATATTAACCACTTCACATTTTTTCCCCCTTAAAGGGAACCTTAACTCAGAGGGATATGGTTGTTTCCTTTTAAACAATACCAGTTGCTGGGCAGTCCTGCTGCTCTCTTTGGCTGCAGTAGAGGCTGAATCACACACCTGAAACAAGCATGCAGTTAAAGGACAACTGAAGTGAGAGGGATATGGTGGCCTCCATATTTATTTCCATCTAAGCAATGCCATTTGCCAGGCCCTCCTGCTGATCCTCTGCCTCTAATACTATTAGCCATAGCCCCTGAACAAGCATGCTGCAGATCAGGTGTTTCTGACATTAATGTCAGATCTGACAAGACTAGCTGCATGCTTGTTCCCGGCGTTATTCAGATACTACTTGCAGAGAAATAGACCAGCAGGGCTGCCAGGCAACTGGTATTGATTAAAAGGAAATAAATATGGCAACCTTCATATACCTCTTACTTCAGTTCCCCTTTAATCCAGTCTGACTTCAGTCAGAGCGCCTGACCTGCATGCTTGTTGAGGGGCTGTGGCTAAAAGTATTCGAGACACAGGATCAGCAGGAGAGTCAGGCAACCGGTATTATTTTAAAAGGAAAAATGCATCTCCATCTCAGTTTAGGCTCCCTTTAAGACTCCTGACAATTTTGTCATTTCAGCTGTCACTATTGATACATCAATAACTTTTTTATTACTTATGCCATCAAAGTGATACACAAGTAGTTTTTTTTTCAGGACAATCTAGGCTTTCTTTGGGTAATATTTGTTTTCAAGAATTATTTAATTTTATACACATTTTTTCCTATTTCAACCATCACGAATTTCCCATGACTAGTGCCACAGCTATAAAACATCTCAAAATATGTTTTATAGCTGTGTCACTTGTCACCGAGTATTTTCCCGGTTAAATTGATACCCTACATGTCATGTTGCATCATTAGTTGGGAATGTGGCATACCATTATCGCCAGCTTGTGCATTTGTAGCGATTTGATACGATCGCTATGGTGCACATTTCAATGCATATGTAAAGTGTTGGGTCGCCCTAACGATCACGTCCAAACGTTACTGGCAGCAGCCATTAGAGGTGTCCACTTATCTTAGGGCTAAGTATAAGTGACACAAGGGGTTAATTAGTTAGGTAGGAGTTAATATTTTACTTCTTGGGAAGAGACACGCTTTATTAAATAGTGACAAATAAAAAATAGGGATTTTTTTTTTACTTTTTTTTCTTGTCATCATGAATGAGTGATGCTATTAGCAGCACTTATTCACTGTGAAATAAGTGCACAAGCCTGAACGAGCTTGTGCATGCTAGGGACCGACAGGGGTGCACGGGAGCGCGCACGTGCACACGCGGGGGTGCTCAGCAGCCTTCTAACTGCAGGACGTGAATTTCACGTCCTGGAATACAGAGCAGGGCCAATTAGGACATTAAATTCACACCCTGAAATCTCAAGTGGTTAAGCTTCATCCTCCATCTACCTGCCCATATGGCGATGTTTTTGCTATCCTGGTGCAAAATACCACTATCCTGCTTAGTGTTAATAATTCTGCATAATTTTGGATCATCAGCAATATGTTTAATTATCCTTTAATCTTATCCTGTAGGCCACATAATTAAGACCAGAGACATGTAATGTGTGATGCAAGAAATTTAATGTCTACAGAAAGAAAAATCACAGAGAGAGTAAATCAGCATTTAGGGATTACAAGGGAAGCCTATGTGGAGCATTTTAAGGGAATCTGATACATTGTGTTGATTAGCAGGAAAACTAATGGTTCATGTTCAGTACTATATTCTTCTGTAAGTCTTCAGCTCCTGTGGAAAATAAAAGCAAATAATAATTAATAATATACATGCACCCCAGTCACTTAATGACTGACTGTAGCAGGTTTGAGACTTCTGCCATTAAAAGTGTAAGAATGGCAGCAGTTTAAATATTCCCTTGAAAATAAATAGGTGAATTTTAATTGGCTGTTGTAGGCTCCACTACTTTTCTAAATATTAAACCCAGTCACCCAGTGACCAACTGTGTCAAGTTTGAGAACCCTGCCATTAACAGTGTAAGAATGGTTGCAGTTTATATTTTCTCATGTAAAAAGTTAGTCGTTTTTGGCTCCACCCACTGTTTCTAACCTTGACTTACAGTCACTCAATAACCAAGTTTGAGAGCTTTTCACTAAAATGAAACAAATCTGATTGGCTGTTGGTGGCTCCACCCCCTCTTCAGAATGTGGACCCCAGCCACCCAATGGCCAACTGTGCCAGCTTTGATGCCTCTGTCATTAAGAGTGTAAGAATGGCAGCAATGTAAATATTACCCTTGAAAATCAATATGTGAATTTTAATTGGCTGTTGCAAGCTCAACCCACTTTCCTCAATATTAATCTCAGTCACCCAGTGACCAACTGTGTGAAGTTTGTGAACCCTGCCATTAACAGTAAGAATGGCTGCAGTTTATATTTTCCCATGCAAAAAAATTAGATGTTGGCTCTGCCTACTTTTTCTAACCTTGACATATAGTCACTCAATGACCAAGTTTGTGAGCTTTGTGGTCCTTGGCATCAATAATTTAAATTTTCCCACTGAAATGAAACACATCTGATTGGCTGTTTGCGGCTCCGCCTCCTTTTCAGAATGTGAGCCCCAGTCACCCAATGACCAACTGTGCCAGGTTTGAGGCCTTTGCCATTAAAAGTATAAGAATGGCAGCAATGCAAATATTCCCCTTCAAAATCAATAGGTGAATTTTGATTGGCTGCTGTAGGGTCCACCCACTTTTCTGAATATTAATCCCAGTCACCCAGTGGCCAACTGCGTCAAGTTTGTGAACCCTACCATTAACAGTGTAAGAATGGCAGCAGTTTATATTTTGCCATGTAAAAAATGTAGTTGATGGCTCTGCCCACTTTTTCTGACCTTGACATGCAGTCACTCAATGACCAAGTTTATGAGCTTTGGGGTCCTTGGTATCAATCATTTGTATATTCCCATATAAATTAAACAAATCTGATTGGCTGTTCTTGGCTCCACCCACTTTCCAGAATTTGAATACCAGTCACCCAGTGACCGATTGTATTAGTTTTGAGGCATCTGCTATTAACCTTGTAAAAATGGCAGCAATTTAAACATTCCCCTTGAAAATCAACAGGTACATTTTGATTGGCTATTGTATGCTCCACCCACTTCCCTGAATATTAATCCTAGTTTGTGAGCTTTCGGGTTGCTGGCATCAAAAATGTGTGAATGGAAGCAGTTTATCCACCAAAGAAATCTGATTGGCTGTTTGTGGCTCCGCCCATTTAGTGAATTGAAAGCCCAGTCACCCAATGACCAACTGTAGCAAGTTTGAAGCCTCTGCCATTAACAGTGTAAGAAAGGCAGCAGTTTAAATATTCCCTTTGAAAATCAATAGGTACATTTTGATTGGCTGTTGTAGGCTCCACCCACTTCCCTGAATATTAATCCCAGTCATTTAGTGACAAAGTGTGGCAAGTGTGAGATCCTTGCGATTAACAGTCTAAGAATGGCTGCAATTTACATTTTCCCATTTAAAATGAATGGCTAAAATTTGATTGGCTATTTAATGCTCCGTCCACTTTTCCTGGATTTGTAACCTCGGTCACCAAGTGACCAACTGTGCCATGTGTGGGGACTCTGGCTTGATTACTATAAGAATGGCAGCCTTTTACATTTTTCCCATTGACTTGAATGGGTGAAATCTGATTAGCTGTTTGTAGCTCCGCCCAGGTGTGCAGGGGGACCGTGAGACCCCCAGAACATATCATCCCAGGTAGTAAGGGATCTGTATACCAAGTGTCGTTGAAATTGGTCAAGGTGTTTTCGATGCGGCGCATAGATACATACATACATACATACATACATACATACATACACATTTTTAATGACTACCTGACTGCGCCCCCCCCCCCCCCCCCCCCTGTAATTCCAGCAGAGTGCTAAGGTACAATACCACTCCTCCCCGCATACTTCTTTTCTACTAATGCAATAATGTGGCAACGGCTGACACGTCACAGGTAAATAGACCAGAACTGCCTGGTACTTCACATGTATTCTGACATCAGGGTGAGCCCTCTTCTACTGTTGCCCCACTTAAACAGCCTCTCTTGCCCCCTCACCCCAACAAGAAAGAGGATTTAAAGAATACCCGAAGTGACATGTGACATGATGAGATAGAGATGTGTATGTACAGCCAGGGGCGTAACTAAGACCCACCGGGCAACCCTGCAGAAATTCTGAGCACACCCCCCCTGGGCCCGCTCAGGGCCGTTTTGGGGGATGGAGGGGTCACAGCATGAGGGGAAGGCTATGGCCACACTCAGCGGAGAGGGGGGGACGGTTCCCTCACCTCGGGCTCTACCCTCTGCGCTCCCCTCCAGCTTCAATAACTATATAGATGTGCAGCGGCGGGCAGCGGCAGACAAACATACCTTCCGTGCGCTCCAGCGTGGACGCTTCTCTCTCTAGCCTCTGACGCGACTTCCTGTATAAACAGAAAATAGGGTCAGACACTAGAGAGGGAAGCGTCCACACTGGAACGCACAGAAAATATGTTTGTCTGCCGCTGCCCGCCACTGCACAGAGGGGAGAGCCCGAGGTGAGGGAGGGGGGACCGTCCCACCTCCCCGCCGAGTGTGGCCATAGCTTTCCCCTCATGCTGCGACCCCTCCAGCCCCCCAAAATGGTCCTGAGCCGGCCCCGGGGAGGAGGGGGGAGTCCGGGCCCCCCCGCGAGTGCAGGGGCTGCAGCCCCTATTGTTACACCCATGTGTACAGTGCCTAGCACACAAATAACTATGCTGTGTTCTTTTTCTTCTTTCTCTGCCTGAAAGAGTTAAATATCAGGTATGTAAGTGGCTGACTCAGTCCTGACTCAGACAGGAAGTGACTACAGTGTGACCCTCACTGATAAGAAATTCCAACTATAAAACACTTTCCTAGCAGAAAATGGCTTTTGAGAGCAAGAAAGAGGTAAAAAGGTTTTTTTCGTATTAGTGATGGTCACACTGTAGTCACTTCCTGTCAGGACTGAGTCAGCCACTTACATACCTGATATTTAACTCTTTCAGGCAGAGAAAGAACAAAAGGGACACAGCATCGTTATTTGTGTGCTTGGCACTGTACATACCCATGTCTATCTCATCTTGTCCCATGTCACTTAAGGTTTCCTATAACTTTTACCCAGTCTATAGGGAACAAACATAAACAGTCTTCTAGTAAAAACATCAGCTTTACAGACAGAAAATGAGCAGTCTTAGAAGATGATCAGTGATGGCTGTTTGTACATTTTCATTATGACATTCCTATTACTGTGATGATGGAATAAGTCAGCAAAACATTGATATTTAAAATGTAATTATTTTATAAAGAGTATTTAGAGAGAAAAAGTTTGTATCATTATTATAACCGTTCCTAAGAAGTAATTGTTACCTTCAGAATATACTTACCACGTGAATGCTCTGTGTCTGTGGGTTATTTGCGACCCATGCCAAAACTTTGAAGTAAACTTTCAAAAACACCAAGGCCACCTCCACCAGAACTGCCACCAAAGCTACCTCCAAAAGGACCGCCACCAAAGCCACCTCCACCGCCAGGACCAAAGGCACCTCCACCAGGACCAAAGCCACCTCCACCGCCAGGACCAAAGGCACCTCCACCAGGACCAAAGCCGCCTCCACCGCCAGGACCAAAGGCACCTCCACCAGGACCAAAGGCACCTCCACCAGGACCAAAGGCACCTCCGCTAGGACCACCACCAAAGAAATCTCCACCACTAAAGAAACGACGTGAGGGTGGTCCATTTAGTTTATTAAGAAGCTCTCTCTGTAATAAAGAAATTGTGAATAATTTTAACCTAGATATGTTTTGTTTCATTCACTGTTCCCAATATTATTATTATCCGGGTGTTCACTTACCTTACTACATTTGGTTTCACCAAGCTCAGCTTGCTGCAAGACAATAATCAGGCAAATACTAAGCTTTAGTTGCATAGACTTATATGTAAATGTTCATGTGTAAATCATTGAAATGTTATCTCTGTTAATCTTTTACCAGATAAATAACAACATATCAAAATCCATATACAGAATATGGTCAAGAACTTCAAAAACATGTGTATGATTATAAAATTAAAAAAAAATAATAAAAAAAAAACAGAAACTTTCACTTCTGTGTTGTCAATGTATAATATGTTGTTCGGAGTATGTAAATAAACTGATTTTTGCTTAAAACAGCAATTTTTGTGTCTGTTTTGGAGGGGTAAGTCCACCGCTACCTACTTCATTTTAACCATTTTAAAGAAATATTGTTTTTACCCTGTTGGCGCCTCTGTACTACTTTTGCAGTTGTTTCCACCCCTGTTGGAGGGGAATTCTTCTTTTTTCCCTATCTACAGAGAGCGACTTCTTAATCCTGAGTGGTGACAGGTCTAATCTCCTCACCTGCCTTCATAGTGGTTACCTGGACGGTAACCCTTGTTTGTGAGTATAACCTACCTATACTTACCTTCCATACCCAATTTACAGTACATACTACACTATACTGGGCTCTCGGCGTCTTCCCTTATAATGTATGTATGTGTGTATGTACTATATGTCAACAGGGATTAGACAATAATGAGAATAACTTGTTTAGAACCTCTCTCAGCTCTTTATTACTGGATAATGCACTGGTTAAGACCAGAGTTAAAATCCTGGCTAGGGTCAGAGCCTATTCAGTAAGAAGTCCTTGAGCAAGACTCGTGCCTTAATTGTTAAGATTATTACCTCACTTCCTGTTCCAGGGACCTTTTACATGAACAATAGAGATGGCCCGGACAGTTCCCAGTGCATTTCCGCTGTTCCCCGTTCTTGGCAAACTATGAACATATGGCGTGTTCGACCCGCCCCCTATACATCATCATGGAGCCAGACTTTGACCCCTTACCTCACAGTCAGCAGACACATGGCAGCCAATCAGCCAACACCCTCTCCTGGACCTCCCTATTAAAAAGCAGTTGCGGTGGCCATGTTGGATTCATTCTCTGCTGGCTGCTGACCGTTAGTGAGAGCACCGTCAGACTTGCTGCAGATAGGTAGGGAAAGCATTAGCTAGGCCCGTGTTCTTGCTCCTCACTTGCTGTGAAAGCACCCCAAACAGTCCTTTGAGGGATAGTACATCAGCCGTGTGTGTGTGTGTGTGTCACTCCACAGCCCACTGACGCCCAGAGCTGTGTGCACACTACTGTTGCTACATTAAGTTGCAGGCACAGAACCACTCCAGTGCATTATTATTTCACTGTATTCTGATAGTACTATTGCATTTCTCTGTGTGTGACATTCCACAGCCCACTGACACCCAGAGCTATTATTATTATTATTATTATCATTAATTTATATAGCACCAGCATCTTCCATGGCGTTGTACAACAGCATACAGGGTATAACAACACAAAAAAAAAAACAGTACAACAGTTAACACAAAACAAGAGTGTATAACAGCTAATGCAGTGAACAAATTAACTACATATTTTACACTAGGGTGGGTGGTATGTACACCAATTGCTCAGCATTGTGAGACAAGGGGAAGAGAGCCCTGGCCAAAAGGCCCTACTGTCTAAAGCAGGGGTCAGGAACCTTTTTGGCTGAGAGAGCCATAAACGCCAGATATTTTCAAATGTAATTCCGTGAGAGCCATACAAAACTGAGACAGTAGGGCTCACGTCCCTGTTGTCATGGTGATGTGTATACAGTTGATCCCCCGGGCAGCAGCAGTGTCAGACACATGTTTAGCTTCTCTTGGGTTTCAGCAACATCAGCAATTTCCCCGAGAGCCAGACAGGAGAAATACCAACTAACAGCTTGTACAATTAGCTAGCTGACTTGGGGGTTGATTCACTTTGCCGGACGAGATCCCTGCACTTTGATTGGCCCAATAGGCTGCCTGTCACTTGACAGGCAGCCTATTGGGCCAAAGTGCGGAGATCTCATCCTACAAAGTCACTAGACCTGACAGGGTCCAGAGTGGGACAATTGGAGCAGCCGTTCGTTTTGGGGTAGCGCGAGTAAAATTAGTTGTGAAGCACTGCAGCTACAGCAGTAGCTTGTCTACTTTGAAAATTTTGCTTGAGCAGTGCAGCTTAGTGAATAAACCCCTACTTATTTGTATGTGAGCCAGCTGTAGCCATTAAAAGAGCCACATCTGGCTCCCGAGCCATAGCTTCCCTACCCCTGGTCTAAAGGTTTAACGTATAGGAGAGAGAGAGAGTATGCTTGTCTGAGGAGGTGAGTTTTGAGTTTGACGAGGTGAGTTTTTCTTGTACTGCGCCTGCCCAGTAAGCTCCCGGATATGCGCGCAGGAGCAAGCACGCGTGGCCACAGCCGCGCAGCCGCCGTAGCATCAGACGAATAATTGGACCGACGGCGGGCCATTAGATTTAGCAGTTACCAGGTCATTGGTTATTTTAACCTCCCTGGTGGTACGCAGATGCGTTGGCTGCGTATGCGGGAGGGATTTTTTTAATTCAAAGTGTTTTTTGAATGTTAGCTAGCACTAGGCTAGCTAACTGTGGCTCCCAAGTCCCCCGGCACCGGTCTGGCCCCCCGATCGCCGCCGGCAACGTTCGCGATCCCGCGAGAGCCACAGCTTCCCAATTTGCTTCACTCGTCGCTATGGCGACGATCGGACATGACGTCATGACATCATGCGCAGTTCCGATCCTCCCCATAGCGAAACCAGGTGCTGATTGGGAGGCTGCGCCATAGCGGGATCCCTAAGGGGTACGTTTACCGGCGGGGATCGACGGTGATCAGAGGGGACCGGAGGCACTTGGGGAACATGGTTAGCTAGCAAAGTGCTAGCTTAACTAAAAAACACCATTTTTATTCAAGAAAATCCTCCCGGGGCCATGCGATCCCCTGCGGCGGCTAGCCCGACACTGTGTCGGGCTTACCGCCAGGGAGGGTAAGTAGGACAGTTTCAGTTGAGCGTCTAGGGCAGAATCCAGAGGAGGTCATCAAACAGATAAATGGTAGTGAGGTGACGGACTAAGTCAGTATAGACAAGTAATTTGGATGAGAAGAGAAGAAGAGAAATAGGTTGGTAGTTAGGCAGGGAAGATGGGTCCAGAGAAGGTTTTTTGAGTATAGGTGTACACCACTGCTTTTGTTTCTACATTAAGTTGCACGCACAGCACCACTCCAGTGCATTATTTGTAGGAATGTAATGTAATTTTTGGTGGGACTTTTGCCATGGGTCCCTCTCCAGCATTCCACATTCCAGGTGTTTGACCGCATTAAACAACTTTTCCATCATTTTTGTGGCCAGAAACAGTCCTTGTAGGTTTTAAAATTTGAATGCCCATTGATCGGGTTCACCGGGTTTGCATGTTCGAGTTCGCTGTTCACGAACGGAAATGTATATGTTTGCGACATCTCTAATTAACAATAGAGACCAGATAGTCACAGGAACAGGAAGTCAGGGTAATGTTGCACAGATAACAGTAACAATCAACCATTTGAAACCATTAACATCAGAAGTGTTGACAAGCAAAGATCTCTTAGGACCACCCCTATACTGCCACTTGCCAGGCTTTACACTAACGTTGTTCATACCGCAGTCCATCAGACAGGACTTTGATGTGCTGGATGCACCGACCTATTGGGTTTTATGGAGTCACATGTAGCCATTAAAGCGGAATGAAACCCAGCATTTCTTCTTTTCTTTGCTCTAAAAGATTATTTAAAGCATATTATATACTACCACGATTTTTTTTAATACTAGAACAGCATTCAATTAGTTAAACGCAAGTTTCCTGCAGAGAAAGCTGGATGCATCCAAACTGGAGATAATGTTATCTTGTGTTTATATTCCTCACTTGATACAATTAAATAAATACTTCACTGACTGTGCAGACACTCAGAAAGCATTTCTGCTTATATTACAAGATGAATAAACCAGTTATGAATAAAGAGCAAAAAAAACTGTACTTTGGGAACTTGTAATTTCCGAATGAATAATAATACTAGCAATAATTTTTGTAATTACAATTATTTTTGTGGCAACATTTTTGTAATCACACATATTTTATAATTATGATTTCATAATTATGATCATTTGTGCGAAGAATTTTTGCATAAAACCATTACCATTTTGCGTTACTCCTTTTTTCATGTATTTTTTTGTAATTACGCTAAAATATGAAATTAGGAATGAAACATGATTAAAATTATGACATGAACTTAAAGGATACCCGAAGTGACCTGTGACATGATGAGATAGACATGTGTATGTACAGTGCCTAGCACACAAATAACTATGCTGTGTTCTTTTTTTTCTTTCTCTGCCTGAAAGAGTTAAATATCAGGTATGTAAGTGACTGACTCAGTCCAGACTCAGACAGGAAGTGACTACAGAGTGACCCTCACTGATAAGACATTCCCCTTTTTATCTCGTTCTTGCTCTCAGGAGCCATTTTCTGCTAGGAAAGTGTTTTATAGTTGGAATTTCTTATCAGTGAGGGTCACACTGTAGTCACTTCCTGTCTGAGCCAGGACTGAGTCAGCCACTTACATACCTGATATTTAACTCTTTCAGGCAGAGAAAGAGAAAAAGGAACACAGCATAGTTATTTGTGTGCTGGGCACTGTACATACACATGTCTATCTCGTCATGTCTCATGTCACTTTGGGTATCCTTTAAAAATTACAACATTTTCTGATAATTACAAATTATGATTTTTTGTTATAATTTCAAATTTCATTTCATTATTATGCAAACTCCAAGTTTTGGCTCATCACTAGTAGAAAGTACAGCTGCTCAGATGCAGGATTACTGTACAAAGTCATTTTTTAGAGAGGTCACAAGATTCAATAGCCTTCTGTCCTGCTGTACAACACAGGGCTGGACTTGTCTGGGACAAAGAGAATGGCAGAATACAATAATACAAAGACCAAACCAGGGAAGTGACAGAATAGAAGTAATTTACTATACTCGTCATGTTATCTTGTTTCTTGAAGAACAAGATATGTGATGGTAATATATACCCTTAACACATACCTGAATCTTGGATGAGAGTGCATGCATTAAGGCCTAAAAAAAAAAAAAATCAGGTAGGTTTCAATTACGAAAATAGGAAAAATGATGATCAGAATACAGCAAATCAGTTAATTAGGCCATGTAACCTGTCTGGTAATTTGGGCTCCGCCCTCCATGGACCACAATGTAAACTGCAGCTATGGCAGCACCAACTGAATAGTTTGGTAGCCGGTGGCACCTGAGTTTGGCCATTGTGGCAGCAGCGGGGGCACGTAATTGGGTGCTACTGAGAGTGTAAATGAGAGGTTACTCTGCTCTCGGCATTCCACTGATGTGATCTCCCTTCCCCCCTTCCCCAAAGGGATTGGGACACCTTTGAATATAATGACCAAGTGAATAAAATAAATTAATAAAATAGAATAATAAAATAATATAATAAAATAAATTAAATAAAATAACTTGGCCATTATATTCAAAGGTGTCCCATTCCCTTTGTTTGGAGCCCTCCGGGGCTGTATGACGTCAGCCTTGCCCACATGAAATATGGACACAGGACGTTTTGCCCTTAGGTGGGATGTGTTTGAAATTTGCATCCTCCCGGGCGAGTCCCACCCCCTGCTTTCTACGCAGTATTGTGTTCACGAGCGGCGTTAGGTCAAATGGTTTCCTTTTCCGCCGGGCTTTGTGTGTAATGTAGTCCATATGAATGCAATGTTTTTGGCGCATGACTGCTCAGCAAGGCGGATGTGACGTAATTTTCTCCGACTCCATGACTCTATTGGTTTGAGCGCACAGCGCCTGGAAGGGGCGGAGCTTGCCACTGTTTTCTTCCAGACGCTGCTGGGCGGCTCATTACAGGTGGAACGCAGTGTCTGAGTGACACGAAACGCCTGTCGTCTTCCTTCCACCAGTGCCTGCCACGCACTCCCTCTACCATGACTGCCATACAGGTCAGATTGTAACAATTTTTTGACCACTGTATATTTCTTCCTTATTGATGCCTTTTTGATTAATAAACACCACAAGCAACGGACGGATGGTGCACATACTTTTCTTTAGAGAACACAAACCATTTTTGCCTTCCTTCTACATTCTCCACGGAGCGCACGTCCCAGAGTATTATAGAAGGCTGGAAGAACCTGACACGGGAGGTGAGAGATTGCAGGTATTGCTAACCCTTCTTGCTGCATAAAGGAGAGTGCCAAACTTTCACTTCTTTCTCTTTTTTATGAAGAACTCTTTGTATAGTTTAGTTAAGACTTACCCTAGAACCACCAGCCTCACACTGCATACACTGGAGATATTCCTATAAAAAGAGAAAAAGTCACTTTCACAGTCCTGATTAATTCTAGCCTAGCCTGACAAATAAATGTCAGTCATCCAAGAGGAATATTCCTAAAGATGCACCTGTAGCACAATGTCACTGCTATACAATAACTTCAAGGCATTCATGCAGCCTCCACGTGACTGCAGAGTGTGGCTTTAAAGAGAACCCAAGGTGTGTTTAAAGAATGTGATCTGCATACAGAGACTGGATCTGCCTATACAGCCCAGCCTCTGTTGCTATACCAAACCCCCCTAAGGTCCCCCTGCACTCTGCAATCCCTCATAAATCACAGCCGTGCTGTGAGGCTGTGTTTACATCTGTAGTGTCAGTCTCAGCTGCTACCCAGCCTCCTGCATAGCTCCGGTCCCTGCCCCCGCCCCTTCCCTCCAATCAGCAGGGAGGAAAGGGATGCAGGCGGGGACTGGAGTTCTGCAGGAGGCGGGGAGAGCAGCAGACTGACACTATAAAGATAAACACAGCCAGCTCTGACAAGCTGTTTGTCAGCAGCGTGGCTGTGATTTATGAGGGATTGCAGAGTGCAGGGGGACCTTAGGGGGGTTTGGGATAGCAACAGAGGCTGGGCTGTATAGGCAGATCCAGCCTTTGTATGCAGATAATATTCTTCAAACCCACCTCGGGTTCTCTTTAAGCTAGCCATACATCTAGCAATGTATGGGCAGATTTGACCAAGAGACAAATCTCTTTCTTGTTGAATCTGATAAGAGAGAGATCTGTCAGCTGCCCATACACCACAGGCTGATTCCTGATCAATTTCATGCTGAAATCAATCCGGAAACGACCTTGTGCGCCCCCTTGCCACCCCGATGCTGTGCCTTGTGTAAAGTATACATTACCTGTCCGTGGCCCGGCTCGCCCCCCGGCACCTCTGGGATTCCTCCTGCGCACCTCACGTGGTTTTAGTAAGGGCGCACGTGTCTGACGTCATACGCCCGCCCTTACTAGGAAACCACGTGGGGGGTGCATGTATGGAGAGGGGAATGCACCCAAAGTCAGCAGAGAGACAAGGGCAGGCCGTGGACAGTTAAAGAGGAACTCCAGTGAAAATAAAAATGTAGCTTCATTTTACCATAATTATGTATAAATGATTTAGTCAGTGTTGCTCATTGTAAAATCTTTCCTCTCCCGGATTTACATTCTGACATTTATTACATGGTGACATTTTTACTGTGGGCTGGGTAAACAGCTAATTCCTGTCTGTGAACTTTGTTACATTGTGGCAGTTTGCCCAGAGTACCGCGGTACTCAGAGCTTCTTGTGGGAGGGGTTTCAGCACAAAATCAGTCATACAGCGCCCCCTGATGGTCTGTTTGTGAAAAGCATTATATTTCTCATGTAAAAGGGGGTATCAGCTACTGACTGGGATAAAGTTCAATTCTAGGTTGGAGTTTCTCTTTAATGTATACTTTACACAGGGCACATTCTTCATTAGGGGGGACAGCGCCGGGGGTTTAGTTGCGTTAGTTGATTGTCGTGAAATTTCCCCCCGTTCCCGCTGTGCACCTGATCGAGCAAGTGGGCCCTACATCTTGCAGGCAGCATGCGTGATAGAGAATGCAACCAATTTTCGTCCCGAAATTGGTCGCATTGTCGGTCAGACATGCACTTGGCGGTACCAATTTTTCATCCTATTCGATTATAATAATCGAGTCGAATGGTCGATCGGCCGCCAAGTTGCCTGATGTATAGCCACCTTTAAAGTGTGCATCTGGTGATTGTGCAAGAGTTAGTAAACTATCTTGGTCAATCTCATTCCTGTTTTCTGAGGAACTTAAAGTGGTCTGGAACTCTGCCATTACATACACTACAAAATTGTGTTTTCCTACTTTGTTTTACTCATAGTTATCATATTTGCTTTTGTGCACAAATAATATTGTTTGTTTACAAATTACAAGTTTCCAAAATGTAGTTTATCTCGCCCTGAGAGCTTTCATTGCATTTTATTATTTTTGTATTATAACTGCTTTTTATTACATATTAAAACTCATCTAATGAGCTATTCTGAGCTGTGTGTGCCTGAAGGAGACACAGTTTCTCAGAGAGTGTTTGTTTACATTCCAGTGTTGATACATTTGTGTTTAACAAGTAAAAAATACACTGTTATCTCCAGTTTGGATGCGAATTTGAAGCTGAATAGCAGGAGATAGTGCTTTGTTTAACCATTTTAGTGATGTTGTGCTAGAATTTTTTTTCTGGGATAGTAGCTTTCAAGCTGTAAGGAATGTGTTAGAGCTAAGTAGAAATGTTGACTTTCAGACCACTTTAAAAAAGCCAAGAAACAGTGAGAAACAGCTTGAGATAAGGATTTACTGAAAGGAGGTTCTAAGGATCATGAGCTCTGCTTTGTTTTACAGCTGATCTGGATTCTAAACTGCAACGGCGACAGTACGATGCAATATTATAAATAAAGCTATATAACTGAAAATAAAAATATGAGACTCTTTTTGTTGCTACTTGTGTTCTACTTATTATCCGTACTACACATTCAATTCATTATTTCACACGTGTATTTTTGCTCAATAGTATATATCTGTACTTATGTCACTGGTTGTCCAGATTGTACAGTATGTTGAACTGCTTATGTATCTATGTTCCATGTTATTGTTTGTTTTTTGTATGTTGTACAACGCTATGGAAGATGTTGATGCTATATAAACAAAAAAAATAATAACTACTTTCTCAGAGGCATAGGAGCTTGTGTGAATTCTGCATGGGGCCTTCATAACTCTGATACTGAGCTCTGGCTTGTTTTAAACTCAGCAGTACTCAATGTGGGCTGTACACTGGTGGACAGCATCACAGATTGTGTCCCTCTCGTTTCCCTTTGTACGGACTGTTCGGCCAACTTTGACTGAACGCATTTCCTCTGAGGAAGCGGCCTTTGGCCATGAAACACGTGTCAGCCATATTTTGGTTCTGGGATTGGATATCTTATTCATATGACTGCAAGCAAGTAGAATAATATTTACGAAGAATTAAAAAAAATTGATGCTGTTCCTTTAAAACCCCTTGTGGACTGTTTTGTATATATCTACTGATATGGAGCTTGAACACCTGCTGCAGTGTCAGAAAGGTGTAATCAAGTAATATAAGGAAACAGTTTGCTAAGGATTAGCACTGTGCAATGCACATATAGAGGTCTTCATTACCAGCTCAGCACCAAGGATAAGCTAGTAAGATGGATGAAGGAGGGCCCTAAGAGGGCCCTTCTGGTCCAGGGGCCATGGTACGGTGCCAACCTCTGCATCCCCTATTGCTATACTACTGTACCTTGCTACTAGTGATGGACTTCTAAGTAGGAAGTCACTCAAATTCAGATTTAAAATGAGGCTTAATTGCCGGAAGAAAGAAGTGCGGTAGTGAGTCTTGCAACGCATCCCATAGGTCACGTATGAGTGAATTGAGAGAGCCGGCGGACTTATGGTTAACCCTCCTGGCGGTTTGTTAAAATGCTCAACGGCATCCCCCCAGCCCCAAAGAACGGGATCTCCTGGAGGGCTTCCCCTGTCGCCATGGCGACAGGCGGGATGACGTCACCGACGTCCTCGACGTCGTGACGTCAAATGGGACTCCGATCCACCCCACAGCGCTGCCTGGCACTGATTGGCCAGGCAGCACACGGGGTCTGGGGGGGGCGGCTGCGGCACGACGGATAGCGGCGGATCAGCGGGTAGCAGCGGTGATCGGATTGCACACGCAGCTAGCAAAGTGCTAGCTGCATGTAGCAAAAAAAATTATGCAAATCGGCCCAGCGGGGCCTGAGCGGTGCCTTCCGGCGGCATAGCCAGAGCTCAGCTAACCCCCTGTCTCCCATGTGCACACCTGCGGCAATTAAGCCTCATTTTAATTCAGAATTCTAATGGCTTCTTACTCGGAAGCCCATCGCTACTTGCTACACAAAGAAAAAGTTACCCATACGTGGTTATATAAATAATAAAGTAATCATAATCCCATTTCAAGTGGTCACAATGATATTACGTTTTTTAGGGACATAGATATGGACATGGATATGTCATTAATAAATGTAATACTACAGTTTATTGATTGGCCCCCAGGGGTTTACAGAGCACGATTAGTGCATATTTTTGTTAATGTACCTTCTCCAGAAATTGGCCTTAGACTATCATAGACATAGGACTATGGAAGAGATTAGATTTTTACCTCTCCTGAGGACAGCCAGTGACATGACTAAATTAGATGTTAGTGCTGTATTAATAGATATAGTAATAATTATATAGCCACCTATTGCTTAAGGCTTTTATGATAACATGTTAGGGTATTGCTACCTGTGGTATTCATGACTGTTAATCACACAATCTTTGGTTGAATGATGTCATGTATAAAGGCATCAGAGCTTCTCTAATTTGCCTCAGAGCACAGGAAGAATGCTGAAGAGGTGTTCCTAAAATTGTACAGTAGGTACAGGGGCGTAACTAGGAATCGCCGGGCCCCCATGCAGAAATTCTGAGCGGGCTCACCCCTCCCCTCTGGGGCCCGCTCAGGTCCATTTTTGGGGGTTGGAGGGGTCGCAGCATGAGGGGAGAGCTTGGTGGCACGTCGGTGGGGAGGGGACACGGCCCCCCCACCTCACCTCGGGCTCTCCCCTCCAGCATTGAATAGAGCCCATGCAGGCGGCGGGCAGCAGCAGATACATACCTTCCTTGCTTTACACGGATGTTTCTCCCTCTAGTGTCTGATGCGACTTCCTGTTTATACAGGAAGTCGCGTCAGAAGCTGCTAGAGAGAGGAACATCCGTGTAAAGCAAGGAAGGTATGTATCTGCCACTGCCCACCGCCTGCATGGGCTCTATTCAATGCTGGAGGGGAGCGCAGAGGGGAGTGTCCGAGGTGAGGTGGGGGGGCCGTGTCCCCTCCCCACCGACGTGCCACCAAGCTCTCCCCTCATGCTGCGACCCCTCCAGCCCCCCAAAGCGGCCCTGAGTGGACTCAGGCCCCACGCGAGAGCAGGGGCTGCATCCCCTATTGTTATGCCCATGAGTAGGTGAGGCTTCAGTGCCACAGTAGAAAGACCTGGAAGAGTCTTCCTATAACTAAAAATTAAAGGCAAAGGGTCTCTAAAATGAATACCTTGTCTTCACCTCAGAGTACGGTAAATACAGGAAAAATTCTAAGATACCATCTTAGTACCATCCTCATCTTAGAGGCCAAAAGCCCTTAAAGGCGTTATCAGGGCAAATCTATGAAAAAGAGTGGTACTTACCGGGGGCTTCCTCCAGCCCCAAGCTCCCAGGACCTCCCTCGCCGCAGCTCTGAAGTCAGCCGTTTGCCGGAGCTCCGACCCGGTCCCCGGCGATGACATCAGAGCGACACGGAGGTCGGCCTGTACTGCGCCTGCGCGATCAGCGCTGTCAATCACCGCCACGTGGTCCGGATCGGACTGCGCAGGCGCAGAACTACTACCTCCTGCGCAGTCCGATCCGGACCACGTGGCGGTGATTGACAGCGCTGATCGCGCAGGCGCAGTACAGGCCGACCTCCGTGTAGCTCTGATGTCATCGCCGGGGACCGGGTCGGAGCTCCGGCAAATGGCTGACTTCAGAGCTGCGGCGAGGGACATGCTGGGAGCTTGGGGCTAGAGGAAGCCCCCGGTAAGTACCACTCTTTTTCATAGATTTGCCCTGATAACTCCTTTAAAGGATTTGTTATAACAAAATACAAAACACTTAGTTTTCCTAAAGATTTAAAATAACAGTATTTTCTTACCACAGTTCCTTGTATTACATCATCACGGCTTTTAGCCTGTAAAATAGAGGCTTAGATAATCATGTGAATTATAGACTGCAGCAGAAATCAACATCCACATTAAGATTCATCAAGCCCGATCTCACCTGAAAACAAGTTCTGTTTTCATCTACAGAAGTGTGTGTTTAGGAGATCACACACTGGAAATTAATATAAACGTTACTTTTGCTGAAAAAAAATCTAAGTTTTAAGCTTAGCTATCAGTTTGGATTTATACATTGCAAAGATGAATGCCCAATCTCTTGCTAACCCATTAGGAAGGATCGGCAGCTCCCATTCTAGATTATTGGTCAAGGTGGCCTACAGCATGGTAGGAGCCTCTGGATAGTCTTCTGACAATACTAAAAGAAGGTAAAAAGATTACTGTGACTAAAGACAAGAAATTCCAGCTTTCTTTCTATTCTTGAAAGGCTTATCTGGCTGCAGATTGAAACTAATAGAAAGAAAGATTAGGCCAAGGATCTCCTAGAGATCTTATAGTTAGAATGTATCCAGATATAAAAGTTGTTCTTAAGGAATCAGAGCTGGATCATAAGTGACCAGCTAGTGTTACAGTGAGGGCAACAGTACAGCGATGAACGTGTAAATTGTGGAGCTGTTTTTCTACTAGCACAGTTAATTTTTTCCCAAATCACAATCCTCGGCCTTCACAGTATTACTGCAGTTGCGCTCATATACCCTACGGAATGCAGCTCAAACGTAGTAGTGGAAATTGAAGGTACCATCATCACAATGCAGACCAATTGTGCTTATGATTGCATTACCCAGTGGAAAAGGGCCCAAAGTGTTGGTCTTTAAATTCAGCATATTGAATTCTGAATTGCCAACGACCACCCTTCAGTACCATTTCAGTACCGGATAAGTGGACAGGATCAAGGGGAAGTTCACTCACTTGCGCTTCATGGTGCATTTCATGTGACTCCAATGCCTCCTCCTTCTAGGAAACATCGGAGTCATGTGAAACTTTCCCTGACTCTGTCGGCTTGTCTGATACTGAAATTATACTGAGTGTGGCAGTCGGCAGTAATTCAGATTTCCCATTTCCACATGCTAAGTTCAAACACCAACACTAGTTACAGTAGCAGAGAAGAGTTACGGAGATAATATGTTTTAGACCAGGGGTCTCAAACTCAATTTACCTGGGGGGCCGAAGGAGGCAAAGTCAGGATGAGGCTGGGCCGCATAAGGAATTTCACAATTGCGGCGCATCGCCGCCTCTGCCTGCCCCCCTCACTCTTCCTTCACAGAGAGGGGCCGGGAGAGGCGGCGATCCATGTGATGATTGACGTCAGGAGGGGCAGAGCTGAAGCTGAAAGCTCTGCCCCTTCCAGGAAATGCCGGCAGATTGCCCCCCGGGCGATTTGGGGGCTCTGCAGCCCTTGTTTAGCAGCGAGGATGCGGGGGATTACTTGGGAGCACTGAAGCGAACTGTAAGGAAGCTTTTGCCGGCGAGGGCCACAAAATATTGTATCAAGGGCCGCAAATGGCCCGCGGGCCGCGAGTTTGAGACCCCTGTTTTAGACCAATCCTCCTCACCAATTATTTGACCTATCTCTCCCCTCCTCTTTTTGGACTCCTATTTTTTGGACCTCTAATGATCTAGCACTTATTCACTAGTAAAGGAAAAAGACAGATACTTACATCGCAAAGTTTAGAGTCTGCCAGTTTCCTCAAGTCCTCATTAGATAGCTGAAATAAAATGTGCATATATCAGAAAACACAAGAATACTGACCTCCACTCCTGCTGTACCCATTTATCTGACAAAGTATCGGCTCCTAAGCTTTCCAAAAAATGTTCTGTCCATGTTCTGGATGTAGAGGATTTTCACCAAACATGTCAATATTAGGTGACTTTACAAGTTTAGTATTTGTTGTTCCACAACTGCACCAAGCATAATGGAGGACATACACAGAACAATAAAATCAGTTGACCAATCTTTTCGATAGATCAGATTGGTACAGACCTAATGAGGATTGACAATTCACAAGATGAATTATCAGAGATTCAGTTTAATCAATCTGGCATTGTCGGGTAATAATATGAAGTTCTGATTGTTCAAACAGATTGTTCTAATGCAAAGTTACAATGTTGTATAATGTGATCTCTGTTGATTAAATCTATGTTATAGATCATACAAGACTGATGTTTATTTTTAAATCTATCTTCCAGCTCCTGCTCTTCCAGAAGGAGATTAGCAGTGCTGTCCAATGCCCCAGTGATGGGAGCTGTGCACAGGAGACACGCAGTGTGAAGTGATGCAAGACTGGATATTGTCAATGGAGCCAGCTGTCATGGCTGCTATGTTCCCACACGTGCTGCCCCATCGTAGATCCCTACCGGATCATAGAGGAGCAGCACTGAGCAGGCAGCTTGAACTGATGGAGGAGGAGAATTAGAGATAATGTGATGCAGTGGGGAAGATGTATCTAAAGTGGTGCAAGGAAAATACAAGCAAAAGTCAAGCAGCTGTTCAAAGCAACCAATCTCCTTTCTGGGGTAGAAAAAAGTAAATTTTCTAACTGGTTTCTCTTAGTTAGCACTCCATTTTACTTCCAGATTCCTTTGCATCTTTTTTAGTAAACTACACCCAGTCTGCTTTATCCACTTACTGACTTCCCTACCTAAATATGTTCATGCTGTGTTGTCACAGTTTTTATCCCCACCATTCTGAATACATGTAATTCCCAATAAATCAAGCTGTCCCTACTGTGTGGTGTCTTTAATCTATATTCTGAGATACATATTAGTAACACTGCATAGGAAAAAGTTATACTGATATATTGTGAATATCTGCTAATGCATTTGTGATGGTCAGAGTTGGCAACTCCTAAGAAAGTTTAAATACCACAATAGTTGTTCATATATGTATATTTTATATTTATGCTTTTGTAAGGATGAATAATGTTTAGTGCTGACATTAGGCAGGCACTAAGTTTGGTGAACTGGGATAATGTACTACAAGGGGACGACACTGAAGGGAAATGGCAAGCTTTTAAACGTATTCTCAATTAATATTGTAGTATGTATATCCCATATGGAAACAAAATGTCTAGGAATAAAAAAAGGCCTCTATGGATGAATAGAAAGGTTAGGGATAAAATGAAGAGGAAAAAGAATGCCTATAAGGTCCTAAAACAGGAGGGGACTGAGGCTGCACTAAGCAATTATAAGGAGTGCAATAAAAATTGTAAAAAAGAAATTAGGCTGGCAAAGATTGAAGCTGAAAATCAAATCGCTAGGGATATCAAATCTAACCCAAAAAAGTTTTACAAGTACATCAACTCTAAAAAAAGAAAGGTTGACTGTATAGGAATCCTAAAGGATGAGGGTGGGAACTCAATGGTGGATGACCAAGGTAAGGCAGAGTTATTAAATGCTTTCTTTGCTTCTGTCTTCACAAAGGAAACAGCACTGTTGCAAATTACAGAGGCAGAAGAGTCTCAATCTTCTAACTGTAATATTAAATACTTAACGCAGGAAGAAGTAAAGGCAAGACTAAATAAATTAAAAATAGACAAGGCACCTGGCCCGGATGGCATGCATCCTCGGGTCCTAAGAGAATTAAGTTCAGTTATAGCTAAGCCCCTTTATCTTATCTTTTGTGACTCTCTTGCAACTAGCAGAGTCCCAGTGGATTGGCGTACAGCCCACGTTTTCCCATTATTTAAGAAGGGCAAAAAATCTGATCCAGGAAATTATAGACCTGTAAGCTTAACATCAGTTGTATGCAAACTATTTGAGGGGTTACTAAGAGATACTATACATGACTTCATAGTAGAAAATAATCTTATTTCTCAGCATCAACATGGGTTTACTAAAGACAGGTCCTGTTTGACTAACATGCTCAGCTTTTATGAGGTAGTGAATGCTAATATGGATATTGGGAATGCTGTAGATGTGATATACTTGGACTTTGCAAAGGCCTTCGACACTGTTCCCCACAGAAGTCTGGTGCAAAAGTTGAGGATGCAAGGACTGGGGAAGAGTTTGTGTGCATGGATAGGGAACTGGCTAATGGACAGAAAACAAAGAGTTGTGGTCAATGGATCGTACTCAAAATGGGAGACTGTTAGCAGTGGGGTCCCACAGGGGTCTGTACTGGGTCCAGTGCTCTTCAATTTATTTATTAATGACCTAGTAGATGCAGTAGTGAGCAATGTTGCTATTTTTGCAGATGATACAAAATTGTGCAGAATCATCAACTCTCAGGAAGATAGTGTCATATTGCAACAGGATCTGGATAGGATGGCTATATGGGCACATACATGGCAGATGAAATTCAATGTTAACAAATGTAAAGTCATGCATTTTGGTCGTACCAATGGTCTAGCACCATACAAAATAAATGGGATACAGTTGGGAACATCAAACTTGGAGAAGGACTTAGGAGTACTCATCGACAACAAGTTAAATAATCGTACTCAATGCCAAGCCGCTGCAGCTAAAGCGAACAAAATTTTGGGATGCATTAAAAGGGAAATAAAAACTCGAGATGCTAGCATAATATTGCCCCTGTTTAACTCTCTAGTAAGGCCACATCTGGAATATGGAATTCAGTTCTGGGCACCACATTACAAAAAAGATATTGCAGTTTTAGAGCAGGTGCAGAGACGAGCTACAAAATTGATACGTGGGATGGAAGGTCTCGCTTACCAAGAAAGGTTAGATAAACTGGGTTTATTTAGTCTAGAGAAAAGACGCCTTAGAGGAGATCTAATTAACATGTATAAATACATTAGAGGGCAATATAATAGCTTGGCGGATGAGCTTTTTGTCCCTAGGCCTTCTCAAAGGACTAGAGGACATGAGCTGCGCATGGAGGAAAAACGTTTTAGCCATTTATTTAGGAAAGGGTTCTTTACAGTAAGAGTGGTTAAGATGTGGAATGCATTGCCACAGGAAGTCGTTATGGCAAACTCTATACCTGCATTTAAAGGGGGCTTAGATGCTTTCCTTGCGTTGAAAGACATCCATGGCTACAATTACTAGGTTATGCCTAATGATGTTGATCCAGGGATTTTATCTGATTGCCATCTGGAGTCAGGAAGGAATTTTTCCCATTTGGGGCTAATTGGACCATGCCTGGTGGGGGTTTTTTCGCCTTCCTCTGGATCAACAGGGGTATGTGGGGGACGGGCTGGAGTTGTACTTTGTACTGGTTGAACTCGATGGACGTATGTCTTTTTTCAACCAAAATAACTATGTAACTATGTAACTATGTAACTATGTGACACCAGCCTACTAAACCTGTTGGAAGAGTAGAAGAATTTTTATGTGTTGTAGATTGTAGGGATAAACTTACTGGCTGCAATGTTACCTTAATGTGCACATCCTGGGCACATTGACATGAATCATCTCACCTTACCATTTATTCGGTACAATTATTTATACAATGATATTTTAGCACTTTTTAAGCAAAAAATATATGAGTAAAAAATAAAAATATGATGCTCCTGATTAACTTAGCTTTAGTATTATTTTTGCTATTTGGGTCTCATAGTGCTTTATGTAAATCAGGTAAGATAATTTCAAAGAGAACCTATGGGAATTAATGCAATTTATATTCTGATAATCTAATGTGATAACTAAACTGTTTTGCTTTATATATATTGGAGGTTATGATGAGATTACTAAATATTTCACCTTCAGGCTACACATCAAAATTATTATTTTAAAGAGACACTGAAGCGAAAAAAAAATATATGATATAATGAATAGGTTGTGTACTATGAATAATTACTAGAAGATTAGCAGCAAAGAAAATATTCTCATATTTTTATTTTCAGGTATATAGTGTGTTTTCTAACATTGCATCATTCTATAATATGTGCAGATTACACAACACTCAGCATTCAAAATGATTCTTTCAGAGCAGTCTGTGAAGTAATGACCTCTCCTCTGGCAGAGAAAAAGTAATTTGTTTAGTAACAGTTGAGATAATAAAAGTCAGATAACAGCCCTCTCCACGACTTTGAAAGTCGCAGAGCTTAAAGAGGAACTCCAGTGAAAATAATTTAATATAAAAAGGTGCTTAATTTTTACAATAATTATGTATACATGATGTAGTCAGAGTTTGCTCATTGTAAAATCTTTCCTCTCCCAGATTCACATTCTGACATGTATTACATGGTGACATTGTTACTGTGGGCAGATTATGTAGCTGTTCTGGCTTTAACAGACAGCTATAAACAGCCATTTCCTGTGTGTGTCATTGTTACATTGTGGCAGTTTGCCCAGAGTACCGTACGGTACCAGAGCCTCTTGTGGGAGGGGTTTCAGCACAAATTCAGTCATACAGCGCCCCCTGATGGTCTGTTTGTGAAAATCATTATATTTTTCATGTAAAAGTGGGTATCAGCTACTGATTGGGATAAAGTTCAATTCTTGGTCGGAGTTTCTCTTTAAGTGCTTTTTTCCATAGAGATAACAACTGGAGTTTCTTAACTCTTCCTGTACTGGAAACAATTAGACTGATGTATCTGATCTTAATGTTTTATTTCTTAGCTGTACTACACATACAAATCATAATATCATAATTTTTTTTTCGCTTCAGTGTCTCTTTAAGCAAAATTCCTGCAACAAGAGAAGCACCAGATTTCTGAGTACAGATATAGAAGTTCTATCCCTGCCAAATAAAGGCATTCTACCCAATATGTTTATAATCTGTGCTGAATGAGGCCTACAGTCCAAGCGAGTCTATAAGATCCCTAGCAAAGCAGTCCAGCAGCCCAGACTCTCTAACGCCGGACACTTTCTGACATCAACAGCACTAATTAGATTATTCTTTCAAAAGAACAAATAAAAAGTTATCAACAATGTGCGTTAAAACATTACCTGTCTAATTCTTTCAAGGCAGCCATCTTGTGGGCATGACATTTTAGGATTAGATTGAGACTCACCTAAAAGAAGAAACAAAAGCAATGTTCAGCATACACATGGTATATACTTGCGTATAAGACACATTTTCCAGCATAAAAAAATGTTCTGAAAAGTTACCCCTTCGGCTTATACTCAAGTCAGGCAGTGGAGTGCAGGAGCCATGGAGTGAATGCATTTTGCAGAACCGATCTAACCCTTATCAGCTGCCTTCCCGATGTGTCCATGCCCCTCAGACCCTGAGTGCTGTAGTTCCTGGACCTGCTGCTTGCGGAGTGAGGGGCATGTCAGCAGCTGCAGCGCTGGTGCAATGGTCGAGGATGTTCTTCAGACCCCCATGGTGACCGTTGAGGCTGTGCCCACTGGCTTGTAGAGCGGAGTGTATCATTGCTTAAGTAGTGTTCACTGTCTCATATCTACAGACATTGCTACACAGGAAGTATACCGGAACACTGCTTCAGCAATGACACACGCTCTGCTCCACAAGCCAGTGGGCATGGCCACAGCGGTCACCATGGGCAGGGGTCTGAGGGGATGATTGAGACATAAAGCATCCCCGACCATTGCACCAGTGCTGCTGACTACAGCGCTCAACCTGTTGCAGGGTTCTAAGGGGCATCTGGCTATGGGAAGGGGGCTGCCTTAAAGTGAGAGGAGCATCTGGTTATAGGGAGAGGGACTGCCTTGAACTGGGGGGACATCTGGCTATAGGGAGGGGGGCTACCTTAAAGGATACCACAACTGACATGTGGCAGAATGAGATAGACATGGGTATGTACAGTACCTAGCACACAAATAACTATGCTGTGTTCCTTTTTTCTTTCTCTGCCTGAAAGAGGTAAATATCAGGTATGTAAGTGGCTGACTCAGTCCTGACTCAGACAGGAAGTGACTACAGTGTGACCTTCACTGATAAGAAATTCCAACTATAAAACACTTTCCTAGCAGAAAATGGCTTCTGAGAGCAAGAAAGAGATAAAAAAGGGGGAATTTCTTATCAGTGAGGGTCACACTGTAGTCACTTCCTGTCTGAGTCAGGACTGAGTCAGCCACTTACATACCTGATATTTACCTATTTCAGGCAGAGAAATAAAAAAGGAACACAGCATAGTTATTTGTGTGCTAGGCACTGTACATACCCATGTCTATCTCATTATGCCACATGTCAGTTGTGGTATCCTTTAAACTGGTGGGGCATCTGGCTGTTGTGAATGGGTATGCCTTGAACTGGGGGTACATACAGATATGGGGAAGGGGCTTTCTTGAACTGGGGGGCGCATCTTGCTATTTATACTGTGGAGGGGGCTATACTGGGGGGGGGGGAGGGCTTATATGCAACTCAATTACTCATCTACTATTCTTTTTGTTTTTTGAGGGAAAAGTGGGTACCTCAGCTTATACATGGGTTGGCTTATACACAACATGCAGCATAGTGGGGTTTAGTTAAGCTCACCATCATAATAGACTAAGCAAACAGGTGGTGTTTTCTATACATACCCTCCTGACAGAGGCTGAGGCCAATGAGAGTGAAGAGGATAGCGATCTTCATGGTGGAGAGTTGTGGAAATCACACAGGTTGTGTCTCTTAGGCTGTCCCGGCTCTCCTTTTATAGCAGTAAAAGCCACTGACCTCATAAGACACACAATATATCACTGCCCACACTGGAACATGTCCCAGCTAATGGCTACTTTAATTACTGTGCCTTCAAATACAATATTTTGGCAGCAGCTGAGAATACAATTAAAACTTGCCAAACATGTTCAAAGCGAGATTTAAAGATAAGAAGTCACACGGGTGCTGCTGTTCCGACTTTAAACTTATATAATGTTTATCTATTAAACAAAGTAAAGCAATTTTAAATTACCTTAACCTGCTGGGCGGTCTGGACGAGCTCAGCTCGTCCAGTACCGCCGGAGGCTGCCGCTCAGGCCCTGCTGGGCCGATTTGGCTGAAATAAAAAGCAGCACACGCAGCCGGCACTTTGCCAGCCGCGTGTGCTGCCTGATCGCCGCCGCTCTGCGGCGATTCGCCGCGAGCAGCGGCGAAAGAGGGCCCCCCTAGCCGCCTGAGCCCTGCGCAGCCGGAACAAAAAGTTCCGGCCAGCGCTAAGGGCTGGATCGGAGGCGGCTGACGTCACGACGTCGGCTGACGTCGATGACGTCACTCCGCTCGTCGCTATGGCGACGATATAAGCAAAACAAGGAAGGCCGCTCATTGCGGCCTTCCTTGTTTATTCTGGGCGCCGGAGGCGATCGGAAGATCGCCTCCGGAGCGCCCTCTAGTGGGCTTTCATGCAGCCAACTTTCAGTTGGCTGCATGAAATAGTTTTTTTTTTATTAAAAAAAAACCCTCCCGCAGCCTGCCTGGCGATCTTAATAGAACGCCAGGCAGGTTAAATATGATCCAAATATCAAAGCCATAAAAGAGACTCATCTTTCTGAAAATTATCTCCACACAAATATTTCCCCCAAAAAATAGAGGAACTGTTTTAAAGAAAAAACACTTCCCTATTCAGATTATACAGTGTATAATAGATGCAGTGGTGAGATGTGTAAAATAAAGAGGAGTAGTTACCAATGAAACCCTGCGTGTGGTCAGGGGTGTCTCAACCACCAGGCAACTCCAAATGTTCGCCTGGAGCGCCATGGGATGGGGGGCTGGCTGCCGCGGCTGCTACTACAGCCAGCCAGATGTGTTTTTTTTATTCATTTAATCATGCTGCTGGCCGCCTTCGCTGCACCTCTATGACAGGCAGCTGTGGGGAGGGGGGGGGTGTTGTGAGTTGGTTTGAGTGACTGTCACTAGGTGTAGGTGGGCACTGTGGGCAGAGTTGTTAGGGCCCTTTTCCACTGGCTGCGATCTGATTCACAAAGCAGATCGCAGACGTTTTTCTAATCGCTAGAGCACCACAATAACATGTAAATCGCGGTGCTCATTTTCCACTACGATGCTTGATAGCATTCCAATTTTGTGCATTATATTTATTTATACTTAAGGTATTGTTCCAAGAATGTGCGTTATTTGTCTCTTACTGGAGATATAGCACGTGGAAAGTATCAAAAACACATACAATTTGTAACTTTATTACAGTATGTTTGTTTGTTTGTTTGTGTGTGTGCATGGTGGGGGGCACGGGGGTGTGGGTGGAATCAGGGTTGGCCTTATGTGTGTGTGTGGGGGGGGGGTGCCAAAGGTTTTCTTGTCTGGAGTGACAAAATGGCTAGAAACCCCCCTGCGTGTCGTAAACTCACACCTTCCTTTAGACAAACCATACCAAACATCTCAAACTATTTAAAAAAAATTGAGAGAACTAGACTACAATTATCTAACATAGAGTGGCAATTTTAATTTCACTTTTAACTGCAATTTAAACCCAAGACTTGATAACACCAAAAAGCCAAAAACACAATGGGCCAAATGCAAATCACTTTTTCTCCTGTGTTTTCTCCTAGGTGAATTTGCACATCTTATAAATAAAATGCCCTTTTAGCCTCCAGCAAGCAATAGCGTGCTCAGAATAATTTTTACAGTATTTTTTTTACCCACTTCTTGTACTTTTTCAATTGCAGAGCACTGAAAAGTTATTTTAAACTTTACACTTTTATTGTTTTTATTTATTTTATTTTAAAAGTTAAAAAGAGGATAAAAAAATTACCTCCTAGGTGAAAACTTAGGAGAAAAAGTCAATTGCATCAGGCCCATTGGGTCTTCTGTTTAAAATCACTTTTTAGTACTCTGCATCTGAAAAAGTACTAAAATGTAGGTGTAAAAGTGCTGTCAAAAATATTTTGAGTATTTTCTTAAAGGCTTAAAGAGACTCCGTAACAAAAATTGCATCCTGTTTTTTATCATCCTACAAGTTCCAAAAGCTATTCTAATGTGTTCTGGCTTACTGCAGCACTTTCTACTATCACAGTCTCTGTAATAAATCAATGTATCTTTCCCCTGTCAGACTTGTCAGCCTGTGTCTGGAAGGCTGCCAAGTTCTTCAGTGTTGTGGTTCTGATATGAACTCCCCCTTCCAGGCCCCTCTATGCACACTGCCTGTGTATTATTTAGATTAGAGCAGCTTCTCTCTTATCTTTTACAAGCTGGATAAATCGTCCTCTGAGCTGGCTGGGCTTTCATATACTGAGGAATTACAAACAAGGGCAAAGCTGTTTGCAGGAAGAAAAGAGCAGCCTGAAACTTCAGTGCACGAGAACAGGGGGAAAGAAACACACAAATGATCTCTTGAGATTCAAAAGGAAGGCTGTATACAGCCTGCTTGTGTATGGATGTATTTTCTATGTGTGGACATACTGTACATCAACCTACTTCCTGTTTTGGTGGCCATTTTGTTTGTTTATAAACAAACTTTTCAAAACTGTTTTTAACCACTTTTAATGCGGCGAGGAGCGGCAAAATTGTGACAGATGGTAATAGGAGATGTCCCCTAACACACTGGTATGTTTACTTTTGTGCGATTTTAACAATACAGATTCTCTTTAAACACAAGCAGGCTGTATACAGCATTCCTTTTGAATATCAAGAGATCATTTGTGTGTTTCTTTCCCCCATGCACTGAAGTTTCAGGCTGCTCTTTTCTTCTTGCAAACAGCTTTGCCCTTGTTTGTAATTCCTCAGTATGTGAAAGCCCAGCCAGCTCAGAGGACGATTTATCCAGCTTGTAAAAGATAAGAGAGAAGAGAGAAGCTTCTCTAATCTAAATAACACACAGGCAGTGTGCAGAGAGGGGCCTGGAAGGGTGAGTTCATAGCAGAACCACAACACTGAAGAACTTGGCAGCCTTCCAATCCAGACACAGGCCGACAAGTCTGACAGGGGAAAGATACATTGATTTATTACAGAGACAGTGATAGTATAAAGTGCTGCAGTTAGCCAGAACACATTAGAATAGCTTTTGGAACTTGTAGGATGATGAAAAACAGGATGCAATTTTTGTTACGGAGTCTCTTTAAAGGGACACTTAAGTCAAACAAAAAAATGAGTTTTACTCACCTGGGGCTTCCAATAGCCCGCTGCAGCTGTCCGGTGCCCTCGCCATCTCCCTCCGATCCTCCTGGCCCCGCCGGCAGCCACTTCCTGTTTCGGTGACAGGAGCTGACAGGCTGGGGACGCGAGTGATTATTCGTGTTCCTGGCCACAATAGCGCCATCTATGCTGCTATAGCATATATTATATACCATATAGCAGCATAGAGGGTGCTAATGTGTCTGGGAACGCGAAGAATCACTCGCGTCCCCAGCCTGTCAGCTCCTGTCACCAAAACACAAAGTGGCTGCCGGCGGGGCCAGGAGGATCGGAGGGAGACGGCGAGGGCATTGGACAGCTGCAGGGGGGCTATTGGAAGCCCTAGGTGAGTTAAACTCATTTTTTTTATTTGACTTAAGTGTCCCTTTAAGGCTGTTCCCCATTCTAAATCGCAGGCGCAGTTTTCTGAGCATTGGGCGATTTTGTGTAAGCGCTTTTGTGAGCCCTTTTGATGAGCGATTGAGATTTTCACTTCCTGACGCAAGTCAGGAAATGGCCTCGATTCATAAAGCATTACCTCATGCGGTAATGCTGAAAACAGCAGTCTTTACCGACCACTTAGCAAAATGTCAATTCATAAAGGCTGTTACCGCATGAAAAGCTGACATTACCGACCAGGGAGATAAATTACCGACTTGGCTGCAGTTACCGACAACACATGTCAGTAAATTGTCAGCAAATGTCAATTCATAAAGCCTGCAACAAGCGGTAAGCCTGGCGGTAGTTACCGATGTTATAATTTAAGTAGGCCTCAGTTACTTGGCCTGAGTTTTATGTAAAAGGCTTGTCCGCAGTGTATGCCTTTAAAATAAATAGAGGTTTTGTGATGCAGGCAGAGGGATCTCAGGGTCTGCGTGTAGCAGAGGATACACGCAGATACTGAGAACATGTTCCTAAGAGAAGGCCATCGGACTATTCTGACCTCAACCACAGGAACAGAAAACATTGGCCATGTTTACTAAACATCCACATGCCTGCATCTGGGTCAAGTGCCTCATTGATTATTAATCGAGTAGGCGGGTATGATGACACCACGAGTGGGTCCACCAATAGACTGATATAGGGGGTGGCGAAGATGATGTCATATTTAACTCTTTCCTAGTCGGTATTAAATCTGGAGCGAGCGATGGGGAACTCACTTCTGCTTCTTCCTTCCGCACTAGCTCGCAATACTGACTGGAACCCAATTATTTCTCTAAGCATGTTCTTCCTTTATGTAATCTGATATAATGTTTGCTGTACATAGGTAGTTTAGTGGAACGTAGGTAGGAAGAAGGTACCTGATAGACTTCGGTAGGGAGTCTAATCATGAGCTTATAATGCAACATGAAGATTTGCATAGCTAGGATATGATGACTGTATCTATCTGTCTTTCTGTGACTTGAATAAATAACGGAAACATTGGAGAAGCCTGAGAAAGTCTATTTCCTGTTTGCTGTGTGGAGAGTCAAGTGATCTCACAGTCTGTGAGACGATGGTGTCGAAGCAAGGTGATAAGAACAGTTTATAACAATTGGTGCCTGAAATCCTTCCCTGCCTTGCAAAACAGGCACAAACAAGTAAGATTCTCCGGGCACCAGATGGATTTGCAAGTCACCTTTAATAAACTCCCAGCACCTTCATAGATACATACAACAATTCTAAGCCTTACAGCTGTTTCACAGGATAAACCTGCTTCTTCAGAGGCAGGTGCTGGGAGTTTATTAAAGGTGACTTGCAAATCCATCTGGTGCCCGGAGAATCTTACTTGTTTGTGCCTGGATATAATACTTACTGGAGGCACAGTGGATATAGCACCTGCAGCTCCTGGCCTGCCAAGTCAGCATCTAGTGCCGATTTTTCTCCTCTTCCTTGCAAAAACTAGCAAAACAGGCAGACGGGCCGGGGGCCGAAGAAGTTTTCAAGATATTCCACAGCAAAACAAGCGGAATAGACGGACGCAGACGGTAAAGCTTATCAAGCTGATACTGATAAGTGGGAGTGTGCGGGAGCCAAGCACACGGCGGCAATTCGAGAATCAGCGGCGAAACTCTTGGACGTTAGACTGTGACTGCATTGTGCACTGTAGCCACTAGCCGAAATATGGGTCAGACGGGACACTCCGAGGCCAGCTTGCAACTCGCTGTGGGAGATGTAGATCCACTGAGCCAGTCCAGTGTGGGGACGGAGATGACGGTGTTTAAACGCTCAGAAGGTTCCGGAGTCCATGGAAGTTTCGCAGGTGTAGTTGCGGGAATGCTGATGAAGTGCCAAGAATCTGCTGCTCAGGCAAGTTTGTTTACGTTGTTGTATGGCGTTATCTGTATTTGGTGTTATAACAAGGAGAGTATAATGTGTTAATGTGTACATTCTGTGTTAATTGCAGCATGGTGGCTGCGGGCTTTTCTTCTCTCTCGCGCGTGGTGGGAGGGGGGAGGCTGCTTTCAGAGTTTAGGTGCTTGGTTTTTTTTTTCTTCGGATTCAAGCTTCCTGTGTTGTATATTTACGTAGTGGTTATCTCTGCATTTGTCTCAGGCATGTTTTTGCTGGAAAGAAGTCGATTGGGTTTTTTTTTCTCTCTTCTCTTCTCTCCCCGTCTCTACAGAGGCTGGGAAAAAAGGGGAGGGGGTCCCCCGCAGCAGGAGATAAGCCAGCGGTGCTTCTGTTAGTACTGGATGGGAGGGAGAGGTGATAGAGAGGAGTGTAGTGAGAGGTGCAAGCTTATCTAGTTCCAGTCAGCGCCGCTAAAAGTTCTAAATGTATATATAGGTTTAATGTTGTAGTCATATCAGACTGATAAATGTGCGTCTCAGAAGTACTAGCTGTTAATATGGTTTAGAGTTACGCTGCACGCTTGAATAGTTCTGTGTTATGCTGCAGATGATTTGTGAGAGGAGAGAGGTTTCAACGTCCCTGGGTGATGCTACGATGTAAAATATTTAGCATTGCAGCTGTGACGCGGTTTGTCTCACTTTTGGCAAGCATCCCAGAGAGTATAGGTAGCGGAAGGCTGACTCTCGGTAAAATGTATAGATGCTGTGTGTAACTATGCATAACAAATGTATGTTCTGTGTGAGTTTTGTTCTCTCTCCTAGGTCTATAGGAACGAGAGGCTGCTATGGGAGCAGCCATCTTGGCTGGCAGTCCAGGACTCAAAATGGCGGCAGTGGAGAGAGCCCGCCCCGTGAGTCATGGCCCCCACACGTCATGGCAGGGGGGAGGAGGGGCTGGGGGATCCACGTCACGTCAGGCTGTGCTCGCGGCTCCGGGCAGAGCAGCTGAAAGGGAGGGGGGTAGAAATACAGAGACATTCTCCTGTGTGTCTCGGTTCTCAAAGTATTTCCCCAGAGATTTTCCCTGGGTCCATGGAAAGGAATGCCAGAATAGGAAGTGTTTCCCAGCTCGGTGCAGGGACACACGGAGCAGTACAGATCGGAAATGGGTCTGTACTGTGTTGCTTATGGGATTATTCCTGTAAGTGAGGCACCTTAATGGGTGGTGCAGCATAAGTTCCCAATAGGAAAAGGGGGACAGTGCATCAGGGGGGTGCCGGAGTTGGAAAAAAGGGAGTTGACCAATTCGGGTTTCCGTCGCCGCTTCTGCAGAGCGGTAACGTTTTTTCCGGTTTTGTCGTGAACAGGGCCAGAGCTGGACTGAGAGGTCTATGCTGGGCTGGAGCTGTTTTTGTGTGCGTTTTTTTTCGTCCACTGATTGGTCAAATATGTTTTTTCCAGCTCCTATCAATTGTAGCACAAAGAACAAGGACTGACAGCAGTTCATGGGGCAATTATACAGATGATAAAATTGCCGTTTACAGAGTGACAGTGTATCAGTACGGTGTTTGCCATGTGACTACCTACCAAGTGGGCATTCAGGGATCGGCATACAGGCATGTGACGCTGGTATGCTTAGCCCTGCACCCTGTGTAGTTTAAGTGCAAAGTGCTCCTTCCGACAGGGAGGCAGCAATTTTTTGGTAGTTTAGGTGGTGGCACGGCAAACATTGATCAGAGGGTACAACACACAGAACTTCTAGCAGAGCTGGTATCGCAATGAAGTTCTAGATAAGTAAATGCGATAATGAGTAAGAGCATTGCAGGCTCACCTGCAAAGCAGCAACAGGTGTGGCATCCGTAATCTGTGCATGCGACGGCCGCGCATGGACAGATAGGGGGGGATGTGGAGTGAGCTGCAATGTGGTGAGAGCTTCCAAAGGTGAAGCGAGCTTCCAAAGGTGAAGTCCGCGGGAGCATATTTTAAACAGGTAAGTACTGAGGATAGTACTGAGGTAGGGGGGTGAAGTTTAACTCCAATCTACCAATAAGAGTAAACAGAGTTCATGAGAACCATAAAGCAACGAGATCAATTACGATATATATTGATCAATTTAAAGTGTAAAGAGTACAAGCCGCAGGGCGAATCCCAAATCATTAATAAGAATTGATTTGTTTGTATTTCGATTTCAGGTGTTTGGCAATATGGATTTGAGACAGATGCCGTGCTGGCAGCAAAGCTGGAGATGTCAGTCGGATACGCGAAAGGTTCCAGATGCCAATCTAAGCTTGGAGAACAGCGAGATTCCTGAGATTGGAAAGAGACTAAAACACGAGATTCCTGAGAGTGGAAAGAGACTAAAACACGAGATTCCTGAAATGGGAAAGAGACTAAAAACCGAGGTTCCTGAGATCGGAAAACGTCTAAAAGAACTGTCTGAGCAAAGCATAGTGCAAATTGCTAATGTTTTTCTTTCCCAAGGTGGTGCTTTTATAATGAGGAGTACCGTGCTGATGGTGATCCTAGGTTGCCATTTCGTCCTAGGAGAACGAAGAGAGGACATTCTCATGTATAATAAGGGGTTAATGAGAATGCAAGGCCCAAGCATGTTAATGTTTGGTGACAAAGGTACTAATCCTTTCACACCTCCCTCCGCTTGGCACAGACGGACCATGCAGGGACGGAGGAAAAGAGCACTTGTGCCAGGAGAAAGCAAATTTCATGGCACAAGGTGGGTGAAAGGTCTGAAGGGTCAAGTGTGCGGGCAGTGGGAATTTAATGGCAGTGTAAATCTGCTATTGAATGCCACACTCCCAGAATCGATGCACCGATCCAAAGGTTTGTTAAAAGGTACATTGCAGTACAATGGGTACATGCAAAAGGTGGAGTGTGTGATTCAGGGGTACCTTGTCTTGGTTATGCAGAGTGAGATGGGTCCAGATTGGAGAGGAACGAGCAGGAGGTGTCAATTCTCTTACCAGAGAGACGCAGGGGACCACATCACACTCTGGAGCTACCAACAGAGAGTGCCTCTGAAACAACCATACACACGTAAAGGCTGGAAAGCCAAGGGTGGGTGGTTCTCGAAACAAGAAGTAAAAATCGAGATCAAGCCACATTTCCAGGTGACAAAGAGGGTGGGGAGAGCGGTCCCGGGGGAGGGAAAGCCCACACAGGGAACCCCATTCACACCACACGGGTCACAACAGGGGACGATATTACACAGTCCATATGCAGCAGCTTATCCTCATGATAATTGGGTAAGTGAAGAGGTACTCTTAATCGAACGATTGCAGAGAGTACAGTCTTCCCGACCTCAGGTACATAGTGTGCCTCAGGACATAAGGGGGGAAGTGGTCCAATCAGGACAGCTGGGGACATATTTTGTCAGCGAGAGATTGGACAAGGGGAGGTATAATAATTTTTCTGGAGAAGGATCTTTTGCATGGCAGCTTCGAGATGTTTGGGTGAACAAATGGAAACGGTGCAACATTCCTTTAGGCACCGCTACTTCCTTAGTTCCCACCTCAACCCGTGTCTTACACCAGGACCTGAGAGGTCAACCTTTTTTGGTGCTAGATGGGGAGGTGAAGCAAGTAGAGTTGTCCTCATGTGGGCAATTCTTGCAGAAGTACCTGCGTTGGCCGGGGCAAGTCAAATTTAGTGAAGAAGCCTGCAGGCTCAATAACGCAGAATGCGAGGCTACCATTCAAAAGATCCACCCTGAAGCCCAACCGATAGTTCCGGTGGCTGAAGGAAAGGTTTGGTTTTTTAACATAAGGTCTAATGATACATTCAAGGTATATTCTCATAATTGTTCCGATAAGGGGGAGTTTCCAAGGGGAACATATTGTGTGAGTGGAGATCCCATATGGATCCTGTCATCCAGGTTTGATGACGTTGTTTCTCAAATTGTTAAGAGAACTCTAAAGGTCAAAGTTTCACGGGTAGTTCCCGTCCTGAAAGAGAACCCGACATGGGACAAAGGGGAACAGGGTTTGATCCAAGACGACCACATTTTGTTACAAAGGTTAAACAAACAGTACACTAAGTTAGAGGTAAGATTTCACCATGATACAGGTGATCTTAACGAGGTAGAACACAAAAATGAGCAGGTGAGTTCCAGTCTGCCCTGGTGGACAAAGGTTCCGGTGATGTTCCAGGGACACTCGGACGGGGCATCTGCAGTTCCAAAGTTCTTTCTACACCCACTGGTCGTCTGGATGGGGATGACAACTTTAGGCATCATTGTCCAGGTGAGGTTGCGGGTTAAAATTACGTAAAATAAATTAACCTGGTCCAGAGATTGGTGCCTCATAAACAATCTACTGAACCAATAGTTTAAATTAAGGGATCTACAGGGTTATGGGTATAGGTTTAGTAGTACCTGTGATGGAGCTGATTGTATAAAGGCGCTCTTTTAGAAGGCACCTGGCACTGCTCCATCGAGTAACAAACAAAACGAGTTTCACTTTTTTGTGGTCATGCAAGTTTGTGAGTGATACGCAAGTGACGCAAATGCTGAGCATGTGGTATTGAGGGACTTAGAAGTAGGGCCTCCCCAGAGAGCCTGGTTACAGGAAGACCAAGAGGTCTTGCTCTCTCTCTTCCAGGGGTAATCGCCTAGAGCAGAGAAGTTGTGTGAGCACGAACATCGAGAAGTGAAACATAAAAGAAAAGAAACCAGATACTGGGAGGTTCAGACGCTGGGATCTGCGGGTCAAGCCGTTTTAGGGGGGATTGTTATAATTTAAGTAGGCCTCAGTTACTTGGCCTGAGTTTTATGTAAAAGGCTTGTCCGCAGTGTATGCCTTTAAAATAAATAGAGGTTTTGTGATGCAGGCAGAGGGATCTCAGGGTCTGCGTGTAGCAGAGGATACACGCAGATACTGAGAACATGTTCCTAAGAGAAGGCCATCGGACTACTCTGACCTCAACCACAGGAACAGAAAACATTGGCCATGTTTACTAAACATCCACATGCCTGCATCTGGGTCAAGTGCCTCATTGATTATTAATCGAGTAGGCGGGTATGATGACACCACGAGTGGGTCCACCAATAGACTGATATAGGGGGTGGCGAAGATGATGTCATATTTAACTCTTTCCTAGTCGGTATTAAATCTGGAGCGAGCGATGGGGAACTCACTTCTGCTTCTTCCTTCCGCACTAGCTCGCAATACTGACTGGAACCCAATTATTTCTCTAAGCATGTTCTTCCTTTATGTAATCTGATATAATGTATGCTATGTACATAGGTAGTTTAGTGGAACGTAGGTAGGAAGAAGGTACCTGATAGACTTCCGCAGGGAGTCTAATCATGAGCTTGTAATGCAACATGAAGATTTGCATAGCTAGGATATGATGACTGTATCTATCTGTCTTTTTGTGATTTGAATAAATAACGGAAACATTGGAGAAGCCTGAGAAAGTCTATTTCCTGTTTGCTGTGTGGAGAGTCAAGTGATCTCACAGTCTGTGAGACGATGGTGTCGAAGCAAGGTGATAAGAACAGTTTATAACAACCGACACCGCTGGTGAGGTCTTAACAACTTACCGACAGCTCCGACAGCTCTGATGAATGCAAAGTGCAGAGAGCCGAAGTCTGTTTGAGTCATCAGTGGAGAGAGCCAGAGAGCCCTCTGTGTGAATCATTTGAGCAGGCAGGGAAAGACTGTGTGACTCATCTGTCTGAGTCATCAGTGGAGAGAGCCAGAGAGAGCAGTCTGTGCGAGTCATTTCTGCAGGGCAAAGAGAGAATCGAGACACTGCTCTACTCTACCGCTCAATGGGCTGCGGTAATTTACCGACCTCCAAGGGCAGCTGGGGAAATCTTTATGAATTAGCACACAGACCGGGAGAATACCGAGTGCAGTATTTTCCCGACAAGATTTTTTTATCGCACTGCTGTTTATGAATCGAGGCCATTGACCCAGAAAAGAATAAATACAATGCACTTATTCCTAAAGAGAACCAGAGGCGGGGTTCTGAGAATAAAATCCACAAAAAAGAGAAGCAGAACCCATCTGCACCCAAGTCAAAACTCAATGAGCCAAGAAGTATTACAAAGAATGATATAAAAATTAATTCATTTATTAATATGCATTAAAACATGTATATAAAACATACAGGTGAAGGTCTGAGTATCTGGGCAGCTGAGGGAGAAAAAGAGTGTTATAACATATTAACAGTATAACTCCTTTGCACATGCTCACAGCATGTGAATCACCAGTAGTTCAACAAGCATAATCCATAGAGGCTATAGAGGAGGAAAAAAGAGTCCTTAATGACCATACAAAAATGCAGTATAATGTGAAGCTGTCTTATAGTTCCTGTCCATAAGCAGGCAACTACTAGTACACGAGGATGTTACATAAACATGTAAGGATGCAGAAGATGATACTTGACTGGGTTAAAGTTCCTGTCTTCAAGCAGGCAACTATAGGTGCATAGAGTACATGTAGAAGAAATCAAAGGTGCAGCTTGATGTAATGCTGGCTTTCAAAGTTCCCATTCACAGGCTGACCGTAATAGGCATGTGAGTATACAAAGGTAACCACATGTCACATACAAGATGTAGAGATAGGACCAGATGATACAGTGTCAGCACTCCAAGTTCCTGTCCACAAGCAGGCAACCGTTATGCAGTAGGAAGTTCAAGCCTAGTAGCATCAGATGACAAAAACGATGTATGTGTACACACAGTCCTGAATATGATTGACACTGTCAGTAGGAGACTGACTTTTAGTTCCTGTCCAAAAGCAGGTAACTGTGTCTAAATGAAGATGGATGGTTATAGCAGAGTAATAGCATGACAATATCCGCTTGATGTACCACAGCATAAATCATGTGAAACTTCCCTTGCATCATAAAGAAGTAGTAGCATCCATAGGATCAATATAGTCAACAGGGCTCAATATGAGTGGAAAAGATACAGTCCCAATGTGAGGCAAAAAGCAGGGCCTCAGTATACATAGGGTAGTATGCTTACGTTTCCTCTCTTAGGTATGAATGTCCTCCATAGGTTGTTTGTAGAAAAGGAGAAATGGTGGACGGTTATTGAAGGTAGCAAAACATCCTCTCAGCTGCCCAGACCTTGTCTACCGGTTTTGCCGAATTGTTCGGCTCATCAGGACACAGACCGTCAGGTAGGTATGCCAGAGACTGTCTCCACGCGCCTTAAATGGCGTCTACGCCGAGGCCCAGCCCGCATCGCCTCCGTGGGCGCGGCTTCTGCGCCTCAGCGTGGTCCGTCCTCCCGGAATTGGCGTCAGCGCGCATGCCCAGTGCGCCCTGCGATATTCCGGGTGGTAGCCTGGCAACAGGGGGGAGAGGACAAAATCCACATACAGAGGCTGGGTCTGTCTATAGGCAGACCCAGCCTCTGTATTGGGATTTCGTTGTGAGAACCCCACCTCGGGTTCTCTTTAAAGAAAACCTGTACCGAAAAAAACGTCCCCTGGGGGGTACTCACTTCAGGTGGGGGAAGCCTCCGGATCTTATTGAGGCTCCCCACGTCCTCCTCGGTCCCACGGCGGCGGCTATAAAGCTCCCCGAACAGCAGGGATGTAAATATTTACCTTCCCGACTCCAGCGCAGGCGCAGTATCGGCTCTCCCTTCGGAGATAGGCAGAAATACCCGATTGCTGTCGGCCCGCTCTACTGCGCAGGTGCAAGTCTCCTGCAACTGCGCAGCAGAGAGGACCCAACAGAGATCGGCTATTTCCGCCTATCTCCGAGCAGAGAGCCGATACTGCGCCTGCGCTGGAGTCGGAAACGGTAAATAAATCGGTGCTTATCAGCGCTTGTCAGGCTTGTCGGGGGAGGATTCCGGGACACTTCGGGGGAGCCAGCGCTGGACTGCCTGCAGTTATGGGGAGGGGGAAGTCTCATTGGGACCCCGAGGCTTTCCCCTCCCGAGGTGAGTACCCCCCATGGGAACTTTTTTTGTAACAGGTTCTCTTTAAAAGCACTGGGCAAATCGCTATACAAAGCCCTTTTCAAGCATTTAGTGATTTCTCTATACCTTCCATTGAGCTAAAGCACTCAGAAAATGGTACAGGCAGCGCGGTTGGAAGCGGATTGTAGTCGAACCGCTCTTACATGAACACTCTCATAGGGAATCATTGCACAATAGCTTTTAGGGCGATTTCTAAAATCACCAGCGCTAAAAAAAATACACAAGTGCTCATAGTGTGAACAAGCCCTGAAAGGCCTTTCATTGATAAGGGCCCATATGCAACATTAAAGAAAACTCAAGAGAAAAAGTGAATTCCATCTATATATATAATAGAGTAAGTGCCTCAACCTTCAAACAAGAAGAAGAAGTACTTTGCATGAGAAAATGTATGCGTGATCAAACACCAAGTTTAAGGCCTCTTTTCCACGGACTGTTGAGCTGTGTGCTCAGCAAGCAGTTACCAGGCAGCAGTGAGCAGATACCAGGCAGCAACAAGCAGTTACCAGGCAGCAACAAGCAGTTACCAGGCAGCAGCAAGCAGTTATCAGTCAGCAGTGAGCAGATACCAGGCAGCAACAAGCAGTTACCAGGCAGCAGCAAGCAGTTACCAGGCAGCAGTGAGCAGATACCAGGCAGCAACAAGCAGTTACCAGGCAGCAGCAAGCAGTTACCAGGCAGCAGTGAGCAGATACCAGGCAGCAGCAAGCAGTTACCAGGCAGCAGCAAGCAGTTACCAGGCAGCAGCAAGCAGTTACCAGGCAGCAGCAAGCAGTTACCAGGCAGCAGCAAGCAGTTACCAGGCAGCAGCAAGCAGTTACCAGGCAGCAGTGAGCAGTTGTGAGAGTTTGAGAGCCATTTCACTGCCTATTCACAGTCCATGGAAAAGAGGCCTTACCCTAGCAAGTCTGTCATTGCAAATCTGGCCTAATTGGATATTCATGAGGCAATGCTCATGCAAATGCATGCACAAACCAATACCACAAAGCAGTCACCCTGCTACATGCTACATTAGCACTATCCGGCTTAGTGCACTGCACACCAGAGCGGTTCGGCAGCGTTTTGCGATCCACTTGCGGCTGCGGATACGCTTGGGTAATGTATTTCAATGGGCTGGTGCACACCAGAGCGGGAGGCGTTTTGCTGAAACGCATACTCCCGAGGTGAGGCATTTTTTTGGATTTCGGTTGCGTTTCTGCCTCAATGTTAAGTATAGGAAAAACGCAAACCGCTCTGAAAAACGGCAGTTCAGAGCGGTTTTGCAGGCGTTTTTGTTACAGAAGCTGTTCAGTAACAGCTTTACTGTAACAATATATGAAATCTACTACACCAAAAACACTTTACAAAACCGCAAAATGCTAGGTGAAATGCTACAGAAAAATAAGAAAAAGCGTTTCAAAATCTGCTAGCATTTTGCGGATCTGCTAGCAGTTTTTGGTGTGCTCCAGGCCTCCAGGAGCGCCACGGGGAGGATTCCCAATGCCCCCTTTTTATACAACTGGGGGGACCGCAGGGTCCCAGGCTCTCTCACTGCCTGGAAACCACAGCGGCACCCCGGAGAGGGAGGCTGGGTGGCGTGGACGACCCCCCCAAGTTTGGCCAGCGCCGGGGAGAGCCGTCTGCACCCACCTCCCAATATTAAAAACAGGCACTTACCTTAACGTCCATTGCGTTCTGCTACATGCGCATTAATTTGGGGGCACCACATGAGAAAGGAGAGAAGCATGGGTCACCCCGAGCTTTAGAGCTCAGGGCTGGCTCACATACAGCACTCCAGAGGGGGGGGGGGGGAGGACAGGCGCACTCACTCCAGGGTTCACACCACCGGAGCAAGCCATCCACCACCTGCCTCCAAAGGATACAAACTGCACAAAATGCTTTCCATGAGAAAATTAATGCGCATGTAGCAGAACCCAATGGACGTTAAGGTAAGTGGCTGTTTTTAATATTAGGAGGTGGGTGCGGACGGCTCTCCCCAGCGCTGGCTACGCTTGGGGGGGGGGGGGGCAACTGCGCCACCCAGCCTCCCACTCCGGGGTGCCGCTGTGGTTCCCAGGCAGCGAGAGAGCACTTTGCAGTATTGGTTTTTTGACTCTGCATAGTTTGGCATGCGAAAGCAAATGCATATTTGCATGAGCATTGCCTCATGAATAGCCAATTAGGCCGGATTTGCAAAGCCAGACTTGCTAGGGTTAAACTTGGTGTTTGAGCACGCATACATTTTCTCATGGAAAGCCTACTTCTTCTTGCTTCAAGGTTGAGGCACATACTCTATTAGATAGATAGATGCGGCGTATGCTACGACGCGGGTTGGCTAGTATGGTCTAATGTCCTTATTCAGTTCCCCTTTTCTCCTGAGTTATCTCCAAGGAGATAATGTTCATCTTCTCTTTAAAATAACTTTTTAGCACTTTACAGTTGAAAAAGTACCCAAAAAAGTTGATGTACAAAGTACTATTCAAATGTTTTTGAATATTTTCTTCCTTGCTGGTGGTTTAAAAAGCATTTTATGACAAGCGCCCATACGCAATCCACCTATTCTCTTGAGTTTTCTGCTAGGAGATCATTTTTAATCTTCTATTTAGAATAACTTTTCAGCATTTTGCAATTGATAAAGTACCAAAAAGTAGGGGAAAAAAGTACCAAAAAGTAGGGGGAAAAGTACCAAAAGTAGGGGAAAAAGTACTATCAAAACTAATCTAAGTATTTTCTTGCTTGCTGGTGATTTAAAAGGCATTTTATTGACAAGTTTAAAAATACAGTATCACCCCAGAGAAAACTTAATAGAAAAACTTAATTGCATATGGGCCAATGGTCAATGTGTACATTGGTTGAACACTGTAGATAGAAGTTTGAACAAGGATAGCATTTTTTTAATGCTGGTAAAAGGTTAATGGCATTTAAGGCAAAAAAATGTCAGCCTACCTTATATATTTGCTGGTCCTGGCACTGTGGGAGTACTGCCCACTACTTTATTAGCCCCATGTATGTTGCAGTGGTAATGCACACATTGCTATTACCATAGCGGCACATTGGCCACTGGTGGAGTGTTGGGCGGTGCTCCCCTGGCGTTCGGGCCGACCTTTCCTGCACCAGGCCCCTAGAGTGGATGGAGAGACGTATTGCTTGATTCCAATATATGGCATTACACTGTTACGGAGTGTTCAGAAATCTAAGAGAGCTCAGATAGATGTTCTACAATTTGTATTTTAAATAATAGTTTTATGGTGATAGTAGAAATAATGTATATGTGAAAGCACTTGTTAATAGTGCATATATAATAATAATAATAATAATAATAATAAGACACATACATATAGGGTATCTATGATCTATTACGCCCTGTGATGCTGTGATACAGGTGTCATGACATCATACATCATCATTTATCCAGTTCCTGGTATATCCAAAGAAAAATAATCTAATTCCAACTGCAAGCTTTTTTATGTCTAGTTGATAAAACGTCTTCTAATACACAAAAAAATGGGTCCACTTAAAGTTATCATTTTGGGGGGCTATAGCTGATCATTTTCATTTTTATTCATTCATTATTTAGTTCTATGCTTCATATAAATTAAGTATTTTGACTACTGGACAACTCCAGCTGCCATTTATGTAATTTATACATGAATAAAGGGCAGCACGGTGGCGTAGTGGTTAGCACTCTCGCCTTGCAGCGCTGGGTCCCTGGTTCGAATCCTAGCCAGGGCAACATCTGCAAAGAGTTTGTATGTTCTCCCCGTGTCTGTGTTTCCTCCGGGCACTCCGGTTTCCTCCCACATTCCAAAAACATACGGATACGTTAATTGGCTTCCCCCTAAAATTGGCCCTGGACTACAGTACTTATATTACATAATATAGACATATGGCAATGGTAGGGATTAGATTGTGAGCTCATTTGAGGGACAGTTAGTGAGTGACAAGATATATATATACTGTACAGCACTGCGTAATATGTTGGCGCAATATAAATACTAAATAATAATAATGTAAGCCTAATTTTTTTTCTCCTATGTTTTCTCCTACGTGATAATTTTCACACTTATCAATACACCTTTTAAGCCACCAGCAAGCCCCTTCCACAAAACATCCATCACTCTCCAACCTTTGATATCTTTAAATAAGCCCTCAAAACTCACTTTTTTTGTCAGGCATATGCTCTACCTTAGGCCTTTTGACCCCTGGCCAAGCTGTAATCCTACTAGATAACCTACACACTGCCTCTAGGTATGAAAATTGTATACTACCCAATGAAAGTGGCTCATGACCAGCAGTCAACAGTCTGCCGTCATAAAGACGGCAGAGAGAGGAGCCTGCGGCACTGGGGCAGCGTCGAGACCGGCGGAAGTGTTGGGTATTCGTCGGGAGGCGGCGTTTTACCATACCAGCAGTCTCTGGTCCTTCAGCTTTGTCACTGCATCCTGGACATTGGTCTCCAGAATCTGCTGATACTGAGTGGAATCCATAAGTCCCTGAACTTTGACAAGATTCCCAGTCCCTGCACTAGCCACACAGCCCCACAGCATGATGGAACCACCACCATATTTTACTATGTTGTGTTTTTCCTCCATGCATAACGCCCCTTGTTATGCCCAAATAACTCAATTTTAGTTTTACCAGTCCACAGCACCTTATTCCAAAATGAAGCTGGCTTGTCCAAATGTGCTTTAGCATACCTCAAGCAGCTCTGTTTGTGCTGTGGGCGGAGAAAAGGCTTCCTCTGCATTACTCTCGCTTACAGCATCTCCTTGTGTAAATTGCGCCGAATGGTTGATCGATGCACAGTGACTCCATCTGCAGCAAGATGATGTTGTAGGTCTTTGGTGCTGATCTGTGGGTTGACTCTGACTGTTCTCACCATTCATCGCTTCTGTTTATCAGAGATTTTTCTTGGTCTGTCACTTCAAGCTTTAACTTGAACTGAGCCTGTGGTCTTTCCTCTATATGTTCCTAACTGTGGAAACAGAGAGCTGAAATCTCTGAGACAGCTTTCTGTATCCTTCACCTTATCCATCATGGTGAACAATCTTTGTCTTCAGGTCATTTGAGTGTTGTTTTGAGACCTCCATGTTGCTACTCAGAAAAAAAGTTAAAAGAGGAGGGAAACTTACAACTGACTCTCAGAATTGGATTCACCTGTGTATATAAGTCAGGAGTCACTGAGCTTACCAAGCCATTTGAATTCCAATAATTAGTTATAAAGGTTTTGGAATCAATAAAATGACAACAGTGCCCAAATTTATGCACCTGCCTAATTTTGTTTAAACAATTATTGCACACTTTCTGTAAATCCAATAAATTTCATTTCATTTCTCAAATATCACTGTGTGTGTCTCCTATATGATATATTTAACTGATATTTTTTATTGTAACAACCAACGATTTATACAGGAAAATCATGACGATTAACAAGGTTGCCCAAACATTTGCATCCCACTGTATATTGCTATGATGGTGAAAAGCCAAGTTGCTAGTAAGTGGACTATGCCATTTTTTTCTATAAATGAGACAATGCAACTAATTTCTGCTACTATGGTATCAGAAAAGATGAATGCCACAATTAATGACTCATTACATCTCTTACATGAAATAGGGTCCATTTGGTTATCCTCACTTACTACCACAGGCCTCAGTTATACAATCACCAGGATATAGTTACAGGAAGAAAGACTAATAGCAGAGACAAAATGTATACATTGGTTCAACACTGTAGATAGAAGTTTGAACTAGGATAGCATTTTTTTATGCTGGTAAAAGGTTGATTGGCATTTAAGGCAACATTTTTTCAGCCTACCTTATATACTCGCATATAAGCCAAATTTTTCAGCACAAAAAATGTGCTGAAAAGTTACCCCACTCGGCTTATATGTGAGTCAGTGCAGCAGAACGGATAGTGGAGTAGATTTTGGTAATGGCAGAGGAGTGTAAGGATCTTGCACTAGTAATCCTGCTTTTGCCAGCTAGCTCCCTGCTGTGTCCGTGCCCCCCATCCCCTGCAACATGGTGTGCAGAGTGTGCTGCTCAAGACTACCTGTGTCCCCTGGCTTGTGGAGCGGAGCGTGCAAGCAACGTGTCAGCAGTGCAATGATCGGGGATTCTTCCTACATTGCAATCACTGTGTCTCATATCTAGGACGCCATCTAGTGCTGTCTTGAGACACAGCTTTATCATGCTTGGGGCACATCTAGCTATGGGGAGGGGGCTATATCGGGGAGGGGCTTATATGCAAGTCAATCATTTTTTCCTGTTTTCTGAGGAAAAAGTGGGTACCTCAGCTTATATGCGGGTTTGCTTTTATGCGCATATATACAGTAACCAAATATTGTATCCTTTCTGCTTGTAAATGTGTCTTTCAAACTCTAGATTTTTGAATCCCCTTTTCTAAGTCAGTTTTTAACTGGTTTTACTTTATGTTGATTTTTGCACACAATCAAGCCTTTGTTATGCAGTTGTTTTATTTATCAATAAAACTGACTAGCGCGGCCCTGCGGCTGTAGCAGGTTCCGCTGCGGACGTGAGGCTCACGTCCCAGCGGCAGAAATCAGCCAAATTATGCTTCCCCATGATAAACTTACCCGGGGCTTCCTCCAGCCCCTTGCAGCCGACATGACTCCTGCCGCAGCTCTGCTCACAGCCGCCGGAACGGGGCCCCCCCCCCCCCGGTGCAGAGGCCGACCCAGAGGTCATCCTCTACTGCGCCTGCAAGAGTTCCACTCTCAATCAAGTCCACGTTGTCTGTAGTGTACTTCACATGCGCAGAACTACTGCGCCTGCGCAGTACACTGCGGACAACGTGGACATGATTGACAGCAACACACGCACAGGCACTATAGAGGAGGTCAGCCTCTGCATCAGCGAGGACCATGGGCCGGTGGCTGCGAGCAGAGATGCTGTGATGGACAAGTCAGCTTAAGGGGCTGGAGGAAGCCCCGGGTAAGTTTGTCATGGGGAAGCATGATTTGGCTGACGACTCCTTTAATGAATCAAGCCCCATGTCCTCCATGCCAGTTGATGTTCCGTTACCATCTGGCAGGTCACACCCACACTTAATGTCAGATCCTTCTTTGATGTTTTAAATTACCTTCACCTCTGTCTTACTTCTGAATGTCATGTGTACAAAGCATCCTACAAAACAAACACTGCAGGCACTGGCCCTCATAGGTGGAGTCCAAAAAATGTTACATAAACTAAATGATTGTTTTTTTTGGCCCACTTACAAGCTCCTTAACTGCATGTCTTAGACCTCATCATGTGTTTTTGACTAAATCAGATTTATGTGTAGTGACCTATCTTGTCTCCATCCTAAAGTCCATCTAATATCCAGTGCAAAATAATACTGAGATTGTCACTTACAGCAAGTCTGAGGTGATTCTGAAAGCAAAAAACAGATACTTAACTAAGAAGATGGAAGGCTTTACGTCCTATTGAGCCTCCCAGTTCCTCTCAAAATCCCCTCGTTCCAGGGCTGGCCGCCTATCAGAGGCGGATTACCCCCCCTGGTCCTTCTTCTGGGTCCATCCTTTATGTATCCTCCTATCTATGCCTTTATTCTATGTCTTGTATTTGCGCTGTCACTCCTGTTAGCAGTCTTTGACTGTCTTGGGTCCTATTGAGCCTTCCCGTTCCTCTCACAATTTCCTCGTTCCAGAGCTGGCCGCCCGTCAGAGGCTTTGGAAGTCTTCGGGAGCCTGAGTGCTCCCAAAGATTGGCAGCTCTGTACTGGAGCGGCCCATCTTCGGGAGCACTTGGGCGTCCAAAGACTTCTGAAGACTCCCGCAGTGGCAGTGAGCATTCTTCGACCCATGGGTCAAAGACTGCTAACAGGAGTGACAGCGCATATACAAGACATAGAATAAAGGCATAGATAGGAGGATACATAAAGGATGGACCCAGAAGAAGGCCCGGGGGGTAATCCGCTGCCGTCTATGGCACTCAAAATGCTTCTGCAGTGATATTTTGATGCAGATACCCTGCAGGCTAATCCTGGGGAAGATCGAGAAAGGAGAGGAAAAAGAAAGATAAAGAGGGAGAGAGAGGGCGAAAAAGAAGAGTGAAAGGGTCCCCTTTGGATTTTGGTGTAATCTGGCCGGTTATTGTCCTGATGGCTAGCTTTGCCACTTTGGCTGCTGCGGAGAATGGCGGCTGGTGCATGAGGATAGGAATTGTGCTGGGCAGATCCACTGATGGATCTGGCATGGAGTGGCTGAGGTCCATGTGATCTGGGCGGTGCAGACCAGATGGCGACCCACGCAAATGGTCACAGAAAACAAGTGTGACTTACCCCTCGTGGGTGGTGCCAGTTTTTGCGATTGGTGCCCATCTGGCAGTGGAAAAGAATCCAACACTCTGGGGGATAAAGCAGGGGAAGCAGGGTCCTGGTGCCGCTGTGGGATCCTTGCTGATCGTGGAGTGGCTGGAGCGGTGGTATGGCTTCATGCCTCTCAGTGACTGGGGCAGCTGGTGGATGGAACGTAGGGGTGTCGAAGAAGTGGCCGAGGATGCGATGTAAGAGAAGGTCTGCCATGCAATCCAGCATACTGCGCAGGAAATGGCCATTTTGACCGGCCACTAGCCTTCCCTGCCCCTGTCCTCTAATACTCTCACCACGGCAATAGCATGGATTTTGCCAACTATGCCTGAGCATTTATAGATGGTTTGGGCATTTTAATCTCTTGTACGAACAAATAAAAAAGCTTTAATTTGAACCGATCCTATTGTATGTATCTGTATGAACTGTATGTATTTACTGTATATCTACTGTATGCTAAATGCCCCTTTCTGCTACTGTACTACCACCGCCCCTGTCTGTGCCAAAATCAATTCCAGGTACAACTCTTATTGTAATTGGTGAAATAAACATGATTCTGACTCTGATTCTGAGACGGTGATCAGCATAAGCTGAGACCAGGGCTGTTTCTAGATACATTTTGTGAAGAGTTGATATGGTAAAGATTAGTGTTGGGCGAACAGTGTTCGCCACTGTTCGGGTTCTGCAGAACATCACCCTGTTCGGGTGATGTTCGAGTTCGGCCGAACACCATCAGGTGTTCGGCCAAACCGTTCGGCCGCATGGCCGAACTAAGAGCGCATGGCCGAACGTTCCCCGAACGTTCGACTAGCGCTGTGATTGTCCGAACGGGTCACGTGGTTCGGGTAAATAAATACCCGAACCACGTCATATCTCCGCCATTTGTCTGTGGGTTTAGCTTTGGGTAGGCAGGCAGGGTAGTTCGCTCTCCAGCCACGCTAGCCAGGGTCCCCCCCAGTCATTGTGTGTCGCTGCTGGGAACAGTAGTACACCGCTCGCTCAGCCACACTATATATAGCATTGTTTACTGCCACTGTGTACCTCGCTCAGCCACACTATATATAGCATTGTGTTTACTGCCACTCTGTGTACACGGCTCAGCCAGACTATATAGCATTGTGTGTACTGCCACTGTGTACCTCGCTCAGCCACGCTATATATAGCATTGTGTTTACTGCCACTCTGTGTACACGGCTCAGCCACGCTATATATAGCATTGTGTTTACTGCCACTCTGTGTACACCGCTCAGCCAGACTATATAGCATTGTGTGTACTGCCACTCTGTGTACACGGCTCAGCCAGACTATATAGCATTGTGTGTACTGCCACTCTGTGTACACCGCTCAGCCAGACTATATAGCATTGTGTGTACTGCCACTCTGTGTACACGGCTCAGCCAGACTATATAGCATTGTGTGTACTGCCACTCTGTGTACACCGCTCAGCCAGACTATATAGCATTGTTTACTGCCACTTGTTATAATTTAAGTAGGCCTCAGTTACTTGGCCTGAGTTTTATGTAAAAGGCTTGTCCGCAGTGTATGCCTTTAAAATAAATAGAGGTTTTGTGATGCAGGCAGAGGCATCTCAGGGTCTGCGTGTAGCAGAGGATACACGCAGATACTGAGAACATGTTCCTAAAAGAAGGCCATCGGACTACTCTGACCTCAACCACAGGAACAGAAAACATTGGCCATATTTACTAAACATCCACGGTCCTGCATATAGGCCAAATGCCTCATTGATTATTAATCAAGTAGGTGTGTATGATGACACCACAAGTGGGTCCACCAATAGACTAATCTAGTGGGTGGTGAAGATGATGTCATATTTAACTCTTTCCTAGTCAGTATTAAAGGCTGAGGGAGCTACGAAAGGTCGCTTATGCTTCTGCTTCTTCCTTCTGCACTAGCTAGCAAGGCTGACTGGGACGACTTCTAAGCATGTTCTTCCTTTCTGTAATCTGATATAATGTATGCTGTACATAGGTAGTTTAGTGTAACGTAGTTAGGAAGAAGGTACCTGATAGACTCCAGCAGGGAGTCTAATCACGAGCTTGTAATGCAACATGAAGATTGGCATGGCTAGGATATGATGTATGTATCTATCTGTATTCCCGTTTCCTGAATAAATAACGTAAACATTGAAGAAGCCTGAGAAAGTCTATATCCTGTTTGCGGTGTGGAGAGTCAAGTGATCTCACAGTCTGTGAGACGATGGTGTCAAAGCAAGGTGATTAGAACAGTTTATAACAGTGGTGCTGAAATCCTTCCCTGCCTAGCAATACAGGCAGACGGGGCCGTGGCCGGGGCCGAAGAAAGTGGTTTCAAGATATTCCACAGCAAAACAAGCGGAATAGACGGACACGGACTGTAAAGCTTATCAAGCTGATACTGACAAGCTGGGGTGAGTGTGTGGGAGCCGAGCACACACGGGCTGCAATTCGAGGGAACCAGCAGCGACACTCGTGGATGTTAAACTTTGGCTGTAAGTGCACATCAGTCATAGCCTAAACCGGATCGCAGGTGACTGGAACGCTCCGAGGCCGGCTGGCAGCTGCCGCTGGATATCGATCCGCTGAGCCAGTGTGGGTACACAGAGATGACGCTCAGGAGTTCCAGAGATCCACTCAGTGTCGTGAAAAAGTTGTCATAAGCTGGTCGAATTCGCAGGCTTACAAAGTCCTCTGCTCAGGCAAGTATGTTTTACGTTGTTATGTTGCATTATCTTTATTGTAGGAGAGGAGGATAATGTGTTCTGTGTTTTGTGTTAATTGCAGCGTGGAGGCTGCGGGTTTCGCATCTGGTAAATACAGAATGTGTTTTCAGAGTTTATGCGTTTTGATTGTTTCTTAGGATTCGATGTTCCTGTGTGGCAATGTTTTGTTTTCTCTCTCTCTGGGTTTTGTTTTGTTTTTCTCTCCCTGTCCAGAGACTGGGCAGGATGATAGATAAAGGGAGGGGGTCCCCCGCGGCAGAGGGAAACCAACAGTGTTAGTGGTGGACAGGGGAGAGAGGTAGCCGAGTAGACAGGAGAGGGAAGGAGAGAACAGTTGTAAAACTTAGAAGTAAGTTTTTTCTCGGTGAGCTGTTTTTTTTCTTTTTTCTTTTTTTTCGGGGAGTTGGGTGGACAGCCCTTGTCTCTGGGTAGCTGTGTAAGTTCGTATAGTGACAGCTGAGATAATGGGTGAGGTTTTTGTTTGTCTTTCCTCCGTGCATTTCCAGTCAGAGTTGCTAACATGCTTGTACATATCCGCATCTGTTATGTTGTTCAGCCAGCTCGTCTGTTGTTCGTCTCAGCAGTACTAGCCGTTAATGTGGTTTAGAGTTATGCGGCGTGCTGTAGTAGTTCTGAGTTATGGCTGAGATAAGCTGCAGGTGATTTGTGGAGAGAGGGAGTTTTCCACGTCCCAAGGATTTCTCCTTAGGTTTTTATGGACATCCAGGAATGTATGATTTTTTTTTTACTCTGCATTGTGGATAGATGCTTTGTAATTATGCATAAAATGTTTGTTCTGTTTGTATTTTGTTTTCTCTCCTAAGATATAGGAAACGAGAGGCTGCTATGGGAGCAGCCATCTTAGCTGGCAGTCCAGGACTCAAAATGGCGGCAGTGGAGAGAGCCCGCCCCCGAGAGTCATGGCCCCCACACGTCATGGCAGGGGGGGGAGGAGGGGCTGGGGGATCCACGTCACGTCAGGCTGTGCTCGCGGCTCCGGGCAGAGCAGCTGAAAGGGAGGGGGGTAGAAATACAGAGACATGCTACTGTGTGTCTCGGGTCTCAAAGTATTTCCCCAGAGGTTTTCCCTGAGTCCATGGAAAGGAATGCCAGGATACGTGCAACAAGCTATTACTGTATGATTAGCAGGAGCACGGATAGGAAAAGTGTCCCAGCTAGGTGCAGGGACACACGTAGCAGTGCAGGTCAGGGAAGTGTCTGTACTGAGTTGCTTACGGGATTATTCCTGTAAGTGGGGCACCTTAATGGGTGGTGCAGCATGAGTTCCCAATAGAGTATAGGGGGGGACAGTGCATCAGGGGGGTGCCGGAGTTGGAAAAAAGGGAGTTGACCAATTCGGGTTTCCGTCGCCGCTTCTGCAGAGCGGTAACGTTTTTTTCCGGTTTTTGTCGTGGACAGGGCCAGAGCTTGACTGAGTGGTCTATGCTGGGCTGGGGCTGTTTTTTTTTGTGCGTTTTTTTTCGTCCACTGATTGGTCAAATATGTTTTTTCCAGCTCCTATCAATTGTAACACAAAGAACAAAAACTGACCGCAGTTCTTGGGGCAATTATACAGATGATAGAATTGCCATGTACAGAGTGACAGTGTATCAGTACGCTGTTTGCCATGTGACTACCTACCATGTGGGTATTCAGGGATCTGCATACAGGCATGCGACGCTGGTATGCTTAGCCCTGCACCCTGTGTAGTTTAAGTGCAAAGTGCTCCTTCCTACAGGGAGGCAGCCGTTTTTTTGTGAAGTCTGGGGGTAGTGGCACGGCAAACATTGGTCAGAGGGTACAACACACAGAACTTCTAGCAGAGCTGGTATCGCGATGAAGTTCTAGATAAGTAAATGCGATAATGAGTAAGAGCATTGCAGGCTCACCTGCAAAGCAGCATCAGGTGTGGCATCCGTAATCTGTGCATGCGACGGCCGCGCATGGACAGATGAGGGGGGATGTGGAGTGAGCTGCAATGGGGTGAGAGCTTCCAAAGGTGAAGCGAGCTTCCAAAGGTGAAGTCCGCGGGAGCATATTTTAAACAGGTAAGTACTGAGGATAGTACTGAAGTAGGGGGGTGAAGTTTAACTCCAATCTACCAATAAGAGTAAACAGAGTTCATGAGAACCATAAAACAACGAGATCAATTACGGTATATATTGATCATTTTAAAGGGTAAAGAGTACAAGCCGCAGGGCGAATCCCAAATCATTAATAAGAATTGATTTGTTTGTATTTCGATTTCAGGTGTTTGGCAATATGGAATGGAGACAGCTGCAGTGCTGGCAGCAAGGATGGAGATATCAGTCGGATAAGCGAAAGGTTCTAGATGCCAATCTAAGCTTGGAGGAACACGAGATTCCTGAAATCGGAAAGAGACTAAAACACGAGATTCCTGAAATCGGAAAGAGACTAAAACACGAGATTCCTGAAATTGGAAAGAGACTAAAACACGAGATTCCTGAAATTGGAAAGAGACTAAAACACGAGATTTCGGAGATCGGAAAGAGACTAACAAAACTGTCTGAGCAAAGCATAATGCAAAGTGCTAATGTTTTTCTTTCCCAAGGTGGTGCTTTTATAATGAAGAGTACCGTGCTGATGGTGATCCTAGGTTGCCATTCCGTCCTAGGAGAACGAAGAGAGGACATTCTCATGTATAATAAGGGGTTAATGAGAATGCAAGGCCCAAACATGTTGATGTTGGGTGACAAAGGTACTGATCCTTTCACACCTCCCTCTGATTGGCACAGATGGACCAAGCAGGGATGGAGGGAAAGAGCACTTGTGCCAGGAGAAAACAAATTTCATGGCACAATGTGGGTGAAAGGTCTGAAGGGTCAGGTGTGCGGGCAGTGGGGATTGAATGGCAGTGTAAATCTGCTATTTAATACCACACTCCCAGAATCGATGCACCGATCCAAAGGTTTGTTAAAAGGTACATTGCAGTACAATGGGTACGTGCAAAAGGTGGAGTGTGTGATTCAGGGGTACCTTGTCTTGGTTATGCAGAGTGAGATGGTTCCAGATTGGAGAGGAACGAGTAGGAGGCGTCAATTCTCCTGCCGGAGAGACGCGGGGGACAACATCACACTCTGGAGCTACCAACAGAGAGTGCCTCTAAAAACAACTATACACACGTAAAGGCTGGAAAGCCGAGGGTGGGTGGTTCTCGAAACAAGAAGTAAAAATCGAGATCAAGCCACATTTCCAGGTGACAAAGAGGGTGGGGAGAGCGGTCCCGGGGGAGGGAAAGCCCACACAGGGAACCCCATTCACACCACACGGGTCACAACAGGGGACGATATTACACAGTCCATATGCAACAGCTTATCCTCATGATAGTTGGGTAAGTGAAGAGGTACTCTTAATCGAACGATTGCAGAGAGTACAATCTTCCCGACCTCAGGTACAGTGTGCCTCAGGACATAAGGGGGGAAGAGGTCCAATCAGGACAGCTGGGGACATATTTTGTCAGCGAGAGATTGGACAAGGGGAGGTATATTAATTTTTCTGGAGAAGGATCTTTTGCATGGCAGCTTCGAGATGTTTGGGTGAACAAATGGAAACGGTGCAACATTCCTTTAGGCACCGCCACTTCCTTAGTTCCCACCTCAACCCGGGTCTTACACCAGGACCTGAGAGGTCAACCTTTTTTGGTGCTAGACGGGGAGGTGAAGCAAGTAGAGTTGTCCTCATGCGGGCAATTCTTGCAGAAGTACCTGCGTTGGCCGGGGCAAGTCAAATTTAGTGAAGAAGCCTGCAGGCTCAATAACGCAGAATGCGAGGCTACCATTCAAAAGATCCACCCTGAAGCCCAACCGATAGTTCCGGTGGCTGAAGGAAAGGTTTGGTTTTTTAACATAAGTTCTAATGATACATTCAAGGTATATTCTCATAATTGTTCCGATAAGGGGGAGTTTCCAAGGGGAACATATGGTGGGAGCGGAGATCCCATATGGATCCAGTCATCCAGGTTGGATGACGTCGTTTCTCAAATTGTTAAGAGAACTCTAAAGTGCAAAGTTTCACGGGTAGTTCCCGTTCTGAAAGAGAACACGACATGGGACAAAGGGGAACAGGTTTTGATCCAAGACGACCACATTTTGTTACAAAGGTTAAACAAACAGTACACTAAGCTAGAGGTACGATTTCACCATGATACAGGTGATCTTCACGAGGTAGAACACAAAAATGAGCAGGTGAGTTCCAGTCTGACCTGGTGGACAAAGGTTCCGGTGATGTTCCAGGGACACTCGGACTGGGCCTCTGCAGTTCCAAAGTTCTTTCTACACCCACTGGTCGTCTGGATGGGGATGACAACGTTAGGCATCATTATCCAGGTGAGGTTGCGTGTTAAAATTACGTAAAACAAATTAACCTGGTCCAGAGATTGGTGCCTCATAAACAATCTCCTGAACCGATATTTTCAAATTAAGGGATATACAGGGTTACGGGTATAGGTTTAGTAGTACCTGTGATGGAGCTGATTGTATAAAGTCGTTCTTTTAGAAGGCACCTGGCACTGCTCCGTTTTGTAACAACCAAACGAGTTTCACTTTTCTGTGGTCATACAAGTTTGTGAGTGATAGGTAAGTGACGCAAATGCTGAGCATGTGGTATAGAGGGACTTAGAAGTAGGGCCTCCCCAGAGAGCCTGGTTACAGGAAGACCAAGAGGTCTTGCTCTCTCTCTTCCAGGGGTAATCGCCTAGAGCAGAGAAGTTGTGTGAGCACGAACATCGAAAAGTGAAACATAAAAGAAAAGAAACCAGGTACTGGGAGGTTCAGACGCTGGGATCTGCGGGTCAAGCCGTTTTAGGGGGGATTGTTATAATTTAAGTAGGCCTCAGTTACTTGGCCTGAGTTTTATGTAAAAGGCTTGTCCGCAGTGTATGCCTTTAAAATAAATAGAGGTTTTGTGATGCAGGCAGAGGCATCTCAGGGTCTGCGTGTAGCAGAGGATACACGCAGATACTGAGAACATGTTCCTAAAAGAAGGCCATCGGACTACTCTGACCTCAACCACAGGAACAGAAAACATTGGCCATATTTACTAAACATCCACGGTCCTGCATATAGGCCAAATGCCTCATTGATTATTAATCAAGTAGGTGTGTATGATGACACCACAAGTGGGTCCACCAATAGACTAATCTAGGGGGTGGCGAAGATGATGTCATATTTAACTCTTTCCTAGTCAGTATTAAAGGCTGAGGGAGCTACGAAAGGTCGCTTATGCTTATGCTTCTTCCTTCTGCACTAGCTAGCAAGGCTGACTGGGACGACTTCTAAGCATGTTCTTCCTTTCTGTAATCTGATATAATGTATGCTGTACATAGGTAGTTTAGTGTAACGTAGTTAGGAAGAAGGTACCTGATAGACTCCAGCAGGGAGTCTAATCACGAGCTTGTAATGCAACATGAAGATTGGCATGGCTAGGATATGATGTATGTATCTATCTGTATTCCCGTTTCCTGAATAAATAACGTAAACATTGAAGAAGCCTGAGAAAGTCTATATCCTGTTTGCGGTGTGGAGAGTCAAGTGATCTCACAGTCTGTGAGACGATGGTGTCGAAGCAAGGTGATTAGAACAGTTTATAACACCACTCTGTGTACACGGCTCAGCCAGACTATATAGCATTGTTTACTGCCACTCTGTGTACACCGCTCAGCCAGACTATATAGCATTGTGTGTACTGCCACTCTGTGTACACCGCTCAGCCAGACTATATAGCATTGCGTACTCTGCCAGTCAGTGTGTATATTCCTGGGATCAGTAATACTCCACTCACTGCCAACCACTATATGAGCTCACCATGAGTTCCTCAGAGACCTCCGCTGTGAGCAGCACTCCCAACAACAGCAACAGCCAACGCCCCACGCAAGCTATAACATCCACCCCAGCAGCCAGTGGTCAGCAGCAGCCCTCCCCGGAGGAGAACGTTGTGTCCATCGGTCCGTCGCCAGAGCGATTAATGAGGGCTGCCATTGAGGAGATGATGGGGCCTGATGTGGAGGAGGAGGTCTGGCTCAGGCCAGCATCCCAAGTTAATGTTGAGGACGATGAGGGGTCTGTGTCTGGGGATGTTGGGGTGGCAGAGGTGGTGGGTGGGTCAGACTCAGTAGAAGAGTTGTATGATGAGGATGATGATCGGAGCCATCTGTATGTGCCTCAGAGTCCGACCCCGGAAAACATGTTGTATCGTGTGTTTAGGTACTAAAATCTGCGTTCCCACTTCCCAGTACTGCCCGCAGTGCCCGGGTCCACGGATCCATATAATTTTTTGGGCAGCACTATCAAACTGTGGTACTATGAGTGAGTTGCCATGGTCCTTCTGTGCTGCCTGTCACACTCACCGTCTGTCTGCAGATGGATTGTTCAACACAGCTACGCCATCTGACATGTAGTCCTGGACCTTGACCATCTTCTCCAGGCGATTGGTGTTGGAGGACGTGGAACTGCCCGATTGCTGTTCTGTGGGCTGCTGCATGGGTGTCAGAAAATGTTCCCACTCCAAGGACACTGCCAATACCATTCCCTTTTCGGCACTAGCAGCAGCTTGTGTTCTTTGCTGCCCTCCTGGTCCTCCTGGGTTTGCTGAAGTCAGTCTGTCGGCGTACAACTGGCTAGAGAAGGAGGAGGATGTAAATCTCCTCTCTAAAGTCTCCATCCTCAAGGGCCTGCTGGAATTGTTCCATTTTTGACCTGTCTGACACTTTCTTCAATCAGTTTTTTTAACTGTAAGGCTTGGTGGTGTATTCTCCACAGTCAGCATGCAACGCATGAGCTGGCGTGGAGGAGGTACACACACCAGCACCAGGAAACAGGCTATCCCCAGTATAGTGGAGGGGAGGACTGACTCCAATAGGAGATTGTGGCGCACAGAGTCGGTGCAGATCTGACAGCCACAAACAATGCTTTCGTTATAACGTCTCAGCGCAAAGTAGCGCTGAGCGCACAAACCAGAACTGAGGAGATCAGGACAGGTAGACAGAATGAACGCTTGCTAGCTAGCGGCTACTTAGCGACAGCAAGCGTCCAAAACCAGACAGACTGGAATGAGGCAGCCAATGCGCTGCGGCGATGGCGTGCCTCACAAAGACAGGACAGGACAGCCAGGAAACAGCAGGATCAAGATAGATGAACGCAACACAGACAAATACACAATAAGTATGTTTTCCTAGCGTATTACAACTACAGCTATCAATGAAACTATTTGCAACGTCTGACTAACATATGTATACATCGGCAATGAACCGATATATGACATAAGCAGGAACGCTGACTAGGACTGGAGTAATACAGGGAACAGGACTCAGAAGGATTCGCTATCTCTTCGCAGAGATGAACGCAATCCACAAACAGTAACAGAACAGGATTCAGAAGGATTCGTTATCTCTTCGCAGAGATGAACGCAATCCACAAACAGGGCCAGGAACAGGATAACTAGCTCAGCACGGGTGCTCACGGTACGCGCAAACTACCAAAACGTGCTGGAAAACTGACCAACTGAACACAGGAAATAAACAGTTCGTGTACGTATATATCAGCGACACTGATGTATCAACGTAACACGAATACAAGGAAAATAACAAACGCGCCGGTATGCATATACATTGGCAATGAACCAATATATGATGCAAAACCAGCAACGTATCTTTAGAACAAGAAACACGATCGGGGGCTGAAGCGACAGCAAGACGGGCTTAAACTGAAGCTATGAAAACCCAAGGAAACCCTGCAGGAAGCAGATCTTTATACTGAGGTCATCCAATGGGAGCAGACATGCAGATTCCCACACAGGTGAATGATAATCAGTCACAAGCTGACAGCAGGGAAAGACAGACAAAGCTATGCAGCTTGCATGGAAATAGATCAGAACTGCCTGAGCTGCAGCACTACTACTTCCAGCAACAGCTGCTGCAGCAGCGATCATCACATTAACATTGTGTTTGTATAAACTGGGTATAAACCCAGTAATTGGTGTTGTCCAGATTCCAGAATAATGAATAATAATGAATAGTGAATAATGCGCGGGCCGCGTTCAATGCAGTCTAGCATGAATTGAGCCATGTGTGCCAGAGAGTCCTGCCAGACTCCTCTGTCTTCATGTTCTTGTGAGCGTTGTGATTGTTGTGATGCACCATATTCGTCACCAGCATCACTTTCTTCCTCTTCTGCTGTCCATTCCCGCTAAATTGTGGAAGTCCAACATGCACCGCTCTGTCCCTCGGCAGTGGGGGCATCCAATTCCTGCCCCAACTCCAGCTGTTCCTCGTCCTGTTCTTTGTCATAGCTGGGACCAGCATTTCCTGAGGCAGGTTGCCTGATGTTGGTATCATCACGCTGATCGTTTTCATCTTCAGAATCCCCCACTTGCATCATGCCAGCGGTTTCCATCTTCAACATTGATTTCTTCAGTAAACACAGCAGTGGTATTGTAATGCTGACTGTAGAGTTGTCACTGCTCAGTCACGCAACGTGGATTGCTCAAAATTTTGGAGGACTTGGCAGAGATCCAACATGGTGGCCCAATCAGATCCACAGAAGCTTGGTAGCTAGCTGCTGGAATGCGCCTCGGCACTGCGCAAAAGCGTGCTAGCATGTGCAGCGTAGAATTCCAGCGCGTAGGGAGGGACATCACCCAGCGAGCAATGGTGCGCTAGATTAAAGCGCTCCTGCATCTCTTGGTGAGTCCTTCAGAAGCGGTACTGGACTTTTAACAATGTTTTTTTTTTTCCTTCAACAGAAGATCTGCCACGTTGGAGCGTTGGAGTGAGGAGGACGCCGCCGACCCCGACACGAAGCTGAACCCCGGCGAACTCCAAGCAGAGGTTCTTCAGGAACCCTCAAGGCTTTGAGCAAGCTGAGGAGGATCAGCAGTCCCGACGAGACCTCTCCTCATATGCGACTGAGTGCAGTGGAGCTCCCCAGAACAACCTCTCAGTTGTCACTTTGTCACTGGTCACTTTGTCACTTTGTCATTTTGTCACTTGTCACTTGTCACTTTGTCACTTGTCACTTTGTCACTTGTCACTTTGTCACTTTGTCACTTGTCACTTTGTCACTTTGTCACTTTGTCATTTTGTCACTTTGTCACTTTGTCACTGGTCACTTTGTCACTTTTCACTTGGTCACTTGTCACTTGGTCACTTGTCCAGATGATCTCGGTACACCTCCTGCGATTCAAATTCCTGCACACATTGCTCTGGGATTTGAGTGTGATGAATGATGCATCTAACTGGCCACCAGAGGCAATTAAGGCCTTCAAAACATTGAAAGCAGCTTTCTGTTCCGCCCCCATTTTGCGTCATGTTGAGTTGTTGACGTCATGTTCATCCTCGGCCTCGCCTTGCATTTCAGTGCGAGGTGCATTTTCCACAGAAAAAGGTTGTGAATCCGGGCACAACATTTGTGGCTGTTCCATTGACCTCTCACAGGTAGAAGATTGTGGGGGTGGGAATAGCTCCTCCGAATAGCCCATTGTGTCCTGAAAACTACTCATTGCATTGCTTTGCGCACACATTTTTTTGTCCTCATGCAAGGCCTGAGTTGCACCTGAAAGCGTGGCCTTCTCCTCCTGCGCCTCCTCCTGTTCCATCACGTCTGCTGCTGCTGGGTTAGCGTTGACGCCCGGTCCCTGTTTATTGAACCTCTTATCTTTATTACATTTATGACTGCATGGCGGTAAAAAGCATGCTATCCACACGCTTCTTGTCCTCATGCAAGGCCTGGGTTGTTGTGTCTCAAAAAGCATGGCCTTCTCCTCCTGCGCCTGCTCCTGTTCCATCACGTGTGCTGCTGCTGCTGGGTTAGCGTTACCGGTCCCTTTTCCTGGAACCTCTTCTCTGTATTACATTTATGACTGCATGGCGACAAAAAGCATGTTACCTGTGCAAAGAAACATGACATTTTCCACATTTAAAAGACAGTTTTTCCTTTGAAACTTTACAATCAATTTTCTCAAAAACTATGAGCTCTTTTTCAAATATTTTTTTCCCTCTTGTACCCACTCCCAAGGTGCACATACCCTGCTAATTTGGGGTATGTAGCATGTAAGGAAGCTTTACAAAGCACGAAAGTTCGGGTCCCCATTGACTTCCATTATGTTCGGAGTTCGGCGCGAACACCCGAACATCGCGGCGATGTTCGGCGAACGTTCGCAAACCCGAACATCTAGGTGTTCGCCCAACACTAGTAAAGATGAGAGGAAGGCACCTCAAAGGATGTGCCAAATGAGTAAAAACAGTTTAAAAGGCAAGAAAAAATTACTTTAAAATACTTTCAAATATTTGATCCCAAAACAATGCATATTTGGCATACAGGTAGTCCCCGACTTGCGTGTTGTTGCACTTTGCATAAACCACCTGACTGTCACATGAGTTAAGTGTCATTCAGTTCCTTAACCTTTTTTCAAAACAAAAAGTTTTTTCAACAAAATATATGCCAAAGTACTCTGGCCTCTGCAATCAGTGGGTACAAAAAAGAATTTTTCAAAAATTACTGTTACCGTATATTCCGGCGTATAAAACGACTGGGCGTATAAGACGACCCTCCAACTTTTCCAGTTAAAATATAGAGTTTGCTATATACTCGTCGTATAAGACTACCCCCTCTTCCAACGCAAACCAAATTAAAAAAAAAATCATATATTGGTACTATGTATGAACAGATACTGGTGCTATACTGTATGTGGTATCCAGTATATAACAGTATATAGGCAATTGACTAATTGGATTGGTCAACTCTCCTTGTCTACCTGTTTATCAGAGCAATATGGAAGAATAAATTGCGCTGTGCCCATTTAAACACACCTCTTTCACCCTTATGGCCCGCCCTTGTATCCTACTTACCTCCTTCTCTGCCTCTCAGACCTCACACATGTGCGCCTGTCGGTAACAGGATAGGGCGTATCACCTGGCATCAATGACACCCGGTGTATAAGATGACCCCTGACTTTTCAGATGATTTTCAAGGGATAAAAAGTAGTCTTATACGCCAGAATATACTGTGTTTATCCAGTACTGTCCTGTAAAGACATCACTGGCAAGGCCTTTTTTGGGTGCGTGTTGTTGCACATTGCATAAGCCTGAGTTAAGTGTCATTTAGTTCACTAAACAATTTTTTTTTCAAAACATTTTTTTTAAATATATATGCCACCTGGCCTCTGCTACATTAAATACTAAAAAAAAATATTTTTTCAAAAATTAAAATGTATATGCCAAATCTTCTGGCCTCTGCTACAGTGGATTTTTTTTTGTTTTAAATGTAAATGTATATGCCAAGTTCTTCTGGCCTCTGCTGTAGCGGCTGCAACAAAACATAATTTTTCAAACATGTATGTGCCAGGGAAAACCGCAACCGCGTGCACTCCCACAAACGTGCGCACAAGAATGGCGATCGTCACTACCTCACAAAGGCTGCCGCTATGAGGACTAACATTTAAGGCTTCTTTCCCACCAGGACGTTGCGTTTAGGGGACGTTATAGGGCGCATAACGTGCCCCTAACGTAACGCCTGGTGGGGTTGGAGCAGGACGCTACCAAGAGCCACATTAAAAGCAGCTCTTGGTGCGCCTGCTCTGTCGGATGTGCTGCGGAGACCGCGTGAGCGGAGCTCTCCGCATCACGTGGTCCCGCCAGCCAATCAGCGGCCACTCCTGAAAGTAAACACTGCAAATGCAGTGAATAATAAGTAGCCATGTGCCTGGCTACGTAGCGGACTCTCCCCACCCACAAAAAAACCCAAACACCCATACTGAGCATGTGCAACCAGTCTAACGCGGCTTAAGCTGCTAGAACGCACAGTATGCTGCACTTCAAACGAACGTGCAGCGTTACTGTGTAACGCAACGTGGGCACTGTGAACAGCCCATTGATTTTTCATTGCTGTGCGATGGGCTGCGTTACAGGCTGCTCTAACGTGCGCCTGTAACGTCCCACTGTGAAACCAGCCTAAGTCCTGGAAGTGTCAACTAGAAAAAAAATGATTTGCTCACCTGAGGTTATCACTAAATCTCTTTGTGGCTGTTTGCGGTGTGGTAAATGAAGCGTTTCGTCCGTCGGTGTGAAGCGAGCCCAACCCTTACACTACCTGATGAGCGTGTACACGCGTCGGCTGTTTTAAAGCCCTTTATTCCACAAATTTAGGAATGTAATGTGATTTCTGCCTTTTAGAGAATAAAACACGGCTCTGTGTAAACTAAGTAATTTTTCGTGAAAGTTTTGCTATGGATTCCCCTCTGGCATGTCACGGTCCAGGTGTTAGGACCCTTTAACCACCTGGGCGTTACTAACAAGCTCAGTTCATCCAGTAACACCGCAGTGGATTGCTCAGGCCCTGGTGGCTGGATAGTGTAATGGTTAAGGGCTCTGCCTCTGACACAGGAGACCAGGGTTTGAATCTCGGCTCTGCCTGTTCAGTAAGCCAGCCCCTATTCAGCAGGAGACCTTAGGCAAGATTCCCTAATGCTGCTACTGCCTATAGAGTGCGTCCTAGTGGCTGCAGCTCTGGCGCTTTGAGTCCGCCAGGAGAAAAGCGCGATATAAGTGTTTGTCTTTTGGTGGGCTGATTTGCATAATTTATTTTTAAAAACACGCAGCTAGTACTTTGCCAGCTGCGTGTTTTCCCAATCGCCGCCGCTCGCCGCTGCGAGAGAGGGCCCCCCCCCGCAGACCCCTTGTGCAGCCTGACCAATCACCGCCAGGCCACACTATGCAGTGGATTGGGACTCCCCCTGACGTCATGACGTCAGTCCGATCGTCGCCATGGCGACGGGGGAAGCCCTACTGGAAATCCTGTTCAAAATGGAAGGGTGGACAGGGTGAGAGCAGGGAGGGGGGAATCATTATGTGTCTCCCATGTTCCTCCGTGTGTGTCTCCCATGTTTCTCCTTGTGTGTCTCCCATGTGCCTCCTTGTGTGTCTCCCATGTGCCTCCTTATGTGTCTCCCATGTGCCTCCTTGTGTGTCTCCCATGTGCCTCCTTGTGTGTCTCCTATGTGCCTCCTTGTGTGTCTCCCATGTGCCTCCTTGTGTGTCTCCCATGTGCCTCCTTGTGTGTCTCCCATGTGCCTCCTTGTGTGTCTCCCATGTGCCTCCTTTTGTGTCTCCCATGTGCCTCCTTGTGTGTCTCCCATGTGCCTCCTTGTGTGTCTCCCATGTTCCTCCGTGTGTGTCTCCCATGTTTCTCCTTGTGTGTCTCCCATGTGCCTCCTTGTGTGTCTCCCATGTGCCTCCTTGTGTGTCTCCCATGTTCCTCCGTGTGTGTCTCCCATGTTTCTCCTTGTGTGTCTCCCATGTGCCTCCTTGTGTGTCTCCCATGTTCCTCCGTGTGTGTCTCCCATGTTTCTCCTTGTGTGTCTCCCATGTGCCTCCTTGTGTGTCTCCCATGTGCCTCCTTGTGTGTCTCCCATGTGCCTCCTTTTGTGTCTCCTATGTTCCTCCGTGTGTGTCTCCCATGTTTCTCCTTGTGTGTCTCCCATGTGCCTCCTTGTGTGTCTCCCATGTGCCTCCTTGTGTGTCTCCCATGTGCCTCCTTGTGTGTCTCCCATGTGCCTCCTTGTGTGTCTCCCATGTGCCTCCTTGTGTGTCTCCCATGTGCCTCCTTGTGTGTCTCCCATGTTCCTCCCTGTGTGTCTCCCATGTGCCTCCTTGTGTGTCTCCCATGTTCCTCCCTGTGTGTCTCCCATGTGCCTCCTTGTGTGTCTCCCATGTGCCTCCTTGTGTGTCTCCCATGTGCCTCCTTGTGTGTCTCCCATGCAGGGCCGGGCCGAGGCATAGGCTGGAGATGGGGAGGGGCCTCTTAGTCTAATAGCAATCAGTATGTTATGGCTGGGGTGGGAGGGATGGAGGGGCGCACTTTGGTGTCTCAGCCTTGGGTGCTGGAGGACCTTGTCTCGCCTCCTTGTGGGTCTCCCATGTGCCTCCTTGTGTTTCTCCCATGTCCCTCCTTGTGTGTCTCCCATGTGCCTCCTTGTGTTTCTCCAATGTGCCTCCTTGTGTGTCTCCCATGTGCCTCCTTGTTTTTCTCCCATGTCCCTCCTTGTGTGTCTCCCATGTGCCTCCTTGTGTGTCTCCCATGTGCCTCCTTGTGTGTCTCCCATGTGCCTCCTTGTGTGTCTCCCATGTTCCTCTCCTTAGGTAAGTATTTGCTTCATTTTTTTTAAATGCGGTTCCCATTCACTTTAAGTGATTTTAAAAATGTAAATGAAAAATGCATATCTCCCAACGGTCCCTCTTTCTTCCTCATTTGTCCCTCTTTCTATGCAAATATACGTATTTCTCTACTGAAAAATGTGTTTGATTGACTCTAAACTTTATTCCCATTCCTTAAATTGATATATTACTAATTTTAAAATATTAATATGAAGGAAAACAAACCAGAATAGAAAGGACCAGTGTGGTTTGAATTACAAAACAACAGTTTTCTTATGAAATCTTTATGGTATGCGTGACTAGGGGTGTAACGGGGCGTGATCAGGGGTGTGGCAGGGGCGTGGCTTGAGTGTCCCACTTTCTCATCTCAAAAAGTTGGGAGGTATGAAAATGGTTTTTAAACTTTAAAATGACAGTTTAAAAAACATTTTTTCCTTTGCATTTTTAAAATTGATTTTCTCCAAAACTTTTTTTTGAGAAATACTTTTGCCATGTAACCACTATTCTGATTAAAACATTCCTGGTGGTAAGCCCGAGCTGAGCTGGGGCTATGCCGCGCAGGAGGATTTTTCAGGCCCTGCTGGGCCAATTTGCAACATTTTTTTTTATTACACGCAGCTAGCACTTTGCTAGCTGCGTGTACTGCCCAACCGCCGCCGCTCCGCGCCGATTCGCCGCTAAGCTCCGCCCCCCCGACCCCATGCGCAGCCTGGCCAATCAGTGCCAGGCAGCGCTGAGGGGTGGATCGGGACTCCCTTTGACGTCACGACGTCGATGACGTAGGTGACGTCATCCCGCCCGTCGCCATGGCGACGGGGGAAGCCCTAATTGAAATCCCGTTCAGAAAGGGATTTCCTGATGGGCCTGATCACAGGAGGCGATCGGAGGGGGTGGGGGGATGCCGCAGCTCAGCGGCTGTCATGTAGCTAGCGCTAGGCTAGCTACATGATTTAAAAAAAAAAAAAGAAATGAAAAAAATTGTGCTGCGCTGCCCCCTTTAATTGACCACCAGGAGGGTTAACTTACGTAGCAGCAATTTTGGTAATAATAGAATGTGTGGAGGCCTTGCTATTAACCACTAACGTCGGCAGGAAATTACGTGAGAATTCCTCGAAATTGTAAAACCAAAGTTCCTGATTGCACTTAGAATCAAAATGAATTACGATTTTACCCGAAATTTTTAAATTGCGACTTTGCATTGTAATTGCGAATTACGATGCAAAATTATGATTATGCGAAATCTTTGCTCATCACTATTTTTGACACAGCTACTAATACAGCTCAGACTGGTTTTTATACTATTCTACATAATACAATGCTGTGCAGTGGTACAGAGGCGCTCCAAAGAATAAAAGTAGTATTTAAAAAGTTTAAAATGAAGTGGGTAGCAATGGACTTACCCCTTCAATGCAGCACATACAGACCTGCATGAGTTTATGCTCCCATTATAGCCTGATGAAGCAGGATACACCTGTGAAACGCGTCGCATCTACTTGGAGTATGTAAATAAACTTTTTGTTGTAAAATCAACAGTATTTTGCGTCTGCATTGAAGGGGTAAGTCCATTGCTACCCACTTCATTTTAAACTTTTTAAATACTACTTTTATTCTTCTGGCGCCTCCGTACCACTGCACAGCACTGAGTCCACCCTTGGTGGAAGGAATTTGGCCCCTTTTTCCTGATCTACAGAAAGTGACTTCTTAAAGTGACCCTCCGGACTAAAAATCGACTCAGCAGCACTGAAAAGGCCTGGTGTTTCTTTAACAGTTTCACAGCATCAGAACTTTGTTTCTCTTATGCAAGCCTCATTTTTAGCTGCACAGAAGAAAAGTGCCCGGGCTTTTTTCCCCTGATGCTGTGCAAAGCATGATGGGATTTCTGATTTTGTTGTTCTCGTTCTGCTGTTTTGGTGCAATTTTTTTTTTATTTTTACATTTTGAATTTGACATTTGAAGCCTAGCGTGTGCAGCTGGGAGGGGTAATCAGGACACAGGACAGTTGGAACTGTGTCTCCTGCTCCCTGTCACCTCCTTTCAACCAAAAAGATGGCTGCCCCCATGAATCACAAACATTTGCCTGTTCTTTTAAAACAGCGTGGGTATGAGATTATATTACCTATCTATTCTAATTAACATAACTAATGTAACTTGATGACAGTATGTTTGTTTAGGGTGAAGTTCCCCTTTAATCCTGAGTGGGGACAGGTCTAATCTCCCCACCTGCCCTTACAGTGGTTACCTGGACGGTAACCCTGGTTTGTGAGTATTAAAATTATACTTACTTTTTATATCCACAAATACACCACATACTACACTATACTGGGCTCTCCGTGTCTCCATTTTTGTCTACATAATACAATTGTTATAATTATTTTTTCTTTCAGTAAGTTTTATTGCTCATGAAAAGTGGCAAATCAAAAAAAATAAAAAAAACAACCATTCAGCAATAACAGATATAATAACAATAGGCAATACATAATTGCAAAAGCGAGTCTAAATTCACGTTTTTAACTCCCTCTCAGCGAAGGAAGATTGAGAGGGGCGGGGAGAGGTGGCGATCAGCGGGGATTGACGCGCGAAGAGACAGAGCTACAGCCCTAAGCTCTGCCTCAAGCAGGAAGCACTCCCCGGACTTAGACAAGGGGATTTGGGGGGTATAAACCCCTCGTTTTGCCGCGGGAATGCGGCGTTTTAGCCAATAGTGCTTAACATTAATACAATATAAAAACGCAGATTTAAACTCGCTTCAGTCTCTTTAATGGTGACAGCACCTACTAATAAGGTGCTTAGCGGAATATGTTCAAAGTAAAAAATAGTCACTGAAAAAGTAGAAGCAGAAGGACAGGATTATCCAGAACAAAATAGATGTCCATTAACTGTTCATAAACTATAGAACAATTTAAGCCTTTTTTTTCAATGTACTTAGAAGATTAATGAAATATGGAATATTATAAGAGGGAAACGCTACTTGGAACTGTTCATATTTTTGTATATAGGTATGCTGTATGATAAGCAAATCATTTTTTTTTCATATAAAATCAAATACTGAGTGCTGATTCATTTCAAGGTATACCGCCAACCTATCATTACTGTTATAGGGGGTTGAGACCACACTATGCCCAAATTTCTGATGACAAATGGCAATGTGTTAAAGGGCTGGTCCTGTACTGAGTTAGCGATCGTGTATAAAGGCAAGAACGGCACAGGTTTTTGACACGTTGATTGCTGGCAACTTCAGATGTAATGTTCGTAGCCTGAAAACTCACCTCTTCAGGCAAGTATACTCTCCTATCTAAGACACTTTGGCCACTGACCACTATTTCCATAGCTCCCAACTGTCCCTTTTTCGGAGGGAAAGTCCCTCTTTGGCAAGCAGCAAGTAAGCGGTGGAGAGTGCAAGAAGGTGAGTTCCTTCTACGATTAGGGGGGAGCCCTGGAGATAGGAAAGGAGGGAGAAGTCGGGCTCCCCTCCACGTGGCTGAGACTCAGTGTGGCCACGGCTCCCCTCTTCATCACCTATGGGGGGGCACCTACCTAGCTACTATACTGGAGGCACATACCTAGCTAACCTATGCTGGAGGAACCTACCTAACTAACCTATACTGGTAGCACCTACCTATCTAGCCTATGGTGGGGCCACCTACCTATCTAACCTATACTGCGGGCACCTACCTATCTAACATATACTAGGGGCTCCTACCTATCTAGTCTATACTGGGGGCACCTACCTATCTAATTTATACTGTGGGCACCTACCTATCTAACATATACTGGGGGCACCTATCTATCTAACCTATACTGGGGGCACCTACCTATCTAATCTATACTGGGGGCATCTACCTATCTAACCTATACTGGGGGCGCCTACCTATCTAATCTATACCGTGGTCAACTATACTGGTTACCTATATTGGAGAAACCCACCTAGCTAACCTATACTGGGGGAACCTATCTAACCTATATCATAGTTACATAGTTACATAGTCGGGGGCACCCGCCTATCTAGCCTATACTGGGGGCAATTATACTGGCTACCTACCTATACTGGTGGTACCTATGCCTGGCTACCTATACTGGGGGGACATATAGCTGGCTACCTATACTGGGTGCAACTAGACCTGGCTACCTAAACTGCGAGCACCTATACCCGGTTCCTGGGGGGAGCGCAATTTTTACACCCTCGCCCTAGATGCTATTTAGCCTAGAAACTGCCCTGAAGCCAAACCTCCAAACTTTCGCAATTATAATATTAGTGATATACAATAGGATTATTTGCATTTACTAGGACCCTAAGATTTCCAAATATCTATCCCAGTTACATCAGATGCTTGAACAGTAGCTGAGTGTTCCCAGGATGATGCTAATCCTCTGTCACCTAATGCATTATTGTTCTGTAGTGTTATTATTTGCTCTGGTACCAAGATTTTCCTTGCGATAACTTTTTATGTACCGAACTTCCCACAAAACAAACCCCACAGGCATTTGTTCCTATGTGCGTATAAGGAAATGCCCTTTCTTCATAAGGAATGTCAATAAAGTTTCTCCACTGCATAAAACTCAGCGTCTGTATGGCTAAATTAAAGCACCTCTCCAGACTTTTTTTTTACAAATCTTCGTCCTCTGCCCGCACTATAGTAATTTATTTTAAGGGGCAAAAATTGTTATTATACACTGTGTTCTAATTTTAGGATTTGCAACATAGTCATAGAAAAACAAAAGTTTGCTTTCTTAAAACAGAAAGAATCTGCGATAATTCAGGTTGGAGTGAGCTTGAGATGTCCCCCAGTGCATCACTGCTGAATATATGCAAATTAACCATTGTTACCCTTAGAAACTAAACACACCGCCAGAACCGCTGGAATGCAATGATGCATCAGCTTGTTAATTTGTACAGAGCCATAATAATCCAACATGCATACAGACTGTTTCGGCTTGTTTGATCCTCACCAGTGCATGGCATGGATTATTTTGGCTCTATGGAGAGAGAGAGAGAGAGAGAGAGAGAGAGAGAGAGGAGAGAGAGAGAGGAGAGAGAGAGAGAGAGAGAGAGAGAGAGAGAGAGAGGAGAGAGAGAGAGAGAGAGAGAGAGAGAGAGAGAGAGAGAGAGAGAGAGAGAGAGAGAGAGAGAGAGAGAGAGAGAGAGAGAGAGAGAGATTGGAATACTGAGGGCCTACCAGCCCCAGGAAAGTTTCAGCCTGCCCCCCCCCCCCCCCCCCTATTTTGAGCTCACATATGCATGTACTCTAGAAATTTTGTGCAGAAGATGTCAGTGCTATATGAAGACATAATAATTTGGTAGGACATTAGACTAAGAGTACGGTCCATGACAGGGTTATGCAGATGCTGGATTCACTATCATGCGAGTCGGTTACATGCGGCATACGCAGGGGGGAAAGGGGAGTGGCCAGGCCTCAGAACATGGCGTGGTCATGATGGGTCATGGGCAGGCCCAAAAGTACACAAAATAAGTGAGTAGCGGTATTATTCACAGAGAGTGGATCTGCCCTGATAAACTTTAGGTAAAATAATCAAGTAGTTAGTTGCATGCCTCATTTATCAAGTATAACAGTAACAGTAAATAAAAGTATGAAGTAGTCACACACCTCCAGATAAAATAATTAAATAGTCAGGCGTGTCAAAATAAAATAATTAAGTAGCCAAGTGGGCCCTTTATACATAAATTAAGTAGATGTGTTCCCAAGAAAACAATTAAGTAGCCATGTGCTCATATATATCAGAATTCTATAGCCAGTGCTAACTGGGGAGGGCTGAGTGCTTTGCTGGGTGCTAGAGATGTAGCGAACATTACATTTTCAGTTTGCGAACAGCGAATGCAAACTTCCGCAAATGTTTGCGAACATGCAAACTCAGCGAACCGCCATAGACTTCAATGGGCAGGCAAATCTTAAAACCTACAAAGACTGTTTCTGGCCACAAAAGTGATGGAAATGTTGTTTCAAGGGGTCTAACACCTGGACTGTAGCATGCCGGAGCGGGATCCATGCCCAAAGTCCCACCAAACATTACGGAGTTGATGCAGTCGTGTTTTAATTGCTAAAGGGCAGAAATCACGTTACATACCTACAAATAATGCAGTGGAGTGGTTCTGTGCCTGCAACTAAATGTGGCAACAAATAGCAGTAGTGTGCACAAAGCCCTGGGTGTCAGTGGGCTGTGGAGTGTCACACAAAAAAAAAAACAAAAAAAACACAGGAGACTGATGTACTAGCCCTCAAAAGAGCTTTTTGGGGTGCTTTCAGCAAGTAGTCAATGAGGAACAAGAACACAGGCCTAGCTAATGCTTTCCCTACCTATCTGCAGCAAGTCTGACCCTGCTCTCACTATCTCTGCAGCCAGAGAATTAATCCAATATGGCCACCACAACCGCTTATTAATAGGGGGTGGGGGTCCAGGAGGGGGTGCTAGCTGATTGGCTGCAATATGTCTGCTGACTGAGAGGTATAGGGTCAAAGTTTAGCTCAATGATGATGTATAGGGGGTGGGTCAAAAACACCAAATATTCGTTGTGCGCTGCGAACAGCGGAAGTTCACAGAATACTGTTCACCAGCAAACAGTTCGTGACATCTCTACTGTGTGCTTCTGCCTGCTATGCTGGGTGGGTGGGCTGGGGAGGGCTGGGCACTTTACTGGATGTAGGACTGGGGGCTTTGCTGGGCGCTGCCTCGCTGGGTGGTGGGCTGGCCGCCGCGCTACTCACAGACCTCAGATGAGCAGCGATCGGAGAGGCGGGTCAGGGAGCACACAATCCACCCAGACCTGGTGCACTTCAAAAGCAGGAAGCAACCAATGACGTCACTTCTGCATTTGAAGTGTCCATGTCCTGCGGATACTGTGTGCACCCAGCTCTGCCTCTCTCTCCGGCTGCCACTGATCCAAGGTCTGAAAAGAGGCAGCAGGGAGGGAATGGGAGCAGAGGCAGCCTTAGAGCCAGAGTATAGTTGCCCCTGGTATAGGTAGCCAGCTATAGATGCCCCCAGTATAGGGGATTGTCGGAAATGCCAATTTCCGCTTCTGCAGAAAATCCGCTTTCTGCCATTGCCGATTACCGTTACCGATTCTGCTTTCCACTACCGATTTCCGCATTCTGATGCGGATTTTCGCGCTAATTTCCGCCGACTTTTCGACTTTAACATTATTGAAAAACTATAAGGGCTTTTGACTGTAATGTTAAATGCAGAAAATCTGCATTATCCGATATGCAGTGATTTTAAGCCAATCCGAAGACTCAGAATGAATAAGCCAATCAGAGAATGTGGAAATTTCTACCTGAATCCCCATTATTTGATTGGTTTATTAATTCTGAGTCCTCTGATTATCATATACAGCATATGGGATAATGCGGATTTTCTGCATTTTACATTACAATGAAAATCTGACAACTTTAGCGGTTAATAGCAGAGCCCCTGTAGGTGCTAGACACCCCAAATGTTCAGGGTTTGTTAAACAGAAGAGTGGGAACAAGAGGAAAAACATTTTCAAAAAGACCTTAAAGTTTTTGAGAAAATTGATGCTAAAGTCGGCGGAAATGTATACAAAAATTTCTGCGAAAATCTGCCTACTGCACTTGTTTTACCGATTTCCGCATTCTGATGCGGAAATGCAATTTCCGATCGGAAATGCGGTAATTGCATTTCTGCGGAATCCGAACGAGCATCCCTAGTAGCCAACTATAGGTGCCCTCAGTATAGGTAGCCAGTTATGGGTGCCCTCAGTATAGGTAGGAAGTTATAGGTGCAGTGGTGTACCTAGAAATCTCCGGGCCCCCCTGCAAAAAAAAAAAAAAATCCGCCCCCCTCCCAGGGCCCGCTCAGGGACTTCTGGGGGGCAGGAGGGGTCGCAGCATAAGAGGAGAGTGTGGCAGATCGGTGGGGAGGGGGGGCATTCCCCCCCCCCTCCTTCACCTCGGGCTCTCCTCTCAACGCTCCCCCCCCTGCAATCATTGGTGGCAGCTGCAGTGGTGGCGGCAAGATAACACATTACCTCCTTCTCGCTGGAGGTCTTCCGTTCTCTAAGAGCAACTTCCTGTTTACACAGGAAGTTGCATGAAGCTCTTAGAGAACGGAAGACCTCCAGCGAGAAGGAGGTAATGTGTTCATCCTGCCGCTACCGCTGCTGCTGCTGCCCGCTGCCACCAATGATTGCAGGAGGGGGAGCGCTGAGAGGAGAGCCCGAGGTGAGGGAGGGGAAGGAATGTCCCCCCCTCCCCACCAATCTGCGGCCATGCTCTCCTTTTATGCTGTGACCCCTCCTGTCCCCCAGAAGTCCCTGAGCGGGCCCTAGGGGGGCCCCGGGCCCCCCCCCCCACGACGGCAGGGGTCGCATCCGATATTGTTACGCCAGTGTATAGGTGCCCACAGTATAGGTAGCCAGCTATAGATGCCAACACTATAGGTAGGTAGCTATAGGTGTCCCTGCTATAGGTAGTTAGCTATACATGTCCCCAGTGTAGGTAGCCTGGAAGGGGGAGCTTGTTTGACTGACTATAAAGCTGTACTGTTTTATTTTAACCCTAAGAAGACTCACTGTCTGGTATGTTATGACCCTTGATGTTGTTGACCTACTCTACCAATGAGCTAAAAAAAAAAACAGAATATCACACTACCTATACTGGGGCTGCACCTGTAGCTGTCTACCTATACTGGGCACCTATAGCTCGCTACCTATACTTTGGCTCCACCTGTACCTGTCTAACCTATACTGGGGCCCCACCTGTACCTGGCTAACCTATACTGGGGCTCCACCTGTACCTGGCTAACCTATACTGGGGCTTCACCTGTACCTGGCTACCTATACTGGGCACCTATAGCTCACTACCTATACTGGTGTTCCACCTGTACCTGGCTACCTATACTTAGGGCTCCACCTGTACCTGTCTAACCTATACTGGGGCCCCACCTGTACCTGGCTAACCTATACTGGGGCTCCACCTGTACCTATCTAACCTATACTGGGGCCCCACCTGTACCTGGCTACGTATAATGGGCACCTATAGGTCGCTACCTATACTGGGGCTCCACCTGTACCTGTCTAACCTATACTGGGGCCCCACCTGTACCTGGCTAACCTATACTGGGGTTCCACCTGTACCTGGCTACCTATACTGAGGCTCCACCTGTACCTGGCTACGTATAATGGGCACCTATAGGTCGCTACCTATACTGGGGCTCCACCTGTACCTGGCTACCTATACCAGGTAGCCAGGTACAAGTGGACACCTTTAGCCCCCCCATCAGTGATCATCTCTTGTAGGGCCTTCTTGTGATTTGGGTATCCCCACCCCCTCCTCCCTTCCTTCTTTGCTGCTCCTCCGGGGGAGGGGGGGGGGTTAGTGATCCTTATGTAACTTCTCTGTAGATTTTGCACCAGATTAGTTGTTCTTTTTCAGACGCCCGGAATGATGCTGATATTTACACTTTATCCTTATGACAGTTTCTGTGTATCTTTCTCTGCACTGTTAATGCCTATTGCCTATGGCTCTGGCTGAGGAAGACTTGTTGACTTTCTTATGTTTGCTTTTTTTTGGCAATAAAGGTGTAGCAGTAAATCATAAAGGTGTAAAAACATCATTTGGAGACTACCGTCACAAGTCTGGCTGAGCCCCGACCCAGTGATAGCTTCCATTCCTACCACCTGTTTAGCTTTGTAATACATTCTTTACATTTAAACAAGGGTGGACATAATAATAAAAGATAGTAAGACAGGTTAAAGAAAACCTTCACTGCAGAATAATGGAAGCTGCCAATGGTGTCCTGGTTCTCCCAAATACTAGTCCCCACGCTGTGAGAGTGATCTCATGTCTTCCACACTCAACCATCATGGCAAGTCCAGAAAAGACCAAAACAAACATCTCAGCTGGTGATAAATTCCAAATACATTTAAAGCGACTCAGAGATGAGGTTTTTTTACTTACCCGGGGCTTCCTCCAGCCCCATAAGCATGGATGTGTCCCTCGCCGTCCTACTATGATCTCCCGTTCAGCCGTGGTGAGCCCCGGTAAGGGGCTCAATGACATCATCGGCAGACCTTCTGCGCACCCGCGGACCTCTTGCGCAAGCGCAAAAGGCCCCGGCTGACGTCACTCAGTGAGACTGAGTCTGCCTGAGCCGCTTACCGGTGGTTCACTGCGGGGAAACGGCGGCACTCTGGAGGATGGGGAGGGACACATCCATGCTTATGGGGCTGGAGGAAGCCCCGGGTTAGTAAAAAAACTGCACTGAGACTCATCTCTGAGTCTCTTTAAAAGGCAGTTTAAAGTGAACATCCGGACTAAAAATCTACTCAGCAGAACTGAAAAGGCTTGGTGTTTCTTTAACAGTTTCACAGCGTCAGAACTTTGTTTTTCTTACCAAAGCATCATTTTTAGCTGTATTTTTAGCTAAGCTCCACCCATCAAAGAAAGCTGCCCGGGCTTTTTTTCCATGATGCTGTGCAAAGCATGATGGGATTTCCTATGTTCACGTTGCCTAGCAACTGGGAGGGGTGATCAGCACACAGGACAGTTGGAACTGTGTCTCATGCTCCCTGTCACCTCCTTTCAACCAAAAAGATGGCTGCCCTCATTAAATCACCAAATCACAAACCTTTGCCTGTTCTTTTAAAACAGGGTGGGTAAAAGATTATATTACCTATCTATTTTAATTAACATAACTAATGTAACTTAATGACAGTATGTTTGTTTAGGTGGAAGTTCCTCTTTAACTATTTTCCCACTCCTTTGAACATCAGTCACATGACTACATAAGGCTGCATTTACACTAAGCTGGTCCGTATCACATACATTTTCAAGGATGCACTTTGGCGATCTGGGATTTGTTGCAGAGAGTCTTCTGCAACTTTGGAGTTGAGCCATTTAATCAAACGAAAGGCAATGCAATGTACCTGCAACCTGAATGCATTTTTCCGCAATGGTCAGTGTGACAGTGTCAGTGTGATGGTCAGTGACATTAACGTCCCTCCACCGCAGCTGTCGTTGCCGTTCGGGTCCTCAGCATGCTGGAGATGATGGTATACCGATCCCAAAGCCCCATAAGAAGAATCAAGCTTCCATCTGTTTACACAAGAACAATGGTCAACCTTCATGGGCACCATGGAAGATTTTCATTGGTCCAGTACTCAAAAAACAGAAAAAAACACATCTTTCCCCCTGAGTCCATGGTGGCGTGGGGGAGAGATAGTAATTAACACTGCTGGAACCTTAGCAGGAGCAGGGTAAGTCATTTTTTAGCTTTTCCTTGCCCCCAAAATTTCCATTTTTGCATGTATGCTAGCAGAACTACCAAGCAACTGGTGTTGTTTAAAAAGGAAATAAATGTCTGCCTCCTTATCCCTCTCACTTCAGTTGTCCTTTTACCTCTACCCTACCACAGGTTTTATTCCCCTTCAAAACCAGAGCAATTTTCAAATCACGCTGCTCCCATTCATTCGCCAATAACTTTATCGCTACTTATCACACTGAAATGATCTATAAATTATGTTTTGCAGGACAAACTAGGCTTTCTTTGGGCAGCACTTTTTGCTAATAATTATTTTATTTAATATGCAATAATTGTTTTAATTACAAGTGGGGGAGGCTTGTCCACCTCTCTCCTCCAGAGCCCCTCATATCATGGATCATGTGGGCTAGTAGAGCTGAGGGTGCAAAGCCCCACGTGGCCAGGGCTCTGCTTTCTGGCTACCCCAGCCTGAATAGTAGACAAGGGGTTAAAGAGGTTTGGGAGGTGGGACCTACGTCATTTTTTTTTATATTTCCCAAAAATAGGTTTAAAAATAGGTAAAGTTGGCAGGGATCCTTATTTACACTACCATTACGTTGATACTTTTTTCCCATTACAACTTCAAAATTGATTTTCTCCAAGACTATAAGGTCTTTTTGAAAAAAAAACCCTCTTGTTCCCACTTTCCTCCTTAACATATCCTGCACATTTGGTGGTTCTATCATGTTCAGGGGCTTAAAGTTGGCGGCCATTAACCCATTTCCCACACTCAGCATAAGAACTTTAAAATTGATTTTCTCAAAAACTATAAGGTCTTTTTCCTCTTGTTCCCACTGTCCTCCGTAAAGAGGAACTCCAGCCAAAACAAACATACTGTCATTAAGTTACATTAGTTATGTTAATTAAAATAGATAGTTAATATATTTAATATAATCTCTTACCCACACTGTTTTAAAAGAACAGGCAAATGTTTGATTTCATGAGAGCAGCCATCTTTTTGGTTGAAAGGAGGTGACAGGGAGCATGAGACACAGTTCCAACTGTCCTGTGTCCTGATCACCCCTCCCAGTTGCCAGGCAACGTGAACAACACCATAGGAAATCCCATCATGCTATGCACAGCATCAGGGAAAAAAAGCCCGGGCAGTTTTCTTTAATGGGTGGAGCTTAGATAAAAATGCAGCTAAAAATGATGCTTTGGTAAGACAAACAAAGTTTTGATGCTGTGAAACTGTTAAAGAAACACCAAGCCTTTTCAGTGCGCGGAGTAGACTTTTAGTCTGGAGGTTTACTTTAACATACCCTGTAAATTTGGTGTTTCTAGCATTTACAGGGGTTTTGCTGTTCGCCTGCCATTCAAGTCTATGTAGCCCGCCGCGAACAGCCGGTTCTCGAACATTTGCGGTAAATTTGCGTTTGCTAACACAACGCTTGATGTTCACTACTATTACATCACCATCAGTAGCGTCTGATATTTTTTAGGCTGTGTTCACACATAAAAAGGTGTCCAGTCCTGCCCTGACAGTTTTGTACAGTTGGCATCAGTTTTGTGTGAGTTTTCTATCAGGCTGTGTTCACACATAAAAAAATGTACATTTCTAGTCCAGTCAAACTGACTGGACTGGAATCAGATGAAAATCAGTGGTGCACCATGTCAGCTCGATGATTTGACCGACGTCAAATCGATCAAACATGCTGAAAAAGGTCGGTCGAACGTGCTGGATCGAGTGCACGATGGTAAGGACATTCAAGATCACAACAATCGACATACCGACAGATCCTTGGTCACTGTCCCCCAAAGTGTATAATTTAGATTAGATTGGAGAAAGATGAGTCTCATGGCCGATCTGCCTGTACATGGCTAGATCTATGGTTGAACTATGGCTAGATCTATACTGGTTGAACTCGATGGACGTATGTCTTTTTTCAACCAAAATAACTATGTAACTATGTAACTATGGGCACCTGTACAGTCTACACTCCGATTGTGCTAAACTGTCAGATCTGGAACAAATAAAAGTTGGAACCAGAGAATAATAAGGAAGAGGAAAGGAACAGATTGTTTCAGGGTTAAAGTTCTGTAAATACAATTATGACCAAAGTCCTGAGAGATACCGGAGTGAGTAAAATGCTGTTATTTGGATTATAATGGATATGATGTTATTTATCTACTGAAAATGACACTGACACATCTAAAATACTTTTTACTTTTACAATTGTACTGCTATATACCTATCTACAGCATATTACACTGCTATACCTGCTGTACAAATTACATCTACTGCATATTACACTGCTATACCTGATGTACAAATTACATACACAGCATATTACACTGCTATACCTGCTGTACATCTACAGCATATTACATTGCTATACCTGCTGTACAAATTATATCTACAGCATATTACACTACTACGGTATCTGCTGTGCATTATACATCTACAGCATATTACACAGCTATAACTACTGCACCATCTACTGCATATTACACTGCTATACCTGCTGTACATTATACATCTATTGTATATTACACTGCTATACCTGCTGTACATTATACATCTACTGCATATTACACTGCTATACATGCTGTACATTATACTGTACATCTACTGCACATTACACCGCTATAACTACTGCACCATCTACTGCATATTACACAGCTATACCTGCTGTACATTATACATCTACTGCATATTACACTGCTATACCTGCTGTACATTATACATCTACTGCATATTACACTGCTATACCTGATGTACATTATACATCTACTGCATATTACACTGCTATACCTGCTGTACATTACACATCTACTGCATATTACACTACTATATGCTCAGTACATTATACATCTACTGCATATTACACTGCTATACTGCTGCTGTACATTACACATCTACTGCATATTACACTGTTATAACTACTGCATCTCCTACTGCACATTACACCGCTATAACTACTGCACCATCTACTGCATATTACACTGCTATACCTGCTGTACATTATACATCTACTGCATATTACACTGCTATACCTGATGTACATTATACATCTACTGCATATTACACTGTTATAACTACTGCATCTCCTACTGCACATTACACCGCTATAACTACTGCACCATCTACTGCATATTACACTGCTATACCTGATGTACATTATACATCTACTGCATATTACACTGCTATACCTGCTGTACATTACACATCTACTGCATATTACACTACTATATGCTCAGTACATTATACATCTACTGCATATTACACTGCTATACTGCTGCTGTACATTACACATCTACTGCATATTACACTGCTATACCTGATGTACATTATACATCTACTGCATATTACACTGCTATACCTGCTGTGCATTATACATCTACTGCATATTACACTACTATATGCTCAGTACATTATACATCTACTGCATATTACACTGCTATACCTGATGTGCATTATACATCTACTGCATATTACACTGCTATAACTACTGCACCATCTACTGCATATTACACTGCTATAACTACTGCACCATCTACTGCATTTTACAGAAAAAACCCAGACTCAGGCACACCACTTGTGGGAAGACTTACAGCTTCCTGCCTGACCTGCTCCACAGCTGGTGAGACTTACCAAGCAGGGCTTAGTACAAGAAAAAAAGCCCACACTTCAGAATGCAATTAGACCACAGATACAAACAGCAGATGCGTAGCTATGGGGGGGGGCAAAGGGGAACATATGTCCCCGGGCGCAGCACTGTTAGGGTGCTCAGCAAGGCCACCACACTCCCACGTTGGGGAGAGGCAGCTCGCCGGCTGCCCGAAGTGCCCCTGCTACTCTCGCGCTCTCAGCAATGTAGAAACATTACCAGCAGAAAAAGGGGACTACACCTGGCTATGTATAGGGAGCACAGCTGGCCATCTATAGGAGGAAAGGGGGGCACATCTGGCTATCTGAACAGTGGAAGGGGGCACATTTGGCTATCTAAACAGCATTTGTTCATTTGGCTTCACCCATGACCACGCCCACATTCTGATGGATGACCACATCCATTTTGTGGAGAGGGGGATGCAAAAATCGACGCCTCTGACAAACAGCGAGTGACAACGTGTAGCTGACCATGAGGTGGATCTACCTGATCCATGGTCCCGCACCACTTGACTGCACGGGTGCAGGGCTTCCCTCCTCCTTTTCCTGCATGGTCCATGCTGTTTGTACTAGAGGCTTGTCCCAAGTTGATGAAGCCCCATCTTCAGGTTGGGACAAAATTCTAGTACAGACAGCGTGTATCACACTGGGAAAGAAGAAAATGGAAGCTTCTCACTAGTGTAGCTGACCAGTGCGGGACCGTGGATCAGGTATGTCCATCCCCTGGCCAACAGCACACTGTCACTCACTGTCTGCCTCTGGGGTATGCCTGACACTATGAAGGAGAAGGAGGTAGGTGATTGGGGCACCTGGCAGAGGTTTGGGGCACTAGCCCTGAACCTTTTGGCCTAACAATTCCACTGATGAAGTGGATACCATATTGATCAAAACAAGACCTATTAAAGAAGCTTCAGTTTGGTGCCACCATAGGCACCACCAAGAATCCAACACAACAGTTGGTGGGGATCATGGTTTCATCAAATAACATGGTGGGGGGGGGGGGGGGGGCACTGCATGTCAGTTTGAAGTGGAGATGACTGGGATGTGCTGTGCAGGTTTTTGGAGTGGGCAGAATTTGAATAGTACAGTCCACACAAAGCCAAAGTGGCTCTGAAGATCAAGGCGTTAAAGCTTCTCTGAGATTTTTGTACTCCTTATTACGTGAATTATGTTTCCAATTTCCTAGTGTAATGAAGGAGTCTAAAACGTCATCTCGTTCCAACCACAATAAAGGGTTCAATCAAGGAGAAAAGATTAATAGCAGGAATGAAATCACCAACTGTTAATCAGTAATTAAAGTAAAGCCATAAGAGTTTTGAGCAAGCGTGAGCAGTGGAAATGATTGCAGTGCTGCCACAATGTCCTCGAAAAGTGTGTGTTTCCTCTCAGCTCTGATCTGCCTCCTGGTCACAGCGGCATCTGCACAACGTAAGAGGAAGATATTATTAGAATATGTATAGTATGTTTATATGTTGTTTCCCCTTCTCATTCCTATTGGTGGTGTGTGTCTTGCTCGACCCTGAGTTCTCTACCAGAGTCCTGAGAGATTGAGGATCCTGCACAATAACTTAGCAGGTACAAGCACAGCACTCTGCTGGACAGAAATTTCTAAAGTTGTTCTTGTGAGTTTCTCCCTCCACTCCAGTTAAGGAGTCGCAGCGCCCACTACTTCTACCACCACTGGAATACTTTTTGGTCTTCACGTTCCTCATACTCTCTACTTCTTTCAAGATCTGGTACCTGTCACTTACAGTAGGTTGTAGAAATCTGACTGAACCGACAGGTTTTGGACTAGCTCATCTCCTCATGGGGGATTCTCAGGGTTTTGTTTATTTTCAAAAGCACTTAGTGAATGGCAGTTGCTCTGTCCAACTGCCAAAAAACTGTATAGCAAACAGGGAAGCTGGCCAGCATCATTGTATAAATACTTTTCAGGGAATGTCTTTATGAATAATAAAAGCCTTGCTGAGAATCCACCATGAAGAGATGGACTAGTCCAAAACCTGCCGGTTCTGTCAGATTTCTACTACCTACTGTAAGTGACAGCAACATAGGAGAAAAGCAATTTATGGCTCATTTTACTCTGGAAAAAAACGTTCTTCTTATTTGTCTATGTTTGTACATATTTTAAATTTTACAATTTTTCGCCATAGTGCCCCTTTAACCAGCTCACCCCCAAGGGTTTTTACCCTAACGGACCAGAGTAATTTTCACCTGTCAGTGCTCCTCCCTTTTATTCCCTAATAACTTTATTACTACCTATTACAAGAAAATGATACCTCGTTTTTTTTTCCACCAATTAGGCTTTCTGTGGGTAGTAAATTTTGCTAAGAATTTTTTTTATTCTAAATGCGTTTTAATGGGAAAAATAAGAAAATAATGGAAAACATTTATTATTTCTCAGTTTTTCGGCCATTATAGATTTAAAATTAAACGTTCTCCAGTGGATAAAACTGACACATTTTATTTACCCAGTTGTCCCAATTATTAAATTGTTTAAATTATGTCCCTATCACAATGTATGGCGACAATATATTATTTTGAAATATAGGTTTTGTTTTTTTTTTGTCCGGCCCATAATTACAAGCCCCTATGTAGTAAAGTAAAACTAATTTTCCCTCATAAAATATAGATTAAAAAAGCTGAGCCGCTAAGGCAACTACTTATGAATTCTTTTAAATTGATCTTTTTTACAAGTATTTTTTTTTGGGGGGGAACGGAAGTGTAAGTTATTAATTTTATTAATATTGTGTATGTATGTATGTATGAGCCTGTATGTGTAATTTTACTTTTTGGCCACAAGATGGCGCTAGTGAACACTCTCCAGTTATAGGAAGTGATCACTTTTTTTTTACATTTAACTACACTGTGACTGTTTCCTGTTTTATGAATGGACGTGGCCACTGATCGTGGTCATGTCCATTCATTCCAGGCATTGCGATTGGGTAGAGGACCTCGGGTCCTCTGCCACGCCTCTTCCCCAATTGCTGAACACGGAATCCTGACGTAAACTGCGGCGGGAGCGGCGTGCACACGTGCGGAGCGGCGGTTGGGAACGAGCTGCGTATTAAAATTCCTGTTGTCGTTAACAGACTCAAACATGACGTTTGAATTGTCATTCACTGGTTAAGTGTTTGTAAGCAAACATTTGCATTGAGATTGTTTCTTGTAAATCAATTAAAGGATACCCGAAGTGATATGTGACATGATGAGATAGACATGGTTATGAACAGTGCCTAGCACACAAATAAGTATGCTGTGTTCTTCTTTTCTTTCTCTGCCTGAAAGAGTTAAATATCAGGTATGGAAGTGGCTGACTTAGTCCTGACTCAGACAGGAAGTGACTACAGTGAGACCCTCACTGATAAGAAATTCCCCTTTTTACCTCTTTCCTGCTCTCAGAAGCCATTTTCTGCTAGGAATGTGTTTTATAGTTGGAATGTCTTATCAGTGAGGGTCACACTGTAGTCACTTCCTGTCTGAGTCAGGACTGAGTCAGCCACTTACATACTTGATATTTAACTTTTTCAGGCAGAGAAATAAAAAAAGGAACACAGCCTAGTTATTTGTGTGTTTGGCACTGTACATACACATGTCTATCTCATCATGTCACATGTCACTTCGGGTATCCTTTACGCTAATTTACTTGAAAATGCATGTGACCTTGCCTATCTCTCACAGCGCTGAAATCCTGTCTTGCATCATATCGCCCAACATTTTGAGATAAGAAAGTGGGACACTTTAAGGCATGTTCCTGCCACGCCTCTAACCACGCCCATACCACACCCCTCGCCATATATATCACAGAAAATTCTGAATCAAAAGATGTAGTTTTATCATTCAAACCACACTGGTCCTTTCTATCATCAGTAGGTTTTTGTTTTGTTTCTTTTTTAATTTTAACATTTGAAAAAAGAAATACATAAAGTTTAGAGTCAGTTAAACACATTTTCAGCAGAAAAATACATATATTAACCCAAATCTGTACATCAGTCCTGAAAGAGGGACAAATGAGGAGGAAAGAGGGACAGAGGGACTGAGGTCCCAAAGAGGGTCTGTCCCTCTAAAAGAGGGACAGTTGGGAGCGATGTTGCATGTCTAGCACACTAGGGCCCATATGCAATTCCCCTTTCTCCGAAATTTTCTCCTAGGTGATATTTTCAAACTTGTCAGTAACCACCAGCAAGCAAGAAAATACTTAAAGGATACCCGAAGTGACACGTGACATGATGAGATGGACATGTGTATGTACAGTGCCAAACACACAAATAACTATGCTGTGTTCCTTTTTTTATTTCTCTGCCTGAAAAAGTTAAATATCAAGTATGTAAGTGGCTGACTCAGTCCTGACTCAGACAGGAAGTGACTACAGTGTGACCGTCACTGATAAGAAATTCCAACTATAAAACATTTTCCTAGCAGAAAATGGCTTCTGAGAGCAAGAAAGAGAGAGCAAGAAAGAGATATAAACGGGAAAATCTTATCAGTGAGGGTCACACTGTAGTCACTTCCTGTCTGAGTCAGCCACTTACTTACCTGATATTTAACTCTTTCAGACAGAGAAAGAAAAAAAGGAACACAGCATAGTTATTTGTGTGCTAGGAATTGTCCATGCATATGTCTATCTCATCATGTCAAATGTCAGTTCGGGTATCCTTTAAAGGAATACTACCAAGTGTTTTAAAATGACAATGTACAAATAATGTCTAAGTAGCTGTGTAAACATTTTCCTACTTTTAATGTTAAATATCAGAGGCAAAAGCTGTAATTTATTGAGGATAGCTATATTGGGACAAATCAATTGCAGAAGGGGTGTCTGCTTCAATGCACAGCCAGAGTTGCACATCAGACTACAGAAAGCAAATATCAAACATATCAAACTCTGAAAGCAAAAACAGTATGAAAAGCTGTGACAATTAGTTACAATTCCTCTGCTCTCTTCAGACACTTCAGTCAGAAACACAGGACACAGGAGCTGCAGCTGTTGGGAGCTCTCTTCTCTGTCACACACAGAGCTACACATAGAGTTAACTGATCAAGTGTGAGGGGAATTTTCCCTCTCCTCATGTCTCAGTCAGCCCTCAGTTTTGGCGTCAGTAAACTTTGAATGTATTTTGATAACAATAAACAAAGAAGTTGCTACTAAACTGTATACACCAGTACTTAGCAGCACTTCCCAAACAATTCCTGTGTCAATTGAAAAAAATATGTGAATCGATAGTATTCCTTTAAAATAATATTAACCACTTAACATCTCAGTCGTTTTCAGCTTATGCATCCGAGCAATGTTCACCTCCCATTCATTAGCCTATAACTTTATCACTACTTATCACAATGAACTGATCTATAGCTTGTTTTTTCCGCCACCAATTAGGCTTTCTTTGGGGGGTACATTTTGCTAAGAGCCACTTTATTGTAAATGCATTTTAACAGGAAGAATAAGAAAAAAAATGAAAAAATTCATTATTTGTCAGTTTTCGGCCATTATAGTTTTAAAATAATACATGCCTCCATAATTAAAACCCACGTATTGTTATTGCCCATTTGTCACGGTTATTTCACCATTTAAATTATGTCCCTATCACAATGTATCGCGACAATATTTTATTTGGAAATAAAAGAGCATTTTTTCCGTTTTGCATACATCACTATTTACAAGCTTATAAAAAAAAAATAGAGAGAAATATTTCATCTTTACATAGATATTTAAAAAGTTTAGACCCTTAGGTAAATATTTGTGTTTTTTTTTTTCATAGTAATGTTTTTTGTTTTTTTTATTAAACATTTTATGTGGGCATTTTTGGGAGGGTGGGATATAAAAGTGTTTTATGTGGGAAAATATTGGTGTAGTGTAATCTTTTTGGGTATTTACTTGTAGTTTTACTTTTTGGCCACAAGATGGCAATCTCGATTTTTTTTACATGACGTCACTCTAAGCGTACAATGTACGCTTAGAGGGACACAGCTTCAGAAAGAGCGAAGCTTCCGAGAGAAGCTGTCGCTTTTTCAGCGGGGGAGAGGAATCAATGATCGGGCTCCCTAGCCCGATACATTGATTCCGTGGCTACCGACTCCGCGGCCGGGAGTGCGCGTGCACGCGCGCGATCGGCCGCGGGGGCGCGCCTGTCCTCCTTGACGTTTTTATACGTCAAGGAGGACAAAGTAGTTAATGATACTTTTCACCTACTTTTTGATACTTTTTCAATTGCAAAGTGCTGAGAAGTTATTTTAAAAGCATGTGAAAAATTATCACCTAGGAGAAAACTCATGAGGAAAACGTAATTGCACATGGGCCTCCATGTTTATGGTAAAGATCCTTTGCCCAGGACGGTCTTCAAACAGCTTACTGGAGTTTGGGGAATCATGCGTGTCTGCACTGGGTGAGATATCTACGGAGTTTCCGGTTTAACAAGTCTTATTCACTTTATGGTCTTGAAATTGTGCAAGAGAATTGCCCCACATGAGGCCAAACTAAAAGCAGGTAGTGCCAATGTCAAGGTTAGTAATAGTTGTTCAATAACTAGTACAATGTTGTCTATTAGAGATATCAGAGAGAGGTTTGCTGTTCAAATAAAAAATAACCTGTTTCTTTCTGGAAATACTTGAAACAGCAACAAAACTCTTGTAAAGTGCTTTTCTCCCTGAGGACCCCTATAACATATCGCAATTGCACGACATGCAGCATTTTGGGAGCAGTTCCATTCTATTAAATTGTATAGGAGCAGGGAAATCGCTCCCAAAATCGCTTGCAAAACGCTATCACAAATCGCTAGCAATTGCAATAGCGCTTTAAAGTTTCTAGTGGGTTCCAGGCCTCAGACTGTCTCTGTGCTTGGTAGTAAGAGCTTTGGATGTTATCAAACATCTCATCCCCCCAGAAGAACTGCCAACCGTAGTTCATGCCTTCATTACAAACCGACTGGACTACTGCAATGCTCTCTACATCGGATTTCCAAACAAATACTTATACTGCCTACAGCTGATACAGAATACTGCTGCCAGACTGTTAACCAACCAACCCCGTCACTGCCACATAACGCCAGTCCTGCATTCCCTTCACTGGCTACCTATAGAATGGAGGGTCCTATTCAAGATCGGCCTACTGACCTTTAAATCCCTGAATAATCTGGGCCCTGGATACATGAAAGATATGTTGCAGCTGCGTAGCAATCCTCGCAATCTCAGATCCACAGGTTCTAATAATCTACCCAGTCATATCCAGAGTGCACCTGAAAACTTTTGGTCTCAGAGCCTTCTGTCATGCTGCTCCTACATTATGGAACTCCTTACCTCAGCAGATCAGGACAGTTCCATCTCTGTATGTGTTAAAAAGAGAACTGTAAGCTATAAAAAAAATTACAAAAAACAAACCTGGGGCTTCCACCAGCCCCCGAAAACATCCTGTGCCCATGCTGGTCCCTCGTTGTGGCTCACTTCTGTTTTTTGCGAATTTTATGTCGTGGGCCACTGCGCCTGCGCGGCTCTGGCCACGTGTGTCCTCGCTCCCACTCATGTCGCCGGCAGCATTACAAATCCAGACTGAAGACCCACTTGTTCAGTTTGGCATTTGCAGAAATATAATTTTATCCTCTGTGTCAGGGATGTAACAATAGACCCTGCAAGGGATGCAGCTGCAGGGGGGCCCAGAAGCCACAGGGGGCTCCATGGGGGAGAAGTTTATTTTCCCTGACCTGAGAGACTGACAACTAAGGGCACAGAGACAAAAAGCTTTCTGCTCTCCACACAATTGTTCTAATGACTGCATCTGCTCAGCCACTGATAAGGAATCATACAAAGTTTTGTAGACAAAGATTTGTAGACAGTCCCCATTCAGTGTGCAGCAGGCTCTTGTGTACAGGACTGCTCTACCACCAGCCTTTCTAACCATCGCGAAGTGCTGTGTACTGTAGTGATGCTAGAGAAGTCTGCAGAGAGAGAGTGTAATAATCTAAGGCTGGGAGCACACTTGTCTGTTGGTTTTCTGCACACCACGTGTCTGTATGTGTGATAACATGCACGTTTTATCACAGAAGCAAATGTAACTGATAGAGAAAATGCCTGCAGTGCTACACTGTTGTCTGTTTTATCTGCATGGGGAAAACACATTCATGTGTGCACTAGCCAATTGTATAACATTTGTTCTCAGTTTACTTGTGCAGGAAGCGTGTGGGGGGGGGGGGGGGGGATCCAAAGTTTCGCAGGAGGGCCCAGTGATTTCTAGTTATGCCCGTGCTCTGTGTTAATACTTCATCCTACTACCGACTACTGAATCTGAGAGAGCCTAAGTGCTTTGAGTCCTATGGGAGAAAAGCGCTATAGAAATGTTACTGTTGTTGTTTTTGTCACGTGTGATCCTGATATCATACCTCATGTTTCTGCCTCTCCAGCCAGCTGTAATGGAGTCCCTGACTTTGAACGTTGCAGCGGAGACACAGAAGACTTCTGCCCCAGAGGCATTGACTGCAGCTGCAAAGCAGGACATGCATTCTGCAGGTGAGACTCGAGTGCCTGAGACAGGGCTAAGCCACACCCTCATTCATAATCAGTGAAGGACCCAATAATACAGAGGGTGGTCCCCTGAAATAACGTTATTTATCAGACTGCCATATTTATCAATGTGCTGTTCAGCTTACGTGATCATTGCTTTCATAAGACATTGCTACTTTGTTTTTTTATTAAAAATTATAGCCGAAATCCTCAGTCAAAGTCAGTGAACGCCATATTTAAAGTGGAACTGAACTCTTGCACAGGACAGAAGGAAAATATAGAGAAATGCAGCCTGTATGTGTTTAAAGAATTTAGCCTGTCTAATTCCCCCTCATCTGTGACTAATCATCACTGTAAGTTGATCTCTCAGGTGTGTCACCTCAGGAATCTCCTCTGCCATGGCAGAGCAGCTAATTTGTAAACACAGGATGCTAACAATATGTCTGCTTCCATGAAAGCAGGAAGTAGATGCACTGCAGATTTATTGCAGGATTTGTATCAGCTGTGACAAAGAAATGTTTTCCTTAAAGGTTATTATGCTGTTGCTTATTTTTAGAGGAAGTCCTTAGTTCAGGTGCACTTTAAATTGCAGAAAAGTATAGTGAATTAATAAAGTTAAAGCTAGGATGGCACAGCAATATAATGCATAGCACTCATGGCTTGCAGAGCTTGGTCTTTCGCTTGTATCGGGGCCTGAATACTGTTTGAATGGAGTTTATATGTTCTCCCTGTGTTTGCATGGGTTTCCTCTCATGTTTTAAAAAATACAAAAGAAATATAAAGAAATAGGCATAGTACAAATTAATAGTAAAATATGTGCTTTCTGCATTATGCTATTTCAGCCACTAGATGGCAGCAGAACAGCAAAGCAGTTCAAATGAAGGCAGAAGACTGCATGAAGACAGCGCTGCGTAATATGTTGGAGCTTAATAAATACAATAAATAAATAAATAATAAATACATGATTATAATTCAGCCACCGGATGGCAGCATCTTCTTTAAAAGATAAGCAGCAGCATTATTAAAACCTTTAGAGTAGAGAGGAAGAAGTTTGAGTTCAAGTCTGCTTTAAAGATGGCTTAAAGTGTAACTGTCGGGCATAAAATCAAAAATCAATTCTTTATTTTTAGCTGGTAAACAAGTAATAAGGATGCTAACCAGGCAATCCAAAAGTTAAAATCTCTATTACTTTTCTTGTTTATAAATGATCATTCCCCAGTTTCCTGGACTCTTATTTGGTACGTTGCCGCACAAAGGAAGTTGCAGGGCATGCTGGGTTGTGCTTTTTTGCTTCTGTACATTAGTTAAAGGGAAGGTCCAAGCAAAAAAAAAAAAATGAGTTTCACTTACCTGGGGCTTCTACCAGCCCCATGTAGCCATCCTGTGCCCTCGTAGTCACTCACTGCTGCTCCAGTCCCCCGCTGGCAGCTAGTTCTGCTTCTACCAGCCCCATGCAGCCATCCTGTGCCCTCGTAGTCACTCACTGCTGCTCCAGTCCCCCTCTGGCAGCTTTCTGACCTCGGAGGTCAGGGCCACATTGCATAGATTTTTACACATTCCCGCTGGTGCAGGAACATTACCA